>NC_133329.1:197319776-197919776 GCF_042186555.1 Aquarana catesbeiana | reverse complement strand
AAGGCCCCTGTTCCAGCTGAAGAAAAACAGTCCCAAAGGATGATGGTGCCACCACCATGCTTCACTGTGGGTATGGTGTTCTTTTAGTGATGTGAAGTGTTGTTTTTGTGCCACACAAATCTTTTGGAATTATGGCCAAAAAGTTTAACCTTGGTTTCCTCAGACCATAACACATTTTCCCACATGCTTTTGGGAGATTTAAGTTGTGTTTTTACAAAATTTAGCTGGGCTTGGAAGTTTTTCTTCGTAAGAAAAAGCTTCCATCTTTTCTTCCGTCTTTTAAGCTTCATGCATCACCCTGGTACCGTTCCTTAGAGCGGATGGTTGGCTTTATTGTAGTAACAACCGATGCGGCTCAGCAGCCGCACGGCTGTTATTACAAGCAGCGGGGGGGACGTTTCCCCCTCCCACCACCTTCCACCACTCGACCGGGCACTCCCGTCCCACCGGTAGGCCCGAGCAACCAGCTGGCACGTCTGACGGCTGGCCGAAGACCCGAACAAAGCCGATGCTTCGTTGGGGTCTCGGATCTAGTAATCTGGAAGTGATGTCATGACATCACTTCCGGATTACTGGCATCCTCAAGGCACCAGTTTTAACAAATAAAGTATTTAAAAATGCAGATCTTGACATTTTGAATACTTTGAAGTGCAGAGGAGGGGGTTGGGGTCTTCTAAACCCCCGATCTCTCCATAAATAGTACCTCTCACATGCCTATTACTGTCACAAGGGATGTTTACATTCCTTGTGACAACAATAACAGTGATAAAAAACAAAAGTGTAAAATGACAGTGTAATTTTTTTTTTTTATGTTCAAAATATTGGCAAAAATTATTGGCAGGAGAGGTGGCCAAAATATCGGTATCGCATCGGCACCGAAAAAACTATATTGGTCGATCCCTACTTGATGGATTTGTCCTTGTAACCTTTCTTATGGAAGGAGTCTGCTAGTGTTCTGAGATGTTTATATTTGTCTTCTGAGTCTGAACATATTTTGTGGTATCTGATGGCCTGGCTGTGTATGATAGCCCGTTTAGTGTTTTGGGGGTGAAAACTGGAACCTATGGAGATAGTTGCATCTGTCAGTGGGTTTCCTGTATGTTGAGGTGTGAAGCTTGTCGTCCCTGATGTATACTGTGATGTCTAGAAAATTAACATGTGTCTTCCATTTTTAGTTTGATAGGTGAAAAGTGTTGATCAATGAGTGAAATTGTTTTGGATTTTCTTCACCTTCTGTCCATATGATTAATATCATTGATCTAGCAAAAGTATCTGCATGGATTTGGTTTATGCAGTTCAGGAATTTTTCCTCCAGGTCAGCCATAAATAAGTTTGCATAAGGGGGTGCCATTTTACTTCCCATAGCAGTACCCATACATTGAAGATATATGTCATTATGGAAAGTAAAGTAGTTGTGTGTTATGCCCCGTACACACGGTCGGACTTTGTTCGGACATTCCGACAACAAAATCCTAGGATTTTTTCCGACGGATGTTGGCTCAAACTTGTCTTGCATACACACGGTCACACAAAGTTGTCGGAAAATCCGATCGTTCTATACGCGGTGACGTAAAACACGTACGTCGGGACTATAAACGGGGCAGTGGCCAATAGCTTTCATCTCTTTATTTATTCTGAGCATGCGTGGCACTTTGTCCGTCAGATTTGTGTACACACAATAGGAATTTCCGACAACGGATTTTGTTGTCGGAAAATTTTATCTCCTGCTCTCCAACTTTGTGTGTCGGAAAATCCGATGGAAAATGTCCGATGGAGCCCACACACGGTCGGAATTTCCGACAACACGCTCCGATCGGACATTTTCCATCGGAAAATCCGACCGTGTGTGCGGGGCATTAGAATGAATTCAATGAGCTGTGTAACATCCTCAGCAGTGTATTTATGGTATGGTGTGGATGATAAGAATCTGTGACTTGCAGCCAACCCGTCATTGTTTGGGATGTTACTATACAGAGATCCTACATCCAGGTGACTAGAAGTGTGTTTGGTGGTAGTTGCTGTATATTGTTGCCCTTGTTCAGAAAATCACCAATGGCGTTAACATTTTTTCTACAAGGCCTGAGATTTGTTCGGTTAGTGTATTCATATCTGTTATGATGGGTCTGCCTGGATTTCCTGGCTTGTAGATCTTGAGCAGCATGTAGAGGTCCCCAATATCTGCATTATCTGGAATCACACTGATAGGTTCTAAATGTAGGTGGGTTGGTAGTGTTTTAATGAGACCTTTTAATTGCTTAGTAAAATCCTGGGTTGGATCATAATCCATTTTTTTTATAGTAAGTAGCATTTGCCAGCTGCCTCCGGCCCTCTTGTATATATTTGTGTGTATCCATCACAACTGCTTCCCCTTCATCTGCTGGTTCGCAGGTGATGGCCTGATTATTGTGTAAATCGCGTATAGCCCTTCGCTCCAGTGGTGAAAGATTGTATAATATTTTCTTTTGCTGAGTGGATATCAGGGATGTAACTCACAGATTGAAGCTGTCAATATAGGTGTCCAGTTTGGGGTTGCATCCTTGTGGAGGTATGCTTCACAGATTGAAGCTGTCAATATAGGTGTCCAGTTTGGGGTTGCATCCTTGTGGAGGTATGAATTTGCTGTTCTTTTTCTCTTGGTTGCATTCTATTGTCCTATAATTCATTTCATTGCTGTAAAAATATTCTTTAAGCCTTAGCCTCCTGAAGAATTCCTTTAGGAAGAGGACTTGCCTTGAAAGCTTGTCCTGAAAAATTGTATGTTAGTGCAAATAAAAAAAGGATCACGGACAGCACTTTTTTGCAAGTGCACTAATACGACTGTAATCAACTCAAGCAATGTTTTTTTTTTAGGATACATGTGGTGTTAATTATTATATACATATATACGGTTTTGTAGTTGTATGTTTGTGCTGCATGTTATTTTTACAAAATTTACCTCATGCCTCGGACATCTGTATGTTGGTAAAAACTGCAATTTACAAACTGACTGTAAGGTATTTTACATACTGTATTTAAAACAATGGGCTCTGTTCATCTAGTTCTAATTGGATATAAAGCATGCTGAAATAAAATGATTACACTTTTTGTGATAATATTGCTAAAGATGCCAAATTAGCATGATTTAAGTGGCATCCCATTTTAATGTGTTATCCCATATTTGATGTTTCCTGTATGGTTCCATATAAATTTTGCCATGTGCCAAATCTGTTCTTAATACTTGTGAAGTTTGTATCTCCGTTACACAAATATCTAAATTTTCTTAAAACTATATATATCACTGCCCAACAATGCTTATGGTGCCAATTTAATGTATATTGTCTTTCCATTTTTTTTACCAGGCTTGTGTTGCCTTCTGCTTCATCACTATACCTTCTCTGACCAGCATCTTTACCCGGCTCAACTTGTACCTTCACTCTGGCCAAGTGGCTCTGGCAAATCAGTGCCTTTCACAAGGTGAGCCCTATAAACCCATGCCTCACTCATGATTGCTACTGGAAACTAGAGTCCGTTTAAGATCGTACAAAGTACATTAGCTCTTTAAATCCTTCCACGTGGTGAGCTCTACAAACCAGTGCTTCTTGCTTAAAGCCTTAACAAACTAATGTATTTAATAGCATGAGCTTTTTAAAGGTAGTAGTTGACAGTATTTTGTTGCAAGCTCTAGGCTGTTGTCTTTTTCCTTCCTTCATTGTGTCATTTGATAAGTCATTGACCTGGGACAAGCATTTGCTTCAACTCTTGGGATATGTTTGTTCCAGCTCTTTCTCATGTAGTGTGCCAGGCTTAAGGATGACATCCCTGGAACATACACCTTCAGAAACAAGTCAGCAGAGGTAGCTACCATATTTATTTAGCAACAAGTGAAAAGTTGGCTAAAGTAAAGTAAAACTAAAGGCAATTTTTTTTTTCATTTTAGATGGCTTGGAGGGGGATTTGACCCCCTCCCTGTTTTTTTTATTGCTGTCTGTGTTCCTGTTAGGGAGATCCCTGTTTACCTTTTTCATTGACAGTGAAAGTAAAAGAAAATACCACATTTTATGTTGTTACATAGGGATTCCCTTCATTTGTAAGGATTTTCTCTCACTTCCTGTTTTGGCTATGGGACAAGAAGTGAAGATAAATTTTCACTATGGGGGACAGATAGCAAAAAAAAATAAAATCTTACAGGAATTATAACCATTCCTTACTCTATCCAACATGGGAAAAAAAAAAAGTTTTGCCTAATAGTTCTATTTGTGTGCCAGAGCCCCCTTACAGTGGCAGGTAACAGAGAAAAACAACACGTGAACAATACGATCAATAAAGATGGCTTAGCCTCATTTATTAAAGTGCAGCCTTACAAAAATTATGAGAAATATATCATATTCCAGTTCAATTCGTTTTCTTCTTTTACGTTTTTACTTTCTTAAACGAAGAATTGACACAAAAAAAGAAGGCATCGGTATATCAAAGTACGGATTTCACATTTTCATTTTGTAGCACAGTTTATTAGGTCAATATGCTAAGCCTTTTGATCAACATTTTAATTAGACAAAGAACAAGAAAACAAGTTAAGATGGACGCGTTTTAACCTGTACAGGTGTCATCTAGTGCCAGTGTTTGGCCTAATAGCCAACCACACCAGTACTAGAATGTTCTAATAGGGGAATGGCGCTGTTCACAGATAATGGAAAAATCAAAAAACGCAAAAACACAACCCACCAGAAAATGGAAATGTGAAAATGTGAATAAAAAATGTGAAAAATTAATGTACAATAAATGTGCAGTGTGCACCAAAGTCCACAGCAAACTATGTGAGAGAATCTGACTAAAATCCTGTAAGTTAATCCATTACGTATATTACATGAAGTGTGAATATGCAAGTCACTACCATAAGTGAAAAGATGCAAAATCATACATGGTACAAGATGGATAAAGATGACATAAAAAGTAATATCAGCATTTAAAAAACCCACTCACGTGCCCAGTACCATAGACAATACATAAAAAATATATGTAAATGGGCCAAATAAACATCTGTGAACTTACTGATATAAATAGTAAAAAATGTTGATAAAAAAAGTGCAATTTGAGGTGAATTAATCAAAAAATGAGAGTAATAGATATGTGCAATCAAACAAGTATTAAATAAGTTGGTGTATGTGATACAATCAAAATCGTCCAATGTAAATTGTCCAGTGAAGGTATATTAGACAGGTATGTAATCCCCAGCGAATTTCAATGTTAGTGTATCCGTGTTTGGCAGGCCCCCTCTTGTGCCCTCACTCACCAGAAAGCCCAACCCCTGCAAGGGTGAAGGGCATGAATAAATCCTGTGGCCGGAATCCTGGAGACCCGGAATCCCCCTCTCAGGTTCAGCGATCCCCTTCCAACTAGATCCACGTTGTTCTTTACATAAGTATCCACCGGAACAAATCCATATGTATGGAGAAACAAGGAATCCTCATAGTGTAAGTCTGTGTCCATGTGTTGTGTGCTAATATTTAGTCTAATATTTAAACCTGATCACCAGTATAGTGTCAATGTTACCCAGAATCAGTGACCTGATCGCCAGCCACACCAGTCATCTGGTACTAGTGTTTGACCCGATAACCAGCCAAACCAGTACAGTGTCCTCTAATAACCATGTTCCCAGAAACAGGTTGGATTCAGATTTCGAGTGATATCCGAGGGCCACTGATAAGAGGGTATAGCTGGCCCTCCTTTACTGGGCCCTGTCCCCATCAGTTCCCCATCAGTTCAACAGGGCACCTGTGGAGCAGGAAGACCAGCTGTACTGTCTTATCACTGGAACCAATCCTCCTGTGGCTCCCCCTGCAACACAGCTGGCTTCTCCTCCTCTCTCTCCTACCGATTGCCCTGCAGGGGGAACAACAGGAGGATTGGTTCCATATCTGTGCCCTCCCCCATCTCCCACCACTCTGATCACCCCCACTACCCTTCCCTCTGATGTTTGGGCCCCCCTCCTCCTCCTCCCCCACAGCACTGCCAGCTTCCCCTCCTGTACCTCCCACTGGCTGCAGCTGGGGATTATTTCAGAATGGAGAGCAGGGGGGCTATAAATGTTATATTTATTGGCCTCTGCCTTTCCTGAATGAACACAGTGATCAATCAAGACCGATTGCTCTTGTGTTCGTTCATAACTGAGGCATAGTAAACTGTATTTACTTTAGTTTGTGAAAGAACTGGAAGCCTCATAGTGCTCCCTATTCATTCATGTCAAATGCAACTAAGGCTGCAGAGAAATGAACTTTGAAATCTCTGTCCTCAGTCTTTCTCTGTTTAGACCCTTGAAATTTCACCACAGCCCCCAAGTCAAACAAAATGTACATCATACATCAATTCCACAAAAAAAAAGTAGAGAAATAACTAGTCTTTACCTGACAGCACCTGACTCTCCACAACCAGAACAGACCCCTATGGGCACTAAGATTGTTGCTGCAATTTAACCTATACAAAAGAAAATTTAGAAAGAAATGGTCTATTCTGGTAGTGGAGCCTGCCATTTCAGCTGTCAATAAACACCTGACAGTTCCTACTGAGGGTGAAGGATTGACTCCTTAAAGTGATTGTAAGGGTTTGTTTTTCTTTTATTCAAAATAACAAATATATCATGTTTACCTCCACTGTGCAGCTCGTTTTGCACAGAGTGGCCTCAAACCTGCTCTTCTGGGGTCCCCCGGTGGCTGTCATGGCTCCTCCCCACATCAGATAACTCCCTCGGGGATACACTTCCCCGAGGGGGTTACCTTGCGGGTGCGCTTCCGAGTCCATCATTTGTGTCCACAGACACGAATGCCGGACTCAGCCCCCCCCCCCCGTGCCTGCGTCATTGGATTTGATTGACAGCAGCGGAAGCCAATGGTTGCGCTGCTATCAATCTAGCCAATCAGGACATGAGACACCGGCTAGAGCTTGGGTGCTTGTCCCCGGCGCAAGAAAAAGAGGGTTCAGGTAAATAAAATGGGGGCACTGGGGGGCTGCTGCACTGCAAGATGTTTTTCACCTCAATGCATAGAATGCATTGAGGTGAAAAACCACAAAGGTTTACAACCCCTTTATGGAGTCTGTTGATAGTCATTTTGAAGCTCTTTTCTGGTACAATGATTTTTATTAAAATATAAAAGAGAGAACAGTTGTACTATTCCCATGCAGAAGATATATGAGCAATAGACACAATGTAGAATTTCATGAGAAAGCTTCAGAAAGGATGTGCTATAGGGTGTAGCGTAGACTATCAAACAACAATCGCCCTACGACCAGGGCCGGATTGAAGACCTTTTAAAGGCCTTATTTACTCTTGCAGGTGCAGCCCTGCAGCTGCTAAATGTTGCCACGTCTATTTGCCAGACTAATGCCAATTGGTTGAGATGCATGAACAGAGACCAGGAACCTGTCTTTGAAGAACCTGCTCTGTTACAAAAATTACAGCAGATGCCTTCAGTCCTAATAGACAAAGTTATAAGGAAATGTTAAAGCGGGGTTCCCATTTAAAAAAAAAAAATTAAAAGTCAGCAGCTACAAATACTGCAGCTGCTGACTTTTAATAATCAGACACCTGTCCCGGGGTCCAGCGATGCGGGGGATCGAAGCCCCGCTCGCCCCCCCCCCTCCGCTCGGCGGCGCCGGCATTTTAACTGTGGGCGCCCGGCTGTGGGCGCGCAATCATCTGGGACCGGTCACGTTTCCCAGATGATTGACAAGAGGGAGGGGGGAGAGGCGATCTCCCTTCCTGCGCCGACGGAAGTGACGTCAGGAGCCCAGGCACCGAAGGAGGCAGACTACGAGGGACCCCCTAGCAACAGGAATTTAGAGGTGAGTAAAAAAAAAAAATTTCTCCTAATTTTTTATTTTTTTTGGGGGGGGTGGAACTCCACTTTAAGTAATCTCTGAGAAAAAAATAAAATGAAACGCACACAAACATACACAGCAATAGTAATTTGAGTGCATCCAGAAAGTATTCACAGGGCTTCACTTTTTCCACATTTTGTTATGGTACAGCCTTATTCCAAAATGGATTACATTCATTATTTTCCTAAAAATTCTACAAACAATACCCCCTAATGACATGAAAGAAGTTTATTTGAAATCTTTGCAAATGTATTGAAAATTAAAAAAAAAATTAAAAAATCACATTTACATGGCCAGGTGATAAGCGGTGCCTGCTTTCCTCCAACCATGATTTTTTTCTCATGGTCGAAGAGTTCTTTCAGGTGTCTTTTGGCAAACTCCAGGTGGGCTGTCATGTGCCTTTTACTGAAAAATGGCTTCTGTCGGGCCAGATTGGTGGAGTGCTAAAGAGATGGTTGTTCTTCTGGAAGGTTCTCCTCTCTCCACAGAAAAAACGCTGGAGCTCTGTCAGAGTGACCATCGGGTTCTTGGTCATCTCCCTGACGAAGACCCTTCGCTCAGTTTGGCTGGGCGGCACGTTCTAGTAAGAGTCCTAGTGGTTCCAAACTTCTTCCAGATACAGATTTACAGATGATGGAGGCCACTGTGCTTGTGTTCATGATTGCACCTTGTTTTTTTGTTGCCCAGTTCCTTGTGGCCAATATATATTTTGGCACTTATGCACTTTGATTTTCTTATATGTATTTATTGTGCTGACGTTTAACTCACATGCATCTATATTCATTTGTGTCATTGTATATATTTTTTACTAGCGTTCATTCACTTATTGTTGATACACATTATTTTGTGTTCCTATTGGGTATATCTATTTCCATTTACTAGTGTTCACTGACTTATTGTCGAAACACATTATAGTGTGTTTAAATTGGTTCACACACATATACCCATTTAGCGCTGCACTTTTTTACATATATTCTCACACAATTTGTCACATTGTAGTGTCAGTCAGCAGCTATCCTTTTCTTTGGTAGCGCGGTAATTTTCCCATAATTATAGAAGAAGAGGGCGACCATAGTAGTTGTGAGGGAACGGGATCCAGAGGACAGGTGGTAAAGCAGGCTTCTGAGAAAACTTTAGTGACCTCTAAGGTAGTAGCAATGTAAAGAGGAAAGTGTTGAGAGTGTATTTGTACAGGGTATGTTAACTGGGATAGATGTCTGTGCAGTGGAGATGCCCACACGAATTGCATTAAAGGGTTTGGTAACCCACATCATGTACTTTCTATAATCTGTTCTGGTGTATGATATGTCCCCCTGTGTGTCTGTTGTATAAAAAAAAAGCCGTAAATACCTTATCTGTAACCGCTTTAGCGGTCACGCGACACGCCGCATCGCTCCCCTCTCTGTGTGACAGATGCAGCGGGAGGGGCTGAGATTCCCCCGCTGACGTCACTCTGGAGGAGAGGAGGAGAGAGCCGGAGAGATGTGGCGCATCATGTGACTGCTGATCAGCGCTCACAGTTAAAGTATATACAGCTTTTTTTTATACAACAGACACACAGGGGGGACAGAGCGGATCATATAAGGTAGGAAATGTTATTAAGGCAGCAGCATCCGGGGGGCGGACCCTGACACAGGAGCCGAAAGGCAGGATGGGGGGATGACACAGGAGCAGAGAGGAGAGACAGCAGGCTGTGGATGACGGAGGCACGTAGACTGACCATGATGTCAGGGCTCAGCAGCCATGATTACCGTGGTCAGTTTACAGAGGGGGAGGGGAGAAACTGGCAGGATCAGCCAGGTTTTTTAGGTGTTACAGGGGTCCAAATGACACAGGACAAGCACTGTGTCATATAACCTGCTTTTAAGGAGCAGGATCCGTTTTTTTTTTTTTTTTGGGTTAACATACACTTTTAATCTTGTTTTTGAAGTGATTGGCAATCTCGTGAGCAGTGAGTGAGTTACTGGGTGCAGATGGTGGTGGAGAAAGTAGAGAGTTAAAAGTAGAGAGGAGACAATGAGGACTAGAGGACAGGTTATTAATGCGTGTGACAAAGTAGGCTTGTTTGTCAGCATGGAGGGAGGAATTGTATTTTAACCGCTTCAGCCCCGGAAGATTTTACCCCCTTCCTGACCAAAGCACTTTTTGCGATTCGGCACTGCATCGCATTAACTGACAATTGCGCGGTTGTGCGACGTTGCACCCAAACAAAATTGACGTCCTTTTTTCCCACAAATAGAGCTTTCTTTTGGTGGTATTTGATTACGGGCGATTTTTATTTTTTGCGCTATAAACAAAGAAAGAGCGACAGTTTTGGAAAAAACGCATTATTTTTTACTTTTTGCTATAATAAATACCCCCCAAAAATATATAAAAAAAACCTATTTTTTTTCCTCAGTTTAGGGCGATATGTATTCTTCTACATATTTTTGGTAAAAAAAAAAACGCAATAAACATATATTGATTGGTTTGCGCAAAAGTGTCTACAAAATAGGGGATAGTTTTATGGCATTTTTATTATTATTTTTTTTTTTACTAGTAATGGCAGTGATCTGCGATTTTTATCGGGACTGTGACATTGTAGTGGACACGTCGGATAATTTTGACACATTTTTGGGACCATTGGCATTTATAAAGCAATCAGTGCTATAAAAATGCATTGATTACTGTAAAAATGTCACTGGCAGGGAAGGGGTTAACACTAGGGGACCATCAAGGGGTTAATTGTGTTCCCTAGTGTGTGTTCTAACTGAAGAGGGGAGTGGACTGTGTAGGGGAAGAGATACATTGCTGTTCATACTCTGTATGAACAGACGATCTGTCACTTCTCCCCTCAGGGAACCAGAAACTGTGTGTTTACACATACAGATCCCGGTTCTCCGTGTGCCCCGAGCGATCGCGGGAGCCCGGTGGTGATCACGACCGCCGGGCACTCGCATCGGCTCCGTGCGGGCGCGCGCCCCTAGTGGACAAAAAGGAAACCAACGTAACATGATGTCGATTTGTGCAGTCGAGCCATGTTGCCGCAGTATAACTGTGACGGCTGGTCGGCAAGCGGTTAAGAAGGCAGATTTATATTGGGTGAATGTATGCTGGGATTTGGTTTTACACCACAATCGCTCCAGTACGTGGCTTTGTCTCTTAAAGCGGAGTTCCAAAGTATAATACATTTTTTTTTTCTAAATGACAAAAATCATGTAATCAAAATGTAATGCCTACGTTTTTTGTGCAAAATATCCCGATGTCCGTTTTAGTATGTAAAAGCAACTTTTAATCCTGAACGTTCTCATCTTGCCTGTGGGCATGTGAAGCCCACAAGCATTTCCTTCTGGGATCAGTGCTGCTGAGCGACCAGCATGCACTGCCCTTTCTCGCGAATGCGCAGTAATACACAGTAGCAGCGCTGTAAAGTATACAGGTTGCCATAACAACGGGCGGCGGCGTTGGAAGTGCCGCCCCATTGTTATGGCAACCTAGCTCTCGGCGCTGCCCACTGTCTCCTGGGAAATGATGACACACATCTACCAGGAGCAGTAGCGAGTGGAGGTGCCGAGGGAAGTGACGTCAGGAGCCCAGGCGCTGAAGGAGGCAGATTTCAAGGGACCACATAGCAACAGGCATAAAAAGGTAAGTAAAAATTCTCCAAATGTTTATTTTTTTAATTGATTTCATGCACATTAATGACATTTTGTTTTTTTTGGGTGGAACTCTACTTTAAGGTTTCTGGTGTCGTCAGTCTGTCAAGGTTGTAATTTTCAGGGCCTGATATTTGGTGTAGGGAGAGGAGCAAGAGCATCCAGTGTAGATGAAAGTGAACTGTTGTAGACAGACATAGCCAGGTCAGGGCAAGACAGGAGTGAGATTTTGTCATGGAGGTGGTCAGTTGCAGAGTAGAAAATTCTGATTAAAGTGGTGAAGGTTTATGTGTGTAATTGTTGTCTGCTTGGAGGGACAGATGATTGGAGACCAAGAAAAGAAGAAAAAAGGGGTTTGGGACTTATATGAGGATGTTGAAATATACCTCCATCCCTGACATTTATATAGAAGCAAGGTTTGGGATTTTGTGTGAAACCAGGGAGGCAACACAACATGATGATGTCTGGTGGGTAAACTATAATTGTGAGTATTTATCTTGCATAGTAACAAAATACATCCAATATAATAAAGTAAAACAATTAAACTTTAATTACATAACATAGTACTTCTAATAACATATAGGCATAGCAACATAGTGTTATCACAATAGTAATATCATTAAAAAACACCAGACTCATTGTTGTGTGTCTCCACAGTAAAAAATTATTAAACTTGGTAGAATCCAAAAGAACATGTAGATATTGTATAAAAGTAATATGGGGGGTATCTGAAGGTTCTGAGCAGACGTGTTGTGGGGAGCTCCTGTCATCCTGATATGCTCCTAGGATGCCCAACCTGGTAATTGCATCAGTGACCAGAGATGGCCACTGCTCACGGGCAGAGTCACTAGCTGTGGACTCAGTTGACTCAGCCAGGGCGGATTGGAGGACGGATCGGGAAGAGTCTGGGGATTACAGCGCGGCTTAGTTTTAGCGTGGAGAGTGAAGAGGGGCTGTCATCCTGTTCTACCTGGCCTCCCGTTTGACCAACTCGATCCCAGCCCAGTTTCTCCATGGTTATAGTGGCAGCATTAACCTGAGCTAGTCTGCTGTGTCCTTTGTTGCTGGCTTTTAGCTCCCGGTTCCCAGTTTTCGGCTTCTGAAGTTCCTGTGGTGGTCAGTTAGTCTCTGCATCACCCTGCATATCCCTGCACTTTCCTGAGCCTGCCCACTTGCTGGTCCATCAGCTGGTAACCATCTGTGGTTTCATAGGGACATGGAAATTGGAAGAGACAGATTATACATTCTCCTGTGGGTGGACGGCTGAGCTTCAGCTCCCGACCCAGTGGTGTGAGCAGCGGCCATCTTGCTACACCCTAAGGTATACTTATGTTTTTGTTTTGTTTTTTGTACTGTGTTATAAAATATTTTTACATTATAACCAAACCCATCAGAGTATTGTAGCCCACAGCGGGTTGCTGGACTGTGATTTTTCAGCTGTAGACATAAGGGGGCCCTGGCCTTGCAGCGCTGTGGCCCAAGGCTTAGAGCCATGTGCGGAGGCTACTTGACTATACTCAGCACAAATTATAGTAATTTATGCCGGTCTCTTAAAAGGTTTTTTTTTTGTTTTTTTTTGTTTTTTTCAATAAACTGCCATATGCAATTCTTAGAAAAGACTTTCTCTGGTTATTAATGTGAGGTGTGCGCTTTGATTTGGACTTCTCCTGTGCTTTTATATATACAGTGGGGACGGAAAGTATTCAGACCCCCTTAAATTTTTCACTCTTAGTTATATTGCAGCCATTTGCTAAAATCATTTAAGTTCATTTTTTTTCCTCATTAATGTACACACAGCACCCCATATTGACAGAAAAACACAGAATTGTTGACATTTTTGCAAATTTATTAAAAAAGAAAAACTGAAATATCACATGGTCCTAAGCATTCAGACCCTTTGCTGTGACACTCATATATTTAACTCAGGTGCTGTCTATTTCTTCTGATCATCCTTGAGATGGTTCTACACCTTCATTTGAGTCCAGCTGTGTTTGATTATACTGAATAGACTTGATTAGGAAAGCCACACACCTGTCTATATAAGACCTTACAGCTCGCAGTGCATGTCAGAGCAAATGAGAATCATGAGGTCAAAGGAACTGCCTGAAGAGCTCAGAGACAGAATTGTGGCAAGGAACAGATCTGGCCAAGGTTATAAAAGGTTCCTAAGAGCACAGTGGCCTCCATAATCCTTAAATGGAAGACGTTTGTGACGACTAGAACCCTTCCTAGAGCTGGCCATCTGGCCAAACTGAGCTATCGGGGGAGAAGAGCCTTGGTGAGAGGTAAAGAAGAACCCAAAGATCACTGTGGCTGAGCTCCAGAGATGCAGTCAGGAGATGGGAGAAAGTTGTAGAAAGTCAACCATCACTGCAACCCTCCACCAGTCGGGGCTTTATGGCAGAGTGGCCAGACGGAAGCCTCTTCTCAGTGCAAGACACATGAAAGCCCGCATGGAGTTTGCTAAAAAAACACCTGAAGGAATCCAAGATGGTGAGAAATAAGATTCTCTAGTCTGATGAGACCAAGATAGAACTTTTTGGCCCTAATTCTAAGCGGTATGTGTGGAGAAAACCAGGCACTGCTCATCACTTGTCCAATACAGTCCCAACAGTGAAGCATGGTGGTGGCAGAATCATGCTGTGGGGGTGTTTTTCAGCTGCAGGGACAGGACGACTGGTTGCAATCGAGGGAAAGATGAATGTGGCCAAGTACAGGGATATCCTGGACGAAAACCTTCTCCAGAGTGCTCAGGACCTCAGAGTGGGCCGAGGGTTTACCTTCCAACAAGACAGTGACCCTAAGCACACAGCAAAAATAACGAAGGAGTGGCTTCACAACAACTTCGTGACTGTTCTTGAATGGCCCAGACAGAGCCCTGACTTAAACCCAATTGAGCATCTCTGGAGAGACCTAAAAATGTCTGTCCACCAACTTTTACCATCCAACCTGACAGAACTAGAGAGGATCTGCAAGGAGGAATAGCAGAGGATCCCCAAATCCAGGTGTGAAAAACTTGTTGCATCTTTCCCAAAAAGACTCATGGCTGTATTAGATCAAAAGAATGCTTCTACTAAATACTGAGCAAAGGGTCTGAATACTTAGGACCATGTGATATTTCAGTTTTTCTTTTTTAATAAATCTGCAAAAATGTCAACAACTCTGTGTTATTCTGTCAATATGGGGTGCTGTGTGTACATTAATGAGGAAAAAAATGAACTTAAATGATTTTAGCAAATGGCTGCAATATAACAAAGAGTGAAAAATGAATGAATACTTTCCGTTCCCACTGTGTGTATGTGTGTGTGTGTGTGTGTGTATATATATATATATATATATATATATATGTATGTATGTATGTATGTATGTATGTGTATATATATATATAAATAAAATTAATTGTGCCCGTGCTAAAAAAATATATGAACTGAAAAAAATGTATATAAATATATATAAACTGAGTGAGAAATATATGTGCAGAAATATTAAACCATAATTAGTATGCTAATGAGAACATACATATATAAATATATAATGTGCAATCCTTATATATAAAATTCACAAAGTGCATCCACATAAAAGTGCAATACTTCTATAAAATGCTGAAAGTGCATCATGCATGAGTATAAACCTAAATTAATAAGTGCAAATCCTGTGACAATCAAGTGTCCAAACAAAATCCGATCAGCAGCTCCAAACTGAAGCAAGAAAGTGTAAGAAAACAGTGTCCATAAATAAAGTGTTCATCATGCTTCTCCTGATAAGTGTCCAAATCACAACAAGCTGGATGTGCTCTCCCGCGATCCCCCACTTGTGCTTGCGCTCACCTCTATTCGTGTGACACGGTAGTTAAACAGTGTCAAACACGCATTGGGGCCACTCCTGGGCTCACTCAGGATGCTATGATGTATATCCAATCCTCACAGGTAAAGCCAAAGCATCATTCATAAAAGAGAAAAAGAAACCTCCATGGTGTAATATAGTAAGGGATTTATTTAAAGTAAAAGAAGTTCCTCCAGGAGGGTACTCACAGTATGCGGGTGGTGCAGTGCACCAAACTATACAGGTGTGTTTTGTTTAGCAGCGGCTCGTATGACGTGCGGTGTGGTGTATATTAACCTCCTTCCCTGCTGACAGCTCCGTCCTACCCCTCCCCGACGCGTATTCGGCACAGGGATCACGTGCCTTCCTCTGGGGGATATCATTGGACGGACTCTCAATGTGAATTTTATATGCTGACGGCGGCCATTTTGCCGAGGACCGCCGACAGCACTAGTGTAAAACTACAGCTGAAATGAGCGGCCGGTGGCCATTTTGCCTAGGACCAACAATCTATATTGTAATAGGCTCCAGCTGTGTGTAATATTATAATGAAGAGCCATGTTTGACATCTTCCATCATCCAATAGAGCTATGTTGGCGGCCATTTTGCCTAGGTCCGCAGACAGCTCTAGTGATGGGCTACATTGTTGAACAGCTAATTAAATAAATCGGCCAATAGAGCTATGTCGGCGGCCATTTTGCCTAGGTCCGCAGACAGCTCTAGTGCTGGGCTACATTGATGAGCAGCTAATTAAATAAACCAGCAACTGACAGCGCTGAAAATTTAGATCCATCACAAAACAAACGGCCATGAATACCATAACAGACAGTGATGGTATATGAAAATGATCCTATATAATTGTATTTGATAAACAAGGAAAGAGCTGTGCATCCAGGAGTCACCACACCACACTTCATATACAATATGAAAGAGCCTGACCAAATTAAAATAAATCTGAATTGCCTTTAAAGAACACATGCAAAATAATAAAACATAAATACCATACAATAAAATGAAGAATCTACTCAGATGACCCTATAATCCTCCTAAACGGAGTATTCTATGAAACCCCCCTTTCAAAGGAGATCTGTATCCCTGGCCCCTATTATAGAGTAAAATAAATTTTAATATAAGATGTTAAAATCAATATTACACCCCTAAACCCCATGTCATATCAGTGAACACTTCATTTTATTGTATGGTATTTATGTTTTATTATTTTGCATGTGTTCTTTAGTATAAGCTGAGGAAAACGTATTGACTCGAGTATATGCCGGGGGTGAGAAATGCAGCAGCTACTGTAAGTGGAAACGAGGGTCAATAATGCCCATCTGCAGCTGCATACCTCACTGTGTCTATTGCATACCTCACTGTGTCTATTGCATACCTCACTGTGTATTGCATACCTCACTGTGTCTATTGCATACCTCACTGTGTCTATTGCATACCTCACTGTGTCCATTGCAGCCTCCCTGTCCATTGCAGCCTCCCAGTGCAGATCTGCCTACCTAACTGTGTCCATTGCAGCCTACCTGTGCCGATCTGCAACCTCTCTGTGTACTCTCTGTGTTCATTTCAGCCTTCCTGTGCCGATCTGCAAGCTCTCTGTGTCCATTGCAGCCTTCCTGTGCCGATCTGCAAGCTCTGTGTGGGGGATTGCCGTTTAAATGTAGCGGTGAGCGGTCGGGATGTCCCCCTGATCGTTCTGCATACCTGATCAGCGTGTCATGCAGGTCAGACGGTGGCCATTCCAGTGTACAAAAGCCGCGCCTCTTCCTAGTCCTCGTCACTCAGTTTCCCAGCAGTCAGTGTTCAGCCTATCACGGACATCCTCTCATCCACGTCCGTGGGATGAGGATGAGAGGACGTCCGTGATAGGCTGGAAACTGAGTGTTCTGCCTATCACAGACGAGGACGAGGAGGCGGCGCGGCTTTTGTACACTGGAATGGCCGCAGTCTGTCTGCATGACACGCTGATCAGGTAGGCAGACGGCAGTAACTCGAGTGTAAGCTGGGGGGGCAATTTCAGCACAAAAAAAGTGCTGAAAAACTCGTCTCACCTCAACATTTATACTGTCATAATAGGATTCTAAATACTATCCCTATCTTCTGGGGGAACCCATTTTTTATTTTTTTTTTTTTTTTTTTTTTTTTGCGGGGTTAGATGTCTCAGCCTCAAGCTCGCTCAGTGACAACAAGTAAGTCAGTATCAGACTCAATTCTTGCAATAGTTATTGTCCCTACGAGGAAAGGAAAAATAGCAAAAATGGATATGACTGCTATCTCACAGCTGCCCATTGAAGTACCGGCTAGTTTTGTAGAGGATTCCTCTTCAGCTGCAGTAATTTTAGCAGCCATTATGGAGTGCAAAGTGACTCTTAAGGGGCAAATGGATCTTATAGCTTTGGATGTCTCTCAGATCCATCAGGACCTGGATGAGTTCAAAGCTAGGGTCTCTGAGGTGGAAAGCGGGGTCTCCGGGTTTGAAGACTGCAATCGAAACACCCAATACGAGGACAATATGCGACCGGTCTAAACTATGCGGCATGTTCACCAATGCCAGGAGCATGGCGGACAAGATGGGTGAACTAGAGATACTGTTGCATAAGGAGGATTTGGATTTTGTGGGAATTTCAGAGACCTGGTTCAACAGCTCTCATGATTGGCTTGCAAACATTCAAGGGTATACCCTATACCGCAAGGATAGAGAGGGTAAAAAAGGGGGAGGGGTATGCCTATATATCAAGAATAATGTACAAGTGAATGTGAGAGATGACATCACTGAGGGAGCTAGAGAGGAGGTAGAATCCTTATGGGTAGAGCTCCAAAGGGATGAAGCTAAGGGGAAAATAATACTGGGAGTATGCTATAGGCCCCCTAACCTGAGGGTGGAAGTGGAGACGGATCTCCTATCACAAATTGGATTAGCAGCAAGGATGGGAAGTGTTATCATAATGGGGGGTTTTAATTATCCAGACATACAGTAGACTGGGCGGAAGGAACCACGCATTCATTTAAGGCTCGCCAGCTCCTTAATGTCTTGCAGGACAATTTCATGGGTCAGATGGTAGACGCACCAACTAGAAATAAAACATTACTGGATCTACTGATTACCAACAATACAGACCTGATCATGGATGTGGAAATACGGAGCAATTTAGGTAACAGCGATCACAGGTCAATTAGTTTCAGTACAAATCACACAAATAGGAAACATAAAGGGAATACAAAGACACTGAATTTCAAAAGAGCTAACTTCAGTAAACTACAAACCTTGCTAAAAGGCATAAATTGGGATAAAATATTAGGAACAAAGAATACAGAGGAGAGATGGGTTTGCTTTAAGAGCATATTAAATAAGGGCATTAGCCAATGTATCCCATTGGGTAATAAATTTAAAAGAGCGAACAAAAATCCTGGATGGCTTAACTTCAGTGTGAAAATGCATATAAAAGCAAAGGAGAAGGCCTTCAAAAAATACAAGTTTGAGGGATCATCCTCAGCATTCAGACTTTATAAAGAATGCAACAAGAAATATAAGGGTGCAATTAGGACGGCTAAGATAGAACATGAAAGACACATAGCGGAGGAGAGCAAAAAAAATCCCAAGAAATTCTTTAAGTATGTAAACAGTAAAAAAGGGAGGACAGACCATATTGGCCCCATAAAGAATGAGGAAGGACATCTGGTTACAAAGGATGGGGAGATGGCGAAGGTATTGAATTTATTCTTCTCCTCAGTCTTCACGAGTGAATCGGGGGGCTTCAGTAACCAAAACTGCAGTGTTTATCCTCATGACACAACACAGGAAGCACCTCCATGGTTAACAGAGGACAGAATTAAAATTAGACTTGAGAAACTTAACATTAATAAATCACTGGGACCAGATGGCTTGCATCCGAGGGTACTTGGGGAACTCAGTCAAGTGATTGCCAGACCGTTGTTCCTAATTTTTACAGATAGTCTACTGACTGGAATGGTACCAGCTGATTGGAGAAAAGCCAATGTAGCACCAATATTTAAAAAGGGCCCAAAATACATCCCTGGGAATTACAGACCAGTTAGCCTAACATCAATAGTATGTAAACTCTTGGAGGGGATGATAAGGGACTATATACAAGATTTAGTAATAAGAACAGTATCATTAGCAGTAATCAGCATGGATTCATGAAGAATCGTTCTTGCCAAACCAATCTATTAACCTTCTATGAGGAGGTAAGTTGCCATCTAGATAAAGGAAGGCCCGTAGACGTGGTGTATCTGGATTTTGCAAAAGCATTTGACACAGTTCCCCATAAACGTTTACTGTACAAAATAAGGTCCGTTGGCATGGACCATAGGGTGAGTACATGGATTGAAAATTGGCTACAAGGGCAAGTTCAGAGGGTGGTGATAAATGGGGAGTACTCGGAATGGTCAGGGGTGGGTAGTGGGGTTCCCCAGGGTTCTGTGCTGGGACCAATCCTATTTAATTTGTTCATAAACGACCTGGAGGATGGGATAAACTGTTCAATCTCTGTATTTGCAGACGATACTAAGCTAAGCAGGGCAATAACTTCTCCGCAGGATGTGGAAACCTTGCAAAAAGACCTGAACAAATTAATGGGGTGGGCGACTACATGGCAAATGAGGTTCAATGTAGAAAAATGTAAAATAATGCATTTGGGTGGCAAAAATATGAATGCAATCTATACACTGGGGGGAGAACCTCTGGGGGAATCTAGGATGGAAAAGGACCTGGGGGTCCTAGTAGATGATAGGCTCAGCAATGGCATGCAATGCCAAGCTGCTGCTAACAAAGCAAACAGAATATTGGCATGCATTAAAAGGGGGATCAACGCCAGAGATAAAACGATAACTCTCCCACTCTACAAGGCTCTGGTCCGGCCGCACCTGGAGTATGCTGTCCAGTTCTGGGCACCAGTCCTCAGGAAGGATGTACTGGAAATGAAGCGAGTACAAAGACGGGCAACAAAGCTAATAAAGGGTCTGGAGGATCTTAGTTATGAGGAAAGGTTGCCAGCACTGAACTTATTCTCTCTGGAGAAGAGACGCTTGAGAGAGGATATGATTTCAATTTACAAATACTGTACTGGTAACCCCACAATAGGGATAAAACTTTTTCACAGAAGAGAGTTTAATAAGACTCGTTGCCACTCATTACAATTAGAAGAAAACAGGTTTAACCTTAAACTACGTAGAGGGTTCTTTACTGTAAGAGAGGCAAGGATGTGGAATTCCCTTCCACAGGCGGTGGTCTCAGCGGGGAGCATTGATAGCTTCAAGAAACTATTAGATAATAACCTGAATGACCGCAACATACAGGGACATACAATGTAATACTGACACATAATCACACACATAGGTTGGACTTGATGGACTTGTGTCTTTTTTCAACCTCACCTACTATGTAACCCAATCGGATTCTAAAGATCTGCGGGCTCTACAGCTACAAGTTAAACGGTTGCAGGAACTGGCTATTGACACCGAAAGTCGTCTTAGACGGAATAATATTCGTATCCTGGGCTAACCTGAAAGGGCTGAGGGGACCAAACCAACAGAATTTGTTGAGCAATTACTTATTACTGTTTTGGGCTTGGAGAGTGTGCCACCCACCTTTTGTGGTGGAGCGGGCACATAGAATTCCATCAAAACCACCTACACCTGGGGCCCCCCTAGACCTCCTTTATTACGACTACTGAATTATCGAGATAGAGACAGGGTCCTGGCGGCTGCTAGGGCTAAACTAGATATACCTTATGAAAACACTAAGTTATTATTTTTTCCAGACTATTCTCAAGAAGTTCAGCAACGCTGCAAGTCCTATACGGGGATCCGTAAGAGACTACGAGAAAAGAGTATATAGTTTAGCCTCCTCTATCCTAGCAGATTGCGTATTATAGATGGTGGACATATTTTTTTGATACCCCGGCTGCTGCCTCCAACTGACTGGATGCACGCTAACTGAATTATTATCCTTTATTAGGAGCTCTAACAAGTACTCCCTCGGATTTACTGAGCTACCCCAAGTACCAACTACAGCCTCTCCCTTCCTGCCCCAGAATACAGATCTGGGGTGGTAGGAATGAGGTTGTTTGGTGGGGGTTACCCATCCCTCCTCGCCCCTCCTTTATTTATTTTTTTTAGTGTTTTGCTATGTTTTGTTTTGTTTTTTGGCAAACAGGTCAAGTAGACCTTGGTTGCCTATTTTGGGATAAGGCCATCTCTATGCCTCCTTGTTTTTTGTTTTTTTTTTTCTAGATGGCGTTAGTGAAAGGCGGGGAGGGCGTTTCAACACCCGAGGGGTGTGTTTTTGGTTATTTGTTTATACACACTGTGTCTCCTTCATTTTTTCAAAATTTGTTTATTCAAATGTTTGCTGCTCTAAGGATCCATCACTTTGCAATGTAATCTATCATTCAAGTACCATGATTTTCAGGAGAAACTCCTGGTGGGATCACACAGATCCCAGTCTGGGGTGTACACGGTGGAACAATTCCCCATCTCACACGGAGGTGAGACTTCTGCTAGAATTAATCTATTATTAAGCCCCCATGGTCACACAGACACAATTTACTTAATAATAGCAGGAACTGACAACACAACCACACAGGCCGATCCAGATGCACAAATTGAACAGGGACACCTCAGTCACACAAACCAAGGATAGGTAGGGGGGTCTACAGTCACAGTGACTGCTAAAAAGGAAACTCTGGATTTAAAATGTTAAAAAAACACTCCTTTATAAATGGAACAGCCCACTTATATGCAAGATACATGGCAACACATAAAAAGATCAATGCGGTGCATTAACTAAAAATATCAACAGGAGAAGATAATAGGATCTGTGAGAGAGTATAGAATCTGACAGTTATGCTTCCCTAAAAAAAAGTCTTCCACATCATTTTATAGGCACTGTTTGCAGAATAGACAAGACAGTTCCTGCTCATGGCGTGACTTTATGGAGAGCCACACAGAAGAGAAAAAGAAGACAGGTTTTCATTCAAAACTGGTACTAAGGTTTCAAGCAGTGCTGTTTTTTTAAGCAGCCCATCACCCTCGGCAATAAGCCAGGGCCTCACCACACATAGTACCTTCTCAGCCACATCTTATGAATGATACCTTGAGGAATCAGTCACAGGAACGGCTGAAATCCTTCTTAGCCATTCATTGCACCTGAGATAGGGCAAGTCATTCAGCAGAACACACTCATGCAAAGGACAGTAATAAGTAACAGTATGGAAAGTAAAAAGAAAAGAAAATTTAAAAAAAAATCAACAGCCAAGGTTCTTGAAAGAGTACCTTTCTACGACAGAAATAAGCACAGCACAAGGGGAAATCACAGTAAGCAGAAAGTTAGCTTGCCTTTGCCAGCAGAAGTTAATTCCCAGGTTGTCATGTTCTGTTTCTTATGCCGCATAAACACTATCGGAATTTCGGCGCGCAAAAGACCGATGACAGTTTTTCGTCGGAAAATGTAACCGTGTGTATGCTCCATCGGTCTTTTGCTGGCGGAATTCCATCCAGCAAAAGATTGAGAGCATGCTCTCAATTTTTCGGTCAGGAAAAGTTCCTATCCGAAAATGCGATCGTCTGTGGCAATTCCGACGTGCAAAATCACTACACATGCTCGGAAACAATTCGACGCATGCTCAGAAGCATTGAACTTCATTTTCTCAGCTCGTCGTAGTGTTGTACGTCACCGCGTTCTTGACGGTCGTAATTTCAGCAAACGTTTGCATGACCGTGTGTATGCAAGGCAAACTTGAGCGGAATCCTGTCGGAAAAGCCGTCATATCTTTTTCCGACGAGAAATCCGCCCGTGTGTACGCGACATTAGTGATGTCTGCGGAGATTCTCTTTCCGGCACAAAGGACCATTTTGTAGGGGAAATCTCAAAACTCATGGGTTTCAATAACATTTTGATTGTTGAAGCCGGATTGAAAAATAGATGTATGAGGGGCAGGAGGCGGAGCCTAGCGGAGCAGACATGCATTGTTAGAGCTCCACACCGCTGAGTAGAGAAGAGAAGGACAAAGCGGAGCCTGCAGGCTCAAAAGGTATCCATTTGAATCTTTTTGCCCCAGGGAACAAACTGTGAAAGTTTGGGCAGGAAATATGGTACTGGGAAGAAACCGTGGCAGAAATAAAAATCACCTCACAAAGAGCTCCACAGGCACTCACTGCAGCTGAAGCAGCTCCAGTCACCTCACAAGATACAGCATCAGGGCGCTCTCACATACAGAAAATGTCACAGCAAGACTCTCCATTTGAGTCAGATACAGAACAAATCCTCTCACAAACTTCTCCACAAGCCTGCTCAGTATCCCCAGTAATATTATTACAATTTGAAAAGATGCTTCATAAGGCTTTAAAACAAACCTCAGACCAAATAACAAACAGCCTAACCAAAGAAATAAGAGAGCTGGGAAACCGCACCGCAGCCTTAGAAATAAAAATGGATGAAATTGAAATTACAACCCAAGAAAATATAACAGAATTGGAACAATTAAAAAAAGAGAATTTAATACTTCAAACTAAGCTCGAAGATTACGAAAATAGAGCCAGACGTTCAAACTTGCGCATAAGGGGAATACCTGAAACTGTGACAGACCTGCAATCTACTATTACTGCTCTATTACAAGAACTAAAGCCAGATATCCCTATTGAACGTTTAGAACTGGACAGAGTACACAGAGCCCTCACAGCCAAAAAGAAAGATGGACCCCCACGTGATATAATCACAAAATTTCATTATTACAGAACGAAAGAACAAATACTAATTGCTGCAAGAGAAAAAAAGAAACTTAATTTTCAAGGACACAATTATCAAATTTTTGCTGACCTATCCCAACTTACTATTACTAAAAGACGATCCATGAAACCCCAACTAATGGAACTGCAACGCCATAACATTATGTATCAATGGGGCTTCCCCTTTTCAGTCAGATTTAACTACCAAGGTACAATTTACAGAAGCAGATCAGCAGATGAACTACAACAAACCCTTTTAAAATTAAATCTGACAGAACCCACAAGCAGCAACACTCCCACACGCAGAAGAATGGCATCATCTTCACCTTCAGGCAGCACCCAGAAAATTTCAGAACAAAATGGGAATCATCATTCTCACAAAAGAGGCCGTTATGCCACATCATCCATGGACCAAGAAGATTCAATGGACTGACATCCTAATTCCTGATATCTCTTCATTTATTATACTAAGAGATGGTTCTCTATAAAAAAACTATATTTATAACTGAATGTAACTGCATTCTGATAGTCACACACTGTGTGGGATCATGTTACATTCCAGTTATATTTCTTATTACTTCTGATTCATATAGCCTTAGAATATATAAGTGAAATAAGGAAATTCTTGTTCAGTTATATATTATCAGGTAATAACAATAGATTTATTACTTTTTAGGACAAATATGTTCAATAATCCAGAAGTAATGGAAGCCTTTTCTTTCTTTTCTTAAAACAAATATATTATTACCTAACTAGTTCCTAGAATTATGTTTTTGTTTATTCTAATCTGAAGCAATACAACCTCAATTTTATGAGTTAACATATCTAAACAGTTACATATGAATAAAATATGTAATTGTTTACTCTAAAAGGGTTAAAATCCCCAAATAATTCAAACTATCTTCATCAATACCAAAGTTATTAACAGTACCTTTCTAACTGAATTATTTAGCCTAGGGCAAGACTAACCATATACAACCACCCTGGAATAAATAATTTCAACAAAAACTATATTCTGCACTCCAATTAATGAAACATCATTTTGATGTCTTTTGACATAGCACTTCTCTCCTGTAAGCGGAAGATCCGTGTACCCCCATTAGCCCTCCTCATTCTCCCAACAATATTATGTGGGAGTGTGACGAAGGCACTTATTCCCCTGAGAGAGATATTTATTCTCTTTCACGGGTAAATTGTGATTACTTGCAAAAAATAATTTATACAATGTATCATCTATTCTCATATGTTTTTTGTTTACTCTTTACTCCAGAATTCACTGGTTCCTTTTCTATCTATTCATCTCTTCAGTCCACACAGATTGATCTGCACAGTCAGCTCTGCATAACAAAAAGTAAGTCAAAACTATTTGATCTATTGCCATGGCACCACTGAATATACTTTCCCTGAATGTTCAGGGAATAAATGTCCCTCAAAAAAGGACCAAAGCCTTCCGTACTTTCCATAACAAGAAGGCTCACATAGTATGCCTCCAAGAAACACACTTCACCAAAGATTCTACTCCAAAATATATTTCTCCTTTTTATCAACAAATTTACACGGCTTCTGCCTGTACCAAGCAAAGGGGAACTCTAATTGCATTTCACCGATCCACACCATTCACCTTATCATCAGAAATTAAAGACCCAGAAGGTAGATACCTGATACTTATGGGTTATATAATGAATACAGCAATCACGGTGATTTCCTACTACGCCCCTAACAAACAACCTACATCATTCCTCTCACATATATTACAAGTGATTAATACACACAAAATAGGAACAGTGATAATGTGTGGGGATTCGAACCAGGTCCTCCTCCCATTTCTAGATAAATCACCTTTTACACCATCCAAAATAACCTCTAGATTACCTTTTTCTCAACTTCTTTCCAAATACAATCTGGTAGATTCATGGAGAGAAAGTAACCCAATGAAAAAGAAATTCACTTATTTCTCGCACCCTCATCAAACCTTCACCAGAATAGATCATATTTTTCTAACAATAGGAATGATACCAGAAATTATTGCATCAGATATAATTCCGATTCCGTGGTCTGACCATAATGCAGTATACACTACTATAGCCTCAGCCATACCAAAAGCGCATGACCCAACGTGGTACTTACCGGACATAATGCTCAAACACCCACTACATCAGACGGCCATTGAACAAGCTTTAAAGGAATACTTATCAATTAATAATACAACAGACATCTCCCCAATAACACTGTGGGAAGCTCATAAGCCTGTCTTGCCTGGTACAATACAAAGACAAATGGCACTATTTAAACGGAACGCAAAAATCTAGCAAAAAAACTAGAACTCAATTTTAATGCAGCCTACATATCATTTCAAGATAATCCATCTCAGAGTACAAAATCTCATCTGGAAAAATCTAGATTGGAATACAATCTATTTCTCACTGAGTCAGTTGATAAATCCCTCAAACGCTCCAAACACAATTTCTACATGAATACAAACAAACCAGGTACATATTTGGCTCGGGCATTAAATTCAACTAACAAATCTTTCAAACCAATACGTTTGAAATTATCAAAAAATGTTTACACTTGTAATCCAGTTAAAATAGTCCATAAATTTCACTCACATCTCGCAACTTTATACAAGACAAACAATGAATTTAATCCTACAGAGGCTGAATCCTTCTTCTCAAAAATAACCTTACCTGAGTTATCTCAGAATCAAAAAAGCAGTTTGGATGAGCCTATAACTATAGATGAAGTTGCTAACGCCATAAAAGACCTAAAACTTAACAAAAGACCAGGCCCAGACGGCTACTCGGCTTTATACTATAAAACATTCTCAGAAATACTCTCTCCCATTCTCACTGAAACTTTTAACAAACTTCTAGATGGACATTCTTTTCGGCAAGAAACACTAATGGCAATTGTTTGTATGATCCCAAAACCCCTTTCTGATGATACTTCCTGTGTGAATTATCGGCCTATCTCTCTGTTAAACCTCGATATTAAATTATTAGCAAAAATAATAGCAAAACGCCTTAATAGCATTATAGGAAAATTAATACATAGAGATCAAGTAGGCTTCATGCCAAATAGACAGGCAGGCGATAATATACGCAGGGCAGTGTTATTGGCACATATTGCTAAAAAACGGAAAATCCCTTTATGTTTTCTATCTCTCGATATTAAGAGGGCATTTGACACAGTATCCTGGCAATATATGCAATATTCATTACAAAAATGGGGTTTTGGACCCCACTTTTTAACATGGATCAAAGCATTATATAATAAACCCAAAGCCTATACAAAATATGCTGGATACAAATCTGAAGCCTTTAATATCGAAAGAGGTACCCGACAGGGTTGCCCATTATCTCCCTTATTATTTGCCCTTATACTCGAACCCATGGCCCAATACATCAGAACAAACCAAACTATAACTGGCATTGAAGTAGGAGGTATTACACACAAATTATGTATATTTGCAGACGATATATTACTTTTTCTATCCTCACCACAGGTCTCTGGTCCTAACTTAATACCAGCTCTTGATGGATTTGCAGCCCTATCCGGCCTTATGATTAATCCTAAGAAATGCCTAGTGCTTAATATTTCACTCACAAACATGGAATTGATCCCGGCTAGGGCTGCACTCCCATTCACATGGGCAGAAAAATCAATCCCATATCTTGGAATTTATTTAACAGCATCTCATTCTGACTTATTCTCAACCAATTATCCTCCTGTATTAAGACAGATCACAAATCTAATAAAACAATGGTCGCAACTTCCTTTATCCTGGATGGGGAAGATTAATGCAATCAAAATGACTATTCTACCCAAATTGCTTTATCTATTCAGAGTCCTCCCTATTCCAATTCCTTCCTATTTTTTGAGAATAGTACAAAAAAGAGCAACTTCGTTTATATGGGGCTCTTCTAAACCACGTATACCTATACACACACTACATCTTCCCAAAAATAAAGGAGGCCTGGGATACCCTAATTTTACTAACTACTACAGAGCAGCACATTTGGCCAGTCTGTCCAAATACCATGCAAAACAGGAAATCCCATTATGGATATTTATAGAGGCTTCAGAAAATGACCCTCTATTAATATCAAATTTATTATGGCTTGATCCTAAAGACCGCTTTAAAATTCATAATCCCATAACTAAACACTTCTTATCTCTCTGGGATAAACTAAAAACCAAATATCAGTTACAATTTCCACACAATCCTCTCCTTTCTTTTATCAGAAATCCGGCCTTTTATCCGGCATGGATCTACCCAAATTCTTTTAAAGCTTGGACAACATCAGGCATTCAGACACTAAATGACTTCATAGCATCTAAATCATTCCTTTCATTCCCATCGCTTAGAGAAAAATATGATTTACCAAACTCTGAGATATTTAGATATCTCCAAATCAAAAATTTCTATACACCATTCCTAAAGGGGGATACACCATTATCCCAATTATCCATTTTTGAATCAATCTGTACAAAAGATCCATTTGCTAAAGGTACAATTTCATCACTTTATAATCAATTATATGGAGTAGCAAATCTTAATAGACCCTCTTACGTTCAGAGGTGGGAGGAGGACCTGGGACGAACTTTAGAAGACAGGGACTGGTCTAACATATGGCACACATCAAAGTCATCTTCACCCAACATCTTAGCACTGGAGACAAATTATAAAGTCCTAACTCGCTGGTACCTTGTACCCGCTAGAGTGGCAAAATATTCACCTAATACCTCAGCTCTTTGTTTTCGAGGATGCCCAGAAATAGGCACATATTTACACATATGGTGGACGTGCCCAGTAATCCAAACCTTCTGGAAGGAAGTCTTCGTGATTGCATCTAAAATATTTAAAAAAATAATACAACCAGATCCATATTTAACTTTACTTAATCTAAAACCGGAATGGTTAACACTCTCTCAATTCAAACTTATGATCCAACTAATAACGGCTGCAAAACAAACAGTGGCCAAGGCATGGAAATCTCCTACATTGGTACTAGCAGAAACAATTCGCAGAATGAATAATACAATGTCCCATGCTAAGATGGTAGCCATCGATCAAAATCAAATTCCAAAATTTGAAAAACTTTGGCATCCTTGGATAAAACAACAGTTCCTGTCAAACTTCAATGACTCTGTCCTGTTGCCATGGTAACAGATTAAATGACTTACAGAGACACCCATTCTAAGGCTTCAAAAGAGAACTAAAAAGAATAATAAACTGACGAGCGGGACAACCTTGTGGACCATACCTCTACCTTTCAACCCTTTTTCTTCTTTCTCTTTCCTTTTCTCCACCTTACGATTAAAGCTTATTATCAGAATTTATTTGACCTATATACACTCTACTTGTAAACAATATGTATAGTAGGTATAAATCATTTAAATACCTACAAAAGTAACTAAGGAAATGATATATATCTTTAATTTAGGTTTACGTGAACCCAATGTTTAATATTTGAAATTTCATGATATTTACCTATATAAACCCTACTGTAAAACAATGAGCTTACTTTATAGATCCTTGTAAACTTACTTTATGTATCTTTATAACATTGTATACTCAATAAACTTCTTTTGACAAGGAAAAATAGATGTATTTATTATACAAGCATGTAGTTAGCTACATGCAGAGAGAACAATACAGTACATGGTGATGGTTTCAAAAGAATTGCTTTAACTGGCTAGGACAGCTAATATAAATTAATATGATCTGAAGTAGGTGACACTTATATACCTAAAGTTTCTTTGAAGTCAAATCTTGATTGAAATGCGCACTACTTGGTCCACATAAGCTTGTCACTTCCAGTGGCTCTGTGGGAAAAGGCCAAGATAGCCATCTTCACAACTGGAGGTTTAAATGGCATTTGAACAGCTGTTCCACAATATGACTTCTAACAGCATTTGCATCCAATATACTGCTTAATTAGAAATAAATGTTTTGATAATCATAAATAACTGTTTGATAAATAAAATTGCTATTCCATTTACCCGATCAGTAGTTATCCCTGACTGGTGCATTTAAGTTCCTGTGTGTGCATACATGGGGGCAGGGCAGGCTAGAATTTTTTTTTCTGGGCAGGAGGATTCAAGTGCTTGGGTGTAGATTTTTTTTTTTTTTTTTTTTCAGAGAAAGTTTCTCTCACATGTCCTCTATGTGATATAATATTTTAAAACAGGCTCTCTTTAATGAGAAATTAGGGGTATTTTGACCCCCAATGTCTCACCTGATTTCCTTTGAAGCTAATGTAACATAGATTGCACTCTGTTAGCTTATTTCCTGGTCAAGAACATTGTGCCAGGGGGGTACATTCCAGGGGTCACAGAAAATGATCGGGCAGCTGTATGGCCACTAGATGATTTTCATTAGAAAATCAATAGTCAGGCAGTGACAGTAAAAGGGCTAATGATGTGCCCATGTGAATTCATTCCAACACTATTGTGATCACTCTCAACTCAGTAAATCTCTGTTTCCCTTCCATAACTCACTGTTTTCCTTATCCACTTGACTAGAAGATTAACCCCCTTCATGACTAGGCCACTTTTATTGATAGGGCACTGCATTACTTTAACTGACAATTGTGCGGTCATGCAACACTGTACCCAAATACAATTTGTCATTTTTTCCCACAAATAGAGCTTTCTTTTGGTAGTATTTGATCACCACTGCGTTTTTTATTTTTTGCGCTATAAACAAAAAAGACTGCCAATTTTGAAAAAAAAAAAATATTTTTTCTTTCTGCTATAAAACATATCCAATAAATTTTTTTTTTTAAAAATCTAATTTCTTCATAAATTTTGGCCAATATGTATTCTGCTATAATAATATAATATAATTTTTGGTAAATTGATTGGTTTACGTGAACATTATAGCGTCTACAAGCTATGGGATATACTTATGGAATTTTTATTTTTTAATTTTTTTTATACTAGTAATTGTGATGATCGGTAACTTATAGCGGGACTATGATATTACAGAGCATTGTCGGACACTAATTGACACTTTTTGGGAACCAGTGACACTAATACAATGATCAGTGCTATAAATATGCACTGCCACAGTACTAACAATCAAAGGGTTAACTAGGCAGTGTTCTTGTGTTTACTGTGTGCTGCTTTAACTAGGGTAATAGAGTGATCCTTATCTCAGGCATATCTCAGTTGTTTGTGTTTCACTGATGATTGGTGAGAGCTGGTGGACATTGCGTCCTCAGAGAGATTAGCTTCTGCTGTAAATTATCACAGCAGAAGCAGCATGCCTGTGCCCCCTACAGGCGAAAATGCAGAATCCTGTAGAGTTACGAGATTCTGCCCACAGCTGCCACCCCGTAGCAGTAAAAGTACTATAGGGCGGTCAGCAAGTGGTTATCGCGCCAACTATCCCAGTTTAACTACTACTGCTGTGTGTGTGTGTTTATTTTTGTTTGTTTTTCTCTTTTTTTTTTTGTCTTAACAATCTGTTAAAACTTTGTATATTAGTACTGCTTGGATCTTAGAAGAAGGGGGTACACCCCAAAAGCTTGTCCTAAAAATATGAATTTTAGAGCATTGTCCGTGATACTCTTTTTATTTGCACTAACACAGCTACAGTCATCTTAAAGAGGAAGTAAACCCTGATGGGTTTTACTTCCTCTTTATTTCCCTGCAAAGTTAAAGCATAATGGGCTACTATGCCTCCCGCGCATGCGCACAGGAGCCGCTAGTCACGGCACAATCCCTTTAGAAACGGCACGAGTGTGCACTTTCTAAAGTGCGCATGCGCCAATGACGTCAGTGTAAGCATATATTGTAAATATCTCCTAAACCGTGCAGGTTTAGGAGAAATTTCCAGCACGTACAGGTAAACCTTACATTAACCTTACCTGTAGGTAAAAGTGGTTCTACAGGTTTTACAACCACTCTCCTGGGGCATCAACCTCAAAACCAAGGCCAAACACTTCCTTTCATTGCAAGCTGCAGCTCACCAAGCCACTGAAGCCCTCCTCACAATGAAGAGGCAACCCCGCTCCTCTTAGTGGGGGACATTGTAGATCTGAGACGCCCCCCTCGATCCAATCTGTCATTTCAAAGGGATACGAAATAGAATTTGTGGACCAGTCCTCTCCTCATTTGCCAGCTTCACACCAGAGGTAAGTAGATTTAATGACCACCCAATACTGGGCTTAAAACCCCTAAACAGATTTCTTAGGTTTTTTTCTTAATTACTTATAGAATTTTGCAGAGACAGGAGTTAAGAAACAGTGTTTCAAAACTGACATGCAAAAGCTACTCTCTGTTGCCACATAGTGAGAGTATTAAAAGACATTTATGCCAAAAATGTCTTTGCTTTGATGGACATTAAAGCAAAGCCATCTATCCTTTTACCAAATACAGAAACAGCAACTGAGGTGGGGGTAGGCGGGACAGCTAAGAGGAAGAAGAAAAAAAGGGGGAAAGGGGATGGTGGAGGGAGACAGGGAAAATGAGGAGGGGAGGTGGGGGAGAGAGAAAGTGGGGCCTCACCCCTCCGCTGCAAGGGCAGAGCCATACTCCATGGAGCATGTAAAGCGAGAAAAATAAAACCACTACATTTTGAATTACTCTACCCTGCCTTTCAGGACCTCTGTGATGCTTTTCGTGGAGTGGATGTCAGCCACATTTGAAATGGGTGTGTGTGGGAGTCTCTTGCTTTCACAATGCCGGTATATAGGCCTTTGCCTCATTTAACAAATTCATAAGCATTAGGTTTCTTATATCTGTATCTTGGGAGATCGGAATAGTGTTGAAGATATTTGGCAGGGTCTGAGCCCAAGTCAAAGTCAGTAAGCTGCAAAGTCTGAAGAAGGTATAGCAATTGTGGCATGATATAAACATCATGCCCCAATTGTTATACCTCTTTCAGACTTTGCCCATTGTTATTCCCTCATCCTTTCTGAAGTCAATTTGCAGTGTATTTATAGTATATATCTGGGCAAAAACTTACCCTTGATTATCATACTCTTATCCTGCCTTGCGCAAGTTACATAAGGGTATGGCCTTTCCAGATCCCCTTCTTTACTACTAGGCAGTCCACCTTACCAGAGTGCTTACTTGGTACAGAGACTCCAGTCTTAAACAGTGGATAGTAATCAAACAGTCATGTTTTTAGGGTAGCAATTCGACCCATGTAAGTATAAGAATTGTGCCATTTATGTAGTTCTTCCATTTCTAGCAGTGCCCCCGCTGAGTGTCGTGGCCCACTTGTCACCCTGCCCAGCCCGGCATTCTATCCTCAGTCACTCCAGGGCAATGTGCAGTCCATGTTTTTGTTTATTTTATTGAGGGAATTTAACTTGAATGGGGTAAGGGAATTATAAGATGCCCAGCAAATTGTATATCAATCAATTGGTGGATTCTATATCAATCAATTGTGACAACTATGTACACTTCTCTGTACAAGTTAATACTTCAGTCTCCTCCAGTACTGTCTTTGCTTGCAGACTATTCCTCTTCCTTCCTCCTCCACAACTCTTAATCCTCAGGACCCGCTAGCACATGAAAGGCCTGACACTGGCTCAGCCAGGCCTCAGCAATTGCCCTTTGCAGGCAGAGACCGCGGCCCCTGTAGTGTAGCATAAGTAGAAAGTATTTAGTGCTAGCTGTCCTACTGATGGACTACTACTCCCAGTCAGCCCTCTTTAGACCCTGCCAGCCCTCATGGCTGCAGCTGCCCAACTCCACTGCCCATGACATTGCAGTCCTCACTACTGGCTCTGCACCCATCTCTGACTGTTTCCTCTCAGGCATGCCTCCCCAGTCCTGACTGCACATGGCACTCACCAGCCCTCCTGGGTGCAACCGGTGGTTCCCTTCTGAAGACTTGGCCAACAGTTCTAGCTCCTGCTGTCTTCTCTTGCTCCTCCTTTGCCTCCTGTCCAGAGCCTTTACAGTTTCCTGAAGGGCTCCATCCTTCAACCGAGCCACAGACCCAAGGTCACCCCCCTAGACTGGGGAGCTCCCTCAAAGGCCCCGACAGCCTAGTACTCTATCTCTAGTTCTTTCACCCGACAACTCCTCCCCAGCTTGGCTGACCCTGGGTATTTAAGAAGGCTCCAGGTTGGGGATTTGTCAGGGCTCCTTAGAACACCCCAGGCAGCTCCACCTCTCCTCCTCTCCTAGAACCCTCTAGAAGAAAGAGGGAGGTCTCAGTGGTGAGTCACCAGCTGCTAACTCTGAGCTACTCCCAGCCCACACAAACTAAAACAAAATGGCTCCTGGGCCCAGTAGCAAGGGTATCCCATAAGATAAATTGGAAAGGGAAAGGGAAATAACTTGGATGGGGAAATTTACAAATACCGTATTTATCGACGTATAACACGCACCGGCGTATAACACGCACCCCAAGTTTAAGAGGGCATTTTAAGGAAAAAACTTACATTTAAATGCCCATCAATGCAGCCTCATCAGTGTTCATCTGCAGCCTTGTCCATCATTGCAGAATGAACAGTGTCCATTTGCAGCCTTGCCCATTGTCATATGCAGCCTTGCCCAATGCAGCCTTGCCCAGTGCAGCCTTGCCCAATGCAGCCTTGCTCAGTGCAGCCTTGCCCAGTGTCGTGTGCTGTTTGCAACATTTAATTGTTTAAATTTGCCGCCGAGATAGCTTGTGTACTTGGGTTGTCACGCCGCCCTGCCTCCCTGCTGTTTGATAAGGAGATTTCTATACCTACCTCACTTATATGGAGTGATTAAACCTTTTCCTATATAAGAATTAAAAATGAACGATAACAGTGCAAAAAGATAAACAATTAGATTTATTTCTACAGAAAAGGAACGTTAGAGATTACCAAATACAACGTGGAGGATACAACCTTAAAACAGAGATGTTACCAATGATACAAAATATTGCTATAATGGTCATACACATGCTAGCTAGAGATTAATAATATATTAAGGCAAAATCCTACAGTAGAAAAAGTTACAGAAAAGAAAAGAGACATAAGAGATAATAGAGATACATTGTATAGAGAAGTCTTACGTAACCATCCTTCATCTAGACCGTCAGCCGAAGAGAATGGGCAGTGATCTGTGTTGCAATATATACACACTTGTAACCCCCCCTCCTTCCTTATGCTAAAACTGCTACATTGAGTCAATGGGGGTGGGGGGGGGGCTCTCTTACCAGCTACCATATTATGACCAGGTTATTCCTGTTCCCTTCCCACCTCCCACCTCCTTTGAAGTGACATTATTGTACTATCAAATGGTCAGATAGCTACTTCAGATAACATTCCACAGCAGGGTAAGATGTCTCTGTTGATTCTAAACATGTTCTCAAACTATAGTCATTGAAAGATCACTGTAAGTCACATTAATAATAAAGTCCATCACCTTCAGGGCCCAAATCTCCACCACAGTCCCCCCTGAAGTTCATTCTTGAACTTATGTCCTCCTTCAATGATTCTGTACCCACCCACAACAGCCCAGAAGCCCCGACCCTTCTCCACCACCACCACGGCCTCCTCTTCCTTGCTTGAACACGCCGGAGCTCCTCAAGGTAGGCTTGAGACCGCCAAGAAATCCTGGTGCTTTTGAGACTTCACATCCAAACCATGAGTGTCTGTACTGCAATGTTTCATCGCCCCTCTGCCTTGGAAGCGCGGAACTCCAACATTGATGATGGGATCCTGGCATATCTAGTCCTGTAACTGGGTAAGACCGTGTAATGGTTGCACCGATTGGATCGGACCGCGAGACAGCACTTTTCAGCATGGTGAAGCAAATTTCAGGAGAGTCTTATTCGTGACACATTTGTCTCAAGAAATGACTTGGTTGTCTTTGGGTGGTGGTTGGGCGGGCCTCCGGACAGTAGTACATGAATACAAAAAGAGAGAGGAGAACGTTAGTGTACAGTTATTGGAAGAATGCCAGACAGGAGCAGCAGGTTGGCCATTAAGGCTAAATATTTATAAGGGGTGTAATATGGACGAGTAAAAGTGGGCTCCCCACAGGGAACAGGGTCCGAGCAACAGCCAGTATCATCCATGGCCCTTGATGGTAGGGATATTCAACACTGCCTGCTATTGCCAGGTCCCTGGATTCACCACACCTGCTCACGGGGCTCAGGTTAAAGCAGTAGGTAGACTAGGGGAGGTAAAATTACATTTTAGAGGTAAGACATAAAACTGGATGCCCAGGGATACTTTAGTTGAAATATGGTACTTGCGGGCAGGAAAAGTCTTTTTTTTTAAACAAAAATGATATGACTGATGTCTTAGTTACATTATCTCGAGAAGATAGATGATAGAAACCAAAGGAAAAACTTAGAGAGCATAATTTTAAAGAAGGAAAAGGAACAGAAGGGAGGTGAGTAATGAAAATGAACAGGAAGAATAGTGGAAATAATAATGAAAAGAAACAAAAAACGAAAAAACTACATATTTAATGCTGCTCCAACCAAGACTGATAAAGAGCCTTGAATCTGTATTTAAAAAAACGAATACATCGGTTGAAAAAAAATAATTAAAAAAAAAAAAACAAAAAAAACAACACCATATGTGTTGGAAATGTTTATAACAAACGAACAATATATAACTGTTCTGAAAAAATTATTATAAAGTGCCTTGAAAAATAATACATTGCAGCTGTTGCAGCAGCCAAAAAAACATAAAAAATAAAGAGGAACAAAAAAAATAAAAATAGATAACTCCTCTCCCATATTAGTGATTAGTGATGAGCCGAACACCCCCCTGTTCAGTTCGCACCAAAACATGCGAACAGGAAAAAAGTTCTTTCAAACACGCGAACACCGTTAAAGTCTATGGGACACGAACATGAATAATCAAAAGTGCTAATTTTAAAGGCTTATATGCAAGTTATTGTCATAAAAAGTGTTTGGGGACCTGGGTCCTGCCCCCAGGGGACATGGATCAATGCAAAAAAAAGTTTTAAAAACGGCCGTTTTTTCAGGAGCAGTGATTTTAATAATGCATAAAGTCAAACAATAAAAGTGTAATATTCCTTTAAATTTCGTACCTGGGGGGTGTCTATAGTATGCCTGTAAAGGGGCACATGTTTCCCGTGTTTAGAACAGTCTGACAGCAAAATGACATTTCAAAGGAAAAAAGTCATTTAAAACTACTTGCGGCTATTGCATTGCCGGTCCGACAATACACATAGAAGTTAATTGATAAAAACGGCATGGGAATTCCCCACAGGGGAACCCCCGAACCAAAATTTAAAAAAAAATGATGTGGGGGTCCCCCTAAATTCCATACCAGGCCCTTCAGGTCTGGTATGGATATTAAGGGGAACCCCGGCCAAAAAAAAAAAAAAATGACTTGGGGGGGCCCCCCTAAATTCCATACCAGACCCTTCCCTATTAGTGATCAATAGGTGAAAAGGATTGCTGTCACTAAAAATGTACAAGTCGGGTTCAAAAAAATATTTAAAAAAGGAGAGAACAAAACAATGGCCAAAAACTTTTAGAATTTAGTCAAACCCAACTGCACTTTATTGCTCAAAATTTTTTTAGAGGCTTTTCCCCAAAAACAACAATATAGTTCTAGGGTCCTCTTTTTAAATGCGCACAATACTCTTCCTCGGTCTCTTAATAGATACCCACATCAGGACAGCAGCAGGGTGGAGTTTACTAAAGCTGTGGCCCTAAGACTGTACCTGAATAAACTTTTCCCACTAAGAAAGCTTAGTTGGAGATATTTGGATTAACCTCTTTTGATCTTGAGATCACCCAAATCGTCCACTTCACTCCTCCTAAGACATCCTGATTTACGGCTCCCTTGTTACCTCCTCCCATGCTCAATATCAGGACTGCTCCAGAACCTCTGGAACTCCCCACCCCAATATGTCCAGCTCTTACCCTGTCTACCACTAGGTGATACCTAAAAACTCTTTTATTCCGGGAAGCCTACTCCGCCTCCACCTAAAATGTTACCTCAGCCAGCTCCATATTCCCAGCCGCTATTATTTTTGTACCACCCTCCTCTTCTTAGATCATAAACCCCTTGAGCAGGGCCCTTCTATTCACGCCCTGCACAGATTGTTGACATCTAAATTCTGTTGCCCAAACTACCCAACTTCTAACTCCTCCTCGAATCCCAACAAAAGTTTCAGTAGGTGTAAGGGGATGTCAGGTTTGCTATAAAACCTTTCTTCAGGGGTGATCGGGGTACAACCCGGTGTTCCTGCTATATCCATGCCAAGGGCCAGAAGGAGATGTACCATAGACTCCCCGAGGTAGTGTACCCTGCTGAGTACCATTTAACCTGATACTGAAAACAGTGCATCATTAGACGTGATACCAGCACCCTGGTCTCCAGTCTCAAGTATTTTTAACTTTGTTTAGAACCTGTTGGGACACTACCCTGGCATCCATTAGACATGACCCCCTCCTGTGCCAGCATTGTTGCCTTTTCCCATTGCACAACACCTTCCTTTCTCCAGCTCCATAGTGTTTTAAGCTACCCAGTGCCCCACCTCCAGCACCAAAGACAGTCTCCTCTAAGCCTCTCTTAACCACTTCAGCCCCGGAAGGATTTACCCCCTTCCTGACCAGAGTACTTTTTACAATTTGGCACTGCGTCGCTTTAACTGCTAATTGCGCGGTACCCAAACGAAATTTGCATCCTTTTCTTCCCACAAATAGAGCTTTCTTTTGATGGTATTTGATCACCTCTGCCGTTTTTATTTTTTGCGCTATACACGGAAAAAGACCGAAAATTTTGAAAAAAAATGATATTTTCTACTTTTTGTTCTAAAAAAAAATCCAATAAACTCAATTTTAGTCATACATTTAGGCCAAAATGTATTCGGCCACATGTCTTTGGTAAAAAAAATGTCAATAAGTGTATATTTATTGGTTTGCGCAAAAGTTATAGCGCCTACAAACTAGGGTACATTTTCTGGAATTTACACAGCCTTTAATTTATGACTGCCCATGTCTTTTCTTGAGGTGCTAAAATGGCAGGGCAGTACAAAACCCCCACAAATGACCCCATTTTGGAAAGTAGACACCCCAAGGAAATTGCTGAGAGGCATGTTGAGCCCATTGAATATTCATTTTTTTTGTCCCAAGTGATTGAATAATGACAAAAAAAAAAATTACAAAAAGTTGTCACTAAATGATATATTGCTCACACAGGCCATGGGCATATGTGGAATTGCACCCCAAAATACATTTAGCTGCTTCTCCTGAGTATGGGGATACCACATGTGTGGGACTTTTTGGGAGCCTAGCCGCGTACGGGGCCCCGAAAACCAATCACTGCCTTCAGGATTTCTAAGGGCGTACATTTTTGATTTTACTCCTCACTACCTTTCACAGTTTTGAAGGCCATAAAATGCCCAGATGGCATAAAACCCCCCCAAATGACCCCATTTTGGAAAGTAGACACCCCAAGCTATTTGCTTTGAGGCATGTTGAGTCCATGGAATGTTTTATATTTTGACACAAGTTGCGGGAAAGTGACAAATTTTTTTTTTTTTTTTTTTGCACAAAGTTGTCACTAAATGATATATTGCTCACACGGGCCATGGGCATATGTGGAATTGCACCCCAAAATACATTTAGCTACTTCTCCTGAGTACGGGGATACCACATGTGTGGGACTTTTTGGGAGCCTAGCCGTGTACGGGGCCCCGAAAACCAATCACCGCCTTCAGGATTTCTAAGGGTGTAAATTTTTGATTTCACTCTTCACTGCCTATCACAGTTTCGGAGGCCATGGAATGCCCAGGTGGCACAAACCCCCCCCAAATGACCGCATTTTGGAAAGTAGACACCCCAAGCTATTTGCTGAGAGGCATGGTGAGTATTTTGCAGCTCTCATTTGTTTTTGAAAATAAAGACGAGAAAAAAAAATTTTTTTTTCTTTTTTCAATTTTCAAAATTTTGTGACAAAAAGTGAGGTCTGCAAAATACTCACTATACCTCTCAGCAAATAGCTTGGGGTGTCTACTTTCCAAAATGGGGTCATTTGGGGGGGTTTTTTGCCACCTGGGCATTCCATGGCCTCCGAAACTGTGATAGGCAGTGAAGAGTGAAATCAAAAATTTACGGCCTTAGAAAGCCTGAAGGCGGTGCTTGGTTTTCGGGGTCCCGTACGCGGCTAGGCTCCCAAAAAGTCTCACACATGTGGTATCCCCGTACTCAGGAGAAGCAACAGAATGTATTTTGGGGTGTAATTTCACATATTCCCATGGCATGTTTGAGCAATATATCATTTAGTGACAACTTTGCGCAAAAAAAAAATTAAAAAAATTAAAAATTGTCTCTTTCCCGCAACTTGTGTCACAATATAAAATATTCCATGGACTCGACATGACTCTCAGCAAATAGCTTGGGGTGTCTACTTTCCAAAATGGGGTCATTTGGGGGGGTTTTGAACTGTCCTGGCATTTTATGCACAACATTTAGAAGCTTATGTCACACATCACCCACTCTTCTAACCACTTGAAGACAAAGCCCTTTCTGACACTTTTTGATTACATAAAAAAATAATTTTTTTTTGCAAGAAAATTACTTTGAACCCCCACACACTATATATTTTTTTTAAAGCAAATGCCCTACAGATTAAAATGGTGGGTGTTTCATTTTTTTTTTTTCACACAGTATTTGCGCAGCGATTTTTAAAACGCATTTTTTGGGGAAAAAACACACTTATTTAAATTTTAATGCACTAAAACACACTATATTGCCCAAATGTTTGATGAAATAAAAAAGATGATCTTAGGCCGAGTACATGGATACCAAACATGACATGCTTTAAAATTGCGCACAAACGTGCAGTGGCGACAAACTAAATACATTTTTAAAAGCCTTTACAGGTTACCACTTTAGATTTACAGAGGAGGTCTACTGCTAAAATTACTGCCCTCGATCTGACGTTCGCGGTGATACCTCACATGCATGGTGCAATTGCTGTTTACATTTGACGCCAGACCGACGCTTGCGTTCGCCTTAGCGCGAGAGCAGGGGGGACAGGGGTGCTTTTTTTTTTTTTCTTTATTATTATTATTATTTTTATCTTATTTTTATACTGTTCCTTTCATTTTTTTTTTTTTTAAATCATTTTTATTGTTATCTCAGGGAATGTAAATATCCCCTATCATAGCAATAGGTAGTGACAGGTACTCTTTTTTGAAAAAATTGGGGTCTATTAGACCCTAGATTTCTCCTCTGCCCTCAAAGCATCTGACCACACCAAGATCGGTGTGATAAAATGCTTTCCCAATTTCCCAATGGCGCTGTTTACATCCGGCGAAATCTAAGTCATAAAATGCTCGTAGCTTCCGGTTTCTTAGGCCATAGAAATGTTTGGAGCCACTCTGGTCTCTGATCAGCTCTATGGTCAGCTGGCTGAATCACCGGCTGCATTTTCAGGTTCCCTGTTGAGACAGGAGAGCCAGAGAAAAACACGGAAGACGTTGGGGGGGGGGCATTCCCTCCACTGCTTGTAAAAGCAGTCTAGAGGCTAATTAGCCGCTAGGATTGCTTTTACATGAAAGCTGACCGCTGGCTGAAAAGAATGATACCAAGATGATACCTAAACCTGCAGGCATCATTCTGGTATAACCACTCAAAGTCGTGAATGGCGTACCTGAAGACAAAAAAATGGTTAACAATAAAGCACAGTAAACGGTAAAGTATAAAAAATTGCATACCTGAAAAGCAAACATGATAAAACAATAAAACATTGCAGAATAGAATACAGTGAAAAAGAGCAGAACAATAGAGAGAGAATAGAGAGAGAGAGAACAATAAAACGACAACTATTTTTTTTTATTTTATATTTTTGTATGTGTTTTTTTTTTTTTTTACACTTTTTTTTGTAACTAACTTTTATAACTGTAACCGGTTCCAGGTTCGAGTCTCTCAAAATGCGATGGCATCTTGGGAGACCCTGTGAAAGTGTGCCTAGTCTGTGCAATGCTGTACCCTACGCTAATACTCAACTAGTGTATGGTAGCGTTCAAAACATTCACCAATGCAAAGACCAGGATTGTCAGGACTGGAGGGACAATAATAGCGGGTGTCACACCTATATCCGCGCTTGCTGCAGACACGACATCTTTTTTGGGGGGGTTCGTTGGGTAGGGGTACTCGGGAGGACATAAAGAAAATGCCTCCCATGCAGCCGACTGCATTTGGTTGGGGATGTGAATGGGGGAAGTACGGGCGCTGCAGAAGTGGTGGGTTCCCAATTAGGATTGGCGAATGCAGCAGGAAGGGCATTATGGGCACGACGGGCCTGTGTTTGTCTTTTTGGTGACAGCGGGACACTACTTGTGCTTGCCACCTCACCAGCTTGAACTGCACTTATGGGACTCGCCACATCACCAAGTGTTACTGCAGTGCTGGTTTGACTACGACCGGGGTGTACTAGGCCGCTGGTGCTTGCCAGTTCACCAAAACGCTACAAAAAAAACTGTTAGCGATCGCAGGGATCAGGCCTGACTCTGCGAACGCTGCAGTTATGCGTTTAGTGTTTTGTAAGTGACAGTGATCGATCGATACTGCACTTGGGTGGGCTGGGCTGTGCCGGGTGGAGGGGCAAAACGCAGGTGCTAGCAGGTATCTGGGCTGATCCCGCTAACACTGCGTTTTTGGGAACCCTAAACTGCTGGGGACGCTAGTATAGATGTGATCGGATCAGATATTGATTCGTTCAGATACTATACCACTAAGGGAGGTGTACGGTGTGTGCGTGGGTGTTAGCGCTACTGGCACTAACCTGACGCTGCCTGGGGCTGGTGCTTGTCAGTTCACCAAAACGCTACCAAAAAAACTGTTAGCGATCGCAGGGATCAGGCCTGACTCTGCGAACGCTGCAGTTATGCGTTTAGTGTTTTGTAAGTGACAGTGATCGATCGATACTGCACTTGGGTGGGCTGGGCTGGGCTGGGCCGGGCGGAGGGGCAAAACGCAGGTGCTAGCAGGTATCTGGGCTGATCCCGCTAACACTGCGTTTTTGGGAACCCTAAACTGCTGGGGACACTAGTATAGATCTGATCGGATCAGATATTGATGCGTTCAGATACTATACCACTAAGGGAGGCGTATGCTGCGTGCGTGGGTGTTAGCGGTACTGGCGCTAATCTGACGCTGCTTGGGGCGACGCATATCACCGCCGGGCGATCAGGGGGCTAAACCTTTATTCGGTAATAAACGGCAGGTGCCCTGACACTATAAAAAATAAATGAACTAACCAGCGTCACCCGTAACAGTTATACGGTGATCAGTGGTGAAAGGGTTAACTAGGGGGCAATCAAGGGGTTAAAACATTTATTAGGTAGTATATGGGGGTCCCTGACGCTATAAAACGCTGACGGCAAACCTAAATATTTACCTCCCTAACTAGCGTCACCAGCGACACTAACACAGCGATCAGAAAAATGATCGCTTAGCGACACTGGCGACGGGGTGATCAAGGGGTTAAAACTTTATTAGGGGGTGTTAGGGGGGTACCCTAGACCTAAAGGGGGCCTAACACTCACTGACCTAACACTGTAACTGTCACAAACTGACACCAATGCAGTAATCAGAAAAAAAAAAAAAAAAACTGCTTGGTGTCAGTTTGTGACGGGGGGGTGATTGGTGGGGGATCGGGGGGTAATCGGGGGGGGATCGGGGGTGTAATGTGTGCTTGGCATGTTCTACTGTGTGTGTGTGTGTGTTTGTGTAACTCACAGTACAGTCATCTCTCCTCGGCGCCGGAACGGAAAATACCGAGCCGAGGAGAGGCAGGGAAATGATCCCATTGGCTGGGAGCGATCGCGGGGGGGGGGCCACGAATGGATGGCCTCCACCGATCGCCGGGGGAGATTTGCCGACCGCCGCAGGCACCGGGGGGGGGGTTCCGATCGGACCCCCCACCCGCGGGCAGGCAAGGACGTACCTGTAAGTTCTTTTGCCTGCCCGTGCCGCTCTGAGGACGTATATGTTCGTGCGGCGGTCGGCAACTGGTTAAAATAGTCAGAATACCCGGATTAAAAACCACCTGCCACCAGGTACACTTGTTTCTTTATAGAGGCTGCACACCTTCTCCCTCCTTTATCAATTCGGTAATCAGACCATTTTATCCTTCGCCCCTACAAAATAAACTGTCTACACTATTCAGACAGGACTCACATGAAGGACAGGGGCATAGTGCAATACTGGGGCACTGGTCTTCTTGGCATGCAGGACACAGACCACTAGTTAAGGTACGCGAGGAGTCTAGGACAGGAAGGACACCTATGGGTATTAACTGAGGAGAATACAGCCTGCCCACACAACTCCATCCCTGTGCCTGGATTTCAGAGACCATGTCCAGGGTATACAATGCACCTCTACCTATGGTTAGGTTCAAGGAACCCTCTAGTTCCATGACTAACGTTACGGCAGTATTCTTTAGGACAAAGAAACAAACTCGTCTATGTCCCAAATAATACCCAGGTGCTTCCTTCCCAGCAATGACCTCTCCATCCAGAACACAGAGTGCAATATCTTCCCAACATTTTTCGCCCACCACCATGTATTGACCTGTCCTACAAAGGACCTCATGGTCATGCTTCCGACAGAGGCAAGCATCATCCTGCCTCCAGCTTCCATCTTCTCTGATCACATGTGGGTAATTTAGTCTCAAATACAACAAGATAGAATCCTCAGTCAGTAAGCCCATTGATGCCACCAATTATACAAACCGAGTCTGCACTTCTGTATATGGGATCATACAGCATAACACCTTTCACAATCCACACTAGTACAGCCCATCCAAGCATTCGACCACCACTTTGGATTAGTGTAAGCAACTTACTGAGTGGTGATGCTAACTCATCTTGTCACTGCCCCTCATACAGAGACTGTACAATCAGCTTAATGTTGGCTGATAATTCCGCCTCCCACTGCGTGCACGCCAGAGCCCATGACATATTTTTGCCCTGTATCATCACACTATCTACCAACCTCTTAAAATGGCGGATAAAATCTTGTGCTACTTTTACCTGGGTATTTGTGACGTTGTTGAATATTATCAAGAATGTCATTAATCTCTTTGAGCAACAAAGCCCCGCTTACTGTCTGAAGCTATAGCTGAGAGTTTGTTCCTCAGGAGATCGATGTCCACTTCATTAACACCCATCCCAGCTCTTATTCCCCCAATATAGTGCTGAATACATCCCTCCTCTTACGGTTACTCCTCAGACATACGCGTCCTGCATGAACCTCATTCTGTGTCTGCACATCTCTGGGAGTAAGTCACTGGTACAATGACCGTACTTCATTCAGTGTATACTCAGCACATATAGGGTAATAGGTTTTTATCAACCACTGTGAGATGTTGCAGCGCCATGTGGTGAAGAACAGCCACGAGCTGGTAACACCCCATACAATCTTCCTGCACAACTCTTCTCCAGACTTACCCAAAACTCTGCAGGTAAATCTAAAGGAAATTGGAAAACAAAAATTGCACCAATTAGACAATTGGTAACACATAGCCACGTGAACAGTGTCACTGGGCAGGAAGCAGGTTTCAAATACACTTGGGGACACACGGATTGCTAGGGACATTAACATACCTTAGCCTAAGGCAAAGAGCCACTCTTGAAAAGAAAGCACTGGCTGGGTGTGTAACTAATTACAATAACCGCAGGTGAGGTTAAGCAGTCTTAAACAAATCTACACAAAAGTCAGCATAGCCACTGATTTTCTAGAATTAGATCAGAACATACAACACTTAGGTAGTCAAAAACACAGCCGAATGGGCTGACAAATAGAAGCATCAACTAGATAATGGTGCTGAAACCAGGAAAAATAAAAAAAATTGTCTATGGAGGCTGTGATATTGTTTGTTCTGAAAGCCATGAAACCCAATTATCGAATCTGAGGGATAAAACACCAATAAAATTTAGTAATAAACATTCAATTTTTCGCCTAGAAACATAGAATCAATGGTTATATACCTGTAACAAGACATTAGCCTATGACACTCAAATATACATTACATTACATTAACAGTGCACTTTTTTTTTTTAAATACCCAAAAATTGTTGAGCTCAGCTTATCATTAATATGTATTACTTAATACACATTAATACCACATGGATTTTTGTTTTATGGTATACCAATAATTCCCCCCCAAAAAAATGTATTCACCATGGTGAGAAAAAAATTAGCAACCCGTAATAAATCTTTTAGCGGTACCATTTATCTACAAATTATTAATACCTTATCACCAACCTTTCGCAGAACGGACTCTGGAAAACAAACACATAGATAATTATCTTGGCTCAGGTAATTTGCATGTCAATACAGTTTGCTTTACACTTTCCCTGACCTGGTCAGAAAGAAGGGGGGTCATTTGGATGGGCTGGCACAGCAGCTGAGACAACAGACCTCAAAGTTAGACAACAAAACACAAATTCCATATTCCACTCACACACTCACAACAATTAGCTAGGTTAAAGACAACCTCTAGACATCACACATATCAGCATGTTTTCTATAATAACCTGTACTTCTTCTTAAACTCATAACATCTGTTCTGTAAGGTTGAAATTCTTTCAGAGATCCATCCCATTTCATTAGCCCCTTTTCAGCCTGTATGGATGCATTCTCAGGATTTTGGAATGGGACCCATGATGTAGGCGGTTCATACTTTGTACACCTAGGCCACTTTGCAAAGCGCACTGAGTACACTTCGTAATCACGTCTTGTGGTCCTGTATGGATTATGCTTACCGACTTTTTGACTGCAACTGGATAGACAGAATCTCGCGATGTGGCCAAATAAACCACATAAGTGACATTTTATCTTATTTAAAGTGGTACAACATCTCTTAACAAAAGGCTTTGTTTTAGACGACTGTGGGATGGCCTTTTCTGGATAAGTAGTTTTTATCTGCGGCTTACAAAATATAGGGGGAATTTTTAAAGAGCTCTTACCTTCCTGGGATTTATTCTTGTTGGTACATACCTTAGGTGTGGAGGACGTCCCTCTGAATTCAAACCTACCCAAATCAGTTACCCTGTTATCTTCTCTATCTGAAAACAGAGCCCACGGCTCCTGGCAGCCAACAGATAATGGTTTCATTTCACCTTCTGCGTCCTTTAGTCTTTTTCCCAACTGATGAATGTCGTCCTGTAATATTTTGTTTTCTAGTACTAATTGCTGATGGATAGCCTCAGAATTTGACATAGAAGCTTCTAAAGTACGGATGTTACCTTGGGTTATTTCTTGCACTTCTTTTAGGGATTTAATTTGCACTTTCAAATGTTCATACTGTTTTGCTAACCACCTGGCCTCAAAGATTAGCGGCATTTTTCCCGTGTGCTTACTACAGCTTCTTTCAGTGAAATTTAATTTCACATCCTCTCCCGTCAGTGGGACAGAAAGTGTCCCTTCCTGCCTGGAGACTTTCCTCCCTTAATGCCAGCATCGCCATTTCCTCTCCATGTCGTGGTGGCCTACTGTGTCTTGGAGCTCTACACTCCTTCTTGACGTGTCTGGGTCTATGGCAGTTGAAGCAAACCGGTTTCCCTTTTGATTTTTGGCCGACATCTGCACTGTTCAACTGATCAGTGACAATGCAGATCCTTTGAGGTTTCTGTGACTCCCAAGCTGCTATATTCCTTTCAATAGCAGTTGCAAGTGACAACAAAGCGGAGAGGGGCTTATCTCTCCAGTCTGGATTTGCAGTCATCAATTTTTCTCTGTTTCCTCTCAACCCGGTCATGAAGCTATGTATCAATACAGGTGATAGGGCACTGTTAGTAATGTCCTCACCAGCCGATTCCACGGCTTGTTTAAAGTGATTGTAGTATGTCATACAATCTTCCTGTGGACCTTGGATCACTCCTGACACCTTGGTCCAAGACTGGGGACGATAGACTGTTTGTTTTAATCAACTGTGCCAATTGCTTAGTGAGTATATCTCCTAGATGGCTGGAGTCAACATACAGGGTCAGTGGAATATAAGTTTTACTGAGGATTTCATCCAAGTCCCCATCTCCACAAACCCTTTTCATTATTTGAAGCATATCACCCCAGTTTGCATTGTAGCTTTCCTGGATGACCAGCAGCTCTTTGGCAAATTTAATGGGATCTGTCCTTGGATGGGGATAACACTCAGAAATCCCTTCATCTCAGAGGGAGCCCACGGCATGTGATGTGTCATCTTTCCCGTGAATCTCCCACTGTTGTCATAAACCACCTGTTCTCTTACAGGATAATCTGTAAAATGAGAAAAGTCACGCTTAAATTGTGAAAAAGGCCAGAATCAAATGTCTATAGCCTAGAGGGATGTATGCACATAAGTGATAATCACTGTGCCTAAAAATTAAAGTGGTGAAACACAAGAATTGCACAAAAATGTGATAAGGTGACAAATGTATGCCTCAAAACACTCAAACAAAAATATGGCAAACAAACATCACTGTAACACATATGTATCTCAGAAAAACCATGAAAAAATGTGAGTTAAATAATAAAAACGAATCTTCAAGGTGCAAATGATGTCCCTATTAACAGTACATAGAGCAAAATTAGTAATAGTCCAAAAGGCTAGATAAGAAAATAATAATGTCCCCAAGTGTCAGGTGAATATTATTAATCTTGCTGCAGTGAATAGGGTGCGTTGATGAACCTCCACCTTCAAAAACTCCTGCCTCTTACCAAAAGATGTGGTCTCTAAATGATAGGAGACCTTACTGGGCGGATGGCTGTAACCCCAGCCCGGGATCTGTGTGTCAGGCACTAAATGTCATCCGGTCTGCAAAGAACCCCCTCAGCCGGCCGCACCAGGATGGTTAAGATGGGTCACCAAAAAAGACATAAACAGGTCCACATAGCGTAAACCTTACATTTATTAGAGGCAAGATCAGAAATGCACTTACAAACGTCAGTGGTTATAGAGCGTATACAGGAAAAGCTGTCCGGCTCCAAAAAAACCCGTTCCTTTCGGGTATTCAAATCGCGGTGTCGTCGGGACGTGGCTCCTCCGGCTGGCTTTTCCTGTATACGCTCTATAACCACTGACGTTTGTAAGTGCGTTTCTGATCTTGCCATTTAATAAATGTAAGGTTTACGCTATGTGGAGCTGTTTATGTCTTTTTTGGTGACCCATCTTAACCATCCTGGTGCGGCCGGCTGAGGGGGTTCTTTGCAGACCGGATGACATCTAGTGCCTGACACACAGATCCCAGGCTGGGGTTACAGCCATCCGCCCAGTAAGGTCTCCTATCATTTAGAGACCACATCTTTTGGTAAGAGGCAGGAGTTTTTGAAGGTGGAGGTTCATCAACGCACCCTATTCACTGCAGCAAGATTAATAATATTCACCTGACACTTGGGGACATTTATTATTTTCTTATCTAGCCTTTTGGACTATTACTAATTTTGCTCTATGTACTGTTATTAGGCACATCATTTGCACCTTGAAGATTCGTTTTTATTATTTAACTCACATTTTTTCATGGTTTTTCTGAGATACATATGTGTTACAGTGATGTTTGTTTGCCATATTTTTGTTTGAGTGTTTTGAGGCATTTATTTGTCACCTTATCACGTTTTTGTGCAATTCTTGTGTTTCACCACTTTAATTTTTAGGCACAGTGATTATCACTTATGTGCATACATCCCTCTAGGCTATAGACATTTGATTCTGGCCTTTTTCACAATTTAAGCGTGACTTTTCTCATTTTACAGATTATGCGGTTTACCACTTTCTAGTCGCAGCTCAAGCAGGTCTTTGTTAAGCGCAGTATTTTATTTCACATACTCTTACAGGATAGACAGATATGTCATCTGAAAACGATATCAGTTGTGGATTGGTCTTTTGGGATTCTGTCACAGAATACCAATAAGACCGTGGAAGACTCTTGCTGCAAGGTGGGGGCACTTTATCCAACTGCAAAGTGCCCTGAAGGGTGGCATTAACAGTCCCATGGTACACCAGTGTGCCCACATTGGGTGATATTCTTTCACCCTTAGAGTGACACCACACAGGTCCTTGCTGTGGGGTGCTAGTTACTTGAGGATATAAAGTTACATAGGCCGTGTACTCTGTAGCAGAACTGCCCGTATTGCTTACAGCAGCGGAATGGGTAGTTAACTGCCATCTAGGGGAGAATGCTGGCTCGCAGTCAGTAATATGGTCTCTGGAACTGGGGAGACTTTTGTCCCTTGATTCCAGCATTCCCTTCCCCTGGCTTTCTGTGCTATCTATTTCCTTTTGTTTCAATTCTTCACATGAAGAGTTTTTCTGTGATTCATTGGGGGTTTTAAATGGGGTGTTAAACTTGGCAGCAAGTTGTGGCTTCCCCTTTTTGTCATCTGGTGATAGATGACAATTCCTTAACAGCTTCTGAGTATTTTGCCAACAAGGACCGGGCGATTGTATAAGGCCCCAATCCTGACAATTCCTCATCGTCCCCCTGTTTATCACTGTCACTACTCTGGGGATGTGGGTCTAGTGGCTGTCCCTGCTTGTTCCTACTACTCAGCATCATTTGGTGTGTTTTCTTCTTAACTCCCACTGTAAAAACATTAATTTCCTCCGTCTTATTCACCGACTCAAGCATCCATATAGCCCAAGTATCTTTTTCATATGGCTGTGTCATCTTTTTGTGGTGAGTAAGGTACAGACTTTCCCATGCTTTAAGTTTAAATGTACCTTTCTTAGAAAAACTCGATCTTGTCCACCTATCCCATTCACGAATATATTTTACAACCCAGGGCCCATATTTATCTATCATCTCTTCCCTTGGGGTCATTTGATAGGGTTTACCCCATTCAGACCCCGATTACCCATCCTTACGGACACTGGACCTTGAACTGATTCCCCAACCTTTTTACAGGTTGCCTTTACTCCAGATGTATCTACTCTCTGGCCAAGAATTGGGGTGACAGGTCCCGCCCCTGTCAATGTTGCTGCTTTTTTTTTTTTCACTAGTTGCCAGAACAATATTTTCTCTGTCCTGGCTATAGTCCTTCAAAACATTAGCCTGGAGATTTCCCAAACTAAATAATAGTTCAATCTCCCCCATGGACTTTTCAGAAGTATTTAAAAGGAAATGCTTAACGAAGGGCTATTACTTCTGTTATCTCCATAATGAGTAGCACAAACTTGGATAATCAGGACCTTATGTGTGCTTGTAGTACAGGAGGCAGTTAACTGATGCACACCTAATTGCAATATGATTTGTATCTGTTACATTATAGCCACTGTTCCCAGGTTTACTTACAAAGCTTACAATCCCCAGTTAGTAATTGCCAAGAAGAAAGATTCATACCTAAGGTCATTCAGTGTGATTTAGTCTCCGTTTCCACTGATGCGACTTTGGTCATTGTCGCATTACAAGTCGCAGCCCATTGATTTCAATAGCACCCGTTCCAATCTATGCGACTCAAAGCTGCAGCGACTCTGAAAGGGTACCTGCACCACTCTGATGTGACTCTGGATCAAAGTCGCATTCAAAGCCACTCCACAGTCGCATTAAAGTCGCACCACAGTCACACTCAATCGTGCGATCTTAGAGTTGCATCAGTGGAAATGTAGCTCTATGCCCACCGGTGCATTTCGATCACAATGATTGGCCTAATCACATTCAAAGGGTCCACTGAAATTGCTTTCTGGCAGAGAGCACATATCCTTTTCCACTGCCTCCAAGATTCCAAATGGAGCCCTCATCATTCGCACTTACAATTTCATTTTATATATACACAATATTCAAAATCAGTCTCATCAAAATATTAGTATAGACAAAAGGTGGAAAAAAAATAAAGTTCTGAGAAATTTGTTAGTCTGGGTATTCAGAGACAGGTGAAAACAAAAGGCATAAAAAAAATGCTTAGCATTTCTGGACGACCAGCTCTGTCTTCCATACACAAAATAATATTCACCCAAACGTTAAACTTCCTCACACTCGGGCACCATCTGATAAGGAGATTTCTATACCTACCTCACTTATATGGAGTGATTAAACCTTTTCCTATATAAGAATTAAAAACGAACGATAACAGTGCGAAAAGATAAACAATTACATTTATTTATACAGAAAAGGAACGTTCGAGATTACCAAATACAACGTGGAGGACACAACCTTAAAACAGAGATGTTACCAATGATACAAAATATTGCTATAATGGTCATACACATGCTAGCTAGAGATTAATAATATATTAAGGCAAAATCCTACAGTAGAAAAAGTTACAGAAAAGAAAAGAGACATTAGAGATACATTGTATAGAGAAGTCTTACGTGACCATCCTTCATCTGGACCGTCAGCCGAAAAGAATGGGCAGTGATCTGTGTTACAATATATACACACTTGTAAACCCCCCCTCCTTCCATATGCTAAAACTGCTTCATTGAGTCAATGGGGGTGGGGGGCTCTCTTACCAGCTACCATATTATGACCAGGTTATTCCTGTTCCCTTCCCACCTCCCACCTCCTTAGAAGTGACATTATTGTACTATCAAATGGTCAGATAGCTACTCCAGATAACATTCCACAGCAGGGTAAGATGTCTCTGTTGATTCTAAACATGTTCTCAAACTATAGTCATTGAAAGATTACTGTAAGTCACATTAATAATAAAGTCCATCACCTTCAGGGCCCAAATCTCCACCACATGTTTCAGAGAGGATGAGAGGAGCGAGCGCTGCCAAAAAAGACCGAGCCAAGAGTGTACTGTGTACTCGGCTCGGCTCGGTTCGCAGTCCCGCCATTGGACCTGTTATGTCCATCATAGGAGCTGGGCGGAATTGCGAACCGAGTACACAGTACACTCGGCTCAGTCTTTTTCGGCAGCACTCGCTCCTCTCATCCTCTGAAACAGCAGTGAGGTGGGGCGGCGTGACTGCGAGCGGAGCTGGGCACTCAGCTCGGTCTTTTTCGGCTGCGCTTGCTCTTTTTTTCTTTTTTTTTCACAGACAGTGGGGATCGGCGTATAACACGCACCCACAATTTTCCCCTGATTTTAAGGGGAAAAAATTGCGTGTTATACGCCGATAAAAACGGTAATAAAGTACAAAAATATATAAAAATCTCTAAGTATTTACACCTGTACAACATAACACATACCTAGCTACAGGTCCCTGCAGCTAACAGTAACATACAATATACATATTTAACCCAGAGTATCTCTCCCTCAGGAGAGATACTCTGCCTGCAGAAATTTTTACTCCAGCCGGAGGGGATAGACAGCCGTCCCATCCCAGAAGATCCTAAGAGAAGACAGAAAATATAACAACATCCTTCACTCAAACCTGTCTATACACTGTACAGTTTCTGTCGGGAGGGGGTTAGCATCCTGCCGACAGATATATCAAAATTCAATCCAAACAACACACATTTTTTTTTTCTGTTTGTTCTTTCAGGAGGGGGTTATGACCTGCCGACAGAAACAATAAGGGATAAAAACAAGGTGAACAGTTCTTCTCGGGAGTTCAAGATGGGAGGGGCCCCTCCCTGGACAAACAGGCTCCCCTAAGAGTCAGTTTAGGAACAAACCTCACCCAAGTGTCCTTGTAAGAGGAAAGGTCCATCCATCGGGCACACAGGGTGGCAGGCTGGTCTGTCCCAGCAAATCAGGAGAAAAAAGGCATATTCTGCTACCCTCCAGCAGTTCATGTGACATCTTTGTCAAGCTGTACTCTCCAACAGTCTCTTCACGTATAAAAATGTGGGTCAGGCAGTCTCCTCCTGCCTTTCCCTTTCTCCCTTATGGAGACTGAATGACTCTTCGTAGGCCGCCCTGTCTTCAGGATAAGCACCCTGTCTCTGTATGCCATTTGCGTCGAATGTCCTTAAAGCAGCGGGCCCAGGTCTCACCCTTTGGCACCCACAAGTGGTGGGGATGTGCAAGAAATCCCAGACCACGTCATCCTCCCATACTCCCTGGGAGTTCTCAACGTCCATGATCCGGGGTGGGACATATGGGTCATCCAGACCCGACTCCAGAGCAACCTTTCTCTGTACCTCCTGCTGGAACCGGGAAAACCTGACATTACTGACATTACTATAGCTCCTGCTATCCTCTCTTACTCCTGCTGTGCCTCCTGTCCAGAACCTTCACACTTTCCTGAAGGGTTCCATCCTGCACCCGAGCCCCAGGCCCAAGGTTACCCCCCCCAGACTGGAGAGCTCCCTCAAAGGCCCCGACAGCCTAGTACTCCATGTCCAGTTCTTCCACCCAACAACTCCCCAACTGGGCTGACCCTGGGTATTTAGGGAGGTCTGCTCCCTGCCAGTCCAGGTTGGGTATTGGTCAGGGCTCCTTAGAACACCCCTGGCAGCTCCACCTCTCCTCTCCTTCCAGAATCCTCTAGAAGAAAGACGGATGTCTCAGTGACACTGCCTGTGAGTCACCAGCTGCTAACCCTGAGCCACTCCCAGCCCACACAAACCAAAACAAACATGCCTGGCTGCCAGCCAGGCCTCCCTAAATTTTCCTGCACTCACCAAAAATCCTAATCTAGCACCTACCTATGTAGAGGGTGCTACATAGTATTACCCTAAGTATGGGTGGGAAGTTGGCCACATAGATTGTTTCCACTGTGAAAGTTAATTTTACCTTGAGCTAAGTAAGTTAAGTTGCCCATGGAAATGAGAAGGCCAAGTATAGAGACTGGACTCTTTTGCGGTTGAATGTGATATTGAGCATTTCAGATTTATGTACATTAATTTAAAAATTGGACAAAGCACTGTAAGCTCAAAGTTCATGCACAACATTGGGGAGGGTTATTTCTGGATTAGTAACAAAAACCGCATATCATCCTCCAACACTGCCACCTTCTGTTCTTTCACTCCTACCGAGAAGCCCCTAATGGCTGTATTACAGCAAATGTGTATTAAAAACGGCTGCAAGGTCTGATCAAAAATCAGTGGCAATAAAAGGCATTCTTGAATGTGCCATTGGTCAACAAGAAGGGCGAGGTAACTACATTGGTCCTAACTGCAGCCCAAGGAACCGATTAGATGGCATCCAGCCAGTGAAATGGTCACCAGCTCCAATATGGTTTAGTGCCTCCTTCAGGAAGATCCAATTTACCTTGTCAAAAGCTTTCTCTCAATCTGAGGAAAGTAGACACAAGGGTATTTTTTTTGACTGTGGGCTAAATGAATGATATCAAGTGCCCTTGTGTTGTCTTTCACCTGCTCGGTGGGTGGGGTCTTTACATTGGGCGGGGTATTTACCCTTCTTTCGGAATGACGGAAACGTGCACCCTTAGAGTATCTGGTACAGTCTGACCATCTGCAATCGAATTATACACCTAAGCGAATGCCTTGTAATAGGCAGCCGTGTAACCATCAAGTCCAGGAGCTTTGTGGGGTTTAAGGGATTATCGCAGTCAGGAATTTGTCAGTCGAAATTTGGAGCGTTAAGGAAGTCAACTGCATCCTCTGGAAGCGACGGCAGGCCCGAGTCCAAAAGAATCTCACATATTTGTCTTTCAGTTGATTAGGAGACAAAAGAGTAAAGAGATTGTATAAATTAGTGTAATATGCACAAAACACTTCTGCAATTTTCTACAAAGTGTCGCATTGGTTTCCTTGCCCAGAGTCGATAAAAGGAATATCATTTTTTAGGGAAAGTTTGAGAAGTGAGTGGGCCAAGGGCCTGCCTGGCTTATTACCAGGTTCATAGTATGTAATTTAACTTTGAAATTGTGCAAAAGCATGGAGGCCAATTTCTCCCGGTTAAGGTCTACAGCTACAGATTGGGATAGCGTTTTTTTTTTTTTTTTGAGACCCTCTAGGTGGGCTATAAAGCCTAGCTGTACTTGGAGTAGGGCTTGCTTGTTGTTTTACTTTATTATTATTTTATTTCAGGTACTTATATAGCGCCGTCAATTTACGCAGCGCTTTACATATACATTGTACATTCACATCAGTCCCTACCCTCAAGGAGCTTACAATCTAAGGTCCCTAACTCACATTCATACATACTAGGGACAATTTAGACAGGATCCAATTAACCTACCAGCATGTCTTTGGAGTGTAGGAGGAAACCTGAGTACCCGGAGGAAACCCACGCAGGCACAGGGAGAACATGCAAACTCCAGACAGGTAGTGTTGTGGTTGGGATTCGAACCAGTGACCCTTCTTACTGCTAGGCGAGAGTGCTACCCACTACACCACTGTGCCGCCCTATTATTCAGTCTTATACTCTGTCTTCCAGAATAATTTTCCCCTCATTACACACTTGTGAGTTTCCCATAAAATCAATAGAGATGCATCATTCGTGTCATTTTCATTAAAAAAAAATAGGGAAAGAGCCAAGGAGAACTCACCTCCCAAAGATCCTTCCTGCACTAGGAGGTTATTAAGTTTCCAAGTCCAGGCCATAGGGTGGGGGAGCACCCAGGCCAGGATTAAAAGTAGAAAGGGCATGATCAGATACGGTCTGTACTCCTATGAATTTTACCACTTCTGTCCAAGAGTAGCTGTCATACAGAATCGAATAAAAGGTATAATCACGGTCACTGGGATACTGTACTAACCGAACATCAACCAATCGAATAGACTGAGCGGCTTTTTTAAATTCGATCATTTTTATTGAGTTTCAAGACAATTAACATTTGTGTATAGTTTTTGTAAAGTAGACATTATCCAATATCAGTTACAGGTTGTATAGGATATGAAAGCGTATTGTTTCAGCTTGACATTTCAGGTATGTTTTAAGATTTATGTCTTCACATATATAAACTTAGAACTTAGTATAACATAAAAACATAGTCATACTGATAACTTAGTTGAACTAAAAACTTGAGAGAAAAAAGAAAGTTACAAAAGTACACAATTGATTCTAGGGTGGGGTTCAGACAGTAAATTGTTGCTTGCTATTACCACTGCTGCTCAGTCTATACCATTCTACCCATTGTTTCCACCTGGAGCATATAGTTTGGTAGTTGCCTTGTGTTGATGCAAACATCAACTCGTATGTAGCGTGGATGTTTGTTGTTTCTACTACCTCAGTAATCGGGGGTGGTCTCAAGTCCCTCCAGTGTCTCATTATTGACAATCTGGCACTTAGGAGGATGTGAGTTACCATGACTCTTGATGCCGCTGGGATGGACTCTACTCCTGAGGACAGAATAGCCATCCCAGCAGAAAGGGGAACCGGCATCCCTTTGAATTGTGTAATCAGTCTGAATATTTTGGTCCAGAAAGTACGCTTGACTGGACATGTCCACATGATGTGATATAGTGTTCCATTACATTCACAGTTCCTTCAGCATAGTGGGGAAGCCCGGGAGGTAAACTTGGATATTCCGTAGGGTGTCAAATATCAACGCAGTAATATTTTATGAGTTAGTTCCCATAAGTTAACACTCTTGGTCGCTGCATATGTGGTGTGTAATGCTTTTTGCCATTGCTCTGCTGTATATGAAATACCTATATCCTGTTCCCATGCTTTAATGGTTATGGATTTTGTAAATTCATTTTTGTTGTGTAGTATATTGTAAAACAGTGAGATCCCTTTAAGTTTGGTTAGGGGATTGGTGAAAAATAGGACCATTCTCCACGGTAGATAAGTAGTGGTATGTGGATTAGTATGAAGAAAATTAGTGATTTGTAGGTATCTATAATGGTCATGGTCCTCTATGCCGTATTCTAATTGTATAGATCTAAATGTTTTTAGTGTGGGGCCTAGCATAAGGTCCTCTATCATTGTTATGCCCTTATTCACCCAATGTGATATGTGTATGTCCGGAATGAGCATGGGTATACTAGATATGGTAAGTGGCAGGGGTTTAGTTGCGGTATCTCCGAACTGCATGTTTGAAAAGGAATTCCATGATTGTAGCGTGGCCACTATTGTGGGTGAGAGATCAGATTTTTATATGTATGGAATCTGCTGGATAATAACAGGTCATATAAGTCCTGACCCTGAATTTGTGATTTCTCCAATCCCCACCACCTGGCGTCAGATAACCGTGACTGGGGGAACCAGGCCTTCGTCTGTGCAAGAATTGCGGCAGTGTGATAATCTTTTAAAATTACTTGTCCTACTCCACCCACTTTCCTAGATGCCACCAGTTTCTTGAATACACATCTTGCGCTTTTACCTTGCTATAGATACTTATTCAGGAGGGATTGGGCTTTTGAAAAGAAGGAACTTGGGACCGGTATTGGAAGGGTTCTGAACAGATAAAGTAGCTGTGGTAGAAGTACCATTTTAAAGGCTGTTAGCCGGCCAGACCAGGATAATACCTTTGTCAAGTCTTGGAGTTTGTTACTAAATACACTGAGGAATGGGATGTAGTTGCACTTGACTAAGTGTTCAGTGGAAGCTGTCAAAGTTATTCCTAGGTATTTTATCCCTTTATCTTTCCAAGTGTAAAAAAATTGTGCCCTGAGTTTTTCTCTTAAAGGAAGATCAACAACGAGTCCTAATATATATGATTTGCTCTCATTAACCTTATAGTATGAGACCCGGTTAAACATTTCTTAAATCACAAACAACAAGAGTAACAAACAACATACAACCCCGGCACGTAATGATATGGGGGAGAAAAAAAACAACCCCCACCCCCTTGGTGCCCATACCCCTCCCCCCTCCCTCCCCACTCTCCCATCCAATTATACATCCAAAATGTCAGACCATCTTCTCCATATCTTTTTGAAATTCCCTGGGCATCCTCTGTGTAGAAAAATATATTTTTCCTTAACTAAGGTTTCCCTTATTTGTATCTTCCATTCTGCTACTGTAGGTAGACAGAGCCTTGTCTCATATTTGGGGGGGGGGGAGTTATTCGTATGGGTTTCTTGTTCGGCTAATCGGAGTGTTCGGTAGCTGCCTTGATGTTCGGGAAGGGAATGTCCTAAATGACTTTAACCCCTTGTGTCGTTACAACTGGTGGCAAGCAGCGGGATTTGATAGACTTTTCTGCTGAGGAAAAACAACCTGATGAGCCTCCAGCAGAAGAGCTGGTATCAGGGCCAAACTTCAGTGTGCTCTGCCCAGCACCAACAGCAGTATCTGTGGAGTTGCAAAGAACTTCCCCAGCTGAGGTGCTGGTCACCGGACAGAGGGTCCAAGACCTCTGTCCCACACCTTTGGCAGTTCCGGAGGCTCATGGTGAGAAGGTGGCAATCAATTTCCAGCAGCCAGATGAGGAGACAGAAAAGGAAGCAGTCAGCTCACCTCCCCAATGGCAACTGCACAGCTTGGGAGGGGAGGGATTCAGCCTCCTTGCCCCAATGGTTCGCCGAAGCGGATGATGTGGAGTCCCCAGCAGAAATGCTGGCAACAGGGCAGAGTGCTACCAAACTCTGCCCAGCAATGGCAACAACTTTGGAGTTCCAGGGAGCTGAGGCAGTCAGCTCATCTCTCCAGACACAGATTACAGAGGGTATGGACTTAATGGACTGTTTAGAGGATGTTATAGATTATACATCACCTGCTCAAGTACTGGCAGCAGGACAGAGTACTGCAGACCCCTGCTCCACACCCGTGGCAGTTTCAGAGGCCCGAGGTGAGAATGTGATGGTTCCTCTCTCCCAGTGGATTTCAGAGATGCAGGGAGGAGAAGCGGCCATTTCCCCTCCCCAACAAGGGTGCGTGCACCTGGGAGACAATACCAGTGAAAGGGAGTTCGGCGCCCCAGAATGATGACACCAACCCAGCTGAAGCACTGGCAACCGGGCAGAGTGCTACCAACCTTTGCCCAGCACCGGCAACAACTGCAGGGTTCCAGGGAGCCGGGGCAGTCGGCCTCCCTCCCCAACAGTTAGTCGGAGCAGATGGTGTGGGGTTTCCAGCAGAAGGGCTGGCAACAGGGCAGAGTGCTACTGGCCTCTATCCTCAACTAACAGAGGATGATTTCCTGTAAAGGTGGATGGGGCTTCAGTCCCCCACCTGTATACCCCAGGGATGCTGGGCAGTCGGCCCAGATCCCCAGCAGCATGATGGTGTGAGCCCAGTCACCCTGTCTTCTCTCCAGCGGCTGAAAGGACTCCAGGGTGAAGGGACAGTCCAGGCCTTTCCCTAGTGGTGGATATGTTCTCTGAGAGAGGCAGAGGTTGGCTGGGTGAGTAATACTCTGTTTGGAACCATTTGTTTGGGGTACTGTGTGGATACCAGCATTAGAGGACTGGAACTACTGAGTAACTTTGGAGTCAACCCGTCTGGGGTCTCCTCCTGTGTTAGTCTCCTGACGAAATGTGACAGACCTAGCCAGGACAGAGGCTTTTGGAGGGGACTGAATGCTAGCCTCTTGCCGACCAATTATGGGCCCTGGCATTTGGGGGAATGGTGTTCTTTGTGAGCTGTATGCCTGGGGACCCTTGAGGTGGCATTATTTTAGATTCGGGTCCATGTCCCCCAAGACACACAGACTCTGGGGACCCTGGATATGCCTTATTACAAATAATGACTGATTCATACTGTTGGGACACATACTGTGCGGAGATTCTGATGTCAATTCCAGCCACCTGTCTGTTGTCTTCTATAATGTAAATGAGTCTAGTGTGGCTTCTATTTCAGCCATTGTTGTCTGGGCTAATTAACCCTGCCATTCTGAGAAGGAGTCCTGTGTTTAAACATATGATAATGTACCGTCTACTGTGTGAAGCTCGGTGACAACAAGTCTGACCTGTAGTGAAATCGTGATTTATCATAACAATGACCACGCTGCTTAAAGGGATTCGTTAATTAGCTCATGTTAATTAGGTCTGGTCACAGGAGTATTTTCAGAGTAATGTGAGCAGGAGGTATACACCTCCTCCTTTTACTGTATATAAGACTGTATTTGTTTCAATAAAAAGGCATTCCTGTTTTACCCTCAAGACAGAGCCTTGTCTCATATTTGGGGGGGGGGAGTTATTCCTTTGGGTTTCTTGTTTGGCTGATCGGAGTGTTCGTTAGCTGCCTTGGTGTTCGGGAAGGGAATGTCCTAAACGACTTTAACCCCTTTCATACTCGGGGTGTCGTTACAGTGGACATGATGATGTCCACTTTTGCGTTATAAGCTTGCGAGCCTGAAATAGGCTCCTGGTTGTTGATATCCTTGTATTTCCCCGGGATTCCCCATTCATCCAGGATACTCAAAAGGCATCCTCCCGGTCCTGGAGACAACCCGATCCCAAAAACGCTATTAATCATTAATACCACTTCATACCAGTAACGATAGAGTTTAGGACATATCCATAGCATATGGATTAAGTTAGCAGGACTCCCTTTAAATCTTGGACATTGGGCTGTGTCTCTACGTTTCCATTTAATTTATTATAGTTTCTCTGGTGTGCAATGAGCCCTGTGTAATATAAAAAGTTGAGTTAAGTTTTGTGTTGGGGATAGGGATGCCAGGGGTGTTACCAATAGTGCCGATGCCCATTGTTCATCTAAGATTGGCCTTATATCGCGAGACCAGGCTGTCCTTGCTGGTATGTCCACTGTTCCTTTAAATTTATCATATAATATATCATATAATTGTGATATCAAACCCTTTTTCTTTTCTGTCTTTTCCTGCTGTTACTTCTGATTTATTGAGTTTCAGTTCATGCAATCGACCCTGTGCTTGTAATGCATGCCTAAGCTGTAAAAATTGAAAGAAACTTTGGTTTGGGATATTGTATTAATTTCTTAGTTCAGTAAAGGTTTTTATCACATCTTCCTCGATTAGCTGTATCATATACCTCAGTCCCTTCAGCCTCCATATCTCAAACCCTTCCAGTTTCATCAGTTCCCCATAACTACTATTATTCCATATAGGGGTGTATACCGTATTGCCCTTTATTTCCGTTTTTTTTTTCTTTTTCTGCCATACCTTGTTAAATAATTTATCCGTAAAAAATCCTTTGTTAAGCAATTGATTTCTTGTCTCTAATAAAGAAATCAATGTAACTATGGGTAATCGGGGTATATTGATAATGGCAAACTCTGTATAGGATCAGAGCTTGATATTACTGTCCATCCAAAAAAATGTTGTATTTGTGAGGCTAAAAAATAACTTTTTGGGTGGGCAATCGCCAGTTCTTTAAAAAGAGATTCTATTTTTCTAAACCAGAATACAGTCATCCATACAGGTGAATTATTAAACACATAAAGTAATTGTGGGATCCAAATCATTTTAACAAGATTTGCTCTACCTATCACTGTCAGCGGTAGCTTACACTAGCTTTGGCATTTATCCTTAAATTTCACTAATAAAGGTTTAAGGTTCAAGTTAATATAATCTTTTACATTCCAAGATATCTGTATCCCCAGATATCTCACTATATGCTTGATTTGAATTTGGGACGCTTGGTTTAATAAAGGGACTTTTAACTCATCTATTGGTAGTAGTTCAGACTTATCCCAATTAATCTGGAAGCCCGAAAGTCACCCAAATATGGAGATGAGGCTCATGGGTTCCGCTAATGACTTTGAGATATCCCCAGAAAAATAAAAGCGTCATCTGCATAAAGGGCCACTTTATCCTCTCTTCCTGCCCGTCGGAACCCGACTATTTCTGCTGACTATCTAATACCAAGGGCAATAGGTTCCATTGCTATAGCAAACAGTAGTGGGAATAGGGGGCAACCCTGCCTTGTCCCTCTAGACAAATTAAACGGACTAGATAATGTATTATTAATTCTTACCCTTGCTTTTGGGTCCCTATATAGCATATTGACCCATTTTAAAAATCCCAGGCCTATACCAAAAGCCTCCAATATGGCCCATAGATATTCCCACTCCACCATATCAAAGGCTTTTTGGGCATCCAAGCATAAAATTGCTCTAGATCCCGTATTTTCCATGGGCAGTTGCTCCTCCCCAAAATCCGTCCCCCTCCTCCTCCCCAAAATCTCTCCCCCTCAGTATCAGGAAACAAGGTCCTTGCTTAGTAATTCTTTCCCTCCATGCTCTAGACTTTATTTAATATCCTTTCAGTGTTTGGAATTCAGTACTCAGTACTCCACACTGTAATCAGGGCTCTATACAATATTCTTAACTAACCATATATATTCAGTACTCTATCCCAGAAGATACGTTTATTCAAAACAAATGTCCATTCTATATTCTGTATTTAATACTCAGCACAGTAATCAGAAATAATATCTATTCAGTATTTAATATGCTATGCAGTAGTCCATAGCAGCATCCTTTCAATGTTCCTTATTTAATATTCAACACTCAGCGCCACGCTCATTAGTATAGTTTCAGTGTCCGGTATTCAGTATATCACACAATGTTTAATATCGGTGCCATTTCAATACTCAAATTTCAACAAAGCATTCTACATCAGTCTTCAGCAGAGACTTCAGCAATTCAAGCAATTTAGGCAGTTTGTATTACCTGCAAGCTTTTATCTGTATAGATCTTCACTGTGGGCTCACCAGGAGTTGTCTCTTGACCTAAGAAAACCTTTGGTATGTTAAAATTCAGTGTTCAGCATTCCATGTTCGGTATTCTAAATTCAACACTCAACCATACACTCATTGATAATATAGTTTCAGTGGCCAGTATTCAGCACATAACACAATATCTAGTGTCAGTATCAATTCAGTGCTCATTATTCAGCAGAACCTTCAACAGTTCAAGCAGTTAGGTAATTGACATTACCAGCTGGCTTTTTCCTGTATTTCCCCTGTATAAATCTTCACTGAGGGTTGACCGGGAGTTATCTCTTGACCTGATAAAACCTTAAATGAGCTCACTGAGAGTTTCCTCCTGACCTGCTTTAAAATCTACCTTAACCCCAGTATACAAGCGCAGACATGTGGAACTTCACTTCACAGCCAAAACTCCGGGTTCCTCCCCACAGTCCAATGAACCCGCAGGTAAGCAAAGGGTAAGAACAGGTAAGAACAAATATTTGATTTATAACCGGTCTCTTGGCTGATCCATTAAAAATATTGCCATGCGATGAACTACTGTCATAGAGTACTTCTGAAATCGATACTGTTATGAAGTACTTCTGGAGTACTTCTGAGTTGCTAGATAACACTGAGTTTCAGTATGTCCATATCAGTATTTCCAGGGTATTGTTAATTTTTCTATATATGCTGTAGTACGTTATTTGATCTTCTGGATTCCTGGATAGCGTTGGTTTATAGTTCAGTCAGGCTGCATTAATATGCAATGTGCAATTTTCTGGGTTCCATAATATGCTATGTGCAGTGTATTATGATGGTTTATATGATCACATTCTATATCACTGACCTGCACTCCTTGGCTCCGGTCCTCTGAACTCTCCAAGCGCTGTTGCATTCATAACACAGACTGAAAGTTCATGCTAACATGCTGATACTCACACTGGCCATGCTTTCTACAAATCGAGCAGTCAAACAGACGGTTCTTTCCTCCTCCCTTCTCCTCCTCTCCCCAGCCTCAGAGCCCGACCTCAGTCAGAGCCCAAGACGCAGTGTGCGAGTATAGGGGTTCCGGAATGCAGGAGGTATGGAAGACAGGAGAAAGTCCAGGATACTAAGCAGCAGACCCCAGGTTCAAAGCACACTATTCGTATATCACCAAGGTATGCAGGGAGATATCGATCCTTCATTCCCTTCCACTCTGCTCGTCTCAGCTCTGTTCTGAATGCTCTCTGAGTGCGCTCCACTCCTCTCTTCCATGCACCAATGTGCTCCAGGTATAGTACAGCTGTTGTCAGGACGATTAAGTAGGATTAGGTAGGGTAAAAATGGCACGAAGGGGTAAAGATAAGCGTAGTGCTACGATGGCTTCATTCTCTCATGGCGGGAATAGCAGCACAACATGGATCTGCTGGAAATGCCCACTCACATTTTTGAGCTTTCCGTCTCAGGCCACTTCCCCTCTAATGCATAATGTACTGAAGCCAGGGAAGTTTCAACCTCTAAGTGCCATGATGATGTCATCTTGCAAAAAGACTTATGGTGTGAGTACAATTTTGTGTTGGGAATCTCTTAATATCAGGGTGCGTGCGGATATAAGTAGCTAAAGGTTCCATTAGCAAGTTAAATATACTTGATTTGAAGTTAAATATCAAAGGGGAGAGGGGACTTCCTTGTCGGGTCCCATTGGAGTTATTGAAGGGCTTGGATAACACTGCTGAGGTATATACTTGTGTGGACGGTTTAGAATAAAGGGCCAGAATTGCCGACATGATAGGGACGGAGAATCCGCACCCTGTCAGTACTTGAGTGAGGCATTGCCAGTGGATTTGATCAAAGGCCTTCTCTGCGTCCAGCACCAAGAGCAGAGAAGGTCTCTTACAAAGCTAGGTGAATAATAATTGTTAACCTGCGTGTAGCATCAGAGGTTTGTCTGCCTTTGGTGAAAGCTGTCTGGTCTGGGTGGATAAGTAGGGGAAGTATGTCAATCAGGCGGGTAGCTGCCTAAGATAAGGGAGATGGGTCTAAAATTTGGAGGTGAAGTTGGTTCCTTCTCTGGCTTCGGCAGTGTCACAATGAGCGCCTTCAGCATTTCAGGTGGGAAGGGGGAAGAGGCAGCAGCAGCGTTGAAGGTACGTTCCAGATAAGGGATGAGCAGTAGTTTAAAGGTCTTATAGTATTCTCCATTGAATCCGTCTGGACCTGGAGATTTACTCGTTGGTAGGGATTCTATTACTTTTTAGATCTCTGGTAAGTCAAAGGGCAGGTTTAGTGATTGTAATTGATCTTGAGATAGCTTAGGTAGGGAGACTTTCTGTAGAAATTGATTTATCAGATCAGGATTTGGCTGGTAGGTCCCAGTATCATCTTTTAAATTGTATAAGATACTGTAGTATTGGCTAATTGCATCTGTTATGTCTTGGGAATGGTGTAGTTTATGGTTGGTGTGGGGATGGATTAAGTACGGTATCTTGGTCTTATATCTATGCCCTTTTAATAGCTGCGCCAATAATTTACCCGCTCGATTTCCAGTGGCATAATATGACATTTTCAGTTTTCTGGATGCTTTTTCGAAGTTCTCCAGTAGAAGGACTCTAAGATTGTGTCTTAAATGAGATAATTTGAGGGATAATTGTGGAGTGGGTTTTTGTTTGTTGCTTGTTTCTGCTTTAAAGATTTCAGTTCTGAGCTCTTTTATACGCTGTTGCCGCTGCCTCTTGGACCTTGCCCTCAGTTGTATAAGTATCCCTCTTATATACGCTTTATGAGCATTCCATACTACAAAGTGGTCCTTCACCAAGGGCTCGTTAGTTGAAAAAAAATATTTTAAATGCCTTTCTATATGTTGTCTATTTTCAGCTTGTTGCAGAAAATGCGAGTTAACCGTTCAGATCGGAGTTACGGTGCTAGCCGCAGAGTCCTCTATGGGTAACGTAATGGAAGCGTGGTCTGACCAGGTGATGATGTTTATAGAGGTCACCTTAGCCAGCATCCGCTGATCTACTAGGAATAAGTCAATCCATGAATATGCCCTGTGGGGGGAGGAGAACAATATAAAGTCCCTTTCCCCTGCATGTAGGCATCTCCATGCATCAAATAACTCCTGTTTATGGATAAGTGTTAGAAGAGAAGGGCCTGTACGCTTCACCCCAGAAGTAGAGTCTACAGAAGGGTCCGGGGTCGTGTTGAAATCGCTACAAAGCACTAGTAGCCCTTTTTGATGAGAACGTACTTTCATCATTAGTTTATGGAAAAAGCGCAGTTGGTGCTGATTAGGGGAGTAGATATTAACTATTGTATAAGTGATCGCGTTGAGATTGCATATTAGATTTAGGAAGCAGCCTTGAGAGATTTCCTTGTGCGGGGAGAACGCCACAGAGTCCCTAATGGCCGTCAGGACTCCTTTCGTTTTTGTTTCCACGTTGGCGGTGAAAATGTGGGGGAATTGCCTGTGTGAGCAAGTGGGAGGAGAGATTGCTGAAGTACATTTCCTGTGCACACAGGATATCGCAATTTTAGGACAGTGCTTCCTTCCACAGACTTCCTCTTCACTGGGTGATTGAGGACTTTAGAGTTTATGGATAGAAATGTAATTCCCATCTTGGGGAGGTTGTGTGCTGAAATTATATGCATGATATGATTTCATTTTTAGGGTTAGGGCTCCTTCTTGTGGCCAAAATGCATATGGCGAGCAACATGTATTTTGCAAGTGGTAGAAGTTCCTAGTGTACTCACTGTTTGTGAAAGATTGCAGGATCCTGTGGGATTTTGTTTGCAGCATGGTAGGGATCCTTCCAGAGGGATCTGAGATGCGAAGCTAGACATTTGTAGTGGGATTCTTTAGGTTATTGACTGTGTTAATGGATGAAAGAAGAAGAAACAAAACATAGAAACAAAAGGTTAGAGTAACCATAAAACTCGTAAACTAGAAACGTGTAAGAGTTTTTCCCTTAACAGTAATAGGTAAGATACTCGTATGCAGCCCTATGCTGCTCAGTTTAGGTGAGGGTCGAGTTCAAGCCCATAGACTCTCCTGGGTGATCTCCCAGGGATTCAAGGTAGCTTTTTACATCCCATCCGGGTTCATGTATGCGATTTAGCTTTTTTTCCCCAGTCAGGGTCCACCTGCTTTGCAGGTCTTGCAGTGGTGCGATCATCCACCTGTTGGGGGAAAATTTTCCATTCCTTGTCAGAAACCATGAAATCAGACCGAGACAGAAGTACAGTTAAATCACACTTGTTTAATAATAAAAGTAAATAGAACAAACGTCAAAACATAGCCAGAGTTCAGGAACTGGAACGGATAGTCAGACAAGCTAAACGTCAGGGAGCCGAAGATGAGTGTAGTAAAACAGCAAGCAGGATCTGGAGCCAGAAGGGATGTCAGCCAAGCAAGTCTCTTAACAGGAATGCAGGAGAGCGTTGCTGTGATGTTGACTAAGGCAGAGAATCTCTGGGCTGGACAGCTTAAGTAGGCAGAGCTGACGAGCAGGATATCATCAACAGCTGAGTACCTGTGGAGAGATAGGAGCTGGCAATTAGCCGACAGCTAAGCAACCAGCTCAGAGAATGAAGGGCTGAGCCCAGCCCTGACAGTACCCCCTCCTCAACAACCCCTCCCCCTCAGAGGACCACCAGGCTTTAGGGGAAATCACAGAGGAGGACAGGGGCATGTACAGTGGGGCAAAAAAGTATTTAGTCAGCCACCAATTGTGCAAGTTCTCCCACTTAAAAAGATGAGAGAGGCCTGTAATTGTCATCATAGGTATACCTCAACTATGAGAGACAAATTGAGGAAACAAATCCAGACAATCACATTGCCTGCTTTTTGAAAGAATTTATTTGCAAATTATGGTGGAAAATAAGTATTTGGTCACCTACAAACAAGCAAGATTTCTGGCTCTCACAGACCTGTATCTTCTTCTTTAAGAGGCTCCTCTGTCCTCCACTCATTACCTGTATTAATGGCACCTGTTTGAACTTGTTATCAGTATAAAAGACACCTGTCCACAACCTCAACCAGTCACACTCCAAACTCCACTATGGTGAAGACCAAAGAGCTGACGAAGGACACCAGAAACAAAATTGTAGACCTGCACCAGGCTGGGAAGACTGAATCTGCAACAGGCAAGCAGCTTGGTGTGAAGAAATCAACTGTGGGAGCAATAATTAGAAAATGGAAGACATACAAGACCACTGATAATCTCCCTCGATCTGGGGCTCCACGCAAGATCTCACCCCGTGGGGTCAAAATGATCACAAAGACGGTGAGCAAAAATCCCAGAACCACATGGGGGGACCTAGTGAATGACCTGCAGAGAGCTGGGACCAACGTAACAAAGGCTACCATCAGTAACACACTACGCCGCCAGGGACTCAGATCCTGCAGTGCCTGACGTGTCCCCCTGCTTAAGCTAGTACATGTCCAGGCTCGTCTGAGGTTTGCTAGAGAGCATTTGGATGATCCACAAGAGGATTGGGAGAATGTCATATGGTCATATGAAACCAATAGAACAGTTTGGTAGAAACACAACTTGTCGTGTTTGGAGGAGAGAGAATGCTGAGTTGCAACCAAAGAACACCAATACCTACTGTGAAGCATGGGGGTGGCAACATCATGCTTTGGGGCTGTTTCTCTGCAAAGGGAACAGGACGACTGATCCGTGTACATGAAAGAATGAATGGGGCCATGTATCGTGAGATTTTGAGTGCAAACCTCCTCCCATCAGCAAGGGCATTGAAGATGAAACGTGGCTGGGTCTTTCAGCATGACAATGATCCCAAACACACCGCCCGGGCAACGAAGGAGTGGCTTCGTAAGAAGCATTTCAAGGTCCTGGAGTGGCCTAGCCAGTCTCCAGATCTCAACCCCATAGAAAACCTTTGGAGGGAGTTGAAAGTCCGTGTTGCCCAGCGACAGCCCCAAAATATCACTGCTCTAGAGGAGATCTGCATGGAGGAATGGGCCAACATGCCAGCAGCAACAGTGTGTGACAACCTTGTGAAGACTTACAGAAAACGTTTGACCTCTGTCATTGCCAACAAAGGATATATAACAATGTATTGAGATGAACTTTTGATTTTGACAAAATACTTATTTTCCACCATAATTTGCAAATAAATTCTTTCAAAAATCAGACAATGTGATTGTCTGGATTTTTTTCCTATTTTGTCTCTCATAGTTGAGGTATACCTATGATAACAATTACAGGCCTCTCTCATCTTTTTAAGTGGGAGAACTTGCACAATTGGTGGCTGACTAAATACTTTTTTGCCCCACTGTACGTCCGAGGATGAGACCCAAGAGCGTTCCTCTGGATTGTACCCCTTCCAATGCACCAGGTACTGTATGCGCCCACGGAACCTACGGGAGTCAACAATGGACTATACTTCATACTCATGGTTCTCAACCTGTACAGAGCGAGGACGTGGCACTGAGGTGGTAAAGCGGTTGCAGACCAAAGGTTTTAATAAGGAGACCTTAAATACATTTGAAATACGCATGTTAGAAGGGAGGTCTAATGCATAAGCCACTGGGTTAATTCTGCGTAGAATACGGAAAGGCTAAATAAGCCGAGGTGCGAATTTCAGTGAGGTAACACGAAGTCGGCGGTTGCGAGTTGACAGCCAGACCCTGTCCGCAACCTGGTAGGAAGGCGCGGGCAGGCGTCTGCCGTCAGCATTGAGTCTGTACCTATCATTCGCATGTCGCAAAGCCTACTGGACTTGTGCCCAACTGGAACAAATACCACAGAGATGCTCCTCTAACGCAGGAATACTGTGCAGAATAAATGAGTCAGGCAACATGGAAGATTGGAAACCATAGTTCGCCATAAACGGGGACAATTAAGAAGCAGAATTCATAGCACTATTTTGAGCAAACTCTGCCCATGGTAATAGGTCTGACCAGTTGTTATGATGGTCAGAAATATAGCAATGTAGGAATTGCTCCAAGGACTGATTGTCTCGTTCTGCGGCCCCATTAGACTGCGGGTGATATGCAGAGGAAAAAGCAAGCTGAATTCCCATCTGTGCACAAAAGGTTCACCAGAACCGGGAGACAAACTGACTACCCCTGTCCGAGGCAATCACCTTGGGTAGCCCATGTAAGCGAAAGATCTCCCGAGCAAAAATGGAAGCCAGTTCCTTAGAAGTGGGCAACTTCTTAAGTGGAATACAAAGTCATTTTTAAGAACCAGTCAACCACCATAAGGATAACTGTGTTGCCCTGGGAGTTGGGTAACTCCACAATAAAATCCATAGACAGGTGGGTCCAGGGCCTCTCTCCACTGGGTATGGGTTGTAGGAGGCCCATTGGGAGATGTTGTGAAGTCTTACTTTGAGCACACACGGAACAGGCAGCTACTAAGGCGGTTACATCAGCACGTAGACTAGGCCACCAGAATTGTTGGGAAATGGCCCAAAAGTGTTAATTCTTCCCAGGTTGGTCAGCAGCCTTGGGAGAATGGTAAGTCTGGAGCACAGCAGTACAGAGACTCCCTGGGACAAAGCAGCTGTCACAAGGCTTCTCAGGAGGAGCATGGACCTGAGCGGCAAGAATTTTGGCACCCAGAGAAGAAGTGAGACTGGTGCAAACCGTAGCCAGAATACAGTCAGGAAGAATCGCAGGAACCGGAACTGACTCCAACTTGGAAGTGGAGGAAAATTGTCGTGACAAGGCGTCAGCCCTCACATTCTTAAAACCAGGGCTAAAATGATCGCCAACAGCTCTCTGTCACCAATCTCGTTGTCATGGTTATGCAGTAATGTGTGTCTGTCAGCTCACCTTTACTTCTGTGTTCACCTTTAGAGGCCAGCCACCCTCATCTGACTGTGTAAATAATCTTCCCTCAGCATGGCTCCACCCTGGTCTCTAATTAGGAACACTATATTAACCTGGGCATTGCAAGCCAACCTTGCTGATCAACCATTGTGTATGCATTGTTTGTTTGGCTTCCCGTTTCCTGCTTGCCGTGTGCTCTTCGTTTGTCTCTGTTACCTACCTTGGCATGTTCTCGGCCATTACTGTCTGCTCGTGACCCTGATCTCTTGGTGTGTCTTCGACTATCCCTGTTTGCCTGTGACCCTGAAACTTTGGCGTGTACTCTGTTGTTCCTGTCTGCTAGTTGCCTTGACCTCTGCCTTATCCCTTTACTATCCCTGTTGTTCCAGCCTGCTGCTTCCTTCTCCTGTAGTCTACCGTGAGCGTGAGCTGTGAGACCCCAGGGGCCACGACCTGGAGCCAGACTGCAGCGCAGTCCATCCTCACCACTAGAGGCTCTGGTGAACACTTGCTGGCTCTTAGACTCTGCGCCCTGGGGAATCTATGCTCTAGCTCCCACTGGGATCTGTGTTAGTGATCCAGTAGACCTGCTTCCTGAACCTCCCTGGGTACTAGCCGCAGCAGTCAGTCCTAGGGTCCACTATCTTAGCAGTGCACTTCCGACTCCCATCTGTCACCTGGTCTCAGGTGACCTGACACTCGTAATTGCACTCCGTAGGTGACAATTTCTTGGAAAAGTAGCCACAAGGATGCAAAGTGCTCTCAGAGGTAGGACGTTGAGACAGAAGTCTCAGAAGCATCAACCTCAAGGATAAAAGGTAACGTAGGATCAGGATGTGCCAACGCAGGAGCAGAAACAAAGGCAGCCTTGAGACCCTCAAAGGCCTTAATGGACTCTGGAGACCAACTCTGGGGGTTACCGTTCTTTCTGGTCATATCAGTCAGGGGCTTGACCAGAGGTGAGAAGTTACGAATAAACTTTCAATAATAGTTGGCAAAGCCCAGGAAATGCTGCAGAGGACGTAAACCCATGGGTCCGGGCCACTGTAGGACTGCAGAAAGTTTCTCTGGGTCCATCGAAAAACCAGCAGTGGAAATGACATAACCCAGGAATTTAACCTGTTCATGATGGAACTCGCACTTCTCCAATTTACAATAGAGATTGTTCTCTCTTAGTTTCTGAAGCACACGACAGACATCTGTATGAGGATATCATCGAGATAAGCCACCACACATAACTGCAATAAATCCAGGAGGACATTGTTAATGAATTCATGGAAAACTACTGTGGCGTTAGAAAGGCCAAAAGGCATTACGAGTTACTCATAATGGCCTGTTCTGGTATTAAACGCAGTTTTCCACTCGTCGCCCTCCTTAATCCTCACAAGATTGTATGCCCCTCTCAAATCAAGCTTAGTGAAAACCGTTGCTCCCTTGAGGCAGTCAAATATCTCTGTAATCAATGGAATCGGATAGGCATTCTTAATCGTGAAACGATTGAGACTGCTATAATCAATACAGGGTCTCAGTTCACCGCTCTTCTTCTTCACGAAGAAGAAACCAGCACCAGCAGGGGATGAGGATTTGCGGATAAAACCTCGAGAAAGTGTGTCTGCAACATACTCCTCCATGGTCTTATCCTCCAAGATGGACAGATGGTAAACCCCGCCACGAAGGGGTATGGCACCAGGTTGAAGGTCAATTGCACAATCATATGGCCGGTGTGGAGGCAAACAAACGGCTTGACCTTTGTCAAAGACATTGCTAAAATTGCGGTACTCCTCCGGCAGAGAGGAGAGTAAAGAGGTAAACAGGACCTTGGCTACCTTCTGCAAGCAGGTCTTACTGCATTATGGCATCCAGGAGAGAACCTCAGCACGGAGCCAATCAAAAGGGTGGTTGTGCCTCTGTAACCAAGGATAACCAATAACCAACGGAAACTTAGGTGAGAAATTGCTCATGAGTCACATGTGCAGGCTGTAGGGGTCTCCTGTCAAGAGCCTCAATGGCAAGTTGAGTGTCACGCAACTGCAGCGGAATCGAGTGCTTCAATACAAAGGCAGCCTCAATGAACAGGCCTGCAGCCTCAGAGTCGATTAGAGCCTGTATCTCGACGGACGACTCAGCCCAAGAAAGGGTGACTGAAACCACAAGCTTATCCTTCTGGGTAACTGGGGACAAAACAACGCCACCTAAGGTCTGTCCGTGACAGGACCTCAAGGTTCGGACATTCCCTGGACAGGTAGGACAAGACTTCAAAAAGTGACCTGCCTGACCACAATAAAGGCACAATCTCTCCCTCCTCCTAAAGTTCTCTCATCCGCAGAGAGACGTGTGAAGCCCATGTGCATGGGTTCATCTTTACTGACCAACTCTGTACCAGGAGGCATGGGAGGTGAGGGAGGCACGAGTGGGACTGCAAAGCTCAGAGGCAAACGTACAGGAGGCTTCCGAAAGCGCTCCTTAAAAGAGAGTCTTTCTCTGAGTCTGGAGTCAATGAGGATGCAAACGTGATCAACTTCTCCAGCTCAGTGGGTATATCTTGGGCTTCTATCTCATCCTTGATGGAATCTGAGAGACCATGAGAAGAAGCAGCCACGAGGGCCTCATTGTTCCAAGCAACCGCTGCTGCCAGAGTACGGAATTCAATGGCGTAGTCGGCAACAGTTCCCGTACTCTGATGGACATGAGGCTCTTGGCAGCAGAAGCGGAGCGTGCGGGAACGTCAAATACCCTTTTAAAGGAGGCCACAAACTCCGGGTAACTCAGAACAGGTTTTTGCATCTCCCATAGAGGGTTTTACCCAGGCCAAGGCTCTCTCAGAAAGCAAAGATATCACGAAACCTACTTTGCTTCTGTCCGTGGGAAACGCCTGGGGCAGCATCTCAAAGTATATCTCAACCTGGTTGAGAAACCCTCTGCATTGAACTGGATCGCTGGGGAAGCAGATCGGAACCAGACATACCTCTTATAGAGGTAATACTTGAGGTGGATGCCTGCACAGAGACTGGCGCAGCAGCAGGGATGGCCTGCAGCTCAGGTTGTACCGGAGCAGCCACAGTGGGAAATTCCAGGTGAGCCATGCAACTCAGAACTGTTTGTAACGCCATGGCAAGCTGATCCATGCGGTGATCTTGCTCATCCAATCTGGAAAAAATATTACAAACAAGTGGATTGACTATCTTCTGAATTCATGGCCTTCGCCTACTGTCAGAAACAATTAAATCAGACCGAGACAGAAGTACAGTTAAATCACACTTGTTTAATAAAAGTAAATAGAACAAACATAGTCAAAACATAGCCATAGTTCAGGAAGTGGAATGGATAGTCAGACAAGCCAAACATCAGGGAGCAGGAGATGAGCGTAGTAAAACAGCAAACAGGATCTGGAGCCAGAAGGGATGTCAGCCAAGCAAGTCTTTTAACAGGAATGCAGGAGAGCGTCTCTGTGATGTTGGCGAAGGCAGAGAACCTCTGGGCTGGATGGCTTAATTAGGCAGGACTGACGAGCAGGATATCATCAACAGCTGATTAACTGTGGAGAGATAGGAGCTGGCAATTAGCCGACAGCTGAGCAGCCAGCTCAGGGAAGGAAGAGCTGAGCCCAGCCCTGACAATCCTCCAGTAGACAAAGTCCTTTCTCCAGGGTTTCAACAATGTATGTGTGGCCCTCCTTCACTATTGTGAGTTTAGAGTTTAGTGGGATATCCCCATCTGTACACAAGCTTATGGTTTCTGATTTCCTTAGTTATTATATTTAAAATGTTTCCGCTTTTGCAGCGTGTATTTGGGACATATCTGAATAACATTGTAGATCTTGGTATTGAGTAGGTATTAACAAGGAAGGTAGTTACAGAAAGCGAGGTAAGAGTAGGGGACTGAAGAGAATGGAGTCAAAGAAAGAAGATCCCAAATAAGATGAAAAGCAATAACAAATCCAATAAAATACTAAACCAGGGGTGGCTCTCCAATGAGCTTGCCTGCACCTGTTAACCTCTCCAGGAAAGTATCAAAGAGGGGGAAACTCAGGGAGGCACAAACCTATTTGGGGAAGTAGAACACAAATACAGAGTTAGAGATGCTCTGACCCAATTGAATACAATCACATCAAAAGACGCCGTCCCCCAAAACTCTGAGTAAAATGTTTGAATGGCAAGGGAGTCAGACTGAAGAGGGAGACTCATCCAAGTCTCTCTGAATATATCGATACGGCCTAGTTTAAGGGCCACCAACAGAGTTTTGGCCAGCAGTATAACAAAAGTCAAAACACGTAAATGTAGTAGACAATAAAAGTGCCAGGGTGCCCTGTATAAAAAGCTTAGGTCAGCAGCAGTGGGTCTCCCGTGGGGTGGGAAAACTGATCAAATCACCCCTGCAAAATAATGGAAAGTCTGAAAACATGACCTGTTGGGGCGCCTTGAGAACTGGAGTTGAGAAACACTGGGCTGAGGCCACTTCAGGGGACACGGACCACTCAAAAAAAAAAATATGCCTAGCACTTCAGTGACAGTCGTAGCCACAGTCAACAAGTAATAAGCAATTGAAAGTAATAATAAACAACAGTAGAGCCTGATTGGGCAACACCAACTAGCTGGCAACCGAGATCCAGGAACCCATATTAGTCATAAAACTAAGTATGGCAATAAGCCAGTCAGGGCTTAAAAATTACTGGTCAGATGCCAACTAGCCTACCATCAGGCTTGGCTCTAGTGGTCATAGCAAACTGTGAATAGAGGACATGGTCTGGCGCATGGCGAGGATGGATGCACACTGAAGGAGCTCCAAGGTCCCGATAGCTTCTTGCTCCATCTCCCTGTCTCCCGCAAATCACAGCATAGGGAATCTGGTGCAGCATACACCACAGTCTCGATCCCAATGACCCACTACCTCCACTTCAGGCAGAAACATCACAGGCATCTTCAAGTCCCAGTCCTCGGCTTGGAGCAGCATGGCCTTGGCCAAGATGACACCGGCTCACTTCGATAAGGATCTTAGTGAGGGTTCGCAAGCAGCATGGGAGGACGAGGTGAGAGAGCCTGCATACACAGACCATCCTGTAACATTCACTGACTTGACAACTATAGCTGCAGACATTAAAAGTATACTCTCTGTAGCAACCTAAAAACTGACATTTTGGTTCTCACAGAACAATTGGCCTCAGTAGAGAAGGCAGGTAAATACAGAGACAAGGCTATACAGAGACTGGAACAGATTACAGACTGCCACGCAAAACATATAATTGAAATGAACAGACATCTTGAGGATCTTGATAACAGAGGCAGGAGAAATAACCTGAGAGTGGGGGGTATACCTGAGACCATAATATCTAAACAAATACCACAAGTATTCCAGAAGGTTTTCAACAACATCCTTGAGAGACTAGCATGCTCAAATGTTGATCTCTTTAGAGCACATGGAGCACTGCGAGGCTGGGGCCCAGATAGTGCTCCTCCCAGAAATATTATCTGCTGTCTCCAGAGCTTTGTTTTGAAAGAAGAAATGATGGCTAAAGCAAGACAGAATGAACTAATAACCTTCAACAGTGATACTCCAGCACTGTACCAGCATCTGTCACCAATCACACTCAAAAACAGATGGGCACTATGTCCCCTCCTGGAGATACTATTGGAAAAAGGCCTTACCTACAGATGGCGCTTTCCATGCTTTGAGTGTCACATACAGTATAATGGTAAGCAAGTACTACTGCGTACCCCTGATGAGTTATAAAAGTTTTGTGATTCTCTTCAAATTTAATCACTGGATCTGTCAGAGTGGTATTAGGAATTTCGGCTTCCGCCACAGGTATGCAGTCCACAACACTCACCCCCCTTTGACACCATACAACCGTTCCTCCAAGAAAAACAGAAATGGTTGTCATACTGCAGCCAGGAATGGGACTCAAACGAAAACCCCTGGAAAGGGCATTATCACTTGATTTAATGCTTTAGCTTACAGATTGGAGAGACCCACTGATTGTTATTTTGATCAGGACCTTAATCTGTTTAAGTGCCTTACTTGGCCTGTACTTTTTGTTTTTCCCTATATGCTTTTTTCTTGCTGATTATTTGACAGTGTGGTTGTTATGATGGACACAGCCCAGTGATGCTATCTGGTTATTTTTTTACTATGATCTTTGCCTAGATCAGTTGTGTTCTCTCCTGAGACAACCATGCACTGGACACTGTACGAAATTTCGCGTTGAGAAGTCCGAGTGTGACACTGAATTTCTTGCGTTCTAATTTCTTTATTACTAACTAATTAACCATGTGTAGAGGTTATAATGAGTATGCAACATATGATCCATTACAGTTGGGTTGGGGTATAGCCAGGATTTATGGCAGTATTATGGTGCAGTGAGTTTTTCCTGGTTATTAACATATTTACCTTGCCTTATCCTCTACTGTTCCAAACTTGTGTTTATTTTGGTTATGTTTATAATGACCAATATTCAGCTATTATTATTTGTATGTTATAGTTATAGCAAGATTTGTTTCTGTGGAGATTTGAGTAGCAATGCCCACCAACTCAAATTATTATTATTGTAAGATCTTGTCTATTTTAGCATCCTCCTGAGTGGGTAATGCCCCACTAAGAAGATGGGATGTGGGATGGGTAGGGAGATTCCTAAACAGATTTCTTAAGAAGCTTAATGAAGGTATGGACCTTTTATACTCTGTACTTATCCATTAGTGTAATTTGCTTAAGGTGTCCCTATACTACAGACCGTCCCACAATCCCCTACAGGTAGTACATATTGTTTATCATCAGTATTTCATCTTTCTGTTATTGACTACATTTTTGAAACTTTTAGGTACTTTTAGGTACTTTTAGGTGTTTGTACCTTAAAGCGTTTGTAAACCGCTTATATTTTATAATTTTTGCACAGCTTTGCACAATTCTTGCACATTATATATGGATCTGTTAATATAAGATGAGTATATTAAAAGTTTAAGGCACTTTACTGTGTTTCTTATTAGCAGTGGCGGCTGGTGCTTAAAATTTTTGGGGGGCGAAACAAACTGAAAAATGAAACTGTTAGTAATGCAGGACTGTGAATAGCCATTTATCAGGTGATTATGTATCATTACTGCTGGATAAAACCGCCCATCATATGTAGCCTCACTGTGCCAACCAATTGCAGACTCATTGCGCCCATCACATTAGGCCAATCACATCCACAATTCAAGTAAAATAAAATAAAACCACTTAACATAAGGTGTCCTCATCAGAGCCCCCTTTTACTTCAGATGTCCCAATCAGAGTCCCCCTTTACAGCACGTGCCCCCCTTTACATCAGATGTCCCAATCAGAGTCCCTCTTTACAACAGGTGTACCCATCAGCATCCCCCTATAAATCAGGTGTTCTCATCAGGGTCCCCCTTTTACATCAGATGTCCACATCACAGTCCCCCTTTACATCAGATGTCCCCATCAGAGTACCCCCTTACATTAGTTGTCACCATCAGAGTCCTCCTTTACATTACATGTCACCATCAAAGCCCCCCTTTACATTGCATGTCACCATCAGAGTCCTCCTTTACACTAGATGTCCCAATCGGATTCCCCCTTTGCATTAGCTGTCCCCATCATAGCCCCCCCTTTACATTAGATGTCACCATCAGAGCCTCCCTTTACATTAGATGTCTTCATCAGAGCCCCCCTTTACAGCAGATATCACCAACAGAGCCCCCCTTTACATTAGATGTCCCCATCAGAGTCCTCCTTTACATCACATGTCACCATCAGAATCCTCCTTTACATTAGATGTCACCATCAGAATCCTCCTTTACATTAGATGTCATCATCAGAGTCCTCCTTTACATCACATGTCACCACCAGAGCCCCCCTTTACAGCAGATGGCCCCATCAGAGTCCTCCTTTACATTAGGTGTCACCATCAGAGCCCCCCTTTACATTAGATGTCCCCATGAGAGTGCACCTTTACATTAGATGTCACCATCAGAGCCTCCCTTTACATTAGATGTCTTCATCAGAGCCCCCCTTTGACATAAGATGTCCCCATCAGAATCCCCCCTTTGACATAAGATGTCCCCATCAGAATCCCCCTTTACAGCAGATGTTACCATCAGAGTCCCTCTTTACATTAGATGTCATCATCAGAGTCCTCCTTTACAGCAGATGTCCCCCTTTACAGCAGATGTCACCAACAGAGCCCCCCTATACATTAGATGTCCCCATCAGAGTCCGCCTTTACATCACATGTCACCATCAGAACCCCTCCTTTACATCACATGTCCCCCTCAGAGCCACCCTTTGCATTAGATGTCCCCATCAGAGTCCTTCTTTACATTAGATGTCCCCCCTCGTACTCACAGCTCTCACACAAGTTGCCTGTCATCCACTATCAGAGCTGTGGGGAGGAGTCAGAGATACCGGAAGTGAAGGCACAGGACCCGCCAATCACACACCACAGCAGGGAACAATGCTGCATAGAGGGAGTGTTCAGGGCGCAGAGCTCAGCGCTCTGAGAACTTTCTAAAGGAAGCCAATAGAGCTTCTTGTTTGCAATGATGTGATTGCAAACATGTCATGTTTCCCCTAGCAGCTGTGTGTCCGGCGCCCTGCACACACTTAAAGGGACAGTATTTTTTTTTATGATGAGTAACTTTGGGGGGTCTGCGCCCCCTATCGGCGGGCACCACGGCTTATGAGATGTATTCATTTGTATAAGGACAGCGTATTTTGGAATGTTGTTTTGTTGTAGTTTGTTGCACATCCTGCCCAGATTGGTGGTTTAGATGCAGCAGTCCTTTTTAATATTTTTTTTTTGTTAGTGTTATAGTGGTTAGCACTTTCGCCTAGCAGCCAAAAAGGGTCGCTGGTTCAAATCCCAACCACGACACTACCTGCCTGGAGTTTGCATGTTCTCCCTGTGCCTGCGTGGGTTTCCTCCGGGTACTCCAGTTTCCTCCCACACGCCAAAGACATGCTGGTAGATAAATTGACCCTAGTATGTGTATGTATGAATGTGAGTTAGGGACCTTAGATTGTAAGCTCCTTGAGGGCAGGGACTGATGTAAATGTACAATGTATATGTAAAGCGCTGCATAAATTGATGGCGCTATATAAGTACCTGAAATAAACAGACAAGCCTATCAGCTTGGTGACTGTTTATTTTCCGAATACGTAACACATTTCCTTTTGTAAACAAGTTGTACAGGAGCTCAAAAAGTTTGCCTCTGGTTGTCCAATAACATCCCCCAAAAAACATATTACAGGATACATCCACTGGGAAATCCTGTGTGACCTACAGAATCCTCAAAAGGATGAAGCTCTTACTTCAGTCCATATCTATCGATTCTTGGTGCACAATGTTCCCATCAGGACTATAAATTTTACTCAATACCTTACAACAGACATTCCAGAATCGATTTTGTCTATATTTTACAAAGGGGCTTAACCTCCCTCACACGGACAGCCATTGGCATACAATCCATATCAGATTATGCCCATATCTCAGTAACTATGGATTTCACACCACAACACCCAAAAGTTTTTAATTGGATATTAAATGCTTCTTTGCTGACTGATCCAGTTTCTCATCAACATATTACTAATATGATCAGCAATTATTTTGCACATAATGTAGTAGAAGAAACCACACCAATGGTTGTGTGAGAAGCTCATAACTGCATAATCAGGGACAAACTCATAAAACTGTGCGACAAAAAGACTGTGCTAAGGAAATGTCTGCCCTTGCCCTTAAAATAATGCAGTTAGAAGCTTCTTGCAAACGCTCTTCAGCTGTCAGATTTTCTAGTGAGCTCTTAGAGACATAAAAAAGTTGCAAACTTTACTAGACCTTAAAGCGAAATGTATTCTTTTTTTTTTTTCAAAAAAAGAATTTACTATGAGCACGGAGACAGGAGCAGAAAATTTCTAGTAGGGACTTTGAAAGAGGCCCCCATAACTAACAACTTATTTCAAAATTGCCGCTCAGTTTCACGACTTATTCTAAATTATACAACTTACCCCCACAACATAAATCATAGGACCTTCAGGGAGATGGACAACAAGCAATTAAAACATACCTATTGCAAAGTAAGTTACCTACTCTTAAAAATTTAGATATATCTAAATTGGAAAAACCTATAGAAGAAGAACTTATGAGGGCTATTAAAGATCTCAAAACTGGCAAAAGACCAGGTCTTGACAGGTTCTAATCCCTGTACTATAAAACTTATGCTGGATTGCTGAACACTCCCCTTTTAGCTGTACTAAACTCCCTCACCAAGTCACAGAATATTCCAGATTCATTTTTGTTGGCTCATAGCGCGGTCCTTCCCAAACCAGGCAATATAGATGATATATTGACGATATATAGTTACTCGATTTGTATTTGAAACTCCTAGCCAAAATTCTTGCTAACAGACTTAGACCTCTCCTGGCCCAGATAATCAGATTCCAGTCTGAAGTTGGTCCAGTCAAGTTCGGTGTCCCTCAGGTCTCAATTTTGGTCCCTTATCTTTTAGCATTTACATTTTTCCACTCGGCCACATTAAACCGGATTGTCCTTTGGCTGCTTCTCTCCTATCAATATGTGATATAAAAACTTGGATGGCCCATAATTTTGTTCAATTAACCACTTAAGGACCAGCCTCGTTTTGGATTTTAGGTGTTTACATGTTTAAAACAGGTTTTTTTTTGCTAGAAAATTACTTAGAACCCCAAACATTATATATTGTTTTTTTTCTAACACCCTAGAGAATAAAAGCAGTCAATGCAATACTTTTTTTTGCACCGTATTTGCGCAGCGGTCTTATAAGCGCACTTTTTTTGGAAAAAATTCACTTTTTTTGGAAAAAATTCACTTTTTTGAATAAAAAAATAAGACAGCAGTAAAGTTAGCCCATTTTTTTTTACATTGTGAAATATAATGTTACGCCAAGTAAATTGATACCCAACATGTCACGCTTCAAAATTGCGCCCGCTCGTGGAATGGCGTCAAACTTTTACCTTCAAAAATCTCCATAGGCGCCGTTTAAAAAATTCTACAGGTTGCATGTTTTGCGTTAGAGGAGGTCTAGGGCTAAAATTATTTCTCTCGCTCTACTGGTCGTGATGATACCTCACATGTGTGGTTTGACCACCGTTTTCATATGTGGGCACTACTCACGTATGCGTTTGCTTCTGCGCGCGAGCTCGTCAGGACGGGGGGTTTTTAAAAACATTTTTTTTATTTTTATTTTTTATTTTACATGATTTTATTTATTTTTACACAGTTTTTTTTTTTTAATTGTCACTTTTATTCCTATTAAAAGGAATGTAAACATCCCTTGTAATAGAAAAAAGCATGACAGGACCTCCTAAATATGAGATCTGGGGTCAAAAAGACCTCAGATCTCATATTTACACTAAAATGCAATTAAAAAAAAAAAAAGTCATTTAAAAAAATGACATTGATAAAAATGTGCCTTTAAGACGTATGGGCGGAAGTGACGTTTTGACGTCGCTAGCGCCCAGCAGTGTCATGGAGATGAGTGGATGCCATCTTAGCCTCACTTGTCTCCAGGCACAGCACGGAGAAGGACCCGATCGCCTCTGCCGCTATCGATGGCTCCGGTAAGCAGCGGAGGGCACCGGATCGCGGCGGGAGGGGGGGCCCCTCTCCTGTCACTGATAAAAGTGATCTCGCGGCGAATCCACCGCAGAGACCACTTTTATCTTAAAGCCGACCACCGCACGAAAACGGGGATACCAGGGTTATGGCAGCTAGCTGCTGCCATAACAACGATATCCACCACCAAAGTTTGGACGTACATTGACGTGCGGCGGTCGGCAAGTGGTTAAACTAGGACAAGACTGAAGTCTGCTTATTTGCCCCCCCCCCAAATTATGTAAGGCCAGTCCTGATAGCTTATCTATAGATGGCACTGTACTTGAGCTTCAGTCTAATTTGAATAATCTAGGGGTGATATTTGATGCTAGCTTAACCTTTGCTCCAATGTACAAAATGTCAGAACATCTTTTTTCAACTTGAGAAACATTGCTCAGCTGCGCCTATGCTATCATACACTGTAGCTGAAAAAAAAAATCCATGCATTTGTGTTCTCCCGACTCAACTACTGCAATGTTCTACTTGCTGGTGTATCTAAATCCATTATTAATTGACTGCAATATGTACAAAAGGCAGGGCAAAAGGTGCAGCTGCTCTGGGCCCCATCATTGTTGTGGGGCCCAAAGCAGCTGCCTCATACTTGCCAACTATCCCAGTTTAAATTCCCTTGTCCCTTGTAGTTTTAGTCCCGTGCTGTGTCCTGATATCTATGTGAAGTTCTGTTACTAATGCTGCCCAGCTCTGCCCTATTGCCGTGTACAGATAACTCATCTACAGACCCTGTGTTGTTTACATGTACTTAATCTGTGTTAATATGTAAATACCGGCGGCATTGATATGTAAATAGAAGCTGCATTAATATGTATATCATGCCCCCTGAGGTCATATCCACCATCTCTTCTGCTGAATGCTGCCCACTGGGGAGGTAAAGGGGCATGATTGAAAGTCCCGCCTACAACTGCATTTATTAAGCCTAACATCAGCCTGTTCTGCAAAGGTAAGCAAATTGGAGGTGGAACCCTTTTTCAAAATAACATCACAGAGCACCATTCATTTTTTGTGCATGTGAATATGCACATCTCAGTATTTAATGACACTGCTGTGTATCTGCTAAAGGGCAGCATGTTTCTGTGGTACAGGAAAGCAATTTTGCATGCGTTCCTGACACACACAAATGTGAATGCAGGCTAAATGTCTCAGTTACGTTGGTGGTCAGTGTAAACCTCATTACATTGGGGCTTGGTGTACCATCCTTCAAACTTTTATCAATTTTGGTCCTCCAATTCTGGTCTTCTGTGTGTCTGGTGTTCTGTGAGGTAGGATTTACACTGGAAGAAGGGCGTCATTTTTTTAAAATCAGATAATCTTTTTTAAACTTTTTTTTTCTTTTTACACAACACACACATACAGTTTGTTGAATAAAACTCTTGTCTCCATTTATCTTAAAAGAGAAGTTGTTCAAATCTAATCTAAAAACTTTTTTTCTTTAGACAAGCTTTCACTTGTCCCTTTTTCATTTGTTTTAGTCTGTGTATTTGTTGTGTTTTCTTTCTAAAGTGCTTTACCTTTAAAGGCTCTATATAAAATAAAGTTTATTATTATTAATAAACATTTTACCCTTTCGCTGCCAGGCCCTGTGCTCCATTTTGTACACTCAGGTGGCCAGACCATTTTTGCACTTTTTCTTTGCTTTTTTATTTTTTTATTTTTTACTTATATCTTTCAGAGTTTGTAAAAGCCCCCCCCCCCCCCAACCATATATTTTTCTGTAAGCACATGATCAGTAGAATAAAAAGGTGATACCGATTTTTTTTTTTTTTTTAGACCCTGCGGTATTTGCAAAAATGTTTATCAAACCAATATATTTGCAAAAAATACAGTAAAACCATTATTAGCAGATAAAAACACAGCAAATTTTACAAAATTTCAACTAAATATAAAAGCTTAACTTATATTGAGTTAATAACAAATATTTGTAATTATTTACATTGCGCCTTTTTGCGAAATGGTTAAAATTGAACAGATGTAAAAGTCTAAATATCCAAATTTCTCAAAAATATCTGAAGGTTTTCATTTTTCCTTTACAGCATTCCGAATTTGTGAAAGACCCCCAAAACCATATATTTTCTGGAAGCATATGACCTCTAGAATAAAAAGAAGGTGCTACTGATTTTTTAGACCCCGCAGTATTTGTGCAAATGTTTATCAAACCAATATATTTGCAAAAAATACAGTAAAACCATTTTTAGCAGATAAAAACACAGCTAATTTTACAAAATTCCTGCTAAATCTCTACAAGATATAAAAGCTTGGCCTGTATGGAGTTAATAAATAACAAATATTTGTAAATCTTAAATTGCACCTTTTTGCAAAATGGTGAAAATCGAACGTACCCAAAAATTTCTCAAAAAATCTGGAGGTTTTCATTTTTCACTTACAGCTTTCAGAATTTGTGAAAGACCCCCCAAATCATATATTTGATATTTGCGCAAATGTTTACCAAAGCAATATTTTCACTAAAAATACACTAAAATCATTCATAGTGGATTCATACATGGCAAAATGTACAAAATTCCTGCTAAATTCCTAGTAAATATAAATTTTAAAACTGTACTGAGTTAATAACAAATATTTGTACATTTTAAATTGCACCTTTTTGTGAAATGGTGAAAACTGAATGTACGCAAAACTGTAAATAATTTACTTTAAAAATCCGGAGATTACCATTATTTACTTACAGGTTTCAGAATTTGAAAGACCAATCAAATTAGACAATTTCTAAAAGCACATGACCTGTAGAATAAAAAAATAGGTGCTACTGATTTTTTGGGCCCTGCAAAAATTGCACAAATGTTCATCTATTTTCACTAAAATCATTAATATTGCACATAAACACCACATAACTTACAAAATTAGTACTAAAGCATCATTTACATGTGGCATACTAAAGTGTATGCCCATGGGGGGGCCATGTTTACCCACACGGGGATGCACAGGTGTCCCCCCATGCATCCCCCTGTACAGGCAGTCCCATTTATGTCAATTGGGATACAACGGCTGCACAGGCATGGCTGCTGTTCCCAATCTGACATCCATGTGGGTGTGGGTACATGACGCAGACGGTGTGAGCTCAGGGACATGCATTCGGACCTACATGGATGTAAAATTGGGAGCAACGGCTCTGTTCGTGCAGTTGCTACATCCTAAATGACATCAATGGGACTGCCTGCACTGAGATGCACGGAACACCTGTTCATCCCTGTAAAGGTACGCTGTGTATGCCCTGTGTGAACAAGGCCTTAGGCCCCTTTCACACAAGCACACTGATCGGGTCTACCTGTCCGTTTTTTAGGCAGGCCCAATCAGACATCCCGTTGTTCTCTGTTGAGAAGCTGATGTAATGGACATGTGTCCATTTACACCCGCCTGCATCCGATCCAGTCCGCTAAAAACAGATGGATGGGGATTCCATACCCCATCCATCCTGCAGATCGGATGGTCTCCCATGGAAATGGACAAGCGATCCGTTTCCATCCGACCATCCCATAGAGAATGTCCGACTGTTTCTGTGTCCGCTCTGCATTAGCAGAGCGGACACAGACTTCTCATCCGCCTGCTCAGCGGGGATTAACAGACAGATCCCCTGCTGAGCAGGCGGATCTGCTTGACAGTCCGCACCATGGGAAAGGGGTCTTACCAGGAGCAGCTGGTCCATTAGGGGTGCAGGGGCGCCGCTCCCCTGCAGGGTGTCGAAACTCATAAGTTTGAGGGTTTTTTTTTCAAACCACATGATTAGATCCTGATGCTCTAATTGGCTTGAAAAAGGTTGGGCTAGGGGTGCAGAGCATTGCGCCCTGAAACCACCCACTTATGACAATAGCGAATTAATATTCGCTTTGGTCTTCCGGCTTCTCTCGAGGAAGCCGAGGAGGGGTGAGTGCGGGGGGAGACCATCACCGTGGATGGGGCGAGTGCGGGGGGAGAACATCGCCGTGGAGAGGCGAGTGCGGAGGGAGACTATTGCCGTGGAGGGGTGAGTGCGGGAGGAGACCGTCGCCGTGAAGGGGTGAGTGTGGGGGGAGTCCGTCACCGTGGAGGGGTGAGTGCGGGAGGGGGGCCATCACCGTGGAGAGGCTGGGTGTGGGCTGACCACCTGGGGGGTTGCTGTCCCCCAAAAAAGTCACTGGATCTTACTAGGGTTGTTTGTTTTTCTTTTACTTTTTTTACAGTTATATTTGTAAAAAAAAATTTGGTGAGATATCAGAGGTCTAAACAGAACCCCATATCTATATATTTTTTTGAGAAAGAGAAAGGGACTGAAGATAGTCCTTTTCTCTGTATCACTTTACTTGAATGCATGATATCTGTATAGAGATTCCATTCATTCATAAACTGACAGTCTAATACATAGTAACACTCGCGGTTACTATTATCTTATGTCAGTGGGCATATAGGAGCAATCATAGTGATCGCTGCATGCGCCCAGGGTGCTACACCGAGGGGGGTGGTAAACACAGCACCTGAAGCCGACGATAATGGCAGAGGAGGGATGCCGGCTTATTGATGGTAGCTGCAGGGGATCCAATTTGCAGGGGATTGGATTGGGTGGAGGGAGGGAATCAGTGCTGGGGGGGAAAGGGGGGTGAAGGGGATAGGAAAGGAGAGTGGGGGAGTAGTTTTAGATGGAAGGGAGCAGCGGGGGTGGAGAGGCTTGGGACAGGGAAGTGACGGCTTGGGGTGGGGAGGTCACATTTAGGGTTAATAACTCTGATCAGCGGGTTGTAATTCGCTGATCAGCGTTATAGAATTGTTCAGCAGGGTCTGCTGAACAATTCTACTATAAGTTTATGGTCATTGAAGTGACCATGAGCTTATAAGAGAGGGAGAAAAGAGGTCCATACGGCATAGGGTCTTGGCCACCTGGGGGCAGTGTTGTAGGTCTGTACGCTGTACAGACCTGGCAATGAAAGGGTTAAGTTAATATCAAATGGAATAAGCAAAGTTGTGGAGAATCTCTCAGATATTTAGAGAGTCGTAAATACAGTATATGGTTTAATTATAAAATAAATAAGTTATAAGGGTTTTAGAGGGTATATATGTTTATAAGTAGAAAAAGAAAACAGTAAAGTTAGCCCAATTTATTTATATTGTGAAAGATAATGTTGCACCGAGTAAATTGATACCCCACATGTCATGCTTTAAAATTGCGTCGGCTCATGGAATGGCGACAAACTTTGACCTTTAAAAATCTCCATAGGCAATGTTTAAAAATTTAACAATACCGCGCATGTGGTTTGAACACCGTTTACATATGCGAGCACGGAGGGACAGGGCGATTTAATTTTTTTTTTTCTTATTTATTTTACTTTTTATTTTTACACTGTCCCTTTAAAAATGTTTTTTTTTGGATCACTTTTAATCCTATTACAAGGAATGTAAACATCCCTTGTGACAGAAAAAAGCATGACAGGACCTCTTTAATGTGAGATCGGGGTCAAAAAGACCTCAGATCTCACTAGTACACTTAAATGCAATAAAAAATGAATTTAAAAAAGTTTTTGTTTTTTTTTTTTTAATAAAAAAAATGTCCCTTTAAGGCTGTTAGGCGGAAGTGACATTTGACATCGCTTCCTACAACCAATGGCATTAAGTCGAGTGGGGGCCATCATTTCCTCACTCGACTTCCTGCCTCACAGGGGAAAGAAGGAACGGTGCACACCTCTCCCGCCGCCGATAAAAGTGATCTCGTGGTGAATCTGCCGTGTAGAACACTTTTATTTTAAAGCGGACCACCCGCCCTTTTTAGAAAATATCAGGGTTATGGCAGCTATCTGCTGTCATAATAACGGCATTTAATGTCAAAGTACCGACGTATAACAACGGTGGGCGGTCCGGAAGTGCTTAAAGGAGAAGTACAGCTTGTTTGGCTGTACTTCTCCTGTGGATCATGTTAGCGCAGTTCATTCTGCGCTTCTGTGAGCTTTTTTCAGCAGACATCAGGCTGAAGCCCGCTGTCTGCTGATGTCCGAGGCTGGGGAAAGATCGTGACCATATGGTCAGGATCCACCCAGATGCCTGGACAGGCTCAGCCTCTCCCAGCCGCTTCCAGCCTCTTTCACAGCCGATCAGCGAGAGAGCTTGAGCCAGATGCTCTGCCCCTTAAAGAGCCCAGCGCTCCAGTGAGCGTGCGGGGGGTGTATGAGCATAGAGCCGCTGACTGACAGCCACCAGCTCTCTGCTCATAGAGCATGGAGAACCGAGCAACCAGCGGTGTTTGATCGCTCGGTTCTCACCCTTACAGCCAGCAGGAGACAGATGCAGCACCAGATAAAGCAAGAGGAAAAGAGTGATTCTATTTGTACCAAACTGTCCCAGAAGAACCTGGTACACACACATAGCAGACTTTTTTTGGAGTATAGTACAGGACATAGGTCACTCTCCCTTCCAAATCTTGGTTTACTCTCCATTGCTTGTTACAAAACTGGGGAATGGGGTAGAGTTATGCCGTGTACACACGGGCGGACTTTTCGACCGTGTGGGCTTCATCGGACCTGCAGCGGACTTTTTCGGTCGAAAATCTGACGGACTTTAGATTTGGAACATGTTTCAAATTTTTCCGACGGACTTGAGTCTGGTCGAAAAGTCCGCTCGTCTGTAAGCTAGTCCGACAGATGAAAACCGACGCCACGTCATTACGTACGAATCCGTTGGACTTTCTTGTAATCGTGTGTAGGCAAGTCTGTTTGTTCGGAAAGTCCATGTGAAGTCCACCGAAAGTCCGTCGGATAGACCGTCGGACCAGTCCGGTCGAAAAGTTCGCTCGTGTGTATGCGGCATTAGAGGGGAAGTGCTTGGGGCCCGTGTCTTTTAAAGGTTTGCCAATCACCTGAATGTACACGCCTATGACCAATTGTTTATAAATACTTTGCCTGTGACCTTTACTGTACTCAAAGATAAGTTAAAGTGGTTGTAAAGGCAGAAGGTAGCGGGAACCATTGGCTCCTGCTGCTGTCAATCGAAGCCAGTAATTGGGTATGTGGGGGGGGGGCAGGGCAAGGATTTTACTGAATGAAATCGATTCATTCAGTTTATTTTGTTGTGATTAGCTAATCACATAAGGTACAGATGGGCTGTGGTTGGGCCTGTCTGTACCATGTGATCACTGGACCAGTCACAGCTGACAACATAATTCAAAGCCATTCATTGTTTGCAATTGACTTGTGATCTGCTGTGATTGGTCACACCGATCACATGGTACCAACAGCTGGCTGGTGCACTGATCAGTTCAGCTGTGTGCACATAGCTGCTCGTGCCAGTAGCCGTGGCCACATGTGAGGCTTGTTCTGGGAGGACATCATTGAGACATCAACCCAGAATGACGAAAGTCCAACTCGGCCGTCAAATTGCTATAGGCTGGGTTAAACTGGGAACTGGTTAAACTTCTCTATAAGCTGGAGATCAGATCAGCTTTACGTGCTTTGGACTTTTTTCCTCTTTACAGTTGAGGAAAGTGGATAAATTGCACTAGACCCCTAGGGTTAACTCACTGGTATTAGTATCCTAAAGTATTGATGTTAATGTAAATAATCTGGTCCCCAGACAGATAGCTTCTTCTCCCCAGAGGATTTCCATGGTTTGTTTGGCTTGTAGTATAATATAACTAAATGGAAATTGATGCGCCGTACCACTGCTAAGAGGTCCAGATACTTCTTTATTCCAGTAAAAGTGAGGGAGGCAATCTAAAAGTATCCAGTGTGTTTCAGGGGTCCAAAAGCACCCCCAGTGTGCTTCCATTTTTTTTCCAAGATTTTAGATTTCTTGTCTCTGCCTAGTGAACAGTACTGAATACAGTTACTTTTGACCATTTTATTTTTCTCTTTAGCGGATGCTTTCTTCAAAGCTGCAGTGAGCCTTGTTGCTGATGTACCAAAGACAATTGTTATAGATGGCAAGATACGTTCCTCTGAGGCTTTTCTCCTGGAGTTCCTCAGCAACTTCTTCTCCACATTACTGGTTGTTCCTGTAAGTGTCATTAACCTGATAGAATCTGTTTATTCACAAAACAGGGATTCTTTACTGCAGTAATGAGTTTAATAGAGTATACAATAGAACACTATGACATGGTTTGGTGTCATACAATTCCAAAGGTTAAAGTGGTTGTAACCCTTACAGACCACTTTGACCTACAGGTAAGCCTAGATTAACCTGTAGGTCCAAGAAATATCTCCTAAACCTACACGGTTTAGGAGATATTTGCAAAAAGACAGGCACCGCTGTCTACGGCGCATGCACCATAGACAGCAGCGTGCAGGCGCACTGAGCATGCCGCTGCTAACGGGGATATTCTGTTAGTGGCGGCTCCCATGCGCATGCACGGATGTGGCGTCATCGCTGCTCTGGCCAATCACATCGCCGGAGCCACGATACCCGGAAAGAAGATGGACGCTCCATAGCAGAGGGGACAATGGTGACATTGCAGGCTCCTGTGTAAGGTAAGTGACACATAATGGGCTACTATGCAATGCATAGTAGCCCATTATGCTTTACCTTTGCAGGGAAACAAAGAGGATGTAAACCCATCAGGAAAGGTTAGCAAGGGGGGAGGGGAGACAGAATCAGCACTCCACCCATAGTCGGTAAACTCTCAAAGTAAATGATTTGTGGACGTGTCCAGGAGGACCGCACCTTATCCTATTTCCAGGGGCTGCCCTGCTTTATTTAGGTTAACTTTTACATGGGTAGGGCTTCATCAACCATGGTCTCCCAGGATGACACCATTGTAAGGGCAGCAGAGGTCCACTTCATTAATATTTCATTTTTTAGCATAGTATAGGAGTTAAACAATGGTGTGAACGCTGAGTGTCCTCATGAATAGGGATAATTTCCTATGAAGTCAGTAAAGACACCTGCAACTGAAGATTAATCACCTCAAAAACCTCAGACAAGTAGACAGTGAGCTTTTGGCAATCCCAGAACATAAGGAAATAGGACTCTGGTTGGAAGCGACAGTGGGGGAATACAGGGTCATGTTCCAGATACATTCCATGAAACCTGAAGGGGGTATAGTACACTCGGTGGCGTCTCCAGCTTTCATATATAGGGGGGGCACATGGGGGGACAGGGACAAAAGTAGGGGGGCAACTTTAAAATGCAATTTTATATATATATATATATATATATATATATATATATATATCCTGGGGCCCTTTACTACGATCCCACAACGGGCCCTTCTGCAGTGAGCTTCCTTCCTACTGTATTGGGGCCCTCCCAGGGTGGCAGAAAACAAGAGATATAGGTCACCAGCATACCAAGAAAATATAAGGGTCCAAAGCAGTGGGAGAACTATCAGGGTTGCAAAGGTTGTCTTGCCACCGGGCCCTGGTGTTCTGCCACTGTGGGGTTCCCCAGCCTCCTCTTGCTGTCCTGCCCCTGCTATTGACAGTGCTGGTCTGGCATCTCTTGCAATTTACAGGCTGGTTCTCCTGTCCTAAGGATGGGAGAAATCAGTCTGTTTTTTCAGTAACTGAGACTCGCTCTCCTCCCTGCCAGTGAGGTTGCAGGGGAAGGAGCAGATCGGGCGGTGGTTGTGTGAGCGCTCACATTATGCAGTGTCAACGAGCAGAGGGAGGGGAGAGGAATTGCCCACAGAAGCTGACTGGGTACGCTCTCCCTTTCAATAGAGACTGTGTTACTCCAGCAGCGGCCCGAGTAAGATGCGGTACATCCGCTACGAATGCAAACAAAAAGAAATTGCCTTTTTGTAAAAAAAAAAAAAAATGTTTTTTTTAATTGGGGGGCACATGGTGGGGCACAGCATAATGTTGGGGGGGTCAGGGCCTCCTCTGCCCCCCCGAGGGACGCCATTGAGTACACTCTGGGCAGAAACTTACTTGTATTAGTTTGTCCCTAGAGGAAATAACAAGCTTAGACTGTTCCAAACAGTCCTCCCTATCCAGGGATGTCACCCTTCCAGAGATCCCACAGGCGCTCAATCTTGGGGCAGTTAACACACAGAAGTGCCCCATACAGGGCTGAGAGTGACTTATTTAAGTCCCCCTCGGCTAGCAGCTCTTCAATAGGATCCGTTTGGAGGAGAGGCAACTGAGGAAACTGGGATCTGGCAGCGTGCTGCAATTGGAAATACCAGAATAGCATCCAGCACGGTAACTGAAATACTCGAGAAAGTTGGTGGAAGGACAGTAAGGCGCCCGAGGACACAGTATCAGCCAAGGTTTTAATATTAACACCTTTCGGTCCAGTCTATAGCAGATTGATGGCCGGGTGGGTGCTTTCTCCTTCTGAGAGGACATCGTATGATGTCCTCTTAGAAGGCACCACGCAGCGGCACAATCTGCCGATACCATGTGACCGCTGTGACCAGTCACAGCAGATCATGACAGTTGTAAACAATGTGTTGCTAGCTGTGATTGGTCAATGTAATCACATGGTACAGACAGGTCCAATCACAGCCCACCCGTACCATGTGATTAGCTCTGGCCTATCAGCTAATCACAACAAAACAAACAAAATCTTTCATTCAGTAAAATGCTTGCTTATAGCAATTAAATTCACTGCTAGAATCAGAATGTGTAAAAAAAAAATCTTGATTGTTTTCTATGGTAACATATTGCTCTGGTCACAATGTGTTAAAAAAACTGTAAAAAAAAAAAGAAAAAAATGTAATAAAACAATTGTTTTAATTTTTTTATATACTGTCACCAGTCAGTGTCCCTGATCACCGCCACACCAGTTATGATGATCCTGTATTGCACTGGTGACAGTATGTAAAAAAAAAAAAATAATAATAATAATTATTGTGTTATTTTTTTAATAATTGTCCAAAAAATTACAACCTCAAAAAACCTGCCATACCTCTTACTAAATATCTTGGACTGTCTACTTTCCAAAAAGGGGTCATTTGGGAGATATTTGTACTGTCCTGACATTTTTGGACCTCAAGAAATTAGATGGCAGTCAGTACATAAGGGTTGATCGATTTTCAGATGTATGCCATAGTTTGTGGACTCTATAACTTTCCTACAGACTAATATACACTAATTTGGGTTATTTTCACCAAAGAAATGTAGCAGAATACATGTTGGCCTACATTTATGAAGAGCCATTATTTGCAAAATTTTATAACAGAAACGAAGAAAAACATTTTTTTTTTTCAAAACGTTCAGTCTTTTTTTTTCGTTTATTTAGCAAAAAATAAAAAACCCAGTGGTGATTAAATACCATCATAAGAAAAATGTCAAAAATGTAGTTTGGGTACAGTGTTGCATGACTGCAGAATTGTGCGCATTCAAAGTGTGGCAGAGCTGAAAGCTGAAAATTGGCCTGGGCAGGAAGGGTGTAAAAGTACCCGGTATTGAGGTTGTTAAAGAGTGCCCAAACCTGGTGATCCAGGACATTACGAAAATGGCCAAGATAAGGTATTGAAAACAATATACGGGGATATGGGAAATGATTTTCTACACGCGCACACCAACACAGGTTAAATTGGATGTGTCTTTATTCAACCTTACCTACTACTTGCTGTACCCTGGTTTCCAACAATCGACTTACAAATGACTCCTACTTACAAACGGAGGGAGACAACAGGGAATCCACCCCTAGGAAGGAAAATTCAATCCTGTAAGAGTTATAACCAATCCTTGTTTCCACAACAACAAAACATTTTCAAAATCCAATTGTCATGGGGACAGAAAGTGAAGTGAAATCTTCTGAACAGGGACATAGATAGCAAAACAAATGTTACATGGGGGTTAACCCTTCCCTATGCTATCCAAAAATCGTAAAAATTATTTTTTTAGCTGGCGCTACACTTAAAAAATGTACCTGTTATGACTTACATAGAAATTCAACTTAAGAACAAACCTACAGACCCTGTCTTGTTTGTAACCTGGGGACTGCCTGTATGTAACTACAGTGGGGACGGAAAGTATTCAGACCCCCTTAAATTTTTCACTCTTTGTTATATTGCAGCCATTTGCTAAAATCATTTAAGTTCATTTTTTTTTCCTCATTAATGTACACACAGCACCCCATATTGACAGAAAAACACAGAATTGTTGACATTTTTGCAGATTTATTAAAAAAAAAAAATGAAATATCACATGGTCCTAAGTATTCAGACCCTTTGTTGTGACACTCATATATTTAACTCAGGTGCTGTCCATTTCTTCTGATCATCCTTGAGATGGTTGTACACCTTCATTTAAGTCCAGCAGTGTTTGATTATACTGATTGGACTTGATTAGGAAAGCCACACACCTGTCTATATAAGACCTTACAGCTCACGGTGCATGTCAGAGCAAATGAGAATCATGAGGTCAAAGGAACTGCACGAAGAGCTCAGAGACAGAATTGTGGCAAGGCACAGGTTACAAAAAAATTTCTGCTGCACTTAAGGTTCCTAAGAACACAGTGGCCTCCATAATCCTTAAATGGAAAATGTTTGGGGCGACCAGAACCCTTCCTAGAGCTGGCCGTCCGGCCAAACTGAGCTATTGGGGGAGAAAAGCCTTGGTGAGAGAGGTAAAGGAGAACCCAAAGATCACTGTGGCTGAGCTCCAGAGATGCAGTCGGGAGATGGGAGAAAGTTGTAGAAAGTCAACCATCACTGCAGCCCTCCACCAGTCGGGGCTTTATGGCAGAGTGGCCCGACAGAAGCTTCTCCTCAGTGCAAGACACATGAAAGCCCGCATGGATTTTGCTAAAAAACACCTGAAGGACTCCAAGATGGTGAGAAATAAGATTCTCTGGTCTGATGAGACCAAGATAGAACTTTTTGGCCGTAATTCTAAGCGGTATGTGTGGAGAAAACCAGGCACTGCTCATCACTTGTCCAATACAGTCCCAACAGTGAAGCATGGTGGTAGTAGCATCATGCTGTGGGGGTGTTTTTCAGCTGCAGGGACAGGACGACTGGTTGCAATCGAGGGAAAGATGAATGCGGCCAAGTACAGTGATATCCTGGATGAAAACCTTCTCCAGAGTGCTCAGGACCTCAGACTGGGCCGAAGGTTTACCTTCCAACAAGACAATGACCCTAAGCACACAGCTAAAATAATGGAGTGGCTTCACAACAACTCCATGACTGTTCTTGAATGGCCCAGCCAGAGCCCTGACTTAAACCCAATTGAACATCTCTGGGGAGACCTAAAAATGGCTGTCCACCAACGTTTACCATCCAACCTGACAGAACAGGAGAGAAACTGCAAGGAGGAATGGCAGAGGATCCCCAAATCCACGTGTGAAAAGCTTGTTGCAGCTTTCCCAAAATGACTCGTGGCTGTATTAGATCAAAAGGGTGCTTCTACTAAATACTGAGCAAAGGGTCTGAATACTTAGGACCATGTGATATTTCAGTTTTTCTTTTTTAATAAATCTGCAAAAATGTCAACAATTCTGTGTTTTTCTGTCAATATGGGGTGCTGTGTGTACATTAATGAGGAAAAAAATGAACTTAAATGATTTTAGCAAATGGCTGCAATATAACAAAGAGTGAAAAATTTAAGGGGGTTCTGAATACTTTCCGTCCCCACTGTATGTTAGGGTTACTCCAAAGGGGTTGAATAGGCAACCACTGATTGGGGTGTACAAACCTCCATCTGGCGACTGCCCATACTTTCCAGTTGGGGCACGTCGGACCCAGAATAGCGTTGTATGCCTGTGTATGTCAAACAAAATGGGCATAGTTTCAATTTATAACTAAAAAATAATTTTTCAGAGATTTTGAGTTGTGGAATTCCCAGCTTTCTATATGTATAGAATGCTCTGCGTGTTGGGCCTCCTGAAGAGGGGCATGTCTTTGCAAAAATATGAATTTGCCTAATATGCAGATTTTGAGGTTTGGGTAAATCAGAAAAGGAAAAATAGATATTTAGTTTTAGAGTTTAAAATGTTGGAAGATGAGCTCCCTGGTGTGAACATAGGTTCTGGGTTTTTACTTAGAGTGTGTAGTCAGCCGTTGGTTATTGTAGAACATACTGTATGCTCATATGACCTTCTTTACTTATGTAGATATTTACACAAAGTTACAGATGCTTTGCCAAATGTGTTTTTTACAGGACCATCCAGAGCAGGGAGTCTTGTCCCTGGTTAGAGGACTTCTAAATGTAATTGAGGATTATGCCTGGGAAGATAACAGTGATGATAAAATTTGGATCTACTCAAGTGTGCTGCATTTGTTGGCTGCCTTGTGTCAAGAGAGTTATTTGTACCACATAGATAAAGGTATGCTTTGCTAAATGTCACTGATGTATTGCATGTAGAGCAATAATTAAAGGATATGTAAAGGTTCGGGTATTTTAAAAAACGAACATGTCATACTTGACTCCTCTGTGCAGTTGGTTTTGCACAGAGTGGCCCTGATCCTCCTGGTCTGGGGTCCCTCAGCAGCGCTCCTGGCTCCTCCTCTTCTCGAGTGCCCCATTGGATAGCCACTCTCCCACGGGGCACTCATGCGGGCGTGCTCCCGCGTCATGCTGCTGCGTCCATTGACACAGACAGCAGGACTCGGCCCTGCCCCCCGACTCCCGTGTCATTTTGGGTCCTGATTGGATTTGATTGACAACATTGGTAGCCAATGGCTGCTCTGCGATCAATCTATCCAATCAGGACCTGAGACACTGGCTGGAGCTGGTGTGCTCATTTCCATTGCTGTGTTCAGGTAAGTAAAAGGGGAGCTCTGGAGGGCTGCTGCATCACAGGAGGTTTTTCATCTTAATGAATTAAGGTGAAAAACCTTGAGGGTTTACAACTCCGTTAATGCAGTTGCTAGACTTTGTTTAATAACAGCATCAATAATGATTTGGAATTGGTTAAATGTGAAAATGGTTTTGGACAGATTCTAGGGACAGAATATTGCATCCGCATCCCTGATGTGGAGTAAACAAGAAAGATTGAGAGAGTGCAGATCAAAATCTGTTCCCCGAGAAATAATGGGATTTTCAAGGATGCATATTTCTGTCACAAGGTAAGCACACCCACAGGGGATAATTCAAAAAATATTTAAAAAAATATATATATATATAATTTATTACAAAGTATACAGTTTAAAATGGTAACAGTATTTAGTCATATCAACAATGACCAAGATTAATACTCATTTTCAAAGAACTTGAACAGATGCTTGTGTATATTGGGTAGCCGACACGTTTCGCAGACTTGATTGCTGCTTCTTCGGGAATAGTTTTCCATTTCTTTAGGGATTAAAGTTGGTGGTATTTTTCTTACTGGTATTTCTCAAAATGACATATACAGTCAATATAAAAAGTCTACACACCCCTGTTAAAATGTCAGGTTTCGGTGATAAAAAATGAGACAAAGATAAATAATTTCAGAACCTTTAATGTGATCTATAAACTTTACAACTTTTTAACTGAGTTAAAAACAAACTGAAATCTTTTGGGGGGGAGTAAAAATAAAAAAAATAAAATAATATGGTTGCGTAAGTGTGCACACCCTCTTTATAACTGAAGATGTAGCTGTGTTCAGAATTAAGCAATCACATTTAAACTCATATTAAATAGAAGTCAGCACACACCTGCCATCATTTAAAGTGCCTCTGATTAACCCCAAATAAAGTTCAGATGTTCTATTAGGTCTTTCCTGACATTTTCTTAGTCGCATCCTACAGCAAAAGCCGTGGTCCGTAGAGCGCTTCCAAAGCATCAGAGGGATCTCATTGTTAAAAGGTCAGTCAGGAGAAGGGTAAAATAGGATCTCCAAGGCATTAGATATACCATGGAACACAGTGAAGACAGTCCTCATCAAGTGGAGAAAATATGGCACAACAGTGACATTACCAAGAACTGGACGTCCCTTCAAAATTGATGAAAAGAAGAGAAGAAAACTGGTCAGGGAGGCTGCCTAGAGGCCTACAGCAACATTAAAGGAGCTGCAGGAATATCTGGCAAGTACTGGCTGTGTGGTACATGTGACAACAATCTCACATATTGTTTATATGTCTGGTCTATGGGGTAGAGTGACAAGACAGAAGCCTTTTCTTAAGAAAAACATCCAAGCCCCGTAAAATTTTGCAAAAACCCATCTGAAGTCTCCCAAAAGCATGTGGGAAAATGTGTTATGGTCTGATGAAACGAGGGTTGAACTTTTTGGCCATATTTCCAAAAGATATGTTTCTCATAAAAAACATTGCACATCACCAAAAGAACAACATACCCACCGTGAAGCATAGTGGTGGCAGCATCATGATTTGGGGCTGTTTTTCTTCAGCTGGAACAGGGGCCTTTGTCAAGGTAAAGGGATTTATGAACAGGTCCAAATACCAGTGAATATTGGCACAAAACCTTCAGGCTTCTGCTAGAAAGCTGAACATGAAGAGGAACTTCATCTGTCAGCATGACAACGACCCAAAACATACATCCAAATCAACAAAGAAATGACTTAAAGCGGAGGTCCACCCTAAAAAAAAAACAAAAAAAAATACATAAAACGGCTCCTAAAAATGTTAGAAAAAAAAGTTGAAAAAAAAAATTTTTTACTTACCAGAAATGGCTGTTGCTAGGCAGATCGTCCTAATCTGCCACTTCCTATTCCATGATGGTCTTCATTCTTTTCTTCCTCGCGTTGTCTTCTGAGGAATGGGGCGCGCTGACTTCTGGGACCTCTGTGTGTCCCAGAACACAGCCAGCCATTCAGAAAGCGCTGTGCGACTCTCGCATGCACAGTAGGAAATGGGCAGTGAAGCCACAAGGCTCCACCGCCTGTTTCCCTTAGTTCGAATGGTGGCGCCGGGACCCAATCCGATGGACGTATCGGCCTCGGGCGGCCAACATCGCGGGCACCCTGGACAGGTAAGTGTGCTTATTAAAAGTCAGCAGCTCCAGTGTTTGGAGCTGCTGACTTTTTTAAAAAAATTTCAGCTGGAACACCGCTTTAACCAGAAGAAGATTAAAGCTTTGGAATGACCCAGCCAGAGCCCAGACCTGAATCCGATTGAAAATCTGTGCTGTGATCTGAAGAGGGCTGTGCACAGGAGATGTTCTCGCAATCTGACAGATTTCGAGTGTTTTTGAGAAGAGTGGGCAAATATTGCCAAGTCAAGATGTGCCATGCTGATAGACTCATACCCAAAAAGACTGAGTGCTGTAATTAAAGCAAAAAGTGCTGCAACAAAGTATTAGTTTAAGGTTGTGCACACTTATGCAACCATATTTTCTCTTTCGCTCATTGACAGACACAGCGCTCCATTATTCAGAACCATAGGGTTATATAGCGCCCTACAGGAGTAGGACACTAGGCAGAAAAAAGACTTGGCTACGTATATGGGCAGTTCTAGGTGGTATACATCCCCCTCTCTGCTATAGGCCTCCAGTTTATTTCTGCCTAGTCAGGAGCTAGGACCTAGTTCCCTGCTGGGATCTCTGGTCCTTGCAATTTTTTGTTTTTGCTTTTTAAGCTACTTTTTTTCTCTTGGATTTTTTCCTGTGAGATCTAAAATTATCTGCAGGACTGGGCGATGGCAGTTGTACAGTGTATATACTGTTTATGCTATTCCACTCCATTTCAAAATGCAGTTCATACTTCTGCAGTCCCAGATCCTCCAGCCACAAGTATTCAAGTGGGATTTTGGTGTGATTACTTGCAGTTGGAGAACCTGCAACAGAAGTGTAAGTTAGCTGCATAAACTGCATTCTGAACTGGAGTGAAGCAGCGTCAACAGTATCCTATATTGAGAGGAAATGGAGCACTAACACTCTGAGGATTTGTATGAATGTGTTCATGCAGTCTATTAAATATGATCATGCAGGAACATAGTGGTTGTAACCCAAAAAAAAGCTTCTGTCCCTTTAACCACATGCCGACTGGGCCATAGCCGAAAGACGGCTATAGTGCGGTCAGCTTATTCTGGAGGGCGTCCATGGACGTCCTCACAGAATCGCGCCCCCTGGGGCGCGCACCCGAGAATGTCTGTGACCGTCGGGTCCTCCCCATCACGGAATGGGGTAAAGGGCCAATGACAGTGGCCCTTTACCACGTGATCGCTCCGTCCAATGACGGAGCGATCACTTGTCAACAAACTGGAGCTTGTCCGGTGCAGCTCCTCCCCTCTCCTCGCACCAATCTGTACAGTGTGCGAGGAGAGGAGGGAGCCAGGTGCAGCAGCACTGTGGGCTGTCTCTGGAGTGCCCACAGTGCTGATCTGTGCCCATCCATCCATCCATCCATCCAGCCGTGCCTCACATGTGCCCATCCATGCTCATAGATTCCTCACATGTGCCCATCCATGCTCATACATGCCTCACATGTGCCCTTGCATGCTCATGCATGGCTCACGTGCCCATACTTGCCTCACATGTGCCCATACATGATCATACATGCCTCACATGTGCCCATACATGCCTCACATGTGCCCATACATGCCTCACATGTGCCCATCCATGCTCCATATGTGCCCATCTATACTCCATCCATCCCTGGCTCATCCGTGCTCCATCCATCCCTGGCTCATCCGTGCTCCATCCATCCCTGGCTCATCCGTGCTCCATCCATCCCTGGCTCATCCGTGCTCCATCCATCCCTGGCTCATCTGTGCTCCATCCATCCCTGGCTCATCTGTGCTCCATCCATCCCTGGCTCATCTGTGCTCCATCCATCCCTGGCTCATCTGTGCTCCATCCATCCCTGGCTCATCTGTGCTCCATCCATCCCTGGCTCATCTGTGCGCCATCCATCCCTGGCTCATACATGCTCCATCCATCCCTGGCTCATACATGCTCCATCCATCCCTGGCTCATACGTGCTCCATCCATCCCTGGCTCATACGTGCTCCATCCATCCGTGCTTATCCATTCTCCATCAATCCCTGGCTCATCCGTGCTCCATCTGTGCTTATCCATGCTCCATCCATCAGTGGCTCATCCATGCTCCATCCATCCCTGGCTCATCCGTGCTCCATCCATCCGTGCTCATCCATGCTACATCCATCCCTGGCTCATCTGTGCGCCGTCTGTGCTCATCTGTGCTCCATCCACCCCTGGCTCATCTGTGCTCCATCCACCCCTGGCTCATCTGTGCTCCATCCACCCCTGGCTCATCTGTGCTCCATCCACCCCTGGCTCATCTGTGCTCCATCCACCCCTGGCTCATCTGTGCTCCATCCACCCCTGGCTCATCTGTGCTCCATCCACCCCTGGCTCATCTGTGCTCCATCCACCCCTGGCTCATCTGTGCTCCATCCACCCCTGGCTCATCTGTGCTCCATCCACCCCTGGCTCATCTGTGCTCCATCCACCCCTGGCTCATCTGTGCTCCATCCACCCCTGGCTCATCTGTGCTCCATCCACCCCTGGCTCATCTGTGCTCCATCCACCCCTGGCTCATCTGTGCTCCATCCACCCCTGGCTCATCTGTGCTCCATCCATCCCTGGCTCATCTGTGCTCCATCCATCCCTGGCTCATCTGTGCTCCATCCATCCCTGGCTCATCTGTGCTCCATCCATCCCTGGCTCATCTGTGCTCCATCCATCCCTGGCTCATCTGTGCTCCATCCATCCCTGGCTCATCTGTGCTCCATCCATCCCTGGCTCATCTGTGCTCCATCCATCCCTGGCTCATCTGTGCTCCATCCATCCCTGGCTCATCTGTGCTCCATCCATCCCTGGCTCATCTGTGCTCCATCTGTGCTTATCCATGCTCCATCCATCCCTGGCTCATCTGTGCGCCGTCTGTGCTCATCTGTGCTCCATCCACCCCTGGCTCATCTGTGCTCCATCCACCCCTGGCTCATCTGTGCTCCATCCACCCCTGGCTCATCTGTGCTCCATCCACCCCTGGCTCATCTGTGCTCCATCCACCCCTGGCTCATCTGTGCTCCATCCACCCCTGGCTCATCTGTGCTCCATCCACCCCTGGCTCATCTGTGCTCCATCCACCCCTGGCTCATCTGTGCTCCATCCACCCCTGGCTCATCTGTGCTCCATCCACCCCTGGCTCATCTGTGCTCCATCCACCCCTGGCTCATCTGTGCTCCATCCACCCCTGGCTCATCTGTGCTCCATCCACCCCTGGCTCATCTGTGCTCCATCCACCCCTGGCTCATCTGTGCTCCATCCACCCCTGGCTCATCTGTGCTCCATCCACCCCTGGCTCATCTGTGCTCCATCCACCCCTGGCTCATCTGTGCTCCATCCATCCCTGGCTCATCTGTGCTCCATCCATCCCTGGCTCATCTGTGCTCCATCCATCCCTGGCTCATCTGTGCTCCATCCATCCCTGGCTCATCTGTGCTCCATCCATCCCTGGCTCATCTGTGCTCCATCCATCCCTGGCTCATCTGTGCTCCATCCATCCCTGGCTCATCTGTGCTCCATCCATCCCTGGCTCATCTGTGCTCCATCCATCCCTGGCTTATCCGTGCTCCATCCATCCCTGGCTCATCCGTGCTCCATCCATCCATGTTCCATCCGTGCTTATCCATTCTCCATTCGTGCTCATCCATGCTCCATCTGTGCTCATTCATGCTCATCCATGCCTCATCTGTGCTCGTCCATGCCACAGCAATGCTCAACCTTGCCACAGCCATGCCACATCAGTTCTCATCCATGCTGCATCCTTGCCACTACAGTGCCCATCAGTGTCTCACAAAAGTGTAATAGGTAGTCAAATTCGATTTGAAATGTATGTCCCTGGTGGTGCTCCCTACTTGTCGGGCCTCTGTATGTGGCCACGCTGTGGAAAAGTCTCCCACATGTGGTATCGCCATACTCAGGAGGAGTAGCAGAATATATTTTGGGGTGTCATTTTTGCTATGTGTTAGAAATATCTTATAAATGGACAACTTTCTGTAATAAAAAATGCATTTTCATTTTCTTTCCACGTTTTCCAAAAACTTGTGGAAAAAATTGACATGTTCAAAAGACTCATTTTGCCTTATAGAATATACGTTGGGGTGTTTACTTTCCAAAATGGGGTCATTTTGTGGACGTTTCCATTGTCCTGGTGCTCCAGGACCTTCAAAAATGTAAGAGGTAGTCAAAAAGTGAAATGTGTAATTTATGTCCCTAGAATGTCTGACGTTTCTCCCTGCATGTTGGTCCTCTGTATGTGGCCAGGCTGTGTAAAAGTCTCACACGTGTGGTTTCGCCATACTCAGGAGGAGTAGTAGAATGTGTTTTGGGGTATAATTTGTGGCATGCATATGCTGTGTGAGAGAAATAACCCGTTGATATGACAATTCTGTGGAAAAGAAAAAAAAAATCTTCATGTTGCAAAGAATTGTGGGGAAAAAATTACAACTTCAAAAAACTCACAATGCCTCTTACTAAATACCTTGGATTGTCTACTTTCAAAAAGGGTCATTTGGGGGTTATTTGTACTTTCCTGGTTTGTAAGGCTCGGTTCACACTTGGGGGGGGCGAGGCGACCTGCACACGACTGCCTGGGCGACTTGCAAAACGACTTCTGTATAGAAGTCTATGCAAGTCGCCCCAAATCGCCCCCAAAGTAGTACAGGAACCTTTTTCTAAGTCGGAGCGACTTGCGTCGCTCCCCTTAGAACGGTTCCATTGTACAGAATGGGACGCTACTTGTCAGGCGACTAGGTCGCCTGACAAGTCGTCCTAGTGTGAACCGAGCCTTAGTGTCTCAAGAAATTAAATAGGCCCTCAGTACATCAGGTGTGATTGGGTGAGATCAATTTTCAGTGATTGGCACCATAGCTTGTAGACTCTCTAACTTTCACACAGACCAAATAATATACACTGATTTGGGTTATTTTTACCAAAGATATGTGGCAGTATAAATTTTGGCCAAAATTTATGAAGAGAAATTACTAATTTGCAAAATGTCATAACCGAAACAAAGAAAAATGCTTTTTTTTTTTTTTTTTTACAAATTTTTCAGTCTTTTTTCACTTATAGCGCAAAATATAATAAACCCAGTGGCAATCAAATACCACCAAAAGACAGCTCTATTTGTATGAAAAAAAGGACAAAAAATTCATATGGGTAGCATGTTGCCTGACTGAGTAATTGTCATTCAAAATGTGAGAGCACTGAAAGCTGAAAATTGGTCTGGTTAGGAAGAGGGTTTAAGTGCCCAGTGGTTAAGACACGAGGTATAACCCAGTACTTTTACCATGTAAATTGTCTCTTCCTGAGTTCTACAATACCTGGCTGATCCTACCTGTTCCTGTCTTATCCTCTGTAAACTGACCAGTGCCGGCTGGTGCTCAAAATTTTTTTGGGGGGGCGCAAACAAACGGAAAAATACTGAAACCCCCCATCAAATGCGGCAACTGTGCCCATCATATGCAGCCACTTGTGCCCATCATATGCAGCCACTTGTGCCCATCATATGCAGCCACTTGTGCCCATCATATGCAGCCACTTGTGCCCATCATATGCAGCCGCTTGTGCCCATCATATGCAGCCACTTGTGCCCATTAAATGCAGCCACTTGTGCCCATTAAATGCAGCCACTTGTGCCCATCATATGCAGCCACTTGTGCCCATCAAACGCAGCCATTGTGCCCATCAGAGGTTGGTGATAAATGGGGAGTACTCGGAATGGTCAGGGGTGGGTAGTGGGGTTCCCCAGGGTTCTGTGCTGGGACCAATGTTTTTAGTTGGTTCCTATGGGTCCCATCATTTGTGACCACTTGTATTTTTTCTTGTTTGGGCTCATGTGGAGCCTTTCCATCCCCTTGTTCGATCCCAAGGATTGTCTCTCTATTTTTATTTAGGACATACCTTCCCTGATAACGGAGTTGGGGTATGCACATGCCCTAAATCTATGTCTAAGCTCTCTACAATCTTTATGGAAGTCTTTAGTATTCGTACAATTCTTCTGAATTCTTAGGATTTGTCCTGTGTGAATAGCCCTAATTTGTGGCCACGGATGATGGCTGGTGGCGTGAAGTAGGGTATTACCTGTGGGTTTCCTAAAAGTTTTAGTCTCAATTTTTATCCCTTTTTTGTAGATCAAAAAATGCAAAAATTCAATTTGATGAGGATCTACCCTGAACGTGAGATAAATATTTATGTAGTTCTCATTAAGATCCGAGATGACTCTACCAAACTGTTCTAGGGAACCCCTCCACACCAACAGCATGTCATCAATATAACTGACTCACAGGAAAATAAGTTCCTTTTATGCTAGGTGGGTGTAGACCTCCTCCCTCTCCCACCATCCTAAATGCAAGCAAGATTTTTTTGTGTTCAATAAAAAATATTCTCACCAAAAATGGGAGTTGCAATGGGAGCCACCTGTACCCCTCATAAGGGGACAAGGGCGGCTCCCAAACCCTGTTTTTGTCAGCAATACTTTTTATTGAACACAAAAAAATTGTTGTTTAGCACCATAACCATGAGTTCTACCAGAAACTCATTCTAAGAGCCTGCCAGGAGATGACAAATGTCAAGCCATTGGGAGACCACCTGTACCCCCACCTCATGTGGGATGGAGAAGTATAAGGACTCCACATCCACCCCTGCTAGGACACAGTCATCTGGTATGACAAGATCAATCCATTTTCGTAGGCTATCTGCTTAATCTGAGACAAACAAAGGTAGTTCTCTGTTTAAACGTCTTTTACATTTATCTATGTACTTTCCTATTCTTTCTAATAGGCCCCTTTTACCCAAAACAATCTGTTGTCCTGGTGGTTTGCCCATGTTTTTATGCAGCTTAGGGGTGACATAGAATGTGTGTATGTTGTAATCTTCTACCCTCAAATATTCCACCTCTTTTCGGGTAAGTAGTCCGACCTTAAATGCCCTATTGATACAATAGTTGATCTCCGTAACCAAGTCAGGGAACTGATTTTTAGGCCACTTTTTTAATAACAACTTGGGTCATCCAGTTGTCTATATACTTCTTCATCTAGGTAGTCTTTTTCCTGCCACAAGACTACATTTCCCCGCTTGTCACTAGGTTTATTAATGCATTCCTTTACTTCTCTTAGTTCTTGTAGAACTATACGTTCACTTGGAGTTGTCACTGATGGGTTTAATTTGTTCCCATTCAATTGAACGTAGATGATGTGTAATGGCCGCCAAAAACTAGTGGAGGTATCTGTTAGCTCCAAAGCTTGGGAACAATTTTGATATATTTGTAAGACCAGATGTTGGTGGGGGTGCAGGATGTCTGAGTCAATCTAAGTATTGCCTTCCACGTATTCTACTAGTTCAGTATCACCCAGATCCATTAAGTCTTGGGTAGGTTGTACCATCCCTTGTTTGCTTGCTTTTTCAAGGATTATGAGTTTAAAGTTAATATGTCTCAAAAACAGATATATATCTTTATATATATCAAAAAAATCTATTGGTGAAAATCGAAGACCCTTACTCAGAGATGGGAGATCCTGTCCTAGTGCATATTTTGTTAGATTAATGACGTTTAAGTCTGATTTTTCCGATTCCTTGTGGTTACCCTGTTCTCCTGGGAATTAAAGGTCCCCATCCTGGATTGTCTCTGTTCCTGTATTTGGTTTCCTTTTTTCGTTTCCTCTTCTAGTTGTACTGCTAGGTCCTCTGTCTATTTCATCTAGGAGTGTCTCTAAAAAAGTAACTGATTTATTTCCATCTTGGTTTTGGTCACTTTTATCTCTACTTTGTTTCCTAAACCTACTACAGATCTACTTTTTCCTCTCCTCCCTTCCAGTGGCGACTGGTGCTTAAAAATGGTGCTTAAAATGGGCTGTGCCCATCAATTGCATCCACTGTGCCCATCAATTGCATCCACTGTGCCCATCAATTGCATTCACTGTAACCATCAATTGCAGCCACTGTGCCCATCAAATGCAGCCACTGTGCCCATCAAATGCAGCCACTGTGCCATCAAATGCAGCCACTGTGCCATCAAATGCAGCCACTGTGCCCATCAAATGCAACCACTTTGGCATCAATTGCAGCCACTCTGTCCATCAATTGCAGCCACTGTGCCCATCAATTGCAGCCACTGTGCCCATCAATTGCAGCCACTGTGCCCATCAATTGCAGCCACTGTGCCCATCAATTGCAGCCACTGTGCCCATCAATTGCAGCCACTGTGCCCATCAAATGCAGCCACTGTGCCATCAAATGCAGCCACTGTGCCCATCAAATGCAACCACTTTGGCATCAATTGCAACCACTGTACTCTCAATTGCAGCCACTGTGCCCATCAATTGCAGCCACTGTGCCCATCAATTGCAGCCACTGTGCCCATCAATTGCAGCCACCGTGCCCATCAATTGCATCCACTGTGCCCATCAATTGCAGCCATTGTGCCCATCAATTGCAACCTCATTGTGCACATCAATTGCAACTTCATTGTGCACATCAATTGCAACCTCATTGTGCACATCAATTGCAACCTCATTGTGCACATCAATTGCAACCTCACTGTGCCCATCAATTGCAACCTCACTGTGCCCATCAATTGCAACTTCACTGTGCCCATCAATTGCAGCCACTGTGCCCATCAATTGCAGCCACTGTGCCCATCAATTGCAGCCACTGTGCCCTCAATTGCAGCCACTGTGCCCATCAAATGCAGCCACTGTGCCATCAAATGCAGCCATTGTGCCCATCAATTACAGCCACTGTTCCCATCAAATGCTGTCACTGTGCCCATCAAATGCCGCCACTTTGTCCCATCAAATGCCGCCACTTTGTCCCATCAAATGCAGCCACTTTGTCCCATCAATTGCAGCCACTGTGCCCATCAATTGCAGCCACTGTGCCCATCAATTGCAGCAACTGGGCCATCAAATGCAGCCATTGTGCCCATCTGTCACTCAGATCACTGTCACTGTGCTCATATGTCACTCAGCTTTCATTCTCAGTTGGGGATCTCTCACACCAATCGGCAGTTGTCAGTCAGTATTTGTGGATCGGCCTATGCTCTTACCTTCAGGATTCCGGCCATATCCCCACTGATCCTCCTCGGTGCAGCCTCACAGCAGATCCTCCACTCACACTGCGGCCATCCAAGCAGCAGAGGCTGCTTCACGCCCCCCCCTCCCCAGCCAGCCACCTACCTCCCCGGTCACATGGGGCTCCGGCGGGGGGTCTCAAAATCTCTGCCCGAACCGCTGCCAGTCCATCTCCCCGTGTTACTCCAAGACCACTCGGGGTACGGCAAGGAGGCGGAGCGCCGACAATTGTGCACCAAGCCTGACCGTCCTCCCCTTCCCCGGTACTGACATCGACCTCCGCTATACCGCCAGTCCTGTAGCACTGCCCTCCATACTGGAAATATGGACCCCACTATACCGGAGCCTGGCCGTCCTTCACTCTGGTCTGCATTACTGACTATACTCCCAGAGCACACAGCAGTGAGCCGAGAAAATGGAAGTGGTGCCGCAAAAAGCACCACCCACCGTCCTATGGTCCCGGCCATTAAAAAGATAGGAAAGTAGGCCAGAGACAAATGACAGTAGAATGGGGAGTGTTCGGGGCACATCGCTTGCTCCCCGAACACGCCCTAAACACGGGCAAATCAGCTTCCCAGCCTTCAATTAGCTGATTGCAAGCTGGGAAGCTTCCCATAGACAGCCTTGTGTGGGGGGCCCGGACACTCTTAAAGGGCTTTTCTTTATCGTACATCATGGGACACAGAGCCGTAGTAGCTACTATGTGGGTTATAGGCCACCTTCAGGTGATGGACACTGGCACACCCTAGGACAAGAAGTCCACTCCCTATATAACCCCTCCCACTACTGGGAGTACCTCAGTTTTTTTCGCCAGTGTCTTAGGTGTTGGACATGAGTAAAGATGTGCTGTGCTGAGCTCCACTGGAATATTCCTTGCTGGGCAGGCTATGCAACTGGATCCATTCAAAGTGTCTTTATAGGCTGAATTGAATGGTACCCGGGCCTTGTGGCAGAAGAAACTAGGTTTAGCCCGTAACGCTTCTCTTTTTAGAGAGCTGGACCCCAGTATCTAGTGCTTTGGTTTCTTCAGCCATAAAGTTTTCCTGGCAGGGTACTTTACAGGTCCAGGAGTGTGGATCCCCCGATTAAAAATGGGCTTCCTTAAGGTTTTTTAACGGAGCCCATTGTGAGGGGTGAAGATTGGGTCTGTTGGTTTTACCACAGGATCCCTCCAGCAGGAAAAGTAAGCGGAGATTTCTAAGGAATTTTAAATTCTCTTATGAATTGTCTCCTTTAAAAAGTAAATGTCATTCCCAGAAGTCACCACTGGGGGCTGTACAGAGCACATACCTTTCATGCTTTCCTCAGATCACACTGTAATCAGCAGAAGCTGCAGACTTCCCTCCGGCGAGCAGTCCCAGGGCTCCGGTAAGGTGTTGGGGGGGGGGGGGATTTTTCCTAAAACACCCCCCATCTGGACAGAAGCTCTCCCCCTCTCTCTGGATAGAGGGGGAAGCCAGAAGCGATCGGCGGATGCCTCTCCATTTTTCAACCACCTGCACGGCGGTTTGTCACAGCCTCCTCACCACCCCCACACACACGTGCCGATCCCTTTGGATCAGAGGCCCGCGCTTGCACAGTAAAGGTCTTTTTTAAAAAAGAGGAGGAAGTGGGAATACGGAGGGTGCGTGGCTTAGCGCGGCATTGGCGTGCGGCAACCATTTTGCTGCCTGCAACTGTCGGAGGGACATGAGCAAAAGGGGGCATGTAAGTGGTGACACAGGCATTCCCTTGGCACATTTACTAAAGCACCAGGCTGAGCACTAATAGCAACGGCAGTTGCTGGACTATTTGCTCAAGAAGAGGATGCAATTTCTTCTGGTAGTACCTCTGCATTTGTGCATTGGGCTATGGTCAGAAGGGGAGGTAGAAACACCCCAAAAAAGGGCTCAAGAGGGACTCCTTCAAGCTCTAAAATGCCTAAACTCATCTGTACAATGGCATCCTCTCCTGAGAGATCTGAGGTGGCTGGTCAGAGTGAGCCATCAGGGCCGTTGTTCTGCCGAGAAAGTTCCGCTCGGCGGATAAGTTCCCCCCTCTACTGCGCAGGCGCTGTGACTGCGCAGTAGGATCCTGGCGGAAATAGCCGAAGCGGAATAGCTGAAAATCAGCTGTACACGGCGCCTGTAAGAGGGCCCCTCGTGGGCTCGCCACGCTTCGCGCACGGCCTCGCTTCGCTCGGCAATTTTAGATTCCCCCTCTAGGTCCACTTGGATGGTGGGGAAGGAACCTGGACCTAGGACGCAGGCGCCGTGTACAGCTGATTGAAGCGTTTGAGCTTCGGCTATCTCCGGCGGCTGACAGTAGTTCGTACTGCGCAGGCGCTGCACCTGCGCAGTACAGGGGGGGAACTTATCCGCCGAGGGAACTTTCTCGGCAAGACACTGTCTTTCCAACACTGCAGCCTCTGTCTATATTACTGAAGAGGTTTTTTCCACAGCCATGATATGTTTGGAAGATAGGTTAGTGGCTTTAATCGCATCCCAGTGTGGGACAAATCGCGACAGGTCCCCTTCCATTACCCAGGACCCTCAAACTGAGGATCTCGGGGCGGGGGAAGATGAATTTCCCTCAGGGGACCATGAAGAGGCTAATGACTCCTCTTCTGAGGGGTCAAATGCGAAAGGATCAGCTTCACAATCTGATAGATTGTTGGTGCAATCTCTTACTGAGATGGTCCGTTCCACATTTTTGCTACCCTTAACTGAGTCGGTTGATAAGCCCAATTCTTGTTTGGGTTCGCTAAAGCCTCCTCAAGCTGTGCATGCCTTTCCTGTCCATTCATTGCTGGAAAAGCTTATGTATTCTGAGTGGGATCACCCAGATAAGCATTTTTTTCCTCCTATAAAGTTTTCAACACTTTATCCTATGGAGGAGAAATTCACTAAAAAGTGGGAGATACCAGCAATTGACGCTGCTATATCCTCTGTGAATAAAAGTTTGACTTGTCCAGTAGACAATGCTCAAATCCTTAGGGATCCAACGGATAAAAAGTTGGAATTCCTATAAAAAAACAATTTTTCTCTGGCAGGTTCAGTGACAGCCTGCGCTGGCAGAAATTGGTGTATGTCAATCCTTGAGAGACCAGTTTAAACAGATGCTCAAGGTTATTCCTTATCAGCAGGCCCAGGATTTAGCTGAACTACCAGCGGCATTATGTTTTGCAATAGACACCATGAGAGATTCTATTCTTCAGGCCTCGCGTCTTATGCTTGGGCTGGTGCATATGCTTAGAATCTTATGGTTGAAAAATTGGTCAGCCGAGACGCAATGCAAAAAGCTCCTGGCTAGTTTTCCTTTTCACGGTGAATGGCTGTTTGGGGTTGATTTGGATAAATACATCCAAAGAATTTCTGGTGGAAAAAGTACTCTTTTGCCAGTTAGGAAGAGGAGTAAACATGTTTCATTTAAACAAGCTCCTTCTCCAGTGCCAGGGGCATTAGCCTCCAGGCAGTCACGATGGCCTCCGCCGTCAGGTTCAAGAGGTAAACCTCAGGGTCAACCCCAGGGACAAAAGAAGTCCTGGGGGAGGAAACCTACAAAACAAAATACTAAAGCCTCCTTATGAAGGGGCACCCCCGCTCGCTCAAGTGGGGGGAAGACTTCTGTAGTTCTCAAGGGTCTGGCAGGAAGAGTGTCGAGACAAATGGGTGACTTCTTCAATAGCTCTAAGGTACAAGCTAGAGTTCCGAGAGTCCCCGTCTCCTTGTTTTCGCAGATCAAATGTTCCCAAGGATCCAGAGAAAAAGAAGCATTGGACCGTCTTTTGTCTCAAAAAGTGATCTCGGTGGTCCCCATGCAAGAGTAGGGATTGGGGTTTTATTCAAACCTTTTCACAGTGCCAAAACCAAATGGAGATGTCAGACCCATTCTGGATCTTAAAGATTTAAACCGGTTCCTGAATATCTGCTCTTTCCGCATGGAGTCAATCCGATCAGTAGTCTACATCCTACAAGGAGGAGAACTTCTGGCATCAATCGACATCAAGGATGCATACCTCCATGTGACTATTTTCCCTGCTCACCAGAAATATCTACGCTTCGAAGTGGAAAATCTTAATTTTCAGTTTGTAGCTCTGCCTTTCGGTCTAGCTACTGCTCCTTGAATGCTTACAGAGGTCCTGGCTCCTCCTCTAGCCAGATAAGGGCCCAAGGTATAACGATTATAGCGTACCTAGATGATCTACTCTTGATATACCAGTCTCGGTAGCCCGCTTAGACCAAAGTATGATCACCACAGTCAACTACCTGGAATACCTAGGTTGGATTCTCAACCTAGAGAAATCCTCCTTCAAGGAGATTAGAATACTTGGGTCTGATTATAAATACAGCACAGAAATGGGTATTCTTGCCCCAGCAAAGAGCAGTGCCATAAAGGAACTGATTCAGGTGGTCAAGGCAAAGAAGAATCCTTCCATTCGACTTTGCATGAGGTTGTTGGGAAAGATGGTGGCTTCGTTCGAGGCTGTTTCTTATGCTCAGTTTCATTCGAGGCTGCTGCAAAACAGTATCCTATCGGCTTGGAACAAGAAGGTCCAAGGGCTAGATTTCCCAATGCGTCTGCCTTCAAGGGTGCGCCGGAGCCTCAGTTGGTGGTTAATAACCAAGAATCTGCAGAAGGGAAAATCCTTCCTACCAGTTACCTGGAAGGTGGTAACAACAGATGCCAGCCTTTCAGGTTGGGGAGCAGTCCTGGAAGAGGCCACTGTCCAAGGGAAATGGTCCAGATCACAAATGACCTTGCCCATCAACATTCTAGAGATTTGGGCAGCACGCTTGGCCCTGAGGGCCTGGACGTTCAGGTTACGGAATTGTCCTGTCAGGATTCAATCCGACAATGCCACAGCAGTGGCCTATATCAATCAGCAGGGGGGCACGAGAAGTCGTGCGGCCCAGAGAGAGGTGAATCATATCTTAACTTGGGCAGAAAACAATGTACTTTGCCTATCGGCAGTCTTCATTCCAGAAATAGAAGATTGGCAGGCGGACTACTTGAGTCGCCAGCAGTTGTTCCCGGGAGAATGGGCCCTTCACCCTGATATCTTCCTGGCAATATGCCGGAGATGGGGGATCCCGAACGTAGACCTGTTTGCGTCCAGGTTCAACAAAAAGATCGACAACTTTGTGTCAAGAACAAGGGATCCACTAGCATACAGAACAAATGCCTTGATGTTCCCGTGGAATAATTTCTCACTGATTTATGCATTCCCTCCTATTCTGCTGCTTCCGCGATTTCTTTGCAGGGTCAAGCAGGAAGGGAAGTCGGTGATTCTAGTGGCCTAGAAGATCCTGGTATGCAGAGATCATAAGAATGGCTGTAGGGGAACCATGGACCCTATCACCACATCCAGACCTTCTCTCGCAAGGTCCGGTATTCCATCCTACCTTACAAATGCTAAATTTAACGGTTTGGCTATTGAGACCCACATTCTGAAGAAGCGTGGGCTATCAGGTTCTGTGGTATCTACCTTGATTAATGCAAGGAAACTGGCCTCCAGAATCATATATTATATAGTCTGGAAGGCATATGTCTCCTGGTGTGAATCCAGGGTTTGGCACCCCAGGAAGTATGTCATAGGTAGAATCCTTGACTTTCTGCAGATGGGGTTAGAGATGAAGCTGGCCTTGAGTACTATCAAAGGCCAGGTCTCGGCCTTATCGGTATTGTTTCAACGACCACTTGCTTTGTAGTTTTATTCAGGGGGTAACACGGCTTAATCCTCCGGTTAGGTCACCCCTGAACCCTTGGGACATGAATTTAGTTCTGTCAGCGTTGCAGAAACTGCCTTTTGAGCCGATAAGGCATATTCCCTTGTTCCTTGTGACAAGGAAACACATTTTTCTGGTAGCCATATCTTCTGCAAGAAGGGTATCAGAGTTGGCTGCTCTTTCTTGTAAAGAGCCATATTTAATTATTCACAAGAATAAGGTAGTATTGCGTCCTCATCCTAATTTTCTACCAAAGGTAGTGTCAGGTTTTCATTTAAAAAAAGGATATTATTCTACCTTCATTTTTTCCAGAACCCTGTTCTACGGAAGATAAATCACTACATTCTCTGGATGTGGTGAGAGCAGTCAAAGTCTACTTGAAGGCGACTGCTCAGATTCAAAAAACGGATGTTTTGTTTGTGTTGCCTGAAGGTCCTAAAAGAGGACAGGCAGCATCAAAATCTACTATTTCTAAATGGATTCGGCAAGTAATTGTTCAAGCTTATGGTTTGAAGAGGAAGATTCTACCCGCTCAAATCAAAGCGCACGCCACTAGGGCTGTTAGTGCTTCGTGGGCAGTGCATCACCAAGCCTCCATGGCTCAAATCTGCAAGGCCGCAACTTGGTCTTCATTCCATACATTGAAAAAAGACGAAAAAAGACCCCCTGAGCGGGGCTTTAATGCAGCCAATGATAAAAAATTATAAAGAAGAATGTAATAATCAAGTTAATTTATTAATACAAAAAATTACTGCACATGATTGATGACCTCTGACATTGGAAGTCAAGACATGAACTGTGGTACAGCAAATTGTTAAAAAGCCGGCAACAATGTACAATGCAATATATCCAAAGCAACAAGATCAAGTTTACTATTGATCTTCTGACGCGTTTCGACCACACACAGTGTCTCTGTGTACTGAGCTGTCTAGTGACAGATTGGTGCACGGTGATTCCTGGGCAGATTGGTCACCCGACTTTCGTAAACTGCACTGGGTAATTAAAAGGCTGCCGATCTGCCACTAAAAATGTACCGTAGTAGAAAAGTGGTTAAGAGAGGTTTGTCTGCCAACAAGCTCAGAGAAAGGATTAAATGTACCAAAAAATCTATTGTATCTCTATGTGAAAAAGTTAGTGCTAGGAATGGAAATTTAAGGCAGCGAGCAAAAGGGAGCATACAAACCCCAGAAATACAGTAAAAAATCTAAAATACAGCGCCTATGTTTACAAATTACTCAAAAGTTATCAAAGAATTTTTAAGGAGATGATAGTGGTAAACAACAGTCCAACATAAGCATCTGCTTATTGTTTTTAATCACAAGTGGTGATTTATTTTCTCTCTGGATGGTGGAAGCACATTTGAATTTAAAGGACTGTGATTACTAACCTGTTTTTGTTGGACTGCTGTTTACCACTATCCTCTCCTAATAATCCTTTGATAACTTTTGAGTAATTATTTGTATACTTAGGCACTGCATTTTTAATTGCTAACATAAAAACTATATTTTTTTTTCTAAAAAAGGCTAGGGAATAAAGATTAACATCTAACAACCAATATAATAAAAAGCATGGGACTATATAAAGGATCATGACAACCATTCCATCAAACAAAATACCATGTAACTTATATACTCATAAAATCTGTATTTTATTACAAATTTAAAAACAATACCAAGCAATGAGGGCATGCATCAAAATGGCCCTTCCTATTAAGATCACATTATATAATGACATATTTACATATTGTACAGGACACCAGGGACAGGGCTTGGATGGGGGGGGTGGTTTTGCTTGCGTCTATCTAGTAAGGTTACTTTGCGGTATAAGCAAGGAAGCTGAGACTTTTGCAGTGTATAAATGTGCTTTTACTACACAAAAATGCTTTACATACAAAACTATTTCACTATTAGGAACACAATACAAGACTTATGCCCTGTACACACCATTGGACATTGATCGGACACTCCGACAACAAAATCCATTGGATTTTTTCCGATGGATGTCGCATACACACGGTCGCACAAAGTTGTCAGAATTTCCGAACGTCAAGAGCGCGGTGACATACACCACGTATGACGGGACTATAAAAGGGTGGTTCAATACCAAGCACGCCACCCTTTGGGCTCCTTTTGCTAATCTCGTGTTAGTAAAAGTTTGGTGAGAGACGATGCGCGCTTTTCAGACTCGTGGTTTTCAGATAGTTTTTCTGCTGTTCAGTTTGTGCTTGTGGGTTTGTATCTGGTCTTCAGTGCGTGTAGTGAGTTCGCATTAATTTACCAGTGCTTTCTTGTCCGCTTGTTGATTCTGTTCTTCAGTGCGTTCTGTTACCTCGTTCTGACCAGCCGACCGTTTTGAAGCCATGTTGTGTGTAGGTACTCATCGTAGAGTTCGTGCTGTGCGGGGGCTTGGTGTTGGGGTTCTTACTTTGACACAAGCCCAGTCCATGAACAGGGTGGGGAGGAGTTCATGGACCAAGAATTGGTTGCTCCAGCTTGACCAATTCTGTCACATGCCTTTGCTCCGTGAGACTAATCCTGATGATTTCAGGAACTTTATCAGGATGACAGACCCCGTTTTTCACCATTTGTTGGCTTTGCTGACCCCTTACATCAGCAGGCAGGATACCTGCATGCGGCAAGCCATCACTCCAGAGCACAGGCTAGTCGCCACGTTGTGGTACTTGGCAAGGGGGAGAAGCCTGCAGGACCTCAATTTCTCGACAGGCATCTCCACCCAGGCTCTGGGGATCATTATCCCAGAGATCTGTTCTGCCATCATCCAGGTCCTGCAGAAGGACAATATTAAGGTAAGATTTTTATCCTTTAACATCACATTTTATTGTATTTAATGTTTGCTAATGTATTGTATTTCTTTCATCATTCCCTAATTACCATGATTGTAATATGCTGTAATATGTCCCCTTTATCCTCATGCATGCTGGAATTTTTTAAAGTTTGTGTTTTGTCCTTCATGCATATTGGCCTTCACTTACCTCCCCAGCATGCTATCCTGGGCCCATATCCACCTTGTCTAGTCACTTAACAATGTATTTTGTCAGCTCCATAGTAGTGCTTTACCCTAAACACCCCCTAAAATGTGTACAAATGTTTTTTGTGTCCTTAAATTCAGGCAGGGTGCCAGATGCTTTTTTTTGGTGTCCCAAAATCATTTGGAACCCTCCCTCCCGCCAACCACTAACTCAGCTGATACCAATCCTCTATCTGCTGACTTTGCCAAACCCATACACACTTTACCTACCTCTTTTGTGTTCATATTTATGGATAAATTCACCAAATCATGTAGTGTAAGGGCCTGCCTGAATACTTTCAAATGGTACTGTTTAAAGTTTTTGTATCCTATTCTTATCTTGATATGTAATTGCAGAATGTAAAAATGTGCTTCAGTTTGTACAGTGTGTATTCATATTTTTGTATTATGACACTTCTTACCTGTCCAGTGGGCTGCCAATAGTGTAAGTAAGGAGGGGATGGGCAAAGTAACACACATTATTTATGCATTCATCTCTCAATGAAGTGGAGAGGGTTACCTGTCCAAAACATCTCCTCCCCTAAAATGTATTCAATGGGCCATCAGAGAGGGTGAGGAATCTGATAGGTGGACTTTATACTTTAGTCTTTAAATACTCCCTAAAATAAATGTTATAGTGATTTTGGCCAAGAATATTTGTGTCTAATCTGCTTTCAATGTTTCTGTGCAAAATTAATAATTTTTTTTTTCTTGTTTGACTCCACAGTTTCCTTCCACACCAAAGGAATGGCAGACTGTGGCCTCCTACTTTGCCCAGCGGTGGGACTTTCCCAACTGCGGAGGGGCAATTGATGGGAAACACGTCCACATCATCCCACCCCCTAACTCTGGGTCATACTATTACAACTACAAGGGGTTCGATAGTATTGTGATGTTGGTGGTGGTGTCGGCTACTTACGAGTTCCTGTATGTGGACGTGGGGAAGAATGGCCGGATGTCGGATGGTGGATTCATCGCCCAGACCGAGTTCTACAGGCGTCTCCAGAATGGCAGTTTGGGCTTGCCACCTTCAGAAGACAATGCGGAAGGACTCCTATTCGTCTTTGTTGCGGATGAAGCATTTGCGCTGGGAGACCATCTTATGTGGCCATTCCCTATGAGGACCCTCACCCCGAACCAGAGGGTTTTTAATTACCAGCTGGCCAGAGCCAGAAGAGTGGTGGAGAACACGTTTGGAATATCCGCCTATTTCTTACACCGATACACATGGCTGAATACAAACTCAATCACATCATCCTGTCTTGCTGTTCTCCAAAATTTTTTAAGGAGAAATCCTGTGAACTATGCTGCCTCAGTTGAGCCTGAAGCTGGAATTCTGAATGAACCAACCATGACAGCGCTGGAAACTGGCCGTCCTGGCTTGCCCCCCCAGAGTGCCCACGAGGTCCGTTTAAGATACCTGAAATACTTTGCGGGTAGGGGGCCATCGATATGCCAGACAATGTCTGAGACATTTTTAATATAAAAATATATTTTAAACCTAACAAATATTTGCTTTGATTTACTGCTTGGCTTTCTTTTAGCTGTCTCCTCAGTTATCTTTTAATGGTATTATTTTTTGGTCCTTTTTCTTCAATAATGCAAACGAAATTTGTTTGAGACATGAGGTGACAATCTCTTCTTCGGCTAACTATTATTATTATGTTGTGGGTCTGCTACACACACACCTTGTTTTTGTTGTTAATGTATGTAATGCATTACTGACAAAAATATTCATCATTTTCAGCACCATGACCAAAATTTGGGGTGTCATGAAAATGGCGTGATTATGTAAAATTATAAAGCACTGTTGTTATTTACTAAAGGCAAATCCACTTTGCACTACAAGTGCACTTGAGACTGCACTGAACCTGCAAAATGGATTTGTCTTTAGTAAATAACACCCACTGTCACGGAAAAAAAACAACTTTACTCCAAAAACTGCTTTTGAGCAATGAAAGAAGAAGCCACACATTGTTGATTAACAAAATTTTTACTGAAAGCACAATCACATGTGCGTTTATAAAAGGGTTTTGAACAAACCAACATGTTTGTTGTATAACATTAAGTAGGAATCGCCTTTTATAGGTAAAACAGGCATGTTTAAAACCATAAAACAATACACAACTCTGGAACTTACAAAGTTCAACTTTGATAAAGCGAAGGCAATATCAGACATGAGTATGTACAAACTGTGTTTGATATTGCCTTCATCAGATGAGGTGATGTCACCCCTGTAAAAGCCAAATTTTGAAGATGCACACAATTTGGGATTCTAAATGGAGATTTCCCTCCTGATCCCATGCCTAATGTCAACATGTGCTAGCTCCCATCATGGGGGATCATTGGACCTGTTTTGGGGGTGCAACCCCTTCCTCTACTTTATTATCGAGGAAGGGGTTGCACCAACAAAACGCGTACATTTATCTTCCGTGATGGCAGATAGCACATGTTGACACACTGCGTGCATCTTCAAAATTTGGCTTTTCAAATATGTAAAAAATTAGTCATAAAAAAAAAACATATACGAGAAAAAAGTTAGGGATTTCTGAGTGTTTTAGATTCTCCCTAAAACATCAGTGATGTTCTTCATTTTGTTTTGCTTTAGGTTTTCTAAATCCCTGTTGCACCCCATTATCTCCCCGATGAGGATCTGGGCACTTTCACTGGTGAAATGACCTTCTTCCACAACATCCCCATCACCTAAAAAAAAAAACACACCATGTATTATAAATATGCAGGTATCCATCTCTTACCTGAAGCTGTGGTCTCAGACACTCACCTGTTGTGGTGACAATTTTGCCAATTTCAACAACGTCTCCCTCCTCCTCCTCTGGTTGGGTTTGGGGGATTTCCCCTTCTTCCTGAGGTGGGGAGTCCCTGGTCTCCTCTAAGTGGTGTCCTCTTAATCTTTTCTCCCCTATGTGAAAAAAAATAGGTATACTTAGCACACAGATATTTGAGGGCAGAAATAGGAATATGAAACATTGCTTGGAAGTGTTGTACAATTATCTGTTTTGGCAGAGTTCCAAGCTGAAGAATTTATTTTTTTGCCTTTGTAAAGCTGACTTACCTGTTTTTGCAAGCTTCACAGATGGAGACACCCCTGTATTTTTCACTGGAGCACCTGTGTGGGACCTACTAATAAAAAGTTTGTTCTTGTGTCCTACACTAGTGCTCCTGTGTCCAGATGTGTAAACAGCTGCTGAGTGTCCTCTCCTTACACAGAATCTAGTTTGCATTTCATTCTATTTACAAACCCATCTAGACAACAAACTTTTTTAATAGAAGTAGGTCAGAAAAAATGTATTGAATTGCATCTGGCCAAAACATCGTATTTTAGTGGGCGAACGAACAATGTTTCCTACGAACGATTAATGTGCCCATGAACATGAAAGTTGCCATTTTAAACTGTACAACAGTAATAAAGAAAAGCACATGGAGCAGCACGAACGTAATAAAAAGAAAGAATAGGAACACAGGACAACTACTTACTTTTTTGCAGCACTCTCCTGATCCTTCTGATCGTGCTCCCTTAATTTGAGGTCCTACCGCCGTTTCCTCAGTGGATCCTTGGATCATCATACCCCAAAATTCCGGTGCAGACTCTTCAGACTCTTTAGCCATGATCTTGGCCTTTCTCACATTTGGGTTGGGGTAAGGTCCATACTTCCCATCATAGTCCGCCCTTTTCAAGATGTCCACCATCTCTACAAAGGCCATATTTGAGGCCTTAAATCGCCTGCGGGATCATGACGTTTCTGGCTCCGGGCTTTCCTCCTCCTCGTTGCTGCTATTATCATGCATCTGCTGTGTCTTCGCCATGTGCTCTCCCCCACTGCGCCGAAAGAGAAGGGGCAGGGAATAGACTAGAAAGAACGTCAGGGGCGGGAGGAGTTTCACGCATACGCAGTGTATAAAAAGCGTAACACGCATGCGTCGTACGTACGATCTGTAAGCGGAGGAAGGAGTATCGGAAGTGCCACCCCGATTATAAGAATCAAACAAAGAGGAAGGCAGCGCTGGATGTAGAGCCATACAGCTGCTGTAAAGCGTTCTCATGCGTGTTGGAAAGAGGAGGCAGCAGGGAAGCCTGTGTTCACTGCTGTAGACCACTGATCTGATGAAGGAGCCGCATATGCTCCGAAACGCGTTACCGCCCCCTTCTCTACACTGACATCACCAACCTTGTGTGTCCCGCAGTGAATAATCACTTGCAGAACTGAGCGATATTAAATCATGGGGAAATTCGTCATCACACACTGATAGTGACGACAGCGACAATTCTGCGACTGAGCACTGAGTGATGTGCGAACTTGGTGCTCTATTGACTATGGTACGGATCACGCAGCGCCACCAAGATTCCCATTAACTGGAGCATCTGGTATGAAAGTAGACATTGAACATGACAACCCCTTGGCATACTTATAATTATTTCTGTCAAGGTTATTGAAAAAATTGTTACTGAGACAAACCGATACAAAGGGTAACAATTAGCTACTATGCATCGGAAGTTTCCAAGAAGCAGAAAGTGGAAACCAGTGACCAAAGATGAAATTTGGACATTCTGGGGCTAATAATACTTCAGGGAGTGGTTGGGAAACCCCTGCAGATGTGGTATTGGACAACTAATAAATTACTTGCCACTCCATTCTTTGGAACGGTAATGTCAGAGTACAGATTTTCCCTGATCATGAAATATTTACATTTCGAAATCAACAAAGGATTTGATGAAACTACTAATCCTGCACCAAAACTAAAGAAAATTTGGGAAGTATCGCAAATGATATTAAAGAGTTTCCAATGCAGCTATGTGCCAGAAAGATACATCAGCATAGATGAATGTCTAATGGCCTACAAGGCAAGGCTCAGCTGGGTGAAATACATTGCTTCAAAGAGAGCATGATTTGGTGTAAAATTCTACATGCTATGCGAATCGTCTACTAGTTACATTTTGGCTCGGTTGGGACATGGGTAAGCAGATTCGTTCCCCTCTTCCCCATGTATTGCATATTACCTTTGTTAATCTTGATGCTGTAACATAAACCTTATTTGCATTGTTCTTGTCCTTTGGTCAATCTCATTATATGTCTTCTTATCTGTTAGGCTCAGACTGTTTAGTCAGAATCAACTATCTCCAGATTCCCTCCTGATGAAGCGGTTTGTCCGCGAAACTAGTCGAGGAATATGATATCTGAGATGTCGTGCTGTACTGTATACTAATGATCCCATTGTTGACATACTTGTACTTGTATGTAGTTTTATTGTATGAATTTTGATTTGTCCCCTGCATCAATAAATTAATTTTCAATTTTATTACTACTGTTTTATGCCTTAAATTGTTACTAACGATTACTGTACCGTAATAGTCCAAACATGCCCCCACTTTTTTGGTCGCCTAACTGGGGATCAGGCTTCCAACCTCATTAGTTATTAATTTCTGGATGATGGTACATGTTTATTTTTGTCATTGTAATTTTTACCTATAGAGGCCACTCGCTTAGTACTAGCTACATTTGGAATTCAGTCATATATACTGGAAGATAAACAAAATTCAATCCAAAATACAGCAACTATGGAATGGCAACATCTTCTGTTCTTTCACTCATTGAGCCATTGCTAAATCAGGGCTATTGCATAACAACCGATAACTTTTATCCGTCTCCTGAACTTTATGAGTTTCTAATGCAAAACAAAACAGATGCCTATGGAACAGTTAGGGCTAACCAGCACAACATGATGCCAGTGTTTGACAATAAGAAGCTGAAGACTGGAGAAATGGTTGCCTGGCAGAAAGGCAAAATGATGGCACTGCGATGGCGTGACAAGAATGATGTGCGCCTAATGAGTTCAGTTCATAATACCTCCACTGTTATGGTATGCACAAAAGGTGGGAAAGAAATCATGAAGCCACAAGTAGTGATAGACTACAATAAGACCAAGGGAGGTGTCGACAGAGCCGACCAAGCAATGACATTCTAACCAGCAATGAGGAAACGGCAAAAGCAGTACTACAAGAAGATCTTCAGGCATGTTCTTGAGCAATGATTGTGGAATGCCTACATTCTGCTAAAAAAGTGACAAGCCTGTGATTCATTCTGACTTCATTTGGAAAGTTACCGAACGTATCTTTGTGAACCACCAAACACCATCAATGGCTGTGAATAGAGCTGGACATCATGCTGTTGGTGTTGTCAACCTTGGCGTTGCCTGACTGGTCATCACTTCGTGGACTACATCCCAACAACAGAGAAAAAGTCAGAACCTACAAGGATGTGCATGGTTTGTTGCTCGTAGCGAGATGACAGTGGAAAGAAAATCAGAAAGGAAACCAGGTTTCATTGCCCTGATTGTGGTGTCGGACTTTGTGCAGTCCCACGTTTCAAAATTTTTTTTATACCCAAAATGTTTACTAAACCAATATGCAGTGTCTAGTATAACAGTGACTAGTAATATTGCACCCTTGTTTGGACAAATTTCAGTGTTTTTGATTTAATTACATTATTGAAAAAAAGTATTATTAATATTATATTTTTTATAATTATTTATAGTTATTTAATATATTATATTTTATGATTTTGTGTTTCAAACTTTATCATACCCAGGAGGTCTACTAGACTCTTGTTTGGACAGATTTAAGTGAGTTATTCTTAAGAATTACAGGTCTACAATATAAAACAATACATTTCCATGCAAAACAATGTAACGCTTTGACATTCAAAAATACTGACATAATCAAACCACCAGGGAGGTTAAGTTCTGATATGGACCTGGACATTTGAAGAGATTTTGGGTGGGAAAGAACCTCCAACCCTGACTGTGGGTAGTGCAGTCCTGAAAGGGTTAACCCACCTGTGAGAGAGGCATGAAAAAGGCAGGAATATTGATTTTTCTAAGATGCCAATCTAAGAGTTTTTTTGAAACTATTGACACTCCCCGCTGACACCACTGATTGTAGAAGGGAGTTCCACATCCTTACCACTCTGACATTAAGGAACCCTCTATATAGTTTAAGGTTAAACCACTTCTCTGCCAATTTCAATGAGTGGCTGTGTGTCTTTTTAAGTTCCCTGAAACTGAATAGTTTTTCCCTATGCTACAATCACCGTTGAGGTATTGGATGGTGAAAGGCTGTGATTTGCAGCCTCTGTCCTCCCTAAGTACCACACGATAACTATTGAAGGGCAGTAGAAGAGGGCTAATAAAAGGGTATCGTTTATTTTACGTTGAAGGGATACTCCCTGAGACCCCTTCTAAGTGTTTCACAGAGCCTGCAGAAGTGGGATATTTGGAACCTACAAAACACATTTACGTAGTAGGTGAGGTTGAAAAAAGACACAAGTCCATCAAGTCAACCTGCAGTGGGGCAAAAAAGTATTTAGTCAGCCACCAATTGTGCAAGTTCTCCCACTTAAAAAGATGAGAGAGGCCTGTAATTGTCATCATAGGTATACCTTAACTATGAGAGACAACATGTGGAAACAAATCCAATCACATTGTCTGATTTTTGAAAGAATTTATTTGCAAATTATGGTGGAAAATAAGTATTTGGTCACCTACAAACAAGCAAGATTTCTGGCTCTCACAGACCTGTATCTTTTTCTTTAAGAGGCTCCTCTGTCCTCCACTCATTACCTGTATTAATGGCACCTGTTTGAACTTGTTATCAGTATAAAAGACACCTGTCCACAACCTCAAACAGTCACACTCCAAACTCCACTATGGTGAAGACCAAAGAGCTGTCGAAGGACACCAGAAACAAAATTGTAGACCTGCACCAGGCTGGGAAGACTGAATCTGCAATAGGCAAGTAGCTTGGTGTGAAGAAATCAACTGTGGGAGCAATAATTAGAAAATGGAAGACATACAAGACCACTGATAATCTCCCTCGATCTGGGGCTCCACACAAGATATCACCCCGTGGGGTCAAAATGATCACAAGAACGGTGAGCAAAAATCCCAGAACCACACGGGGGGACCTAGTGAATGACCTGCAGAGAGCTGGGACCAACGTAACAAAGGCTACCATCAGTAACACACTACGCCTCCAGGGACTCAGATCCTGCAGTGCCAGATGTGTCCCCCTGCTTAAGCCAGTACATGTCTGGGCCCATCTAAAGTTTGCTAGAGAGCATTTGGATGATCCAGAAGAGGATTGGGAGAATGTCATATGGTCAGATGAAACCAAAGTAGAACTGTTTGGTAGAAACACAATTCGTTGTGTTTGGAGGAGAGAGAATGCTGAGTTGCAACCAAAGAACACCATACCTACTGTAAAGCATGTGGGTGACAACATCATGTTTGGGGCTGTTTCTCTGCAAAGGAAACAGGACGACTGATCCGTGTACATGAAAGAATGAATTGAGCCATGTATTGTGAGATTTTGAGTTCAAACCTCCTCCCATCAACAAGGGCATTGAAGATGAAACGTGGCTGGGTCTTTCAGCATGACAATGATCCCAAACACACCACACGGGCAACGTAGGAGTGGCTTCGTAAGAAGCATTTCAAGGTCCTGGAGTGGCCTAGCCAGTCTCCAGATCTCAACCCCATAGAAAACCTTTGGAGGGAGTTGAAAGTCCATGTTGCCCAGCGACAGCCCCAAAACATCACTGCTCTAGAGGAGATCTGCATGGAGGAATGGGCCAACATACCGGCAACCGTGTGTGACAACCTTATGAAGACATACAGAAAACGTTTGACCTCTGTCATTGCCAACAAAGGATATATAACAAAGTATTGAGATTAACTTTTGATATTGACAAAATACTTATTTTTCATAATTTGCAATTCAATTCTTTCAAAAATCAGACATTGTAATTGCCTGGATTTGTTTCCACATTTTGTCTCTTATAGTTGAGGTATACCTATGATGACAATTACAGGCCTCTCTCATCTTTTTAAGTGTGAAAAATTGTACGATTGGTGGCTGACTAAATACTTTTTTGCCCCACTGTATGTGTGTGATTATATGTCAGTATTACCTTGTATATCCCTGTATGTTGTGGTCGTTCAGGTGCTTATCTAATAGTTTTTTGACACTATTGATCCCCCCCCCCGGTGAGACCACTACCTGTGGAATGGAATTACACATCCTTACTGCTCTTATAGTAAAGAACCCCCCTACGCAGTTTAAGGTTAAACCTCTTTTCTTCTAATTTTAATGAGTGGCCACGTGTCTTATTAAACTCCCTTCCGCAAAAAAGTTGTATCCTTATTGTGGGGTCACCAGTACAGTATTTGTAAATTGAAATCATATCCCCTCTCAAGCATCTCTTCTCCAGAGAGAATAAGTTCAGTGCTCGCAATCTTTCTTCATAACTAATATCCTCCAGACCCTTTATTAGCTTTGTTGCCCTTCATTGTACTTGCTCCATTTCCAGTACATCCTTCCTGAGCATTGGTGCCCAGAACTGGATAGCATACTCCAGGTGCGGCCGGACCAGAGTCTTGTAGAGTGGGAGAATTATTGCTTTATCCCTGGAGTTAATCCCATTTTTAATGTATGCCAATATTCTGTTTGCTTTGTTAGCAGCAGCTTGGCATTGCATGCCATTGCTGAGCCCATCATCTACCAGGACCCCCAGGTCCTTTTCCATCCTAGATTCCCCCCGATGTTCACCCCTAGTGTTTAGATTGCATTCATATTTTTGCCACCCAAATGCATTATTTTACATTTTTCTACATTAAACCTTATTTGTAGCTGCCCACCCCATTCATTTGTTCAGATCTTCTTGCAAGGTTTCCACATGCTGCAGAGAAATTATTCCCCTTCTTAGCTTAGTATTGTCCGCAAATACAGAGATTTAACTGTTTACCCCATCCTCCAGGTCGTTTATGAACAAATTAAATAGGATTGGTCCCAGCACAGAACCCTGTGGGACCCCACTACCCACCCCTGACCATTCTGAGTATTCCCCATTTATCGCCACCCTCTGAACTCATCCTTGTAGCCAGTTTTCAATCCATGTAATCACCCTATGGTCCATGCCAACGGACCTTATTTTGTACAGTAAATGTTTATGGGGAACTGTGTCAAATGCTTTTGCAAAATCCAGATACACCATGTCTACGGCCTTCCTTTATCTAGATGGCAACTCACCTCCTCGTAGAAGGTTAATAGATTGGTTTGGCAAGAACGATTCTTCATGAATCTATGCTGATTACTGCTAATGATACAGTTTTCATTACTAAAATCTTCTATATAGTCCCTTATCTCCTCCAAGAGCTTACATACTATTGATGTTAGGCTAACTGGTCTGTAACTCCCAGGAATGTATTTTGGGCCCTTTTAAATATTGGTGCTACATTGGCTTTTCTCCAATCTGCTGGTACCATTCCAGGCAGTAGACTGTCAGTAAAAATTAGAAACAATGGTCTGGCAATTACTTGACTGAGTTCCCTAAGTACCCTTGGGTGCAAACCATCCGGTCCTGGTGATTTATTAATGTAAAGTCTAATTCTAATTCTGTCCTATGTTAGCCATGAGGGTGCTTCCTGTGATGTGTGACAAGGTTAAACACTGCAGTTTTGGTTACTGAAGCCCCCCGATTCCCTCGTGAAGACTGAGGAGAAGAATAAATTCCATACCTTCGCCATCTTCCCATCCTTTGTAACCAGATGTCTTTCCTCATTCTTTATGAGGCCAACATGGTCTGGCCTTCCTTTCTTTAATCGTACATCACGGGACACAGAGCCATAGTAATTACTATGTGGGTTATAGTCCACCTTCAGGTGCTGGTCACTGGCATGCCCTAAACAGGAAGTTGCCTCCCTATATAACCCCTCCCACTACTGGGAGTATCTCAGTTTTTTCGCCAGTGTCTCAGGTGTTGGTCACGAGTGAAGATGTGCTGTGCTGAGCTCCACTGGAGCAATCCTTGCTGGGGCTAGCTATACAGCCGGATCTATTCAAAGTGTCGTTTAGGCCGAATTGAATGGTACCTGGGCCTCGTATCCGAAGAAACGAGGTTTTGCCTGTAACGCTTCTCTTTTTAGAGAGCTGGACCCCGGAATCCAGTACTTTTGGTATTAAGGCCATAAAGTTTTACTGGCAGGGTGCTTTTTACAGGTCCAGGGTTGTGGGTTCCCTGAGGGTCCCCGGTTCCTGAAGGTTTGTTAACGGAACCCACCGTGAAGGGTGAAGATTGGGTCTAGTGGTTTTACCACAGAAAACCCTGCGGCAGGAAAGGTAAGTGGAGTGTCTCCTTTAAAGTAAGTGTCACCACTGGGGGCTGTATGGAGCAAGTACCTTCTCATGCTTTGCTCAGAGATCACGCTGTGTCACAGAAGCAGCAGACTTTTTTCCTCCAGCTAGCAGGCAGACCTCCAGTAAGTTTGGGGGGTTTTGCTTCCTCCAGACACCCCCACCTGAGCTGAACTCTCCCCCTCTTCAAGAGGCTGAGTATAAGGGAGTACTAAAAACGATCGGCAATGCCGTTTTCTTTCACCGCCCCTACACGGCGGCGGCTTCTAGTTCTCCTCCACGCCATCCCTTGCTCACTCAGCCGATCCCGTCAGATCGGAGGCCCGTGCTTTTGCGGGAAAACTCTTTTTTTTTAAAAAGAAAGGAGGGGGCGTGATGCGACGTGGGGGTGGGGCTTAGCTCAGCGTTGGCATCCTCCAATGCGGGAGTGTGTTTTTTTAAAAAAAAAACTCCATTTATGCTGGCTGCAAAATTGTCGGAGAGACAGAGCAAAGAAGAGCATGAAAAAGGTTTTGGCGATACAGGCATTTACAATGTGCATCAGGCTGAGCATTAATAGCAGCGGCAGTAGCTGGACTATTGCTCAAGCAGTGGATGCAATTTCTTCTGGTAGTACCTCTGCTTTGTGCATCGGGCTATGGTCAGAAGGGGGGGGGTTGAAACACCACCAAAAAAGAGCTAAAAGGGTCTCCCTCAAGCTCGGGAAAGCCTACTCATCTCTACAAATGGCATCCTCCCCTGAGAGGGGGTGGCTGGTCAGAGTGAGCAACAGGGCAATGAAATGTCTGCAACTGTTTTTAACACTGCAGCACCTGTTTACTTTATGATGATTAAAAAAAAATAAAAAGTTTAGCGACTTTAATCGCATCCCATTGTGGGTCAAAATGCGACAGGTTCTCTTCCATTGCCCAGGACCCTCAAACTGAGGAACTATGGGCAGGAGAAGACGAATTCCCTTAGGGGACCGTGGTGAGGCTGATGACTCCTCTTCTGAGGTGCCAAATGTGGGAGGATCAGCTGTTCCAATCTTAAGATTGATGGTGCAATTTCTTGCTGAATGATCGCTCCATATTTATGTACCCTTAACTGAGTGTTTGGGTTCACTAAAGCCTCCTCAAGCTGTGCATGCCTTTTCCTGTCCATTCATTGCTGGAAAAGCTTTTTTTTGTATCTGAGAGGATCACCCAGATAAGCATTTTTTTCCCTCCTAAAAAGTTTTCACACATTATCCTATGGTGGAGGAAATTCACTAAGTAGGGTATACCAGCAATTAACGCTGCTATATCCTCTGTGAATAAGTTTGACTTGTCCGGCAGACAATGCTCAAATGCTTAGGGATCCAAAGGTTAAAGAAACAGAAAATTGTATACTTACCTTCCGTAATTTTCCTTTCCTGACGCATCCCATGGCAGCACACACAATGGGTTGTGACTCCGCCTCCACAACCTGATAGGACTGGTTAGCTATAAGTTTTAAAGAGGAGCCCACCGCTGTATTCTCAGCAACTATCACCTTAGAAGGGTGGGATTCCGTGTGCATCATGGCAGCACACACAATGGGAAATAACTCGCTACATGGGTGGGTGCTTTTAGAGCATTTTATTTACTCAGGTACAAGGTATAGAGGAGTTAGATTGAATGACTGATCTTCCGAACTCAACCGTAGTTAATTGAGCCGGATCTATTCTGTAGTGTGACATAAACATGGTTTTAGAAGACCAAGTTGCTGCCTTGCAAATAGTTTCCGCTGACACTCTGCAGTATGCTGCCCAGGAGGTGGCCACTGCTCTGGTCGAGTGGGCTTTTAGACCATCCGGTATTGGGAGTGATTGTATAATGTACGTCCTCTTGATGATTTTAATCAACCAAGTCGCTATTGTTCTTGGGGAAGCTGCTTGCCCTCTTCTAGGGCCATGCGGAATGACTAGGAGGTTTTAGACCTTCCTGAACGGTCCAGTAGCTTCAAGGTAGGAAACAATGGTAGACTTGACATCCAAGGGGTGTGGATGACCTTCATTAGAGAGGAAGACTGGAAGATTGATTTCCGAGTTAAAGTGGAAGGTAGACGCCACTTTAGGTATACATTGTTCTGAGGGTCTGAGGACAACTCTATCCGGATAAAGGACTAGATGTGGTTCTTTAATAGAGCATGCATCTCTGAAACTCTCTTGGCAGACGTTATTGCGATCAGAAATGATAGTCGGAGCGTCAGATCCCATAAGGATATTGATTCCAGGGGAAGAAATGGTTCTTTCGATAGAGCTTCTAAATCGGTGGACAAATCCCAGGTTGGAAAGACAGGTTTCCTGGGCGGCCTTATCTTCATGCATGCCTTTAAGAACTGAACTATGAGCGGGTCTAACGCCCATCTAGTTCCCATCATTGCCGACAGTGCAGAGACTTGTACTTTAAGAGTGCTCGCACCTAGGCCCCTTTCTAGGCCTAGCTGCAAGAACTCCAAAATATGATAGACTGAAGGAGAGAGCGGATCCCAAGAATGTTGCTGGGCAAACACGTTGAATCTCTCCCAGATCCTGTTGTACGTGCCATTTGTTGATCTTTTCCTGGCCTGTTGTAGTGTGGCCACTACTCTGAGTGAACATCCTTTATCCAGCAGCCTTTCCCTTTCAATCTCCAGGCCGTTAGGTGTAAATGTTCTGGTGATGGGTGCAGGAATCAACCCTGAGAGAGCAAATCCGGGCTCAATGGGAGCAGAAGCGGCTCCTCTGTGTTCAACTGTAATACAGTCGTGAACCAAGGCCTCCTTGGCCAGAAGGGCAGCACTGCTATGACCGTGGACGTTGAGTTCCTCAGCCTGGCCAGAAATTTGGCTATTAGGGGAATCGGAGGAAAAATATAGCCTAGGTGAAATTCCCATGGGTGGTGAAGGCAATCGCTCCCCGCTGCTGTCGGATAGTCGTTCCTCGCCAAGAATCGGAGACACTTGTTCTCTGGGGTTGCCGCTAGATCTATATCGGGACTTCCCCATTTGCGGGTGATGAGAGCAAAGGCTTGGGGACTGAGAGACCACTCGTTGTTCGACACAAATATCCTGCTCAGGTCGTCCGCTAGTTGGTTTTGTATACCCGGAACGTAGGTCGCCTTCAAGTCCGTCAGGTGAACCTGAGCCCACTCGAGTATGGGTCGCACTTCTTCCATGAGCGTTCTGCTCCTGGTACCTCCTTGTTTGTGGATGTAGTTTACCGCTACCGTATTGTCCATACGTAAGAGAACATTTTTCCCTGCTAGGAACGGTCCGAATGTTAGAATAGCCTGCCAGGCGGCTCTGAGTTCCAGGACATTTGGGACTATGTCCTGTGGGCGGAAAGACCAACGTCCCTGCGCTCCGTGATGTTGGTAATGTGCTCCCCATCCCTGGAGGCTGGCATCTGTCGTGACTATTTCTGGTAATGGAGGAACTATGGGACGACAGCGTGTCAGCTTGCTGACTTGTGTCCACCACCATGCTGATCTTTTTACTGCCTGGCTGATGATTATTCGCTGTTTCATTGAAGACACATTCTGGCAGGAAGATGTTCTGCCACCAAAAGGTTCTTTATTTTGTGAATCAATGGCCTTATCTTCTCTTGAGGCACCCCGACCGTACTGGAGCTGGTGTCTAATTCTGCGCCTAAGAAGATCATTCTTTGCGTTGGGACCAGACTGCTCTTTTTCCAATTTATTATCCAGCCGAACTGTTGAAGTGTGGAAATTAGAATTGCTCGATGTTGGAGGGCAATTTGCTGGCTGTCGGCCAGAAGGATGATGTCATCGAGTGCAACACCCTTAGCCCTTTTTCTGTTAGGAGAGCTATGATCGGTAGTAAGACCTTTGTAAAGGTTCTGGGAGCCGTCGATATCCCAAACAGAAGGCTTTGGAACTGAAAATGCTGGCGACCTATTGCAAAGCGTAGGTATTTCTGGAAGGTTTGGTGCACCGAAATATGCAGATAGGCGTCGGACAAATCGACCGAGAGCATCCAGTCCCTTGTTCCTATTGCTAGTAATATGGACTGGAGGCTCTCCATCTTGAAGGATTCAACTGAAATTGTTTCGTTTAGGTTTTTCAAGTCTAGCACTGGCCTCAAATCTCCCATCTTTTTTGCCACTAGAAAAAGCGGAGAGTAGAATCCTAAGCCCCTCTGCTCCCGAGGAACCTCTATGATTGCTTGTTCTTGAATAACTGGTCAGGATCTTTCATTTTGGTAGAGAAGATGGTGTTCTGGTCGGTCTGAAGTGATCTTTGGGAGGTTTGTGTTTGAATGACCATCTGTGACCCTCCTGGATGGTGGAAATCGTCCTGGAGTCTTTTATTTGATTTGCCCATGTCCGAGTAAATCGCCTCAACCTCGCTCCTACTATCGCGGGCTGGGCGTGCACGCCATCAAAATTACTTCTGCTGTTCTCCTGAATTGGAGACTTTCGGTTTCTGCACCCTCACAAAGGACGATTGGGAGTTTCGCCAATTTCGCTTGAATTCCCTCCCTGGTTTGTAAGATCTTGCCTCTCGGTATCTTTCTGGCAACTGGTGTCTAAATGGTGGATTTCTTTGTTGTTTGGGTCTTCTATTGGAAGGGATGAGGCCAGACTTCCCTCCTGTAACTTTTGAAATTGCTGTATCCAGTTTAGGACCGAATAAGTTGGTGCCGTTGTAGGGAATCCTACACCAGGTAGATTTAGAGGCCGCATCTGCGACCCATGATTTTAACCAGAGTGCTCTCCTTGACATTACTGAAGCCAACATCGCCCTTGCTGAAGATCTTATGATATCAACAGCCGCTTCAGCCACGAAGTCTCCTGCCAGGGTGAGTTCTTGCATAGCTGATGTGATTTTTTTCCTGGTCTGCTGCCTCCAGCAACAATTTTTCAATGTTGGCTGCCCAATAGATAATTGCTCTGCCGACCGCTGCCAGAGTGATCGTTGGTCTGCATGCTCCTCCTGCTGCTGAATAGGCTTTCTTAAGATCGAGGTCTATTTTTCGATCCATTACATCCCTAAAGGTCACGGCATCCTCGATCGGGAGAGTTACATGTCGCGCCAGACGCATTAATGAGGAATCTACTACAGGAGCTGAAATTAGAGGGTTTACCATTGGTTCCCTTAATGGGTAGAGTTTTGCTATCCTGTTGTTCAGACCAATTTTTTTTATCTGGTTTCTGCCACTCATCCTTTATTAACTCCTCTAGCTCTTCAATAAAAGGAAAGGTTTCAGGGTCCTTTTTCAGGTTAGGAAAATACTTTCTTAACTTGCGTGGTGCCTCCTTCTCCTCCTCCCAACCGATTGCCTCTTTTACCGATTTTGCGAAGGGATCTATAAGTGCAAAATCAAACGAAGTGGGCATTAGAATCTCGTCCTCTTCTGGGGACTCTTCCTGAAGAGTATGAGAGGCTGACGGGGAGAGATCTTGAGGCGTATAAGAGGTTGAAGCCACTGAAGCCTGTCTGATGGATTCGTGGGCTGCCACTTGCATGATTCTTTCACTGACTCTCTTATTATGTTGGATGCTTCCCTTGCATCCAATTCTTTTTCACGAGTTGCTTCTTCAAAACAGACTTGACAGACTAGTTTACCAGGTAGTGCTACTGCCCCGCAGACCCAGCAGGCATTGGCCGCAGGATGGGTGCGTTGGTCATCGCGAGGTTGACGGGATGAAGTCTCATCTCTATGGTGACGGGATGAGGTTCTTGACCGACTTCTTCTGGACTGGGAATGTTTTGAAGGTGATCGGTCCCTGCGTTTGGAGTGCGTTGACCTTGATGATCTGCCAGAGCTATCAAATGATATAGCATTAGTGGCAAGGCTCTCTTTTACTCCTCTTCACTACTTACCTAATGTTTGCCCCCCTTACCTTGTAGCCCGTGGATGGTCTGCTGGAGCAGCGGCCTCCATGAAAGGAGATAGAGTGTATCTGAAAGGAAGAAGTGTTTTTTTAAAAAAAAAAAACAGGAGGTGCCACAAAAATGCAGAGCTAGCAAGGTGGAAGAGTAATCCAAAACTTAGTGTCAGGGATAGCAAAAGGGGCACAAGGCAGCACTGTGGTGAGGCTCTGGTGCTCATAGAGGCTAAAATGACAGGATTCCCTGTTTTTAAATAAACCTCCGTTGCGGTGGCTCTGACGTCACACCTGCGCATGCGCAGTGGCCATTTGCGGCGTCCGGTGCTATCTTGGAATCTGGCGCGGCCGTATGCTGCCTATGTCAGATCCTGTGTGCCCTAGAGCCGGCACCATGCACAATAAGGAGACGCTGTGGGACTACAGCGCCCAGCGCAATAATTACACAGATGTGCATAAGGGAATGCTATATGTCAGGAGAGAGGGGGAGGAAAAAAGAAGGAAAAGAAATGAGACAGTACCTGGAGGCCGCTGCAGATGTCACCAAAAACCTTTGGTGAGATCCTTTTCCCTGAGATCACCAGAGTGGGGTTTCCCTGCATAAAGCTCTTTTAGAGACTGTACAGCCAGGGCTTCCAACTAGGAGAGGCTGAACCTAACTGGGGCGAAGCGATAAGGGGTTTCCAGCTTTTACCGGTCCAACCATCTAGGTGAGGAAAAAAAGGAGAATACAGCGGTGGGCTCCTCTTCAAAACTTATAGCTAACCAGTCCTATCAGGTTGTGGAGGCGGAGTCACAACCCATTGTGTGTGCTGCCATGATGCGTCAGGAAAGGTGGAATTCCTATTGAAAAAAAAAAACACTTTTTTTTTCTCTGGCAGATTGAGTGTCTCAGCCTGCGCTGACAGTAATTGTTTAATCATTGAGAGACCAGTTTAAACAGGTGTTCAAGATTATCCTGCTCAGCAGGCCCAGGAGGCAGCTTTATGTTTGCAATAGCTGCTATGAGAGATTCTATCCTTCAGGCCTTGTAAGAAGCTCCTGGCTAGTCTTCCTTTTTGAGGTGAAATAGCTATTTGGGGATGTTTTGGATAATACATCCAAAGAATTTCTAGTGGAAAGCACCTCTTTTGCCATTTAAGAAAAGGAGTAAATGTATTTTCGTTTTAAAGCTCCTTCTCCTGTGCCAGAGGCATCAGCCTCCAGGCAGTCACGGCGGCTTCCACCGTCAGGTTCAATCGAACAGAGGGAATTCTTCTGCAGTTCTCAAGGATCTGGCAGGAAGAGTGTCGAAACGAATGGGGGGTTTCCTCAATAGCTCCAGGGTACAAACTGGAGTTCCAAAAGTTCCCGTCTCCTCGTTTTCCTAGATCACACGTTTCTAAGGATCCAGAGAAAAAAAAAAGTGATCATGGGGGGGTCCCCATGTAAGAACAGAGGTTGGGGTTTGATTCAAACCTCTTTTTTCAGGGGCCAAATCCGAATGGATATTCTGGATCTCAAAAATCGAAATTCAATTCCTGAATATAACCACTCTTTTTTTCATATGGAGTCAATCCAAATCAGTTATCTCCATCCTACAAGGAGGAGAACTTCTGGCGTCAATCGACATCAAAGATGCATACCTCCATATGCCTATTTCCTCGCTCACTAGTAATATCTACTTTTCAAGGTGGAAAATCTTCATTTTCAGTCTGTAGCTCTGCTTTCCAGTCCAGCTACTGCACCTTGAGTGTTTACAAAGGTTCTGGCCCCTCTTCTAGCCAGATTAAGGGCCCAAGGTATAACGATTATGGTTTACCTAGTCGATCTGTTCTTGATAGACCAGTCCATAGCCCGCTTAGACCAAAGTATAGTCACCACATTCAACTGCCTGGAATATCTAGGTCAGATTCTCAACCTAGGAGAAATCTTCTTTAAAACCATGAAGAAGGCTAAAATACTTGGGTCCGATCATAGGTACACCCAGAAAAGGGTATTCTTACCCCAGGCAAAGATCAGCACCATAAAGGAACTGATTTTGGTGGTCGAAGCAAGATGAATTTCTTCTATTCAACTTTGCATGAGGTTGTTGGGAAAGATGGTGGCTTCATTCGAGGCCGTTCCTTATGCTTAGTTTCATTCAAGACTGTTGCAGTATCCTATCGGCTTGGAACAAAGGGTTCAAGCTCTACATTCCCAATGTGTCTGTCTCCAAAGCCTACGGCCACATCACCCTGATAGCGCCCGATCTTGTCTGATCTTGGAGGCTAAGCAGGGTCGGGCCTGATTAGTACCCGGATGAGAGACCACCTGGAAATACCAGGTGCTGCAGGCTGGGTGCGCCAGAGCCTCAGTTTATGGTTAATATCCAAAAATCTACTAAGGGGAAAATCCTTCCTTCAGTTACCTGGGAAGTGGTAACAACATATGCCAACCTTTTTTATTTAGGTTGGGGAACAGTCCTGAAAGAGGCAACTGTCCAAGAGAAGTGGCCCAGATCAGAAATGGCCTTACTGATTAACATTTTAGAAATTCAGGCAGAGCTCTTGGTCCTGAGGGCCTGAACGTTCAGTTTACGGTATTGTCCTGCCAGGATTCAATCCGACAATGCCACAGCAATGGCATATATTAATCACCAAGGGGGCACAAGAAGTTGTGCAGCCCAGAGAAAGGTGAATCATATCCTATCTTGGGCAGAAAACAATGTACTTTGCCTATCAGCAGTCTTCATTCCAAGAATAGAAAATTGGCAGGTGGACTACGTGAGTCGCCAGCAGTTGTTCCCGGGAGAATGGTTCCTTCACCCCGATATCTTCCTGTCAATATGTCAAAAATGGGGGATCCCGGACATAGATCTGTTTGCGTCCAGGTTCCAAAGAGAAATCAACAATTTTGTGTCAAGAACAAAGGATCTGCTTGCATGCGGAACAGATGCCTTGCTATTCCCGTGGAATCGGTTCTCACTGATTTATGCATTCCCTCCTATTCTGCCTGCGTCCACGACTTCTTCGCAGGATCAAGCAGGAAGGGAAGTCGTTGATTCTTATGGCCACCAGTGGGGCCCAGGAAATCTTGGTATGCAGAGATCGTGAAGATGGCAGTGGGGGCCCATGGACCCTACCATCACGGCCAGACCTTCTCTCGCAAGGTCCGGTGTTCCATCCTACTTTACAAACGCTAAATTTAACGGTCTGGCTATTGAGACCCACAGTCTCAAGAAGCGTGGGCTGTCAGGTTCAGTAGTTTCTACCTTAGTTAATGTAAGGAAGGATATATTATGGAGTCTGGGAAACATATGTCTCCTGGTGTGAAACCAGGAGTTGCACCCCAGGAAATAGGTCAAAGGTAGAATTCTTGACTTTCTGCAGATAGGGTGAGAAATAAGGCTGGCCTTGAGTGCTTTCTAAGCACAGGTCTCGGCCTTATCCGTATTATTTCAATGACCACTTGCTTCGCATTCTTTGGTTCGTAACTTTATTCAGGGGGTAACACGGCTTAATCTCCGGTTAGGTAACCCCTGAACCCTTGGGACTTGAATTTAGTTTTGTCAGCATTACAAAACAGCCTTTTTTTTGGGCCGATACGACGTATTCCCTTGGTCCTTTTTTGACAAGGAAACCATTTTTTCTGGTAACCATATCTGCTGCAAGAAGGGTATCAGAATTGACTGCTCTTTCTTGTAAAGAGCCATATTTTTATTGTTCACAAGGATAAGGTAGTATTGCGTCCTCATGCTAACTTTTTACCAAAGGTAATATGAGGTTTTTATCTAAACCAGGATATTGTTCTACCTTCATTCTTCCAGAACCCTGTTCTATGGAGGAAAAATCACTACATTCTCTTGATGTGGTGAGAGCAGTCAAGTCTACTTAGAGGCGACTGCTCAGATGCAGAAAACGGATGTTTTGTTCGTGTTGCCTAAAGCTCCTAAGAGGACAGGCAGCATCAAAATCTACTATTTCTAAATGGATTCAACAAGTAATCGCTCAAGCTTATGGTGTAAAGAGGTAGTTCTACCCTCTCTAATCGAAGTACACTCCTCTAGGGCTGTTAGTGCTTCGTGGGCAGTGCATCACCAAGCCTCCATGACTCAATTCTGCAAGGCCGCAACTTGGTCTTCAATCCATACATTTAACAGATTCTATCTGGTGGATGTACACTGGCCTTTGGGCGCAGTGTACTGCAGGCAACAGTATAAATCCTCTGATCTCATGGTGTCCTACTTTGCTTGTGTGGTTGTGTCTCCCTCCCCTCAGTTGGCATTGCTCTGGGACATCCCACATAGTAATTACTATGGCTCTGTGTCCCGTGATGTACGATTACAGAAAATAGGATTTTTATAACAGCTTACCTGTAAAATCCTTTTCTTTTGAAGTACATCACGGGACACAGAGGTCCCGCCCCTTCTTTCTAGTGTACACGTGTATTGCTTTGCTACAAAACTGAGATACTCCCAGTAGTGGGGGGTTTATATAGGGAGGCAACTTCCTGTTTAGGGTGTGCCAGTGTCCAGCACCTGAAGGTGGACTATAACCCAAATAGTAATTACTATGGCTCTGTGTCCCGTGATGTACTTCAAAAGAAAAGGATGTTACAGGTAAGCTGTTAAAAAAAATCCTATTTTTTCACTGTTTACATACTTAAAGAATTTCTTGGGATTTTTTTTGCTCTCCTCCGCTATGCGTCTTTCGTGTTCTGTCCTAATTGTACCCTTACATTTCTCGTACTCCTCCTGTATATCGCTTACTCTCTTCTGAGTATCCCTCCATACTCCTGTAGATCGTTTCCTCTCTTTCATTCTCCAGACTAGCTAGCACTGTAGGCCTGACACTGGCTCAGCCACGCCTAAAGCAAATGCCCTTCACAGGCAGGGAACATGGGCCCCTATGGTGTAGCAAAAAGAAAACAGTAAGTTCTGGTGCTAGCTGTCCCACATGCGGCTACTGATCCCCGTCAGCCCTCTTCAGACCTTACTGGCTGCAGCTGCCCGACTCCACTGCCCATGACACCATAGTCCTCTCCTCTGGTTCTGCACCCATCTCCAACTGCACTCTCCCAGTACAGGTGTGCCTCCCCAGTCCTCCCGACTGTGCATGTCACTCACCAGCCCTCTTGGCTGCAACCGATGGTTCCTCTCCCTGGAGATTTCCTGGCAGTACTCTCTCCCGCTGTCCTCTCTTGCTTCTCCTTTGCCTCCTGTCCAGGACACCTCCACATTTTCTTTGAAAGCCCTGTCCGCAACCGAGCCCAGGCCCAAGGTCACCCCCCAGACTGGAGAGCTCCCTCCAAGGCCTCAACAGCCTCAGTACTCCATCTCCAACTCCTCTACCTTACAACTTCTCCCAAACTGTGCTGACCCTGGGTATTAGAGGAGGCCTGCCAATTCCAAGTTGGGGCTTGGTCAGTACTCCTCAGAATACCCCAGGCAGCTCCACCTTCCCTCTCCTCCTCTCTTTCCAGAACCTTTTAGAGAGCTCTGGAAAGAAGAGGGAGGTCTTGTGATGCTGGCTGTGAATCACCCAGCTTCTACCCTGAGCCACTCCCAGCACAGATCAAACAAAAACAAACAGCCCTGGCTGCCAGCCAGGCCTGCCTAAATGTATCTACACTAACAACTCTCACTCTATCACCTACACTACTAGAGGGTTCCACTATTGGACGTTGGCTTAAGGGGGTGTAGTTTAATACAATCTGAGATGACTTGCATAGCGCAGAATGTGGTAATGTTACTTAGGGAATGTACAGTGCAGAGTGGACAGCGGTGGGTAATATATGCAGGAGAGGGGTGTGGAGTGTATGGAGGTGGGTAGTATGTACAGAAGAGGAGTATGGAGGTGGGTATTATGTGCAGGAAGAGTGCAGCGTGTGTGGAGGTGGGTGGTGTGTGCAGGAGAGGAGTGTGGAGTATACACTCCACACTCCTCTCCTGCACACACTACCCACCTCCACACATGCTGCACTCTTCCTGCACATAATACCCAGGTGGGGGTAGTATGTGCAGAAGAGGAGTGCAGAGTATATGGAGGGGGGTTAGTATGTGCGGGTGAGGAATGCGTTAGTATGTGTAGGACAGTGTCAGTAGTTCTTTATTTTTATTTATTTTTTAAATATATTTTTTCACAGTGCTTTTGGGGAAGGGGGACGGGGTATGGGGCGCTGGACGGCGTCAGTAGGGCAGTGGATGGTGTAAGTAGTTTTTTTTATCTTTATATATATATTTTTTTTTAATTTAATTTGTTCTTATTTTTTTTTCACAAAACTTTTTGGGGGGCTTGGGGCTCTGGACTGTGTCGGTGCGGGGGGGGGGGGGGGCTGGATGGTGTCAGTTTTTTAATTTTATATTTTTCTTACAATTACATTTTTTGATCATTTACTTTTACAATTTTATTTTGTAATATATATATATATTTTAATCAGCCCTGTTGGGGGCTTTGGTGAGATATCAGCGGTCTAAACAGACCCCTGACATCTCTCCTTTGAGACAGAGAAAAAGGCTGAGGACAGAGATTCCCCAGTCTCTTTCTCAGCATTGAAGATGAATGGACAGGAGACAGCAGCTCCTGTCCATTCATAAACTAAAGCATAGTAACACACAGGTCATGCTGCTCAGTTATCACAGGACATAGGAGCAATCGGTAGAAAAAATGCTCTCTATATCCTATTCAGAAAAGGAAGGGAGTGGTAAATGACATATTTACCGCTCCCTTCCTCCGCTCTCCATCCTGACAGCCGCGGGAGAGGAGGGAAGTCAGCTGTGTGGGACAAGGGGGGGCGCAGAAGGAAGACACAGCGAGCTGGATGAGGAGGAAGACACAGAGTGGGGCCAGAGAAGAAGGGGAGTGGTGGAGGAGATCACGGGCTCTGGAGGAGGAGGAAGACACAGGGGACGTTCAGGGATGATCGGTGCAGCGGGGGACAGCTGTGACCACCAATCTCCCTGCTTGGCTTTTCACCAGCCGCTTCTCCTTCTCTCACTCCCGCGACTGTCAGCTGAAAAGCCATGCAGGGGGATTGGTGCTCACAACTGTCCCTCCACCGCACTGATCATCCCCAACTGTCACTGGACAATGACATGTGTGCAGTAGTGACAGGGGGCCGTGAGCGCACTCTGCTTTTGCCCAGAACATGCTCTGCCTCTCCTGTGCGCGCTCTTTTCACTCCCCAGGCGTGAGGTCCATCCTCAGGGTGATGCCTGGCCAAGGGAAGTGTAGAGGTGGGCGGGGTGTCTGGTGACGTCACGACTCCGCCCACCGAGCACCGGCCAACAGCTCCACCCACTGAATCCAGAGTTTTGCAGGGCTCCAAACAGACAAAGGGGAGATATTTGAAAGGTAAGGATACATGCAGGAGGCATGTATATCCTTATAGATCAGCGCTATGGCAGTACTTTATAAATGATGTTGGGTTTACTTCCGCTTTCATTACCCAACAAAGTAACTTTAGTTGTAATCTATCCCCCCCATATGTATGTATGGACAGGTACGTGAGTACCACCCCTAAGTGAAAATGTCCAAATTGGGCCCAAAGTGTCAATATTTTGTGTGGCCTCCATTATTTTCCAGCATTACCTGAACCCTCTTGGGCTTGGAGTTTACCAGAGCTTCACAGGTTGACGCTGGAGTCTTCTTCCACTCCTCCATGATGACATCACAGAGCTGGTGGATGTTAGAGACCTTGTGTTCCTCCACCTTCCATTTGAGGATGCCCCACAGATGCTGAATAGGGTTTAGGTCTGGAGACATGCTTGGCCAGTCAATCACCTTTACCATCAGCTTCTTTAGAAAGGCAGTGGTCGTCTTGAAGGTGTGTTTGTTGGTCGTTATCATGTTGGAATACTGCCCTGCGGCCCAGTCTCCGAAGGTAGAGGATCATGCTCTGCTTCAGTATATCACAGTACATGTTGGCATTCATGGTTCCCTCAATGAACTGTCGCTCCCCAGTGCCGGCAGCACTCATGCAGCCCCAGACCATGACACTCCCACCATGCTTGACTGTAGGAAAGACACACTTGTCTTTGTACTCCTTACCTGGTTGCCGCCACACACCCTTGACACCATCTGAACAAAATAAGTTCATCATGGTTTCCTCAGACCACAGGTCTTACTGGTTCCAGTAATCCATGTCCTTAGTCTGCTTGTCTTCAGCAAACTGTTTGCGGGCTTTCTTGTGCATCATCTTTAGAAGAGACTTCCTTCTGGGATGACAGCCATGCAGACCAATTTGATGCAGTGTGCGGCATATGGTCTGAGCACTGACAGGCTGACCCCCTCCACCCCTTCAACCTCTGCAGCAATGCTGGCAGCACTTGTACGTCTATTTCCCATAGACAACTTCTGGACTGAGCGCGTGCATTCAACTTCTTTGGTCGACCATGGCGAGGCCTGTTCTGAGTGGAACCTGTCCTGTGCTGCAGCTCCGTTTCATCTCCTAATAGCCTCGGCCATCTTTATGTAGAGTGACAATTCTTTTTTCAGATTTTCAGAGAGTTCTTTGCCATGAGGTGCCATATTGAACTTCCGTGACTGACAAACACCCCAGCTGGCCCTCAGCCCTCATGGCTTCTTTCTTACCCTCTCCCCCTCCTACTCCCTCTCTTATTTTAAGACCCATTGTTCATTACTATGTATTACTATGCTATGTTACATGTACAGTGGGGACGGAAAGTATTCAGACCCCCTTAAATGTTTCACTCTTTGTTATATTGCAGCCATTTGCTAAAATCATTTAAGTTCATTTTTTTTCCTCATTAATGTACACACAGCACCCCATATTGACAGAAAAACACAGAATTGTTGACATTTTTTGCAGATTTATTAAAAAAGAGTCTTTTTGGGAAAGATGCAATAAGTTTTTCACACCTGGATTTGGGGATCCTCTGCCATTCCTCCTTGCAGATGCTCTCCAGTTCTGTCAGGTTGGATGGTAAACGTTGGTGGACAGCCATTTTTAGGTCTCTCCAGAGATGCTCAATTGGGTTTAAGTCAGGGCTCTGGCTGGGCCATTCAAGAACAGTCAGGGAGTTGTTGTGAAGCCACTCCTTCATTATTTTAGCTGGCTGCTTAGGGTCATTGTCTTGTTGGAAGGTAAACCTTCAGCCCAGTCTGAGGTCCTGAGCACTCTGGAGAAGGTTTTCATTCAGGATATCACTGTACTTGGCTGCATTAATCTTTCCCTCGATTGCAACCAGTCGTCCTGTCCCTGCAGCTGAAAAACACCCCCACAGCATGATGCTGCCACCACCATGCTTCACTGTTGGGACTGTATTGGACAAGTGATGAGCAGTGCCTGGTTTTCTCCACACATACCACTTAGAATTGAGGCCAAAAAGTTCTATCTTGGTCTCATCAGACCAAAGAATCTTGTTTCTCACCATCTTGGAGTCCTTCAGGTGTTTTTTTTTTAGCAAACTCCATGCAGGCTTTCATGTGTCTTGCACTGAGGAGAGGCTTCTGTCAGGCCACTCTGCCATAAAGCCCCAACTGGTGGAGGACTGCAGTGATGGTTGACTTACTACAACTTTCTCCCATCTCTCAACTGCATCTCTGGAGCTCTGCCACAGTGATCTTTGGGTTCTTCTTTACCTCTCTCACCAAGGCTCTTCTCCCCCGACAGCTCAGTTTGGCCAGACGGCCAGCTCTAGGAAGGGTTCTGGTCTTCCCAAATGTCTTCCATTTAAGGATTATGGAGGCCACTGTGCTCTTAGGAGCCTTAAGTGCAGCAGACATTTTTTTGTAACCTTGGCCAGATCTGTGCCTTGCCACAATTCTGTCTCTGAGCTCTTCAGGCAGTTCCTTTGACCTCATGATTCTCATTTGCTCTGACATGCACTGTGAGCTGTAAGGTCTTATATAGACAGGTGTGTGGCTTTCCTAATCAAGTCCAATCAGTATAATCAAACACAGCTGGACTCAAATGAAGGTGTACAACCATATCAAGGATGATCAGAAGAAATGGACAGCACCTGAGTTAAATATATGAGTGTCACAGCAAAGGGTCTGAATACTTAGGACCATGTGATATTTCAGTGTTTCTTTTTTAATAAATCTGCAAAAATGTTAACAATTCTGTGTTTTTCTGTCAATATGGGGTGCTGTGTGTGTACATTGAGGAAAAAAATGAACTTAAACGATTTTAGCAAATGGCTGCAATAAAACAAAGAGTGAAAAATTTAAGTGGGTCTGAATACTTTCCGTCCCCACTGTATGAATACATTTTATTGAATATAAAAGAATTCTTTGTTTACATTGCATTATGATATAGCGTTTTTAATATTATTACAGTTTACTTGCCAGACATATTTGCAGTCTGCATGCTTCATATAAAGTCCCAACCCTCCTTTCTTTTTAGTTAGTCTTGCAATTTAGGGATGGAGGCAACCGACTCTCTTGTCCTATGCCTCATAAAAAGTCCCAACCTTTCAGTTTCTTTAATAATCACTCTGGTATTCCAATAAAAGATTACTTTTGAGGACCTGATGGCAAAAATGAAAAGATTGTCCACTTTCATTGCGTTATTTAACCTTTGCAAGTACACTATTAGCAACTTAACAATGTGTAACAAAGTTTTCTTGCTGTGTATATAGTGACTCCTGTGAGGAATCTGAGTGAATGCTTCCCAGTTTTCCTGGAAACTGGATACCACCTTAGAATTGAGCTTTGGAGTTGGGCCTAGTATTTCTATTTTTGGTTAAAAAAAAAAAAGAAACATAAGGGTCCTTTACAGGAAAGTGCTACAATCTATAACACCCTTCTGTATGAAGTAGTTTCTGTCAGAAGAACTAGTTTTACTGTGAGGAACCTCAACAGAAATTAAACTATTGGAGCAAATGTGTTCTGTCCAAATTTTCAGAAGCACTTACATAATCAAGGACACCCAAGGAAGACAAAGACCAATGGAAAATTCCATGGCACCGTGAACCCATCTTGTATCACGGAGTCTTCTCATTTGTACCCTGCTGCAAATATTGTAAGCTGTACGTTCAATGGTGTCTCCCTAAGAACTACTGCTGGAATGAACCAATGAGGCCAATATTGGTTTGAGGCACTTGTTGGAAAATATTCTGCTTAACTGATCTGTTAATTTTGCTTTTCTGGCAAACAGACTGCCATTAACTGCCTGTAAGTGGCTCTCCACCCAGTGAAAAGTTTCTGTTGCAAGATGTAACAGGCAAAAAAATGTTGGTATCCCCTTGGTGGGCAATCTAGGCTACTGCCAGACTCCACTTTTCTGTTATACACTGGACTACATTGCCTAACTGAACTCTAATTCTGCCTTACTAAGAATTTAAGTTTGCTGTCTATACTTGCTTGTTTGTTTATTTTTGAAAGTGTCACTTATTTTGTATTATGCTGCCTTGGACAAGATCAAACATTTAACCTTATCCTGTTGCCCCCTCTTGCCCACAAGCTTGTTTTTTTCAGCTCCTAATTGAATAATTGTGACTCTTCCCCCCCGCACCATCTCTGTATAAATGTAGTTCATTTCTTGGGATGGCTGGCGAGGGTTTGGGCTGGCCACTCTTTGCGCAAAGTGTCACTCCAGCGACAAGTGTTTGGCACTTATACACAGGCACTTTGACTAATGCTGCGTACACACGAGCGGACTTTTTGACCGGACTGGTCCGACGGACAATTCGACCGTGTGTGGGCTTCATCGGACCTGCAGCGGACTTTTTCGGTCGAAAATCTGACGGACTTTAGATTTGGAACATGCTTCAAATCTTTCCGACGGACTCGAGTCCGGTCGAAAAATACGCTCGTCTATATGCTAGTCCGACGGACAAAAACCGACGCTCGGGCAGCTATTGGCTACTGGCTATCAACTTCCTTATTTTAGTCCGGTTGTACGTCATCACCTACGAATCCGTCGGACTTTGGTGTGATCGTGTGTAGGCAAGTCCGGTCGTTAGAAAGTCCGTTGGAAAGACCGTCGGACCTTTGTTGTCGAAAAGTTTGACCGTGTGTACGTGGCATTAGGCACTGCTACAAACAAGTAAGTACAGACATTAGTGTTCCACACCCATTTTACAGCAAGTTCCCCTTCATCCTTTAACTTTCCTCAGACTTCCATCTATTCCCATCTCCCCACCCTCCAACATGCTCACACTAATCTTTGCTATAACGTCCTCTCTCCTCAAACGCTCATGTCTTTACCCCCCCTCTCCAGCCCCCAACCTGTACATATCTCCCTCTCCTCTGCCCACTTAATATTACTGCACTTATCACCTCCTGCTCATTCTAAGCCCACGCAGTATCACCACTTCACTACACTGTCCTCCTATAAATCTCACTCCGGCCTTACCACCCTCACCCTCCTACTACTCCTAATGTCTGGGGACATCGCACCAAACCCCGGCCCTCCCACACCCAATTTCCACACCCAAAATTGGCTGTCTACTTCCTCCAACAGTAGTCGTAACTCCCACCTTCTCATCCTAATTCCCCTGATTGCACAAGTCAGCCCCCCTCTTTCATGTGCCCTCTGTAATGCCTGCTCAGTCTTCAACATACTAGCTTCTGTCAATGACCTTTTCCTCTCCAAATCCCTTAATCTATTTGCTATTACCGAAACCTGGCTCCAGGAATTCGACACTGCCTCTCCAGCTGCCCTGTCCCACAGTGGCCTCCTCTGCACTCACTCCACCAGACCCAGTGGACGAAAAGGAGGTGGTGTCGGACTTTTCCTCTCCCCACAGTGCACCTTCCAGGTTCTTCCCACACCTCCCTCTCTTTTCCCCTGCTCTTTCGAAGTGCAATGCATTCGTTTTTTCTCTCCAGCTTGTCTGAGGGTCGCAGTCATTTATCGTTCTCCTGGACCAGTGTCACGCTTTCTGGATGACTTCTCTGCATGGCTACCCTACTTTCTCTACTCTGAAGTACCTGCCATCATCCTAGGTGACTTTAACATTCCAATCAATGTTAATACTGCAACCACTTCTCAACTGCTCAACTTAACCTCCTCTTTTAACCTAACACAATGGACACAAACCACCACTCACTCCAACGGCAATACTTTCAACCTCGTATTCTCCCATCGCTGCACTGCCTGCAACCTCTCTAACACTCCCCTTTCCTCTCTCTGATCACAACCTTATCCGTTTCACACTCTCCTTGTCTCCTACCTCCCATGCTGCCAACCCACAAACCACTAGCCGCAGAAACCTTCACAACCTCAACCCTTTCCTTCTTCCTTCTGCTACTGATGGCCTTTACGACAAAATTGGACCCCTGTCCTGCCCAGACCTAACCACTTCCATCTACAACAACACACTGTCATCCTCCCTAGAAGTACTTGCTCCTCTTTCTACACGCAGAACCAGGCCCCATCTGCCACAACCCTGGCAAACAGACGACACCAGAAGTCTCTAGAGACGCATCCGTGCTCTTGAGCAAGCATGACGTAAGTCTAAGTCCCTGCAAGACTTTACCCTCTACAAATTTGCCCTCCTCAAATACAACTCCTGCCTCCACACTGCTAAACAAACCTACTACAACACTCTCATCAAAACCCTCTAATCCAAACCTCGTCAACTCTTTTCTACCCTTAATTCCTTACTTCACCCCCACTGCCCCCACCCACCAACTTGCTTACCGCTCAACAGATTGCCAACCATTTCAAAAGCAGAACACCATTCCCAAGGAGATATCCAGCATTCAACTTCCTCCCCTACCCAACACATCAGGTCCAACACCACACTCAATACTCTCCTCCTTGTGCCCAGTTACCACTGATGAAATTGATAAACTCCTCTCCATGGCCCACCTCACCACCTGGACCCTGTCCCCTCACAATTACTGTGACCACTTTCCCACTCTATCCTAAACTCCCTAACCCACATCTTCAATCTCTCCCTCTCCGGAACCTTTCCTTCCCTGCTCAAACATGCACTAGTTACCCCCATACTTAAAAAAACCTTCACTAGACCCCACCTGTTTGAATAACTTAAGACCCATCTCCCTGCTCCCGTTTGCCTTCAAGCTCATCGAACGCCTTGTCCATGACCTAATGAGTCGCTACCTCACGGACATCAACCTTCTCGACCCCCTACAGTCCGGCTTCCGTCCACAACATTCTACTGAAACTGCCCTACTAAAACTCACCAATGACCTAACTACTAAAACCAATGAGTTGTAAAAAATAAAGTGTAGCGCTAAAAATATCTCGCATAAACTTGATATATATGTGAAAAAATATAAAACTGAATACACATGTGAAAAAGTGAGTATAACCGCAAATCAAATGCAGGAAGCCAGCAGTGTAACCTGCTGAAATTAATCAAAGTGTCTATAATGAAATATGGAACAGCAAAAAGTGGAAGTCCATAAGGTGTAGGGTAAAAGGGAAGTCTTCTCCGATAAGAGGGTACCATTAAACACCGGGAAGCATGTTGACAGTCAAATGAAAGACGACCACAGATATCGAGGCACACAAATCTTCAATAGAAAAAATTGGATACCCTTATACCCCAGATCCGTAGGATGCACATGCCATATAGCAGTGCGTCTAATAGGCATGGGGGGATGATCTCCCGTGATGTCCAACCGAATGATGTCCTATAGGCCACGGTCGCCGGTGAGAAATAGTTGTCACAGGCGGAAGTTGAACCACTGTCACGTACGCTCTTCGATTCTGGAACAGAATAATCAGAAGGAAATAATTCAAAATAGAGCCATGGAAAAAAAAAAGGAAGCTCCACATAGTGTAGGTCAAAAAACAGGATTTAATGGATAAAAACCATACAAGATAAAAGTGATCACAAGCAAATAAAAAATGGCAATGTGGGAAGCTGAAAATGCTAGCCCTACATGTTTCGACTGAATAGTCTTCAACAGGGACATAAAACAGCCTCCCCTCATTGCTCTTACTTATAGACTGTACAAAACATTCAAATTAGCCGGGTCCGCCCCCATCATGGCGGAACCGGAAGTAAAAAATCAGTAAAGACATAAACACTTATATCCAATACCCACTCACTATACTGTACCACAGCATACAAGCCAAAAATATAAAGGAAAAACACAAATCTAATCATATCATAAAAGAAATTATGGCTATAAACCTCAGGGAACTGCAAACAGTGTGTTTGCCGCACGGCTTGCGTTCCAAGCCTCATGAACTCCATCGACCAGGCGGAGATGACAGCCAATAGCCAATCCGCCGCTGGTGTCCCCTCAGCCCATCCACAGAGAGCTTGCACTCCAAGCCTCATATGTGTTGGAGAGAGCAGGCGGCGTGAAGGCTGACGTCATCTCGGCAGCAAGGAGAGGCGGTGCGTCGTGACCAATCAGCAGCTGGTGTTAGACCGACTCCTCCACAGGAGGCCTGCACTCCACACCTCGTATGCGTGAAGGAGACGGTCCAGCTACGATGCCGTCCTAGTCTCACCAGGCTTATAATGATTGGTCACACGCTCCAGGTTAGACAGCCAGACCACGCCCCTCTAAGTCCGGCACCAGTGTAAAACACAGCGCAGGACATCGTGGGCAGTAGTCCATCCACTGCCACCCAAACAACCCTCCTGGCATATATACCAGTATAAGTAAAGTAACATGAATTACCTAAGCCTATTGGCCTAACAAGCGGGGTATCTGTGTCACAAAACCCCTGCAGGCATAGCAGAGTAATACGCGCCCAAGCCTCCATAGTGAGTGCAGAGCAACGCCACAATGCCAACCAAAAAGGGAAAGACGTAGAAAACCAAGGTAAAAAATATTTACTTGTTGTCAAAAGCGCACTGACAAAAACACTGGATGGCCAATAGATATGGCCCCCATATACAGCTACCCACCCAAAGGGAGGGTACAGAGATCATGTCCCCCTCAGAACGTATTATAGACCATAGACTCAATGTAACCAGAACCTCAAAGGGTATGTAAGGTTGAGGTATCATCCCACTCATAAGGAATAAATAACGTGAGTCCTAAAGCAAAAAAGATCAAAAAAGGGGGGTGTCGCGGCTCGAGCATACAAAGTAGAGGTGTACATCACGCACGACTAATGAAACAATTAATGTCCCATTCTACATTCATGCCGTACGGCGAGTAGCACCTCAGCTCATAGATCCAATAGGTCTCGAGCCACGATACGCCCCTCCAATGTGGGGCGAACTTGTCAATAATCAAGAAAGAATTACCCGTGGGGTCCCTGTCATGGCACTCAAGGTAGTGACGGGGAACGCTATGCTTAATACAGCCCTTTTTAATTTTCGCAATATGTTCGTTCACCCTAGTAGAGAAGGCTCTGGTTGTGCGCCCGACATATTGCCTCTTACATGGGCAAGTAATAACATAAACAATATGCCGGGTAGCGCACGTGGTGAAGTGTTTCATATTGTAATCCTTAGAGGTGACTGTAGAATGGAAAGTCACAGTTTTACGTCTCCCGCATGTATTGTGCAAGCACACGTTACACTTTCTGTAAGGGAAATATCCCTTGCAGTCCTGAAAGAAGGAGACTGGACGGGGGGGATCGATAGTGTTGGGAGCAATTTCACCACGAACGGAGCGTGCGCCACGAAAAATGACACCAACCCGGTCCGGCAAGACGGGACCCAGCACACGATCGTTCTTCAAAACCCTCCAATGCCTGTCAAGAATTTTCTTGATTTCTTTATGCTGTACAGAGAATGAGGTGAAGAAAGACCATTTAAATTGGTTTTCCTCCTGTACTCTACGGCAATCAACCAAGAGCGAATTCCTCTCCACCATTCTGACCTCATTAATGGTGGCATCGAGATCCGAGGGTTTATACCCTTTCTCAACAAGCCTTTCCCTAAGGGTCTGAGATTGGGACTGAAAGTCTTCAATACTACTACAGTTTTGTCGCATACGGAGAAACTGTCCCTTAGGGACAGATCTGAGCCATTGATGGTGGTGGCAGCTGTCTACTGGGATATACCCGTTACGGTCCGTAGGTTTAAAGAACGTTTTGAGAACCAGCTGCCGATTGACTACAGAAATCTCTAAGTCCAAGAAGTGGATAGTCTCGGAACTGGCCTCAAAACTCAGGGAGATGTTTCTGTCATTATTATTCAAGTACCCCATATACTCCTCCAAAGATCTAAGGTCACCTTTCCAGAGGAGGAGGATGTCGTCTATATATCTGGCCCACAGAACCAGCTGAGGTGGTCTGTGGGTATAGACGACATCCTCCTCCTATAGGGCCAGAAGATGTCCTGAGGACAGAAACCTGCAAAACAGAATTCCAAGGCTTCATCATGATGGGGCGCCCCCCGCTCTCCAGGGTGGGGGGAAATCTTCTGCAATTCTCAGAAGTCTGGCAGCGGGAAATTCAGGACGGATGGGTCGTCTCCACAATAACTCTAGGGTACAAACTGGAGTTTCTAGAGTTCCCATCACCTTGTTTTTTGAGGTCAAACGTTCCCAAAGAACCAGGGAAGAGGCAATCTCTGTTTCAGGCATTAGAGAGATTACTGTCTCAAGGGGTGATCATGGAAATCCCCATGGAAGAGTAAGGTTTGGGGTTCTATTCAAACCTCTTCATGGTGCCGAAACCAAATGGAGATGTCAGGCCCATTCTAGATCTAAAAAATCTGAATCAATACCTGAAGGTCCGCTCGTTTCGCATGGAGTCGATCAGGTCAGTGGTTTCTGTCCTACAAGAAGGGGAACTCTGGCATCTATCAACATCAGGGATGCATATCTGCATGTACCTATTTTTCCCGCTTACCAAAGATTTCTGCGGTTCGAGGTAGAAAAGCACAATTTTCAGTTTGTGGCCCTACTCTTCGGGCTAGCTACAGCACCCCGGGTATTTACAAAGGTTCTGGCTCCACCTCTAGCCAGACTACGGGCACAGGGGATTACAGTCCTGGCATACCTGGACGATCTGTTGCTGGTGGATCGGTCGGTTGCCCGTCTGGAGCAAAGCGTGAGGGATGTGACTAGATACCTGGAAAGCCTGGGTTGGGTTCTCAACTTAGAGAAGTCTTCCTTAAAACCACTAACTTACTTAGGTCTGATCATAGACACAGACCAGAAAAGGGTGTTTTTGCCTCGGGCAAAGATCAGGGCCATAAGAGAGCTAGTACAAGTGGTCAGGTCAAAGGGAGATCCCTCCATTCGTCTTTGCATGAGCCTGTTAGGAAAGATGGTGGCTTCAGTCGAAGCAGTTCATAGTTACATAGGTTGAAAAAAGACACAAGTCCATCCAGTTCAACCTTAAAAACAATAAATAAATAAAATAAAAAATATCGTACAATCCAATATACCCAATTTTATACCCACAGTTGATCCAGAGGAAGGCAAAAAACCCCAGCAGAGCATGCTCCAATTTGCTTCAGCAGGGGAAAAATTCCTTCCTGATCCCCTAAGAGGCAATCAGATTTTCCCTGGATCAACTTTACCTATAAATGTTAGTACCCAGTTATAATAATGTAAATTTAGGAAAGTATCCAGGCCTTTCTTAAAGAAATCTACTGAACTGGCCAGAACCACCTCTGGTGGGAGTCTATTCCACATTTTCACAGCTCTTACTGTGAAGAAACCTTTCCATATTTGGAGATGAAATCTCTTTTCCTCTAGACGTAGAGTGCCCCCATGTCCTCTGGGTTGACCGTAAAGAGAATAACTCAACACCAAGTTCACTATATGGACCCCTTATATATTTGAACATGTTGATCATAAACCCCCTTATTCTCCTCTTCTCAAGAGTGAATAAATTCAGTTCCTCTAATCTTTCCTTATAGCTGAGCTCCTCCATGCCTCTTATCAGTTTGGTTGCCCTTCTCTGCACTTTCTCCAGTTCCCCGATATCCTTTTTGAGAACTGGTCCCCAAAACTGAACTGCATATTCCAGGTGAGGTCTTACTAATGATTTGAACAGGGGCAAAATTATATCTCTCTCTCTCTGGAGTCCATACCCTCTTAATACAACAAAGGACTTTGCTCGCTTTGAAATCCGCAGCTTGGCATTGCATGCTATTATTGAGCTTATGATCTACCAAAACCCCCAGATCCTTCTCCACCACGGATTCCCCCAGTTGTACTCCCCCTAGCATGTATGATGCGGGCATATTCTTAGCCCCCAAGTGCATAACTTTACCTTTCTCAACATTAAACTTCATCTGCCACATAGTCGCCCAATTAGAGTATTAAGTGCATTGAGGTTGGCTTGTAAATTGGAGACATCCTGTAAGGACGTTATTCCACTGCATAGCTTGGTGTCATCTGCAAAGACAGAAATGTTACTTTTGATCCCAGACCCAATATCATTTTATAAAGATATTAAAAAGTAAGGGTTCCAGCACTGAACCTTGAGGTACACCACTGATAACCTTAGACCATTCAGAGTAAGAATCATTAACCACTACTCTCTGAATTCTGTCTTTAAGACAGTTTTCTATCCATTTACAAACTGATATTTCCAGGCCTGTAGACTTTACCTTACACATGAGCCGCGAGTGGGGAACTATGTCGCTTTTGAAAAATCCAAGTATACCACGTCCACAGCCACCCCTCTGTCCAAGGTTTTACTTACCTCTACATAAAACGAAATCAGGTTTGTCTGACAACTTTTGTCTTTCATGAATCCATGCTGTCCATTGCTTAAAATGTTTTTTTCCAGCAAGAACTCGTCTATGTGGTCTTTTATTAAACGCTCCTGTATCTTCCCGACTATATAAGTTAAACTAACAGGTCTATAGTTACTTGGTAAAGACTTTGATCCCTTTTTAAATATAGGCACCACGTTCGCCCTGCGCCAATCCAGTGGTACTATTCCTGTCATTAAGGGGTCCCTAAAAATGAGATACAATGGCTTTGAAATTACAGAGCTCAATTCTTTTAGGATCCGTGGGTGAATGCCATCAGGTCCAGGTGCTTTATCCACCTTTATTCTGTCTAAATATTTCTGGACCATATCACTTTTGAGCCATTGTGGATCATTCAGGGCTGTGTCAATACCACCCCCACTATGGACATGACCTCCCCCATGCTCTTTTATATACACAGAGCTGAAGAAAGTATTTAATACATTTGCCTTCTCTTTGTCCCCAGTCACCCACTCTAGATTATTTTGTAAAGGGCCTACATGCTCAGACCTGACCTTTTTACTATTAATATATTTGAAGAATTTTGGGGGGGTTTTCCTACTATCTTTTGCAATCTGTCATTCGTTTTGAATTTTTGCATCCTTGATTTCCTTTTTATATACTCTGTTAAATTCTTTGTAACATTTAAACAACACTAGTGTTCCTTCATTTTTATATTTTTTAAAAGCTCTTCTCTTATTGTTTTATAGCTTTTTTTAACTTTGGCCGTGAGCCACATAGGTTTTGTTTTTAGCCTTTTAAACTTATTGCCCATGGGAATATACTGTGAGTGAGGTCCCAAACAGTCATTTTGAAGAATTCCCATTTCTGTTCTGTGTTTATCAATGCAAATATTCCCTCCCAGTCTAAATCCTGGAGAGCAACCCTCATCCTTGGAAAATTTACTCTTGAAGTTAAGTGTTTTTATCTTTCCCGTATTTTTTTTTGTTTAGAGCTAACATCAAATGAAATCATGTTGTGATCACTGCTACCCAGGTGTTCCTTTATCTGGACATTAGTAATAAGCTCTGCATGGTTTGAGATTACCAGGTCCAACAGAGCTTCATTCCTAGTTGGGGCCTCAATAAACTGGACCATAAAATTGTCCTGTAATAGGTTTATCATTTTTTGCATTTTAACTGTCCCAGCAGTGCCATTACTCCAGTCAATTTCTGGGTAGTTAAAATCCCCCATTATTATCACTGTCCCAGCCCTTGCAGTCCTTTCCATCTGTGCAAGGAGCTGAGTCTCCACCTCCTCGTTAACATTGGGTGGTCTATAACAAACTCCAATTATTAACTTTGAACTACGGCCAGCTATATGCAGTTCCACCCATAATGATTCAGACTCATCACACTCTCCATCAACCAGGTCCTCTTTCACACTTGCTTTGAGATCACTTCTCACATAGAGACAGACCCCGCCACCTTTCCTTTTTACCCTGTCTCTCCGAAAGAGTGCATAGCCAGGAATATTAATAGCCCAGTCATGTGAGGATTGAAGCCAAGTTTCAGCAATACCGATTACATCATAGCTCTCCTCATGCACCAGAGCTTCCAACTCACCTATTTTGCTTGGCAGACTTCTGGCATTGGTGTACAAACACTTTAATGCATTATTACATTTTGCTCTGGTGTTTTTCATATAATTTTAGTAGTACAAATGGCACTATAGTTTCCACTGGCTGTTTGCAGCATGGGAAATTTCTTGTCACCTGCCATAACCCTCCCACCATCTATCCCCATTCCACCCTCCAATAATGTCTGACCCCTAACTGACCTGTCTGCCCCGATGTAATTCTAGTTCACCCTCCCCCCTCAATCCTAGTTTAAATACTCCTCCAGCCTTCCCATAAACCTCTCCCCCAGCACAGCAGACGCCCTTCCATTCAAGTGCAAACCGTCTTTATACAGTGGGGCAAAAAAGTATTTAGTCAGCTACCAATTGTGCAAGTTCACCCACTTAAAAAGATGAGAGAGGCCTGTAATTGTCATCATAGGTATACCTCAACTATGAGAGACAAAATGTGGAAACAAATACAGACAGTCACATTGTCTGATTTTTAAAAGAATTTATTTGCAAATTATGGTGGAAAATAAATATTTGGTCACCTACAAACAAGTACGATTTCTGGCTCTCACAGACCTGTATCTTCTTCTTTAAGAGGCTCCTCTGTCCTCCACTCATCACCTTTATTAATGGCACCTGTTTGAACTTGTTATCAGTATAAAAGACACCTGTCCACAACCTCAAACAGTCAAACTCCAAACTCCACTATGGTGAAGACCAAAGAGCTGTCGAAGGACACCAGAAATAAAATTGTAGACCTGCACCAGGCTGGGAATACTGAATCTGCAATAGGCAAGCAGCTTGGTGTGAAGAAATCAACTGTGGAAGCAATAATTAGAAAATGGAAGACATACAAGACCACTGATACTCTCCCTCGATCTGGGGCTCCTCGCAAGATCTCACCCCGTGGGGTCAAAATGATTACAAGAACAGTGCGTAAAAATCCCAGAACCACAGGGTGGGACCTAGTGAATGACCTGCAGAGAGCTGGGACCAACATAACAAAGGCTACTATCAGTAACACACTACACCGCCAGGGACTCAGATCCTGCAGTACCAGATGTGTCCCCCTGCTTAAGCCAGTACATGTCCGGGCCCATCTTGCTAGAGAGCATTTGGATGATCCAGAAGAGGATTGGGAGAATGTCATATGATCAGATGAAACCAAAATAGAACTGTTTGGTAGAAACACAACTCGTCGTGTTTGGAGGAGAGAGAATGCTGAGTTGCAACCAAAGAACACCGTACCTACTGTGAAGCATGGGGGTGGCAACATCATGCTTTGGGGCTGTTTCTCTGCAAAGGGAACAGGACGACTGATCAGTGTACATGAAAAAATGAATAGAGCCATGTATCGTGAGATTTTGAGTGCAAACCTCCTCCCATCAACAAGGGCATTGCAGATTAAATGTGGCTGGGTCTTTCAGCATGACAATGATCTCAAACACACCACCTGGGTAACGAAGGAGTGGCTTCGTAAGAAGCATTTCAAGGTCCTGGAGTGGCCTAGCCAGTCGTCAGATCTCAACCCCATAGAAAACCTTTGGAGGGAGTTGAAAGTCCGTGTTGCCCAGCGACAGCCCCAAAACATCACTGCTCTAGAGCAGATCTGCATGGAGGAATGGGCCAACATACCAGCAACAGTGTGTGACAACCTTGTGAAGACTTACAGAAAACGTTTGACCTCTGTTATTGCCAACAAAGGATATATAACAAAGTATTGAGATACTAAGTATTGAGAACTTTTGATATTGACAAAATACTTATTTTCCACCATAATTTGCAAAAAAAATTCTTTCAAAAATCAGACAATGTGATTGTCTGGATTTGTTTCCACATTTTGTCTCTCATAGTTGAGGTATACCTATGATGACAATTACAGGCCTCTCTCATCTTTTTAAGTGGGAGAACTTGCACAATTGGTGGCTGACTAAATACTTTTTTGCCCCACTGTAGGTTGCACCCCAATGAAAAGTCAGCCCAGTGCTCTAGAAACCCAAATCCCTCCTCCCTACACCAGGTTTTTAGCCATGCATTCAGCTCTCCAATCACCCCCTGCCTTTCCTGTGTTGCGCATGGCACAGGCAATATTTCAGAGAATATCACCTTGGGGGTCCTTCCCTTCAACTTGCAGCCTAGTTCTTTAAATTGATTCTTAAGGAGCCTCCACCTTCCATGTATACTGTCATTGGTTCCAACATGGACCAAGACAGCTGGGTCATCATGCCCAGCCCCTCCCAGTAATTTATCCACCCAGTCCACCACATGCCGAACCCTAGCACCAGGGAGACAGCAAACCATTTGGCTGAGGCGATCCTGGCGACAAATTATTCTATCAGTCCTTCTGATTATAGAATCCCCTATAACCACCAACTGACTAAGCCCACCTGCACTCCCCTCACCACCTCTACTAGATGGGCTACTCTCCCAGATGTTAGGGGTAGCAGTGACATCTAGGGCTGCCACCTCTGTGTTTGCCACCTCCACATCTTCACCCAACTTGGCAAATTTGTTTTGATGCACAAAATCAGGACTGGCCTTGCTTTTCTGCGAACCCCTTCCACTCCCTCTAACTACATTAACCCATCTTCCTATCTGATAATATCCGAGTTCCCTATTCCCAGTTCCATTCAAGACTGTTGCAAAAGAGTATCCTGTCTGCTTGGAACAAAAAGGTCCAAGCTCTAGATTTGCCAATGCGGTTGTCCCCAAAGGTGTCCCAGAGCCTCAGTTGGTGGTCAGTAACTCGGAATCTGCTGAAAGGAAAATCTTTCATACCAGTTATCTGGAAGGCGGTAACCTCAGATGCCAGTCTTTCAGGTTGGGGAGCAGTGCTAGAAGGGACAACTGTCCAGGGACAGTGGTCCGAGATGGAAAGAGTCTTGCCCATCAACATCCTAGAGATTCGGGCAGCTCGTCTGGCTCTGAAGGCCTATGTGACAATGCCACAGCTGTAGCTTATATCAATCACCAAGGGGGCACCAAGAGTCACACAGCTCAGAAAGAAGTGAATCGTATTCTGCTTTGGGCGTAAAGGGATGTTCCTTCCCTATCGGCAGTCTTCATTCCGGAAGTAGAGAATTGTCAAGCGGACTACTTAAGTCGCCAACAGTTATTCCCGGGGGAATGGTCCCTGCACACGACATTTTTCGAGCTGTTTGGGGGATCCTGGACGTAGATCGTTTGGCGTCCAGGTTCAACATGAAGTTGGTCAACCTTGTGTCCAGGACAAGGGATCCAGTCGAATGCGGGACAGATGCGTTGGTAACTCCAAGGGATCAGTTCAGTTCTCACTGATTTATGCATTTCCACCTATTCAGTTACTGCCACGACTTCTTTGCAGGATCAAGCTGGAAAGGAAGGCGGTAATTCTTGTAGCCCCAGCATGGCCCAGAAGGGTCTGGTATAGAGAGATCGTAAAGATGGCGGTGGGGGATCCGTGGACCCTTCCACTATGTCCAGACCTACTTTTGCAGGGTCCGATATTTCATCCTACCTCACAAACTCTAAATTTAATGCCTTGGCTATTGAAACCCACATTCGGAAGAAATGGACTATCCGGGTCAGTTATCTCTACCTTGATTAACGCAAGGAAGCCAGCTTCCAGAGCCATATATTATAGAGTCTGGAAAGCTTATGTTTCCTGGTGTGGTTCCAAGGGTTGGCACCCTCGAAAGTATAGCATAGGCAGAATTCTTGCCTTTCTACAGTTAGGGGTAGAGATGAAGCTGGCCTTCAGTGCTATTAAGGGCCAAGTCTCAGCTTTATCGGTCTTATTTCAAAGACTGCTTGCTTCACATTCTTTGGTCTGAGTTTTTATGCAAGGGGTAATGCGGATTAATCCACCAGTTAAATCTCCCTTGAACCCTTGGGACTTGGTTTTGTCTGTGTTGCAAAAACAGCCTTTTGAGCCAATTCAGCATACTTCCTTAGTCCTTCTGACAAGGAAATTAGTGTTTCTAGTTGCTATATCCTCAGCACGGGGGGTTTCGGAGTTGGCTCTTTCCTGTAAAGAGCCATATTTGATTATTCATGAGGACAGGTTTGTGTTGCATCCTCATCCAGGGTTTCTGCCTAAGGTGGTTTCAGGTTTTCATCTAAACCAAGATATTGTTCTTCCATCTTTCCAAAACTATGTTCTAAGGAAGAAAAGTCACTACATTGTCTTAATGTAATGAGAGTGGTCAAAGTCTATTTAAAGATGACTTGACGTCTTGTTTGTACTGCCAGAAGGTCCTAGGACAGGACGGGCAGCGTCTAAATACACTACTTCTAGATGGATTAGACAAGTTATAATTCAGGCCTATGGTTTAAAGGGTAGAATTCCACCTTTTCAAGTCAAGGTGCACTCTACCAGAGCGGTTAGTGCTTCTTGGGCAGTGCATCACCAGGCCTCCATGGCTCAGATCTGTAAGGCCGCAACCTGGTCTTCAGTCCATACGTTCACCAGATTTTATCAAGTGGATGTAAAAAGGAATGAGGATATTGCCTTTGGGCGCAGTGTGCTGCAGGCAGCAGTTGATAGGTCCTCAAGTCTGTTTACACCTTATGGGTTGTGTCTTCCCCCCCCCTCAAATAGCATTGCTATAGGACAGGGGTAGTGAATTAAAATTCAAGGAGGTCTGGTAACTAAAAAAAAAAATTGGCCAAGATCCGAATCACAAGTCTGTGCCATGAAAGATTGTGTGTTTACTTTCCTTTTTTTTGGTGCAAGCCACGCTCTCTGTGCTTTCTTACAGTTTCCTCCACACACTCTGGTAATACCCTGTAAATGTAAATGTCCCCAATAGTGTCCCACCTTACATTAGGTGCCCCTACCACAGTAATTCATTACATTGGGTGGCCACATCAGAATACCCCCACAAATCAGTTGCCACCGTCAGAGTGCCCCCTTACATCAGGTGTCCCCATCAGAGTACCCCCTTACATCAGGTTTCTTCATCAGAAGGCCCCCTTACATCTGGTGTCTCCCATCAGTGTGCCCCCTTGCGTTATTTGTCCCCATTGGAGTGCCCCTTACATTATGTACCATCATCAGAGTGCCCCTTTACATCAGGTGTCTCCATCACATCAGGTGTGCCCATCAGAGTACTCCTTTACATTAGGTATGCTCATCAGAGTGCCCCTTTACCTCAGGTGCCCCCATCAGAGTGCCTCTTTAATTAGATGCCCCCATCAGAGTGCCTCTTTAATCAGGTGCCCCCATCAGAATGCCTCTTTAATCAGGTGCCCCCATCAGAGTGCCTCTTTACATCAGGTGCCCCCATCAGAGTGCCTCTTTACATCAGGTGCCCCCATCAGAGTGTCTCTTTACATCAGGTGTTCCCATTAGAGTGCCTCTTTACATCAGGTGTTCCCATCAGATGGCCTATTTACATCAGGTGCCTCCATCAGAGTGATTCTTTACATCAGGCGTCCCCATCACAGTGCCGCCTTACATCAGGTGTTCCCATCAGAGTGCCCCTATACATCAGGTGTCCCTATTGTCATGCCCCCTTAACATAATATGTGCCTATCAGCTTGCCCCTTTAAAAAATATGTGCCCATCACTGTGCCCCCACTAACATATGTGCCCATTAGAGTGCCCCTTAACATAAAATAAGGGGCATGTTGACGGGTACGGTCTATGTTAAGGGGCACGCTGATGTGCACATTTATTGTTAAGGGGCCCACTGATGGGCACATTTTATGTTAAGGAGCATGCTGAAGAGCACATTTTATGTTAAGAGGCACGCTGACAAAATATGCCCATCCGCGTGCCCCTTATCATTAAATATGCCCATCACCGTGCCCCTTAACATTAAATATCTCCATCACCGTGCCCCTTAACATTAAACATGCCCATCAGAGTGCCCTCTTAACATTAAATATGCCCATCAGAGTGCCCCTTAACATTAAATATGCCCATCAGAATGCCCCTTATTAATTGTTAAGGGGCACACTGGTGGGCATATTTAATGTTAAGGGGCACTCTGATGGGCACATTTTGTTGTGCTGTCTCTCCAATGTGAAGGCTTTTACACTGGAGCGGTGAGCTGGCAGGACACAAAAAAAGTCCTGCTAGCAGCATCTTTGGAGCGGTGTATTCACCGCTCCTGCCCATTGAAATCAATGGGGCAGTGTGGCTATACCGCCGGCATAGCGCTGCTGTAGCAGCGCTTTGCGGTAGTTTTAACCCTTTCACGGCCGCTAGCGGGGGGTAAAAGCGCAACGCTAGCAACTGAATACCGCCGCTAAATCGTTGGTAAAGCGGAGCTAAAAATATCGCTATTTTAGTGCCGCCACCGCCCCAATGTGAAAGGGGCCTTTGAGTGCCTCCGCTGTGGATGATGAAGCATGGGGTACCTTTGAATAGCTGCATTGTCAGGCTAGAGGGAGGGGAGTGTTAGGTGTACTAGCAGATTTAAATATAGTAACAAATTAAACAAACACCAGCTAATACTTTTCCACAGTTATAGCAAACATGTTTTCTCATTTTGGGATAAAAGTTTTGGATAAATGAAAGCTGATCATTGTAAGCACACCTATCAGTGGTAAATGATTTTTCTCATCCCTCTAACTGCTACATCTGAAGGAGAGCTTGTTCTTTTGAAAAACAACAGACTTAAGGACCATACACATGGTCAGAAAATCTGAAGATAAACTTCGTCCAATGAACGATCTGCTGATTTTCTGATCGTTAGTATGCTGCATTTGACAGCCAATTACGAATTTTCGGCAGACGAAAAGTGGATGTGCAGGCTTGAAAATTTTTGTCTGATGTAACCACAACATCCAAATTTCTTTTCATTAGTACGGTTTTCTGACAAAAAAAAAATCTGACGAGCAAGACTAGGAATGCTCAGAAATGAAAGAACACATACAAAACAATTCAACACATTACAGGGGGTCCCCGGGTTACAAACAAGTTAGGGACTGTAGGTTTGTTCTTAAGTTGAATCTGTTTGTAAGTCGGAACAGGTACATTTTTTAAGTGTAGCTCCAGCCAAAAAAACAATTTTTGAGCTTTTTGGATAGCATAGGGAAGGGTTATCACCCCTTTAACATTTGTTTTGCTGTCTGTGCTCCTCTTCAGAAGATTTCACCTCACTTTCTGTCCCAATGACAATTAGATTTTGAAAATTTTGGGTTGTTGTGGAAACAAGCCTTGGTGATAAAGCATCAGTGGAGGTACCTTTTCCCCATAATAGATCCTACAGGAGTGAATTTCCCTTCCTAGGGGTAGATTTCCTCTCACTTCCTGTTGTCTCCCCCCGTTTGTAAGTAGGAGTCGTTTGTAAGTCGGATGTTTGTAACTAGGGGACCCCCTGTACGTCACTTCTGACGTATTTTGTCCTCAGAAAATTTTCTGATGGCGAGTAAGTACCCTCTTCACTTTTGATTTGAGACTAGCATCAAACAAAAAACTGACGAAAATTCGTCCAATAATCTGACCGTGTGTACAAGGCTTTACTGGCTAGATTACCAAATGAAAATAAGAGAGCCTGAAAAAGAAAACGAATGCAGCCATAACATCTACGATTTGGTAAGTTGCAATGTAGTAAATAGTTACTTGTGGATTTAATGCTACTTTAGGATTTTAACATGAAGGACAATTAAGATTTATGCGTCATATTGATTGATAGAATTGTTTTGATGGTCCATTTTATAGTCCCATGCTTTACTTTATTGGTTGTTAGATACTGAGGGGATGAGGACACTCACAACCAAACATTGAATTATTAACCCTATATTAGAGGTTTTCACCCCTTTAAGATTTTTGAGTAAAGTGGTTGTAAACCTCAGACATGAAAAATGCACATCATTCTATACTGTGCACGTGCCTTTCTCCAAAGCACTCCGTGTCATTTCTCTCGGCTGCCTGGTTCCTCTGCTATCAGCATTAGTCACTTCTGGCTGTTTTTCTCAGACCAAGAGTTAAAAATGTAATTTGTATGCAATCAGGCAGGCCCTTGCACTATATGGTTTTGGTAAATCTGAAGACAGAAATCTGCAGAAAATCTAATAGTGTGTATGGGGTCTAAGCAGAAACCCTTTTCCCTTTGTGCTTTCAAAACGATCTACAGAAGAAACTGCTCCCAGATACACAGCTACAACTTATGTTGGAGAATTTGTTTCATCTGTTCATCACCTGAAGCTAGTCACTGCACTGGGTATATGTAAGGCAGGGGTCTCAAACTGGCGGCCCTCCAGCTGTTGCGCATTTACAAGTCCCATGAGGCATTGCAAGGCTGACAGTTACAAGCATGACTCCCACAGGCAGAGGCAAGATGGGACTTGTAGTTTTGCAACAGCTGGAGGGCCGACAGTTTGAGACCCCTGTCCATCACCTGAAGCTAGTCACTGCTCTGGGTATATGTAAGACAGGGGTCTCAAACTGGCGGCCCTACAGCTGTTGCGAATTTACAAGTCCCATGAGGTATTGCAAGACTGATAGTTACAAGCATGACTCCCACAGGCAGAGGCAAGATGGGACTTGTAGATTCGCAAGAGCTGGAGGGCCGACAGTTTGAGACCCCTGATGTAAGGGTTTACAACCACTTAGCATCTTAACTAACTTGCCACAATATCGTTTATAAAAGGGGTCTTGAAAATAAAGTTCTCGACGTTGATTAAGTTAAACACTTTGCACAATCTGTGTCACCATAGTTAGCCTTTTATGGCCTGGTTCACATTATTGCGATTTCAGATGGAACTTGAGTCGCACAAAGTTGCCCGACAAAAGAATTGCATTATTTTCAGTGGTGTCCATTTACATCAATGTGCAATTTTGGAAAAGGTTGCTTTGGCGCTATATAAATCCTGTATAATAATAATAATTTTGTCCCCATAGAATATACAAACTTTATCAAAGTTGCATCCAAGTAGCACTACATGATCGCACTGAAAGTCAGATCAAAATTGTATCGCAGTTGTGTGAACCTAGCTTTCTCTTCTACTCCCTTTGAAAATCTTTGCATTACAGGTGCGACTTGTAGGAGACTAATCTTATACATCTAAAAGCTTCTGATACCCCATAATCTGAAACACCACTGAAACATAACTATATGGCCAAATGGGAAGCAGATTTTTTTTTTTCTCCTTTAGTTTTTTTGGGAGCAGATTCTAATGTGAATGTTCATGTTCTAATGTCTTTGTAACAGACTTGTGTTTTAGTTTACTGCTAGTATATTCGAGAATTTGGGTAATTTAGGAAAGCCACGGTTAAAAGAGCATTAGCATATATTACAAAAAGGAATTATATCTACAAATACAACTTTGCCATATAAATGTCATTTTAATATGTTTTCATCTTTAGTTGACTCCAATGATAACCTCTATGGAGGAGATGCAAAATTCCTAATGGAGATTGGCAAACTGTGTGACACACTTATTGGCCAGATATTGGAGCACCTGAAAGCTCTCGGAAAAGAAAATGTGAGTATAACAAAGAAGGTATTTAACTCTTTCATGCCCAAAGTTAAACTTAGATGCCCAGGCCAAATTTAGCAATTTCAGTATGCATTGGTTAACCTCATAATAAACTATTTTATATTCCCGCTCTGCACTTATGGTATACCCCTTAAGGCTGGGTTCACACTATTGCGAATTGGATGTGGGTTCCCCTCCACATCCAATTCGCAATAGCAGGAGATTTTGAGCAGCTCTCTATGGAGCCAGTTCACATATCTCCGCTGTGGCTCTGGTGCCAATTTGCACAGGGGTCCTGTGCGTCTTATGGTCTGTTTCAGGTAGGAATTCAGCCAAAAACTTGGGCTGAAATCAGACCTGAAGTGGTGAATGGTGACACACCAAACTGCTGTGATAGTGTGAATGCAGCGATAGTGTGAACCCAGCCTTAAGGATAAGTTCACTTTTTGCCAAAAATAATAAATGCACTTTTTTTGCAGGTAAAAAAAAATGTGTATTTATTATTTGTTGTCGCAGGAGCCTCTAAAGCATTACACCAGCGATAAGCAGATCGCTGATGCCTTGCAGGTAGAGTTGCCACCTCATCCCTTTAAACCTGAACACCGCTGAATTACACAGGTTCTGAGGCTAATTAAATGCCGATAAGACATCAAGTGAGTTTAATTACCACCTTAATCAGAACCTGTGTAATTAATCGGAGTGGGGGCCGGTGTTTTCATAACTGAATATGGGTGTAACATGTTATGAAAGGGGAACTTATCCTTTAAATCCAAAATGCGAATTCCGTTAACTAGTGACAAATGTTATTAAATAATATAAGAAGTCATATTTAAAAAAAAAAAAAAACTCTATCATACTGTGTTATTAAGGCTTATCTCACATGAATACAGCAGATGCTCTTGACCCCTTGACACTAAGTGTACACATATATGCAGCCTCACTGAAGTAGGTCCTCTGTGAGGCCGCATATTTCCATACCTGTGTTTGTGATCTGTGCCAATCACCTGATTCCTGTGATAGTGTCTGACTGGCTATGACAATGACCCCTGACAAGGAGAGAAAGATAAAAACAAGTGTGTGTAAAAAATAAAGAGAAAAATAGCTAGATCTAGGGTATTGTCAGGGTTAGTGTTAGGGTGAAGGTAGGGGTCAAAGGTCAGGGTCCATATATTTTAGGTAGGATTTAAAAAAATATATTATTCTTCAATTTCTTTATTAAGAGGATAGCATAATACAAGAAGGAATATGCAATTTATATGTAAAGGAACATTGCATAGGGAGAATCGGGGAAGAATAATTGTAAAGTATAGTATATACAGACCCTAGTTATTCATACCAAAAATCTGCCAGCCAAAGTATAGCTAACAGGAAAATCTCCACAGTGTGCCTTCCATATAGTGAGTAAAAAAAGTATTTGATCCCCTGCTGATTTTGTATGTTTGCCCACTGACAAAAAAATGATCAGTCTATAATTTTAATGGTAGGTTTATTTTAACAGCAATGCCCCGTACACACGGTCGGATTTTCCGATGGAAAATGTCCGACCGGAGCGTGTTGTCGGACATTCCGACCGTGTGTGGGCTCCATCTGACATTTTCCATTGGATTTTCCGACACACAAGGTTTGAGAGCAGGCTATAAAATTTTCCGACAACAAAATTCGATCGCGTCAATTCCGATCATGTGTGGCCAGTTCTGACGCACAAAGTGCCACGCATGCTCAGAAGAAATTCCAAGACGGAACAGCTCGGTCTGGTAAAATTAGCGTTCGCAATGGATACAGCACTTTCGTCACGCTGCAATGTAAAAAATGGTTTAATACAGCGCACTCTCTTCTTCTTTATAATGTGAGAAGAATGAAGTAGTTTTGCTGCTCATATTCACACAGACTTCTCACAAACTTCTTTCTTTATTATTTATCGGGATTCCCTCAATATATTTGGATTTGTCACATCTGACCAATTTTTTTTGTTTGTTTTTAATTGTAAAAAAAATTTTTTCAAGGTTTTTTTTTTTTTTTTTTTTACTTTTTGCTTTTTACTCCAGAATATTTTTGTGTGTGTTTTGTGTGTCAAGTTACCACAACACCATTATTATCTTGTATTATTTAATCTCAATGAGATTGTTTGGTGTTGTTGGTGTCTTTTGTTAATTTCACATTTTATTTTGAAATGTACTTGCCTCCTCACCAACAAACTGTTTTTTTTAAGAAAAACACACATAGGCGAGTATAATTGAACCAAAAATTCCTTTATTAAGGGCTCAGAACCAAACAAAGAGGGAGGCAACGCTGGAGAAACAGCTGAAATTGGCGAAGCCTTTGGCCAGCAGGGCACATATCAATTATTTTACTGCAAAATTGGTGGCCTAGGGAGTGCAGTCTGGTCCAAAAGTCCCAGAGATCCGGAAAGCAGCAGATGACATCTGTGTCCCTAGGCTGTGGTACTACAAGAGGCTGCATCTTTTGTCAGACCAGACTGAACCCAGGTCATCACTCTCTGGTCTTCCTTCCACTCTGTGGCTCTGGTGGTGGAGTTGTGGCAGGAGGAGGAGGAGGAGGATGGTCCAACTCAATCACGTCGGTCTTGGGTGTGATTTCGCCACTCACCCCCTTAGTTAGGACTTTATAAATAAGTTTCTCACACATGAGGCATTGACCCTCCTGCATGCCCTTCAGTTTGGTGGCAGCCATGCAGGCAAAGGCCTCTTCAGGAGTGGGTAAGGCTCTGAGGGATGCAGAAGCCTCCTGAATGAGCCTGAGCGCTGAATCCTGAACGTTACTCCCCTTCCTGGGTCTTTTGTATGGGGAGGGAAGGGGAGGAACCTGCGATTCGGTCAGGCTCCTACTTGTCCCAGGCTTCTCCTGGCTGCCACTTAGCCCCGACTCCTCCTGGCTGCCACTAACCCCCGCCTCCTCCTGGCTGCCACATTCCACAGCCTCCTCCTGTGTGCCACATTCCAGAGCCTCATCCTGGCTGAGGTCTTCCTGTGTATAAAAAAGGGACATAGTTTGAGTTTTTGATTCATCAATCACACACAATTTTCAGCTCATGACTGTTGCAAATTGAATGTTAACAAATATAACAGACTATCCTTCTGAGCCAGCATTTTTCATTCTTGTCCCAATTATTTTTGCCCACTAATGTCTATTGATATGTAAAACACTTTCTTAAATCAGCAATTAGTTATCAATAATAACATCTAGTAAAGATCATTTATTTATTAACCAGAAATCTGTAGAAGAATGCTATACCTGACTCCATCTGGGCTCCTCCACTTCTTCCTGGCTGGAAGTCCCAGGTTGGACATCGGAAGCCTCAGCTGGGGTGGAAGGAAGAGTGGAAGTAGGTGTTGAGAGGGATTCCCTGACTCCAGTCTGGTCTGACAGAAATTGCAGTCTCTCATAGTACCACAGCCTGGGGCTGCAGCTCCTGATCGCTGGGAATCCGTGACCTTTTTGCGCTCCCTAAGATAAGTGCTCCTCAGGCCACAAATTTTGGCTTTTAAATAGGGGATGGTTGCTGTGGGGACCACCAGCTTCACCAACTCCAGCAGTTTCTCCAGCGCTGCCTGCCTCTTTTGTTTATGATTGTAATGTGGATGTTTCACCTGCCACAGACAGGGCAGCTCACTGTACTTATCTATGAACAGGGGGAGGAAGTTGTGGTCATTGAAGCCATCCATTTTATCTGCAAAACACAACACGAGACAAACCCTAATGTCAGGCAAAACTCTCCTAATCTTGTTACAATATAGGCCTCAATCTAGAAGCAGTATAGGCCCAAGTTTAGATCTTACCTTCGTTATCACGATCGACGCCTCCGATACTGCTTCCTCTGCTCACAGATCGTACGTACTACGCACGCGTGTTACGCTTTGAACACACTGCGCATGTGTGTAACTCCGCCCCCCCTGACGTTCTTTCTAGTTTATTCCCCGACCCTTTTCATTCGGCGCAGTGGGGGAAGAGCACATGGCGGAGACACAGCAGGTGCGTGCTAATTATAGCAAGGAGGGGGAGGAAAGCCCGGAGCCAGACACGTCTGGATCCAGAAGGAGAAGATTTAAGGCCTCAAATATGTCCTTTGGGGAGATGTTGGAGATGGTCGACATCCTGAAGAGGGCCGACTATGATGGAAGGTATGGACCTTACCCCAACCCTAATGTCAGAAAGGCCAAGATAATGGCGAAAGTGGTCAAAAGTCTACACGGGAATTTCGGGGTACGACGATCGAAAGATCAGCTCAGGAAGCGGTGGTCGGACCTAAAATTAAGAAAACACGAGCAGTATCGAAAGATCCAGAGAGTGCTGCGAAAAAGTAAGTAGTTGTGCTGTGTTCCTATTCTTTTTGTGTTTATTACGTTCGTGCTGCTCCATGTGCTTTTCTTAACTGTTATCCAGTTTAAAATGTCAACTTTCATGTTCATGGGCAAATTATTCGTTCGTATCAAACATTTTTCTTTTGGCCATATGCATTTGACCACATTTTTTAGGCCCTTCTTGTATGAAAATAATTTGGTTGTGTAGATGGGTTTGTTACTAGAATGAAATGCAAACTCGATTCTGTGTAAGGAGAAGACACTCAGCAGCAGTTTTCACATCTGGACGCTGGAGCACTAGTGTGGGACACAAGAACACCCTTTTTATTAGGGGGCCCACACAGGTGCTCCAGTGGATACTATAGGGGTGTCTCCATCTGTGAAGCTTGGACAAAACAGGTAAAGTATTGAAGCTTGACAAAGGACACTAAAAATTCTCCATCTTGGAACTCTGCCAAAACAGACAATTGTACCCCACTTCCAAGCAATGTTTCATATTTATAGTTCTGCCATCAAATATCTGTGTGCTAAGTATACCTTTTTTTTTTTTACATAGGGGAGAAAAGACTCGGAGGACACCCCTCATCCGAGGAGACCAGAGACCCCCCACCTCTGGAAGAAGGGGAAATCCACCAAAGACAAGAAGAGCAGGAGGAGGAAGACGTGGTGGAAATTGGCACCACAACAGGTGAGTGTCTGCGACCACAGGCTCAGGTAAGAGATGGATGCCGGCATATTTATAATACATGTTTTTTTTTGGTTTCTATCTTTTTAGGTGATCGTGATGTTGTGGAACCAGGGCATTTCACCTCGGAAAGTGCACAGATCCTGATTGGGGAGATCATGGGGTGTAATAGGGACTTAAAAAACAGTCAATGATGTTATTCAAAAAAATAAGAACATCATTGATGTTTAGGGGAGAGTTTAAAACCCCTCCAAATCCCTTTCTTTTATGGTGTGCTACAATTTTAAAATTTTTTGTCTAATTGGAGAAAAGCCAAATTTTGAGGATGCACACAGTGTGTCAACATGTGCTATCTGCCATCACGGGAGATAAATGGATGCGTTTTGGGGGTGCAACTCCTTTCTCAAATAATGAAGTAGCTGTGAGGAAGGGGTTGCTCCCCCAAAACACGTCCCTTGATCCCCCATGATGGCAGCTAGCACATGTTGACATTCGGCCATTTGTGTGCATCTTCAAAATTTGGCTTTTCCGGGGGTGACTTCACCCCATCAGAACGCAATATCAAACACAGTTTGTAAATACTCATGTCTGATATTGCCTTCAAGTTCTACCAAATGTGAACTTTGTAAGTTCAAGATTTGTGCCTTTCTTGTGGGTTTTAAACATGCCTGTTTTATCTTAAATGGACATTTCTACTTTTTCTAATGTGACCCCAAAAATTGTTATACAACAAACATGTTGGTTTGTTTTAAAAACCTTTTCTAAATGCACATGTGATTGTGCAGGTATTAAAAAGATTGTTAATCAAGAATGTGTGAATTATTGTCTCAACGCTACAACACTTTTGGGGTGCTCTAATTGGTGTTTTCTGTGACAATGGGTGTTATTTCCTAAGGGCAAATCCACTTTGCACTCCAAGTGCAATTTCAAGTGCACTTGGAGTGCAAAGTGTCTTTGCCTTTAGTAAATAACACCCAACAGTGCTTTGTATAAGGTTACACAATCATGCCATTTTCAGGACTCAACACATTTCTGTCAGGGTCAGCTAAAACAAACACAAGCAGTAAATGTCACCAAAGATTTGCTTAATGTTTTTTTTATTTGATAAAGGTTTCACACATTGTCTGGCATATTGATAGCCCCCCTACCTGCATAGAATTCCAGGTATCTTAGCCAGACATCACGGGCACTCAGGGAGGGCAAGCCAGGACGGCCACTTTCAAGCGCCGTCAGGGTTGGTTCATTTTGAATTCCGGCCTCAGGCCCAACTGAGCCAGCATAGTTGGCAGAACGTTTCCGTAAAAAGTTGTGTAGAACACAGCACGCCAGGATAATATGATTCAGTTTATACTCTGCCATATGTATGGGTGTAAGAAATAGGCGGAACCGGCTGGCTATGATTCCAAACGTGTTCTCCACCACTCTTCTGGCTCTGGCCAGCCGGTAATTAAAAACCCTCTGGTCCAGGGTGAGGGTCCTCATCGGGAATGGCCGCATAAGATGGTCCCCCAGCGCAGAGGCTTCATCCGCAATGAAGACGAATGGGAGTCCTTCCACATTGTCTTCTGGAGGTGGCAAGTCCAAGCTGCCATTCTGGAGATGCCTGTAGAACTCCGTCTGGGCGATGACTCCACCATCGGACATCCGGCCATTCTTCCCCACGTCCACATACAGGAACTCATAAGAAGCCGACACCACCACCAACATCACAATACTATTGAACCCCTTATAATTATAATAGTACGACCCTGAGTTGGGTGGTGGGATGATATAGACGTGTTTCCCATCAATTGCCCCTCCGTAGTTAGGAAAGTCCCACCGCTGGGCAAAGTGGGAGGCCACAGTCTGCCGTTCCTGTGGCGTGGAGGAAAACAAAAATAAAATTTGTCTTTTTGCACATAAACATGGAAAGCAGATTAGACACAAACATTCTTGGTCAACATCAAGAGAACATTTATTTATGGGAATTTTTAAAGACCAAAGTATAAGGTACACCTATCATATTTTCCCCCCCTCTCATGGGCCATTTCTAACATTATAGGGGGGGAGCTCTTGGACAGGTAACTCTCTCCACTTCATTGAGAGATGAATGCATAAATAATGTGTATTACTTTGAACAGCCCCTCCTTAGTTACACTATTGGCAGCCCACTGGACAGGTAAGAAGTGTCATAATACAAAGATATAAATACACATTGTACACATTTGAGCACATTTGGACATTCTGCTATTACCTATCAAGATAATAATAGTATACAAAAACTTTAAACAGTACCATTTGAAAGTATACAGGCAGGCCCTTGCACTACATGCTTTGGGGAATTCATCCATAAATCTGACCACAAAAGAGGTGGGTATAGTGTGTATGGGTTTGGCAAAGTCAGCAGATAGATGATTGAGGATAGATAGAGAATTGGTATCAGCTGACTTAGCAGTTGGGGGGAGGGAGGGTTCCAAATGATTTGGGGACCCCCCAAAAAAAGCCTCTTGCACTCTGCCTGAAATTAATGCACAAATCACATTTCAACACATTTTAGGGGGTGTTTGGGGTAAAGCACTACTATGGAGCTGATAAAATACATTGGTAAGTGACTACATAAGGTGAATATAGGACCAGGAGACCATGCTGGGGAGGTAAGTGAAGGCAAATATGTATGAAGGACAACAAAAATAATTACATAAAAATCCAGCACGCATGAGGACAAAGGGGACATTCACAGCATATTCCAATCAGGGTAATTAGAGAATGAGGAAAGAAATACAATATATTATCAAACATTAAATACAATAAAATGTGATATTAAAGGATAAATCTTACCTTAATATTCTCCTTCTGCAGGACCTGGATGATGGCAGAACAGGTCTCTGGCATAATGATCCCCAGAGCCTGGGGGGAGATGCCTGTCAAGAACTTGAGGTCCTGCAGGCTTCTCCCCATCACCAAGTACTGCAGGGTGGCAACTAGCCTCTGCTCCGGAGTGATGGCTTGCCTCATGCAGGTATCCTGCCTGCTAATATAGGGGGCCAGCAAAGCCAACAAACGGTGAAATACGGGGTCCGTCATCCGGAGAAAGTTCCTGAAATCATCAGGATTATTCTCACGGATCTCACGGAGCAAAGGCATATGACAGAACTGGTCACGCTGAAGCAACCAATTCTTGGTCCATGAACTCCTCCCCACTATGTTCATGGACTGGACTTGTGTCAAGGTCAGGACCCCAACACCAAGCCCCCGCACAGCACGAACTCTACGAGGAGTACGTATACGCAACACGGTTAGAAAACGGTCGGCTGCTCAGACCGAAGTAACAGAACGCACTGAAGAACAGCAAGGCCTGTGAAGAGCGACCTGAAAAACAGTAACGAACGAACAAGAACACAATGACAAAGTCATGCGTAGCTTGCTTGCACGCACTGAAGAGCAGATACAAACCCACAAGCACAAACTGAACAGCAGAAAACGATCTGAAAACCACGAGTCTGAAAAAGCGCGGATCGTCTCTCACCAAACTTTTACTAACACGAGATTAGCAAAAGGAGCCCAAAGGGTGCCGCGCTTGGTTCTAAACTGGCCTTTTCTAGTCTCGTCGTACGTGGTGTACGTCACCGCGTTCTTGGCGATCGGAAATTCCGACAACTTTGTGCGACCGTGTGTACACAAAACAAGTTTGAGCCAACATCCGTCGGAAAAAATCCTAGGATTTTGTTGTCTCAATGTCCGATCGTGTGTACGGGGCATAAGAGACAGAATAAAAACAAAAATATCTAGAAAAACACATTGTCCCACTCTTCTTTGCAGATCATCTCCAAGTCATTAAGGTTTTGAGGCTGACATTTGGCAACTCAAATTTTCACTCCCTCCACATATTTTCTATGGGATTAAGGTCTGGAGACTGGTTAGGCCACTCCAGGACCTTAATGTGCTTCTTCTTAAGCCACTCCTTTGTTGCCTTGGCCATGTGTTTTGGATCATTATCATGCTGGAATACCCATCCATGACCCATTTTCCCTGGCATTAGGAAGGAGGTTCTCACCCAAGATTTGACAGTACATGGCCCCGTCCATCGTCCCTTTGATGCTGTGAAGTTGTCCTGTCCCCTTAGCAGAAAAACACCCCCAAAGCCTAATTGTTTCCACCTCCATGTTTATGGTGGGGATGGTGTTCTTGGGGTCATAGGCAACATTCCTTCTCCTCCAAATACGGCGAGTTGAGTTAATGCCAAAGAGCTCGATTGACCACAACACTTTCACTCAATTCTCTGAATCATTCAGATGTTCATTAGCAAACCTCAGATGGGCCTGTACATGTGCTTTCCTGAGCAGGGGGACCTTGTGTCAGGACTGGGCTCTCAGCCCTTCCTTCTCTGTGCTCAGGTTGCTGAGCTGTCGGTTAATTGCCAGTACTCTTCGTTCCACAGTGGCTCACCTGTTGATCATCTCAGTCAAATCCACAGCAAGGCCCTTCTAGCTATTTAAATTGCCTGGTTCATTTCTTCAATGCCTTTGCCTTGGTCAACATATCTAGAGACTCCCTGCTGTGTTCCTGTTGAAGACAAGAACTGTTGCTGATTACGCCATTGAATTCCATACTCTGGCAGCAGAGGTCACTTGGCACAATGAGGCCCTCATGGCTGCTTTTTCTCATGGTCTCTCAGATAACATCAAAAATGAGATAGCCGCCCAAGACATAACTACAGATCTGGAGAAGTTGATCTCGTTTGCCATTCTCATTGACTCCAGACTCTGAGAGAGATCTTCCTTTAGGGAGCGCTTGCGGAAGCCTCCTGTACGTTTGGCTCTGAGCTTTGCAGTCCCACCTCTGCCTCCTTCACCTCCCATGTCTCCTGGTACCACATCTGCCAGTGAAGAAGAACCTATGCAGTTGGGCTTCACATGTCTCTGTGGATGAGAGAGACTTTAGGAGGAGGGAGAGATTGTGTCTTTATTGTGGCCAGTCAGGTCACTTCTTGAAGTCTTGCCCTACCCCTCTGGGAAATGCTTGCACCTGAGGTCCTGTAGGAGATAGACCTTAGGTGGCATTGTTACGTTCCCAGTTACCTTTAAGGATAAGCCTCTAGTTCCGGTTACCGTTTCTTGGTCTGAGTCGTCCATCGATACACAGGCTCTAATATACTCAGGCTGCGGGCCTGTTCATAGACCGTGCCTTTGTGTCTAAGCATTCAATTCCACTTCAGCTTCATGCCACTCCACTTGCCATTGAGGCTACTGATGAGAGACCTCTACTGCTCACCCATGTGACTCATGAGACTGCTCCGTTGACCATGGCTTAGGGGCTCTTCAGCATGTGATAATCCAATTTCAAGTCTTTTTCTCTCCTCATTATCCGGTGGTTACTGGTTATCCTTGGTTACAGAGGCACAACCCCTCTTTTGATTGGCTTTATGCTGAGGTTTTTTCCTGGTCGCCACAATGCAGTAAGACATGTTTTTGGAAAGTGGCTAAGGTCTTGTGCACCTCTTCCCTCTCCTCACCAGAGGAGTCCCGCAAATTTAGCGATGTCTTTGACAAGGGTCGAGCTGGTAGTTTGCCTCTACACCGGTCGCGTGATTGCACAATTGACCTTCAACCTGGTGCTATGCCTCCCCATGGCCGGGTTTACCCCTTGTCTGTCTCGGAGGATAAAGCCATGGAGGACTGTTGCTGACGCACTTTCTGGAGGGTTCATCCACAAATCCTCGTCTCTTGTTGGTTTCTTCTTTGTGAAAAAGAAGAGTGGTTACGAAATACGGAATTATTTGAGCGCCTCAAGGGAGCAACGGTTTTCACGAAGCTCAATCTGAGAGGGCCATACAATCTTGTGAGGATCAAGGAGGGCGACGAATGGGAAACTGTGTTTAACACCAGGACAGGACATTACGAATACCTCGTAATGCCGTTTGGTCTTTTCAACGCTCCTGCAGTTTTTCAGTGTTTCAGGAGTTCATCAACGATGACCTCTGAGATATGTTGCAGCAATGTGTGGTGGTTTATCTCGACGATATTCTCATATATTCGAAATCCCTAGAGAGCCACCACACAGATGTCTCCCATGTGCTACAGAAGCTGAGAGATAATAACCTGTATTGTAAGAGAAGTGCAAGTTCCATCGTGAACAGGTTAAATTTCTGGGTTATGATATTTTTACTGCTGGTTTTTAGATGGACCCAGAGAAATTTTCTGAAGTTCTACAGTGGCTTAGGCCATAGGTCTACATCCGTTACTACGTTTTCTTGGCTTTGACAATTATCGGAAATTTATTGGGAACTTCTCTTTTATGGTCAAACCCCTGACTGATATGACCAGAAAGGACGGTAAGCCACAGAATTGGTTTCCAGATTCCATTAAAGCCTTTGAGTCTCTCAAGGCTGCCTTTATTTCAGCTCTTGTGCTGGCACATCCTGATCCTACGCTACCCTTCATTCTTGAGGTTGATGCATCCGAGAGTGGAATGGGCGCCCTTCTGACTCAGCGTCCTACCTCTTAGAGCGTTATGCATCCTTGTGGCTACTTTTCTAAGAAATTGTCTCCTGCAGAATGCAATCACAAGATTGGGGACAGAATTGTTAGCTATCATCCTATACTGGGTGCTTTCACCCCTTTCCTTCCCAGGCCAATTTTCAGCTTTCAGCGCTCTCGCACTTTCAGTAAGAATTGCGTGGTAATGCAACACTGTACCCAAATGGAGTAGTAGGGCCTAAGTTTATGAAACAGTAAAGTATGGTGTAGGTACCATCATCCTGAGGTTGGATATTAGAAAGAGGTATGAAGGTGGAGACGCGACGGCAATGCTGCCCATGCCTGTTCACACCTGCACCCCCATGATTTGAAAATTGGGACTATTACGGTACTCGATAAAATATTGCAGTTACCACATTCTAAAAAAAATTATATATAAATTTTAATGATTGACCATATCAAAATACAAAACAACAATATAACACACAATCATAAAAACAAATGCCACACTACATACAGCGAGGATAGCCCGCAGAATATATACAGAGCATGTGTGTGGGATTATTGTCTCGACCGATTTCGCGGCTGGAACCGCTTCCTCAGGAGAACTCTATAAGGTAATTTTAGAGTAGTTTAGCTGAATACAAATATAAAAATTGACATACATAGAACGGAGCAGCAAACATAGTAGGTCACAGTTGTAGTCAGAAATCACAATACATGCATAGTAACATTAAGAACAGGCTCACCCGCTCAAACGTTAGCAGTGGGACAGCGGAACCCAACACAGAATCCCCTAATCGGTTTGAGAGGCCAGATATTTCCCACCATAAAAGATCCATCAGTAGATTTCAAAAAAACATGGGAGAAGATCCTAACTAATTGTAGCTTGGATCTGATAAGACTGCTTATCACCCAATACTCCCATGACATGACTACCCTTGATGGCGACATCGAGCGCCTCAACTCTGACTATTCTCACTTGGTTGACAATACTGTATTTAAAGCCAAGTGGAAACAGCTTAAAGAACGCTTGGAAAGCATGAATAAAGACATTATTGTTAAGAAACAAATTAAATTTGGGAGGGATAAGTCAGCCTTCATGGAGGGCCTAGCCTACCGTTGGTCCAATAGGACCCAGGGTAGACGGGGCCCTTCTCGGGCCAATACCACTACAAACTCTACCACAGACATCGAATCGGATTCTTCCTTGTCCTCGACCATGTCCTCCCAGAGCACTAGCCGCCCCAATATGTTACCTACACTGAATTCTTCACGTAAGAGACTTCGTTTTGGGGGTAACACCCCACCAACGAACTCCAAGAAGGATAAAAAAGGCCCTAAAGGCCCCAGATCCTCACGTGCACTCCCTACACAAACCCCCAATGACACCACTACCCCCACGGAAGGGGCAGTTGGCCACTCCACACTACATGGCACTATCCCTAAAGTACTCAATTCAGCCTTGATGGCAAACAAATATACCAAAATTAATGAAGATGCTATTTTTTTAGATCTGAAGAAGCAACAGAGCAATCTAGACACGTATGTCCTGAAGCCCCCACAACCCCAACAGAACACTTCACACGTGACACCAACCTCAATGTCATAAATCTCACTCCCTATACACTAACCAATGAGGAAACCTCGTTATTACAACTGGGGCTAGGCTTTTGCCCCCTTAATGCGCTCAGAGTCACTGAGACCATCAAGGACCTATATTTGTTTGCACGTAATCTTACCTTTAGATTCATATTTGACTCTGACCGTGCCAACCTCAATCTGGAGCGTGAGCTTGCTGAGCGCACCAGGCACTTCACTATGGAAGAGTTCCGGGTGCTCCGCGACCTCATGCTCCTTTTTGATGAGGGGGATACCGAGGATTCCGATCGGTCTCTCGATACCGGGTCCCCCATTGATGCCCCCCCGAGAGTATCCTCTTCGAGGATCCCCTCTCAACACACCCCTACATCTAATTCCCCAGGTCGACCCGTTGTCCCTAATCAAATTTCATGCTCCAAGTCCTTTTGTCTGGGGTCTCGCAGATTCCCTGACCTCAATACCTGCCCTGAGATCTGGGCCTTCCTTCAAGCCACCATTAGAGATCTCAAGAAACAACAATGGCCTGACTTTCCCTCCAACCTTAATCCAAGGCAAATCCGAGCACTTCGATCTTTACAGAGACGCGCAGATGTCGTCATAAAACAGTCGGACAAGGGCGGTAACATCGTCCTCATGACTCGCCATCAATACCAATCCATGTGCTTAGCTATCCTCAACAACAGGAACTGGTATCTACCCATCACCCAATCCCACACATCGTCCTATGCACAGAAACTCCAGGTTCTTTGCACTGAGGCCTATTTCACAGGCCTCATTGACAAAGATACCCTTGAGTTCCTGGTCCCCAAATTTCCCAGTGTCCCTACCTTTTATTCCTTACCCAAGACCCACAAGAATGTAAAAACCCCCCCAGGAAGACCGTTAGTTTTGGGGATAGGCTCCCTAACTGACAACGCCAGTAAATTCGTGGATGCATTTTTGATGCCCCATGTTCGCAGCCTCCCATCCTATATCAGGGATACCACCGACCTATTGCAACGCCTTGAGGGAATCCAGATCCCTCCAGGCGCCCTGCTCGTGGCTGTCGATATTGAGGCACTTTACTCCAGTATCCCCCACGAGCAGGGCGTACGGACGGCTGGTTCCTTCTTGTTTGAACAGGACACCACCACCTGGCCCCTTAACCATTTCGTGCTTGCATTATTACATTTTATATTAACTAAAAACTACTTTACATTTAATGACCAATTATTTTTGCAAACACAGGGAGTTGCGATGGGGACGTCCTGTGCCCCAGCCTACGCAAACCTTTATTTAGGTGGTTGGGAGAGGCACATTCATTCGGATGAGAGATTTTCAGAATTTTTGGATGATATCCTTGTGTGGTATCGCTTTATTGACGATCTACTCTTGGTATGGACGGGCTCCAGGGACAAACTGTTGTGGTTCCTCCGTGATCTGGATATCATTGATCTAAACCTAAAATTCACTTTCAAGATTGATACAGAACAGATTCCCTTCTTAGATCTAAAGATTATGAAACAACCTGACGGCACCTTGGGCACGGACCTTTATCGTAAACCCACGGCTGGCAATACGCTTTTATTTGCCACCAGTGCCCATCCCAGTCCGTTGGTGCGTAGCATACCGTATGCTAAATACCTGCGGTTACGCAGAAACTGTACACTTGACAGTAATTTCAGACTCCAGGCTCAGGCGCTTCGTGAACGGTTGCTTTCACGTGGTTACTCTCCCACTACCCTTAGGAAAGCTTATAATCGAGCTTTGTCACGCTCTCGTAATGCACTACTATTCGATCGCAAAAAGCCCCCTACATCCAATGCTGCCGTGAGATTCATTACCACCTATTCGGCACATCACGATGTGCTTCGCAACATCTTAACTAAGAATTGGCACTTTTTAGCCTAACACCACACCCTAGCCAAGTACATACGGTCTACCCCGGAATTAGTATTCCGTAGGGCCTGTTCCCTACGGGATCAACTAACCTCCAGCCATTACGTCCATACTAGGCTCCCTAGGACAGGACCTAGCTGGACGTTCAGGTGTGGGGATTGCCCCCGCTGCCCCTGGGTTCGAGAGGGCAGGCACTTCATTTTACCAAATGGAGAGCCTCTGTTTCCACGGACTTTTGCCAACTGTGGTACAAAAGGAGTGATTTACCTGATGACATGCTCATGCCAAGCTTTCTACATAGGCAAAACTATCCGCGAGTTTAGACAGAGAATTGGCGACCACGTTTACTATTCTGAAAATGGCAAATTGACTACAATTGGTAGACATATTGGCCTATACCACAAATTCGACAATTCGGTCGTCCAATTCCTGGTCCTCGAGGTAGTTCGACCCGACTCCAGGGGTGGCGATTGGGACCGTTTGGTCCTTCAAAGGGAGTCCCTGTGGATTGAGCGGCTTAACGCCACTCATCCCCCTGGCCTCAGTGAGATGGTATCCTATAAACCCTCCTTGTGATAATTTTGGGCCCCCTCCCCTCCCCTTTCTTCCCCTTCTCCCCCCCCCTTTTTTCCCCCCTTCCCACCCACCCCCCTTTTTTCTCCTTTCCTTCCCCCGTCCCGTCCCCCTCTTTTGCCCTTTCCCCCCCCCTCTGAAATTTCTCCCCCCTCCCTTTGGTTTTTCTTCCCTCTCTCCTTGCCCCCCCCCTTCTCTCCTTTTTTTTTTTTTTTTTCCCTTCCCTCCCTTCCCCTCCCCCCCTCTTGACGATGATAGTGGTTACAGGAGGTCCTCCTCTAATAACCATGGGGTTTCATCATTCTGTTCGTTTTGATACTTGACAGACTCATCAACTATGTGGGGAACTAGTGACAGCTCTCAGGTAACAATATCTGTGATTGTTTAATTACTGTATACCTGTTTGAGATTTCTCGTTTGCTAAATTTTGTATTTAAGTGTATTATTGTTTGCTGTGAAAGGACACGCTCTCCCTTTCCCCCCCCCTCCTTCCCCCCCTCATATGCGGCGGCAGTACTCAGCGGGGATCCGCTTCTCTCTCCCCGCGGTGGACATGTGTTTGCCCTGGCAGCCTTCGCTAGACTGCTTGTGTCCGTATGTCGGGGATTTCTTGCCCGTTGACATCGGCGCGCTTGCGCAGTAGCACGAGTTTGTGCACCTGCGCAGTGCGGGCAAACAGACCCGGGACGCCAGAGGCCACCAGAGGCGTGCTCTGACTTCCGGTTTGGGGAGCCCATATAGCGGCCATTCCCGGACCGCTGTATGGGCTGACGGACGCAGCCATCTAGCCTACAAGTGGACGGTTTTTCCGAAGGTCAGTTTTTCCCCCCCTTACACACCCCATGTTTCTTCACCTCCTCCTTTTCCCAATGCCGGTCTGCACCTATGTGAGGTGTAGAGTAATGTCTGCATTGGTTCTGAGTCACTCTCCCTTGTTCCTGTATAACTCACACAGCGGTGGTTTTCCCTCCTATTTAGCTCTTTTAATCAACCTTCTACTTGTTTACTAAGTCTATCCTTGACTCCCTCTTCTGCCTTGGTGTGACTGGCAGTCTCCCTCTCTTCCTTCCCTCTCTGGCCTGTGGGGATATGGTCCAATCGTATTAGCCATCTGATCTGATGTTTACTTTTATCTCCTTTCTGTTTATCCATAGCTTGATGGGCTTTTCTGTATGGTGACCAGCAGCATTATAATTTTGAATTCTTTAAATGTGATTACCAAACATATTTTCACGTTACCCTTGTATGCTGCCCATCGATACTTTTTGATAGCATCTACAGTCTATGCGCATTAAGGTGGCTTATTCAACATCGGTGAGTGCCAGCTTTGCGCTGTATATCCGTTTGCACCAATAGCTTACCTTTGCACAGCACATATCAAGCCTGGTGCCCCGCGGTGTTGTTCTTTCCCTTTCCCCCTCCTGTCCGTTCCCTCACCCCCTTCCTTCTTATCTCCCCTTTCCCCCCCCTCCCCTTTTCCCCTCTCATTCTTCTTCCCCCTCCCCGTCCCCCCTCTCCTCTCCCTTCTTCCCCCCTGTTCTTTTCTTAACCTGTGCCCCCCCCCTTTCCCCCCCTCTTTTCCATCCCCTCCCCCCCCCCCACCCCCCCTCTTCTCTCCCCCCCCTTTTTCCCCTTCCTCCTACCCCTGCCCTTCCCCCCCTTCCCCTTCTCCCCTCTCCCTCCCTTTTTTCCCCTTCCCCACTGGCTCCCACCCCCCACCCCCTTTCTCCCCACCCCTTCCCACTCACCCCTCCTTTTCCTCACCTCAATTAACGTTCTAACCACCATTACATCATCATAGTTACTATCATTCTGTTAATATTTTCCACCAACTAGAATCCGGTCATAGATCCCCCGTGTCCGCCGCGGGGGGATTCTGTGTTGGGTTCCGCTGTCCCACTGCTTCCGTTTGAGCGGGTGAGCCTGTTCTTAATGTTACTATGCATGTACTGTGATTTCTGACTACAACTGTGACCTACTATGTTTGCTGCTCCGTTCTATGTATGTAAATTTTTATATTTGTATTCAGCTAAACTACTCTAAAATTACCTTATAGAGTTCTCCTGAAGAAGCGGTTCCAGCCGCGAAACCGGTCGAGACAATAATCCCACACACATGCTCTGTATATATTCTGCGGGCTATCCTCGCTGTATGTAGTGTGGCATTTGTTTTTATGATTGTATGTTATATTGTTGTGTTGTATTTTGATATGGTCAATCATTAAAATTTATATATAATTTTTTTTTAGAATGTGGTAACTGCAATATTTTATCGAGTACCGTAATAGTCCCAATTTTCAAATCATGGGGGTGCAGGTGTGAACAGGCATGGGCAGCATTGCCGTTGCGTCTCCACCTTCATACCTCTTTCTAATATGCAACCTCGGGATGATGGTACCTACACCATACTTTACTGTTTCATAAACTTAGGCCCTACTACTCCATTTGGGTACAGTGTTGCATTACCACGCAATTCTTACTGAAAGTGCGAGAGCGCTGAAAGCTGAAAATTGGCCTGGGAAGGAAAGGGGTGAAAGCACCCAGTATAGGATGATAGCTAACAATTCTGTCCCCAATCTTGTGATTGCATTCTGCAGGAGACAATTTCTTAGAAAAGTAGCCACAAGGATGCATAACGCTCTAAGAGGTAGGACGCTGAGTCAGAAGGGCGCCCATTCCACTCTCGGATGCATCAACCTCAAGAATGAAGGGTAGCGTAGGATCAGGATGTGCCAGCACAGGAGCTGAAATCGAGTACCGTAATAGTCCCAATTTTCAAATCATGGGGGTGCAGGTGTGAACAGGCATTAGCAGCATTGCCGTCGCGTCTCCACCTTCATACCTCTTTCTAACTGTACCCAAATGAAATTTTTATCAATTTGTTCACACAAATAGTTTTATTTTGGTGGTATATATTCACAAATCAGTTTTTTATTCTTTGCGATATAAGCGAAAAAAGAGTGGAAATTTAAAAAAAAAAAACAATATTTTCTACTTTCTGTTTTAAAAGAAATCTAATAAAATCAAATTTTGTCATAAATTTAAGCCAAAATGTATTCTGCTACATGTCATTGGTAAAAAAAAATCCCGTTAAGTGTATAATAATTGGTTTGTGTGATCACGGACATATGTACGCAGATGATCATGTACAGATGTGTGCAGATGATCATTGGGACATATGATTTTACTGTTACATATGTGGGACAGGTGTTTTTACTGTGTGGGGACAGTGTTTTGGGGACACTATGTAGGGGACATTGTGTGTTTACACTGTGTGGGGACATTGAGCTATTGATCAGTGTGTAAAAAGCTGTAAAAAACAGCTCATACTCACTGATCATCAGCTGGCTGCAGCGATCCCCTCTTCTCTCCTCACTGACAACTTCCGAGTGAGGAGAGGAGAGCCAATCGCCTAGCAACCAGCTCCCTGTTTACATCACATGATGCTGTGATTGGACACAGTTGTCATGTGATCAGGAGGGCCAATCACAGAGCCCTCCTGCCGATCGGAGATGCGCCATGTCCGGGTGACACAAGCGCATCGGGATCGCGCCGCTGCGAGGGCACGTGCACGATCCCCCTCCTTCTGGGGGACGTTCCTGAAGGTCCACTCAGAAGGAGGAAGCTCCCACCCAGCCGTATATGTGCAGTGGCTGGGTGGGAAGTGGTTAAAGAATGAAGGCATCTCCTCAAAGGTACTACTGTGCCAGTCTTCATTTTGACTGATCATAAGAATCTCACATTCTTGTATGAGACTAAACGCTTATCTCCCAGAAGAGCACAGTGGGCTCTTTTTCTGTCAAGCGTCAATTAAAGTCTCATTCAGTTACCAAGGAAACTATAGGGAATGTGGGTTGAAGATGTTATAGAGTAAGGGGCATAAATATAGTGATTTATTTAAATTTTGGTGTTTAGGGGTAGGGCGGGTGGAGAAATGGAAGGGTAAATGGATTTAGATTTTGGAAGGAAGGGATGGGAAATGATTGTGCGGGGGGTGGGGGGGAGGGAAGGTGAGAGCAGGAAGATTAAAGAGTGTGAGACGGTTATTAAAAAAGCCTCTAGAGGTAACCTAGAATGGTGTGGAGTGGGGTGGGGGAGGGAGGGTAGGGAGGGAGGGCTTCTTTGGGTGGAGGGGGGACAGGGAGGGTGGTGGGGTAGGGTTCACAGGAAAAGGAACCTATTTAGGAGATCTTATGATACACGGAATCACAAAGAGTTTTTCTTTTTTTTTTTTTTTTTGTACAGTGGAAAGTAGGATAACACATTGGGCACTGGTTAAACAAAATATAAAAAGTACATTAGAACACCGGTTAATATACTGGGCACCAAGAAAAAAAAACACAGACAGAACATGAATATTTATAGTATAAAAATATGGGTTTTAAGTAAGCACGGGGTAGATATACTATTTGACACAAAGGGGTATAACAATAAGTATGAAAAGGAGAAAAAGGGGTTTTTTTTTTTTTTTTTTTTTTTTTTCTCTTTCTCCCCCTATGGATAAACGGGTACACCTCTATGACTCTATTAGAATCTAGCTTATTGCTACTACCTTTTGGTTTCCCTTCGATAGATGTTATATAAAAGAGCATTGACATTGAATATTGGATCATGGAATGTTCGTGGATTGGGTACCCCGATCAAAAGAGCAGTTGTATATGATATGCTAGGTATTTTTAGAATAGATATTGCCTGTCTGCAGGAGACACACCTGACTCAAGATACTAAATCTCAGGTGAGAAACAAGAGATTTCAGTGTCAATTCCACTCTGTATACTCCTCCTATTCTAGGGGGGTATCAGTGTTAATTGGGAGAGGAGTGGCTTTTACCTGCAGACAGAGCATAATAGATAAGGAGGGTCGGTATATTTTTTTACACTGTATAATAGAAAATCAGGAATATGTGTTGGCAAATGTATATATCCCTCCGCCTTTTAGACTAGATGTTCTGTATGAGTTATTGGAGTTTATTGTAGACAAGAACAGTATACCAATTATAGTGGTTGGGGACTTTAATGTGGTAATAAATAAAATGATTGATAGGTTCCCCCCAGGCAACCAGGGCCAGACACCACAGGGAAACCGTATGAGCCACTTCCTTCAGGAAGCGGGGCTATTGGATCTATGGAGAATACGGAACCCTGGGACATTACAGTTTTCATGTTACTCGGGCTCCTATTCTACATTTTCAAGAATAGATCTTGTACTGGGCAATGAGCTAGGCTCTCAAACAATCAAAAATATAACTTACCAACCAAGGGGTGTATCAGATCACTCGCCCCTAATAATTTCATTAAGTACTAAAAATAAGATAGTTGACAGGTTTTGGAAAATGAACCCTGTGTGGTTTGGGATTATAGAGGATCCAAATGAGATAATAGCCAAGGTAAATGAGTTCATAAGGTTTAATACAGATACTACAACAAGAGGGATGATGTGGGATGCCCTGAAGGCCTATTTGAGGGGTTTATTTATACAACAAGTTTCTAAAATTAAAAAATCCTCACTAGACTGGGAGGACAAGGCTAGGAGAGAGGTAATAACAGCAGAAAGGGAGTATATGAAGGACCCAACCCCGGATAAACAAAGTAATTGGGAAAATAAACAACAAGTATACTCAGATGCAATGTGTAGGAAGTCTGAACATAAAAGATTATTCCAAAATCAAATAATATATGGGGAGGGGGAAAGGGTTGGGAAAATGCTGGCCCATCTGGTTAGATCTGGATCCTCAGGCTCCACGATACCCGCCATTAGGACAAAGAATGGAGAGATTTCATCTCAGGTGGACGTGATAATAGATACCTTTAAAAATTATTATGAAGAACTCTACACATCCAGGGGGGATGTGGAGCGTGGGGATTCAGATAAATTCTTTGGGGATATCAAGATGCCCTCCCTTACAGAGTCAGATAGTGAGATATTAGAAGCCCCAATAACTCTGGAGGAAATTAAATTAGCCGTAACAGAAATGAAAAATCAGAAATCCCCAGGTCCTGATGGACTCCCTGTTGAAACTTATAAAAATTATGGGACGGTGTTACTTCCGGAGCTTCTTAAAACGTTTGAGTGGGCAAAAAAGGAGGGGAAGCTTCCCATATCAATGACGGAAGCCACGATAATAGTGCTGCACAAAGAAGGGAAAGATCCTTTAGATCCTGGGTCCTATAGACCTATCTCCCTATTATGCTCTGATGTGAAAATATTATCAAAGATTTTGGCTACTAGGTTAAAGAAATTAATCCATAAACTGGTCCATCCCGACCAGACTGGTTTTATACCCCAAAGATCAACCAGCAGGAATATTAGAAGGCTATTTCTGAACATGCAGATACCAACGGAAAACACAGGTGCACGGGCTGTGATGATGCTAGATGTGGTAAAGGCGTTTGATAGTCTTGAATGGGGGTACATATGGCGAGTAATGAAGGAGTTTGGGTTTGGTCCTTCCTATATCAACTGGGTTAAAATCCTTTATAACAACCCCAGGGCAAGGATCAGGGTGAATAATGTCTTTTCGGATGAATTCCGACTTGAAAGGGGTTCTAGGCAGGGGTGCCCCCTGTCACCCTTGATCTTTGCTCTGGCAATGGAGCCAGTTGCTATTGCAGTAAGGCAGGATAGGATTATGGAGGGGTTCCGGAGAAGGGACAGAGAAGAACGGATAGCGTTATATGCGGACGATGTCCTCATTTATCTGGGGGATACAGAGAGATCGCTCAGACAGGTGATGAACATCTTTTCGAGGTTTGGAACAATTTCGGGTCTTACCATAAACTGGGGAAAGTCAGCATTGTTACCAATAGATCCCATCAGAAGGAGCCCAGACTTGGAAAATGTTCAAGTGGAAATAGTAGAGAAAACCAAATACTTAGGCATATATATAACAAATGACCCAAATAATTACATAAACAATAACTTAGCCCCCCTACTGTCTAAATTTAAGAACAAGAGTGATATATGGAAGGAACTCCCTTTATCAGTGGTTGGCAGATGTAATCTGATCAAAATGCTGTGGTTGCCTCAGTTATTATATCTGCTGCACAATTCACCAATATGGATACAAAGAAAATGGTTTAAAAAAATAGATACTCTACTAAGATCCCTTATATGGAAAGGAAGACAGCCTAGAATAGGCCTCCAGACTTTACAACTACCAACTTTGAAGGGGGGCCTGGCAGTACCACATCCGCGTAGTTATTTTTTAGCAGCCCAATTGCAGCATCTGGGCTCGGACATGGAAGGGGACAAAAGTGGGGAACTGATAATTGCAGATGCGCCACATAAGACATTAGTGGAAGTCTTGGAGGCTAACTCTTTTTTCTATAGACCCCCTACGGTTAAATTAGTGATAAAAGTCTGGAGATCTATAAAGGCTCTGAGGGATATGGGAGGTATGGTTAAAGGTGTGCCGCTCTGGGATAATAAGAATTTACAAGAGCTAAGATTAATAGGGAAAATAAAGTCATGGGAAAGGAAGGGGATAGTTAGCCTGGATCAACTATATAATGGTAGTTCCCTAAAAACGTTTTCTACATTAAAAGAGGACTTTAATATACCAAACAACTCATACTATAGCTATCTACAAATTAAACATGCTCTAAAAGCACAGTTTGGAGAACAAGGCCCGGTGTGGAGCACGGCCCCCATATATGAAAGAATAAGCAGCTCTGACGGACCAAAAGGTTCCATAGCTGAGTTCTACCCATATATATGTAGTAACAGTATTACGAGCTCAGAAAACCTAAAATGCAGAAGTAAGTGGGAAAGAGACCTGGGAAGCATCCCGGATGACCAATGGAAAAAGATATTAGCCGGGGGGAACCAAGTTTCACTTTCACCCGCCCAGAAGATGTCATACTTAATGCTCTTACATAGAACATACTACACTCCAAAAAAATTGTTCGAATGGGGGCGGAGGAGGGACGCTAACTGCCCTAGGTGCCAAAACACCGGGGACCTGATCCACATGATTTGGAATTGCCCGAAACTACACCGTTACTGGACGGGAATATTAGATAGTATAAATAAGATCTTTAAGCTGTCACTCAAAATGCATCCTAATCTGTGTATTATGGGTGTGGGAGAGAGGCTGGGGAACTTCAAAAATAAAGCAGTATTAAGGTGCCTGTTCCAGGCAAAGAAATTAATAGCGCAGAGATGGCAGGCAGAGAAACCCCCCTCCAAAGAAGACTGGTTTAAAACAGTAACGGAAACAATATGGAAGGAAAAGGTAGTTTATGCAAGGAGAGGGAATTTAAAGGAATTTAAAAAAATCTGGATGCCTTGGTTAGTGGAAATGGGTTATCCCATGTAAAACTGTTGTAGGAAGAGATAAGGTAATGAATGTACGATATTAAGTAATTAGGTTGATGTGGCAGGAACAAGGGTAAGATAGGTGGGGAGGGAATGGGGATAAAGAGGGGGGGGAGTTAGGGTGTGGGGAAGGGGAAAATGAATAGTATTGTTTGGCTTTCCCTGTTTGGTATTTACAAACGGTGTATGTACAAGGTGTATTTAAGAATTGCTGTTAAAATAAGGAAAAATTATTTTCTCTCTTTTTGTACTATTTGAAAAATTGAATAAAGATTATTGAAGTTAAAAAAAAAAAGTCTCATTCTTACCCAGTACGAAGAATGTAAGGGCTGACGCATTATCGCAACAGTTTTCCTCCATTTTCAAGTGGGCCTCCTACAACCCATACCCAATGAAGAGAAGCCTTGGACCCACTTGTCTTTGGATTTTATTGTGGAGTTACCCATCTCCCAGGGAAACAGTTATTCTTATGGTGGTTGACCGGTTCTCAAAAATGTCACATTGTATTCCACTAAAGAAGTTGCCCACATCCAAAGTACTGACATCCATTTTTGCTCGGGAGATCTTTCGGTTACATGGGCTACCCAAGGTTATCATCTCTGACGGGGGGTACCCAGTTTGTCTCCAGGTTTTGGCGAGCCTTTTGTGCAGAGTTAGGAATTCAGCTTCTCTTCTCCTCTGCGTATCACCCGCAGTCCAATGGAGCCGCAGAACGAGCCAACCAAGCCTTGGAGTCGTTTCAACGCTATATTTCTGACCACCATAACAAGTGGTTAGACCTCTTACTTTGAGCAGAGTTTGCTCACAATACTGCCACCAATACCGCTTCCTGATTGTCTCAGTTTATTTTGAATTATGGTTTCCAACCATCCATGTTGCCTGACTCATTTGTTCCTCAAAGAATTCCTGCATTAGAGGAGCATCTCTGCGATCTTCATTCCAATTGGGTGCAGGTCCAAGAGTCCTTGCAATGTGCCAGTGAGAGTTACAGACTCCATGCTGACCGCCAATGCCTGCCTCCGCCTTCCTACCAGGTTGGGGAAGGGGTCTGGCAGCTAACTCGTAACCTCTGACTCCGTGTTCCCTCACTGAAATTGGCACCGTAGGATCAACCCAGTGGCTTACGCATTAGACCTTCCTTCTAACATGCGTATTTCAAATTTTTTTCACGTCTCCTTATTAAAACCTTTGGTGTACAACCGCTTCACCACCTCGGTGCCATGTCCTCGTCCGGTGCCGGTCGAGAACCATTAGGAGTATGCGATACAATCGATCGTTGACTCCCGTAGGTTCCGTGGGTGCATACAGTACCTGGTTCATTGGAAAAGGTACTGTCCGAAGGAACGCTCTTGGGTCTCATCCTCCTGTCCTCCTCCGTGCTTTCCATAGACAGTTTACCCTCAAACCTGGTGGTACTCTGAGGGGGAGGGGAAGTTGAGGAGGGGGTACTGTCAGGGCTGGGCTCTCAGCCCTTCCTTCTCTGTCCTCAGGTTGCTCAGCTTTCAAGTAAATTTCCAGCACTCATAACTCCACAGTGGCTCACCTGTTGATCATCTGCTCGCCAGTCAAGCCCGCAGCCACGCCCTTCTGGCTATTTAAACTACCTGGTTCATTTCTTCAATGCCTTCGCCTTGGTCAACATATCTAGAGACTCTCTGCTGTGTTCCTGTTGAAGATTTGCCTGGCTGACGTCCTTTCTGGTTCCTGATCCTGTCTGCTGTGTCTGACTACACTGATCTCTGGCTTCTGGATTTCCTGGCTTGTTCAGACTACCCGATTTGGCTACCGAACACTGGCTATGTTTTGACTACGTTTACCAGTTGTACCATTTTTACCATTTTATTAAAAAGTGTGATTTTTACTGCATTTTCTGTCTCCGTCTGTTTCATGGTTCCTGACACCTTGCGGGCGCTGCAGGATTTAGTCCTTCACAGTGTAGTGTGTTACCAATTGTTTTCTTGGTAACTATGGTCCCAGCTGCCTTGAGATCCTTGACAAGATTCTCCCGTGTAGTTCTGGGCTGATTTCTCACCGTTCTCAGGGTCATTGAAACTCCACAAGGTGAGATCTTGCATGGAGCCCCAGACCGAGGGAGACTGAGTTATTTTGTGTTCCTTCCATTTGCAAATAATCGCACCAACAATTGTGACCCTCTCATCAAGCTGCTTGGCGATGGTCTTGTAGCCCATTCCAGCCTTGTGTAGGTCTACGATCTTGTCCCTGACATCCTTGGAGACCTCTTTGGTCTTGGCCATGATGGAGAGATTGGAATCTGATTGATTGCTTCTGTGGATGGGTGTCTTTTATACAGGTAGCAAGCTGAGATTAGGAGCACTCCCTCTAAGAGAGTGCTCCTAATCTCAGCTTGTTACCTGTATAGAAGACACCTGGGAGCCAGAAAGCTTGCTGATAGGGGATCAAATGCTTATTTCACTCATTAAAATGCAAATCAATTTATTACTTTTTTGAAATGTGTTTCCCTGGATATATTTGTTGTTCTGTTTTCAACTGTTAAAATAAACCTACAATTAAAATTATAATGATCATTTCTTTGTTAGTGGGCAAGCGTACAAAATCAGCAGGGCATCAAATACTTTTTTCCCTCACTGTACATATTAGGGTATCCTAATCATGAAAATAAATAATAATAACCGATATATGATATATGCAAAGCTGAGTGGAGGTAAAAGTGGAACAGAGCGGGTGAACAAAAAGAGTTAGGGAGGTGGAGGGGGGGTCAAATGGGTGGCAGGACCAGCTAGAGCAGGTTCAAAATCAGGGTTCCAATAGGAATTCATCAACCATCAGGGTTCCAATAGGAATTCATCAAAGTCAGGAAGCAAAACGTTATGGCAATAGCAAGAAATATAGCTATGTTTAAAAAAATATATATTTTTTTTGTTTTACTATTTTAGACCAGTTTTCTTTTTATGTTACCATTTACCACTAAATGAAAGCCCAAGTTGTCCTGAAAAAAAACAAGGTATAATCCACCTAGATACACAAAGTAGTTGCATTCATATGTACAGTTTTACTAACACATGTCAACGTTGCAAAATTGTGTTCAGGCATTAGGGTATGTTTTATCCTCCATAATGAATTTTATCCTCCGTTAAACAAAGTAACAAAATAAATATACATTAACTCCATCCACTTCCTACGTGCAATAAAATAAACAGTGGGCTCCATTCACAGAACCAGATGGCATGCAGTATTTAGGTGTTTTCCCAAATACCACATGCGATCCTGAAAATGTCAATTCACTACTGCTTTATGCGGTATCTACCGCATAAAGCAAAAACGCTCAGTAAATACTGCATAAAACAGAAACCTAAAACAAAAAAAATTGCATGCAGTAAATAAGTAGTGGTCCCGGCATGCGATATTTATGTACCTGGCAGCCACCAGCATCCTTGACAACCAGTAAACAACATGGTTGTTAAGGAGCGAGCAGCTGCCGCATCCTTCACAACCGATGAGTCATCATCGGCCAGCCGGGTTCCGGTAATTAATAAATCTGGAAAAAAAACACGTAGAGTTCCCCTCCGCAATCCATACCAGGCTCTTTGGGTCTGGTATGGATTTTGAAGGCATCCCCCATGACAATTTTTTTTTTAATGGCGTGAGGTTCCCCCTAAAATTTATATTAGACTCTTATCTGAGCATGCAGCCTGGCAGGTCAGGAAACATAGGGGACTAGCGAACGGCCTCTTCCCCACAACCCTGGCCGGTGATTGTGGGGGGCAGGGGGCTTATTGAAATCTGGAAGCCCCCTTTAAGAAGGGGGCCCCCAGATCCTGCCCCCCCATGTGAATGAGTAGGGGTACATAATACCCCTACTCATTCACCAAAAAAAAAATGTGTAGTGTAAAAAAACACATTTCTGACAAGTATAAAAAAAATGTCCCCCGGTGTAGATCCATCAATCACGACACGCGCCATCTGACACTTCTTAAATAACCAAGGGGCGGGGCCACATGGTGATGTCACCAGGTGATACCACCCCTCGTTGTGTCGTCAGCCAGGGGCATGCTGGGTCAATGACGTCACAATGGCAGTTACTGGTTGTTGATGCTGGTGGCCGTCTGCTCCTTAACAACCAGCTATTCATAAAATAACTTGTGCAGTATTTTAGTAGCACATACTCGGATGCGGTATCTTACCACATACTCGGATGTGGTAAGATACCGCTTTGAAAATTAAGCCCAGCGTCTCTTAATGTGTCCATGAGAGAAACATCTCTTCTTATTCAAGAATACACATGATATATGGAATGAGCACTTTTAAGGTGCCAGACAAAGATAACGTACTACATCATATTGGTAAAATTCATATCAAATTTTATTGGATACATTAAAAAGATACTTTTGTCTTTGTTAAAATATTTTTTTCAAATAAAGATCACATGCGATCAAGGTATACAGTTCAGCGGTAATTGCTCAACATATTTTGCCAGAAAATAGCTTCTTCGGAAGACTTTGTATTTTACTGTACAGGATGTTGACCTGGAAACGCCACCAGGTAGGTATGTATCCACATAACGGCCAAAGGATCACCATCAAAAGGATATCAGTGTGTCATAGGAGGACCATATCACCACAATGAAGATCTCCAAATGTTAGACAAGTAAAATGATGACAGGAAGGGGATTCCTCCAATAGTTGCACTTATTATATAACAGGTGACCACCTACCATGCTGTAATGAGGAGCCATAATTGATTGTCATGCTGAGTGAGATCAGCTTTATTAAACCTGCTTGTTTAGCCTATTAATGCTAGCGGCTTGGTTGTAATGAGCCATCCATTGGTTGTAAAATGAAACAAGGAAAAGGGGCGCCTCTGAGTATGTATCAATAAAACATTTATTATAAAAAACAATATCCACCATAGAAGATAGCATATCTGCATTCAAGCATGTCTCTGGATGAGAGGAGAGGGACTGCAGGCTTCAGCATGTCCATAAACAGCTGGCGAATCCACATGAGATGATGTGAGGCGGTGAGGCACAGCCGGGTCCTGTCACAAGCGGTGCTGTGATGTAGTCAGTCTCGTCTGGTAGCACGGCCGTGGAGAGGGAACCAGAACGAGGCTTGGCACGCACAGCAAAGCATGGCGCGGAGCCGTGACATCACCAGTGTGCGACGCGTTTCCGAGTATACAGGCTATGGATGGTCGGCATAGCAGCACTCCTTTGTCAAGCATGGGGTGTGTGGGTCTAAACAAGATCTTATAGTCTCAACAGGGGGAGGGGCCAGATAAATACACACTAGGTTTAACACATTGTAGGCACAAAGGGGCTGGAGGAAAAACGGCATATCAGAAAGCAATGAAATAAACATGGCAGAGAAATACTTGGTGGAAAAAAATGCATGAGAAATACATAAGCATTTATTAAAGTAAAATACAGATTGATAAAATAAATTAAAATAGGGAAATAATTTGCATAATAAATGCCATTATCTACTGAATACATAGACCACCAGATAAAAAAAATATATAATGAAGAAATTGGGGTATAAATATGTACGGGGTACGTTTCTTAAATGAGACATGGTATAAAAAAAAATGACGGATGGGGTTAGAGGAAAAGAGAATCCGCATATTAATATTTAAGAATGGGGGGGGGGGGGGGGTTAAGGTAAAAACAAGGTAATGAGTGAATATATTATGTAATAATATATTACACAATATATTTTCCATGGAACATAGTGGGGAATGTGAGGGAATATATATATATATATATATATATATATATATAAAAAATTTATATGAAACAATATATATAGGTAGTAGTTACTCATGATGGGAGGGAAGGGGAGAAGGGGAGGGGGGGGGAGAAGGGGGAAGGGTTTGGGGGGAAGGAAAGGAGAGAAGGGGGGAGAAAAGAGAATGGGAAGGGGAGGAGGGGGGGGAAAGGGAGGGGAGGAATGGGAGGGGGAAGGGGAGGAGGGGGGTGATGGGGGCAAGCCAATACTTACTGGAAGGGACCGAATCAACTCCCCCCATATATTAAACACAATGTGTGAAAAAATGGCAGAGAATGGGTGAATAACAGATCAATGTAAACATCTAGGCTAATAGTAGATAACTATAGTACAGTAACATGTTATAACATCGTGGCGATTTCAATTGCCTTGTTTAAACCACCGGGCCAGAGGACATCAAGAGTGTAGATCCAGAATGTCTCTCTTGCGCACAGTTTTTTAAAACGCTCTGCTGCAGTGAGTGATTTGGAGATTTGCTCAATCACCCAAACTTTTAGGCCAATGGTGGATTTTTTATGGTGCTCAGCGAAATGTCGGGGAACGCTGTGCATGTCCTTGCCACCCTCAATAAGCCTACAAGTTTTGTATTGGATTTTTTTTTTTTGCACTGGTACATACCAACTAAAGGTATGAGAACTGTAGGGTTGGTACATGCATTAGTTGTTTTAATTTTGCTGGGGACAATTTTACTTTTAAGGTTGGGAGCTTTTCGGTATGTAATTCTGGGTACTGGGGGGAGGGTGGTTTTTAGGAGGGGATCTTGTAGAAAGATATCCCAATGTTTGTTCAGAATGTTCTCCATTTTTTTTATATTGGAAGTGGAAAGTGGTGATGAATCTGGTAGAGTGATCTATTTTGTTTTTTTCCTGTTTGGTGGGTTTTCCTTTTGCATACAGAGCACATGCTTCATCTACCAACTCTTTGGGGTATTCTTTGTCAGCAAATTTTTGTTTGAGTGAAATACTAGATGAGGCATAGTCGCTATCCAAGGTGCAGTTGTTTCTTAAGCGGCAAAATTGTCCTTTAGGTATATTTTTAGTCCATTTTGGGTAATGGCAGCTGATATAATGTAAAAAAGAGTTACCTCCTGTGGGTTTTTTTGCTATTATATTCTTGCCTATGTGGCCTAATTCCAAATCGAGGAAGGCTAAGTTGGTTGGGTCAGAAACATGGGTGAATGTTAGTCCATATGGGTTGTGATTGCAGTGATCAACAAAAAGAGCAATGAGGTTGGGGGGACCATCCCAGATGATTATTATATAATCGATATAACGTTAAAAAAAAAACAAGATTGGATGAGTAGGGATTGTCGTGCCATCAGAGATGGCACTCACCTCTTAGAACTTTTAGCGCCCTACAGATGGGAACCCACATACACGTGGCTCACCCTTGATGTCGCCTCTCTGTATACCTCCATCCCCCACGATTTTGGCCTAATGGCCCTAGAATTTTTTCTTGCCCATGAACCCCTCATTAATCCCAGACAAGTTGCCTTCATCTTGGAGGCCACAAATTTCTGTTTAACCCATAATTATTTTACTTTTGATGATGAATTTTTCCTACAGATCCAAGGGACTGCTATGGGAGCCAATTTCACTCCATCCTATGCAAATCTAGCCATGAGGTATTGGGAGAAAAACTTTATTTGGCACGACAACCCCTACTCATCCAATCTCGTTTTTTTTGGACATTATATCGATGATATAATAATCACCTGGGATGGTCCCCCCAACCTCATTGCTCTTTTTGTTGATCACTGCAACCACAACCCATATGGACTAACATTCACCCATGTTTCTGACCCAACCAACTTAGCCTTCCTCGATTTGGAATTAGGCCACATAGGCGAGAATATAATAACAAAAAATTACACCAAACCCACGGCAGGTAACTCTTTTTTACATTATACCAGCTGCCATTACCCAAAATGGAATAAAATATACCTAAAGGACAATTTTGCCGCTTAAGAAACAACTGCACTTTGGATAGTGACTATGCCTCATCTAGTATTTCACTCAAACAAAAATTTGCTGACAAAGAATACGCCAAAGAGTTGGTAGATGAAGCATGTGCTCTGTATGCAAAAGGAAAACCCACCAAACAGGAAAAAAACTAAATAGATCACTCTATCAGATTCATCACCACTTTCCACTTCCAATATAAAAAAATGGAGAACATTCTGAACAAACATTGGGATGTCTTGCTACAAGATCCCCTCCTAAAAACAACCCTCCCCCCAGTACCCAGAGTTACATACCGAAAAGCTCCCAACCTTAAAAGTAAAATTGCCCCCAGCAAAATTAAAACAAATAATACATGTACCAACCCCACAGTTTTCATACCTTTAGTTGGTATGTACCAGTGCAAAAAAATCTGATGCAAAACCTGCTCTTTCATTGAACATGGTCAAAAATCATTTCTCTCCAAAGGAAAAACCTACATGTTAGATCAATTCTACAATTGCTCTTCTGACTTTGTGGTATATGGCCTCACATGCCCTTGTGGCCTAATTTATGTTGATCGAATGATCTGCCCCCTTAGACAACGTTTCGGCCAACACCGTAGGCTTATTGAGGGTGGCAAGGACATGCACAGCATTCCCCGACATTTCGCTGAGCACCATAAACAATCCACCATTGGCCTAAAAGTTTGGGTGATTGAGCAAATCTCCAAATCACTCATTGCAGCAGAGCGTTTTAAAAAACTGTGCGTGAGAGAGACATTCTGGATCTACACTCTTGATGTCCTCTGGCCCGGTGGTTTAAACGAGGCAATTGAAATCGCCACGATGTTATAACATGTTACTGTACTATAGTTATCTACTATTAGCCTGGATGTTTACATTGATCTGTTATTCACCCATTCTCTGCCATTTTTTCACTACAGGTATCTTTTTTCACACATTGTGTTTATAATTTATGGGGGGAGTTGATTGGGTCCCTTCCAGTAAGTATTGGCTTGCCCCCATCACCCCCCTCCCTTTCCCCCTCCCATTCCTCCCCTCCCTTTCCCCCCCTTTCTCTTCCCCCCCTTTCTCTCCTTTCCTTCCCCCCCAACCCTTCCCTTCCCCCCCAACCCTTCCCCTTCTCTCCCCTTCCCTTTCTCTCCTTCCCTCTCCTCCCTCCCATCATGAGTAACTACTACCTATATATATTGTTTCATATATATTTTTTATATATATATTCCCTCACATTCCCCACTATGTTCCATGGAAAATATATTGTGTAATATATTATTATATAATATATTCACTCATTACCTTGTTTTTACCTTAACCCCCCTCCCCCCATTCTTAAATATTAATATGCAGATTCTCTTTTCCTCTAACCCCATCTGTCATTTTTTTTTTTTTACCATGTCTCATTTAAGAAACGTACCCCGTACATATTTATACCCCACTTTCTTCATTATATATTTTTTTTATCTGGTGGTCTATGTATTCAGTAGATAATGGCATTTATTATGCAAATTATTTCCCTATTTTAATTTATTTTATCAATCTGTATTTTACTTTATTAAATGCTTATGTATTTCTCATGCATTTTTTTTCCACCAAGTATTTCTCTGCCATGTTTATTTCATTGCTTTCTGATATGCCGTTTTTCCTCCAGCCCCTTTGTGCCTACAATGTGTTAAACCTAGTGTGTATTTATCTGGCCCCACCCCCTGTTGAGACTATAAGATCTTGTTTAGACCCACACACCCCATGCTTAACAAAGGAGTGCTGCTATGCCGACCATCCATAGCCTGTATACTCGGAAACGCGCCGCACATTGGTGACTTCACGGCTCGGCGCCACGCTTTTCTGTGTGTGCCAAGCCTCGTTCTGGTTCCCTCTCCACGGCCGTGCTACCAGACGAGACTGACTACATCACAGCACCGCTTGTGACAGGACCCGGCGTCCTCCTTCCACCTCCCCTGGAACCCACAGATGCCTGGATGTTTTCTACACACCATGACATCTCTGCTCTGTGTGCCAAGGAGAAAAACCGCTGTGCCTCACCACCTCACATCATCTCATGTTGATTCGCCAGCTGTTTATGGACATGCTGTAGCCTACAGTCCCTCTCCTCTCCTCTCATCCGGAGACATGCTTGAATGCAGATATGCCATCTTCCATGTGAGTGGATATTGTTTTTTATAATAAATGTTTTATTGATACATACTCAGAGGCGCCCCTTTTCCTTGTTTCTTCTCAGCCTTTCTTGGACCTTGCTTCTGGTCCCATCGGTGGCAGCCCTTACAGACCAGTTTCTATATATATATATATATATATATATATATATATATATATATATATATATATATATATATATATATATATATTTAATCATTATATATAGTTCTCGACCCCCCCCTGGACTATCAAGGTACACTCTATAGAGGTACTGTTGCATTGCGCCTGTTTTACTTGTAAATTGTTTATAAAATAAGTAACATTTGGTGATCTTCATTGTGGTGATATGGTCCTCCGTTGACACACTTATATCCTTTTGATGGTGATCCGGCCCTTATGCGGATACATACCTGTCACGGAACGTCCCACACTCCGCTTGAGTGCTTCCGCCAGTATACCACTTCCTCCCAGTCTGGACACAGATATCAGATATTCCAACCGCTCCCAAGCATAAAACAAGACGAGACTTGCTTATATGCTAACATGGACTGTTTTATTATCACACACGGACACAACAGATAAAATAACTCAGAGACCCCCCACCCCCACCCTTGGAAAAGAGGGTGGGTTAAACTGTCCAAAGACAATGGACACACAGGTCAGGTGTGTTCAAACTTCTCTTCAGTAAACAGTCTTAGCAGGGGGCTGCTGGAGGAATCCCCCTCCCCCTATAGCAATACACATCCCAAATGATCACAGCAAAGAGTCCACAACAGAATGAGACAACATACAATATAAACATATATACAAGATTGAGTCTGATTAGTACAGATCAGACTGGATTTCTCATTCACCTTGCAAAGAGTGTTGTTCCCTTGAAAATCCAGGGCCCATAATCAAAAGGCAAGAGGCTTGCATTCAGTTCTCTCCAAAAGCCTCTGTCCCAGCTAGGTCTGTCACAATACCTACCTGGTGTCCTCTCGGGGTGAATGAACATCATGTTCAGTACAATAAAAAGTCTCCTAAAGAAGCTATCTTCTGGCAAAACACGTTAATCAATTACCGCTATACTGTATACCTGGATCGCATGTGATCTTTATTTGAAAAAAATGATTTCAACAAAAACAAAAGTATCTTTTTAATGTATCCAATAAAATTTGATATGAATTTTAACAATATGATGTACATTATCTTTTTTCTGGCACCTTCAAAGTCCCCGTTCCGTATATCATGTGTATTCTTTAGTTTATGGGATGTGGTGACTTGCTCCCCAGACCCCTGGCTGATAACAGAAACTCTTCTTAGTCAACTTCTGGGGAACTGTAATAGTGCTTCTTATCCACTGGCTGTGTTTTATTCACCAAGTGCAGCCTGCCACCTTTTTTTGAACATACACTCACTAATTCCCTAGCCCAGCTCTCTCAAGTCAGGCCAATCAACATAAACCACCACTTTTGGGCAAATTTCAGCTCCTTTGGCAATGGCTCCCCTCCACAATTTCTTAATTTCACTCCGGATGAATTTAAATGCAGGCAGCAGTAAAATCTAATTTAAAAAAGCTACATAGCACAATTCTATAAAAAAAAAAAAAAAAAAAAAAAACTAGGAATCCTTATATTAACCTCCCTGGCAGTATTCCCAAGCGTGACTCAGGTTGATTTTCTCTGCCAGGAGCGGTAACCTCGAGTCAGTCTCAGGGTAACATTGCAGAGCTGTCAGCGGAGTCCCCTTACCTTCTGGCGATCCAGCGACGTCTTCCGCTGTGATCGCCGGCGAGAACGGCATCTGACTTCCTGGTTCCATTCCCTGCAAGCAGTAGCGGTGCATGGGAGCGGAACTGGGCGGGAAATTCAAAAGTGACACACACATTCAAAAGTGACACATATATAAAAGAGGTGATACATTGTAATCTGAGAGGATTACTCTATATCATCTCAGATCTGACACTTAATCACTGTACAGTGCCCCTTGCCTGCCATTTTACTGTCATTTGTGGCCATAAAATATTTATAACATAGCATCAAAAAAGAGCAACTTTACTGCAAAAGCGCTTTTGGACCAGTTGAGGGACAGCGACACGGAGTTGCTCGCAGTACTGAGCGATAGTGAGTCGTGGGGAGATTTGTCGTCTGACACTGATCTGGCAAGTGACAACGGTGATGATCCTGCACCTAACCTCAGCGATGTGCGCACTTGGTGCCCTTGACTCGCACTTGACTGCGATACGGACCAGGTAGCGCCCCCAAGATTCCCCTTCACTGGATCACCTGGGATGAAGGTAGATGTTGAGCGTGACAACCCTCTGGCATACCTGCAATTATTCCTCACTGAGGAGGTAATTGAAAAAATTGTTACAGAGACAAATCGCTACCAAGAGCAGCAATCCGCTACGCTGCATGACAGGTTTTCCAGAAGCAGAAAGTGGGAACCGGTGACCAAAGAGGACATCTGGCAGTTTCTGGGACTCATCATTCTTCAGGGGGTGGTGGGGAAACCGCTCCAGAAATGGTACTGGACCACCAATAAGTTACTGGCCACTCTGGTTTTAAACAAGTACAAATGGATGCATTATGATTTGCAAACGTTTGGCAGAATAGACATGATACAAAATCCTAAACCCTGGGTTTAGGATTTTGTATCATGTCTATTCTGCCAAACGTTTGTACATCATAATGCATCCATTTGTACTTGTTTATTCTTTATTTATTATGTACTTTTTTGTTTTTATATAATAAACTTTATATATTTTTACCTAATTTGTGCTATGGTAGTGCCTTCAAAGTCCCACCTCTAGGGGGTTCCTTTATCTCTATGTTCACTTGGGATGTGGCACACCTTTTCTGGTAGTAGCTGTGTTTGGATATTCATGTTTCGTTTTTTGGCACTGTGATGTCAGAATACCGTTTTTCCCTCATCATGAAGTATTTCCACTTCACGAACAATGAAGAATTTGATGAGGCCACGCATCCTGCGCCCAAACTAAAAAAAAATCTGGGAGGTATGCCAAATGATTGTGACCAATTTCCAGCGGACCTACCTGCCAAAAAGGGACGTCAGCGTGGATGAAAGTTTGATGGTCTACAAGGGAAGCCTAAGCTGGATACAGTTTATTGCATCCAAAAGAGCGCGGTTTGGTATCAAATCCTACATGCTCTGCGAGTCATCCACTGGGTACATCTGGAATTCGGTCATTTACACCGGTAAAGGCACGCAGTTCAACCCCAGGTACAGCGGCTATGGGATGGCCACATCATCTGTCCTTACACTGCTGGAGCCATTGCTGAACCAGGGATATTGTGTGACCATGGACAATTTCTACACGTCTCCAGAACTGTATGAGGTTTTGCTACAAAACAAGACTGATGCGTATGGTACCGTTAGGCCTAACCGACGTGACATGCCATCTATGTTTGCCAAGAAAAAACTAAAAACCGGACAAATGGTTGCCTGGCAGAAGGGTAAGATGATGGCAATGCGATGGCGAGACAAGAAGGACGTGTGTCTCATGAGTACTGTGCACAATACCTCCACTGCCATGGTCCACACAAAAGGTGGGAAAGATGTGTTGAAGCCGCAAGTTGTGAGAGACTATAATAACACAATGGGAGGTGTCAACAGAGCCGATCAGGCAATGACATTTTATCCGGCTATGCGCAAACAGCAAAAAAAATTATAAGAAGATTTTCAGGCATCTTCTGGAACAATGCCTTTGGAATGCATATATCCTGTACAGAGCAAAGAGTGACAAGCCTCTTGTTCATTCTGATTTTATCTGGAAGGTGCCTGAGCAGATTTTTGTCAACCACCAGACGCCATCAGTAGCTGTGAACAGACCAGGACGATGTGCTGTTGACGTTGCCAACCCAGAACGCCTGACTGGTAGTCACTTTATTGACTACGTACCGCCAACCACAGAAAAGGCAGCACCTACCAGGATGTGCGTGGTTTGCTGTTCAAAGAGATATGGCAATTGAAAGAAAGTCCGAAAAGAAAGCAGGTTCCATTGTCCTGATTGTGACGTCGGACTTTGTGCTGTACCTTGTTTCAAAATTTATCACACTCAGGATGTTTATTGAATTTTCTTGTTTGACAAATTTCATTATTTTGTATTACGTTATTGAATAAAATTATATTATTTATTAGATTATAATTCATGATTTTGTGTTTCAAACTTTATCACATCTGGAATGTCTACTAGAGTCTTGTTTGGTCAGGTTTAAGTAAGTAATTACTAAGAATTGCAGGCCTACAATACATAACACCTAATTTCCATGCAAAAAATTGTACCGCTTTTGGTACAAAATTCCTGACATAATCATACCGCCAGGGAGATTATTTCTGTATAAGTGCTTTTATATTATTTTAAAGAAACCACTTGAGGCAAAACAAAAACTAAAAAACTGGGTCAAGCAGAAATTAGGATCAGGAAATTGATACAGGTATATCAGCAGGCTGACTGTATTAAATTAGACAGTGGTTCTTTTTCTTTCTAAAATGCTGGAGCAAATATATATAAATCCTAAGCATGAGAATCACACTCATGGTAAGTAGAGCATATTAATCCATAAAACTGTGACGGACCCCCATACTCAAGAGGAGTATGTCTGCCGTATAAGCTTGCCATGTCCGGTACCAGCACGATCCAATGTCCCTTAGCCCACCCAGTGACTTGTCGTGACATCAGTGTAGGGTGGTAAAAAACATAAGACTCTTTATGCAAACACAGGCACAAAGAGATGTAAACTCAGGGGACAATCCCCCCTTCTTTGCATAATGACACAGGGCGGGGTAAACTTTACATCCTCCAGTAACATGACACACAGGTATACTCAACTTTCCAACAGTAGACTGTCTATAGGAGGGGTTGCTGGAGAAATCCCCCCTCCCCCTCTAGCATCTAATCAACATACACATATACATGCCATAATACTTTGATCCCAAGGCAGACAGAAACAATAGAACAATGGGATATAGGCACTTCACAAACACATAACAACCCCCACCCCACCTCAAACTATCTAGCAATGGTCTGAGACGCAAGGTAGAATTTATCTTCATATATTTCTTGAGGGATATTGTTCAGAAATATTACTGTCCCAAGTGAAAGAGCCCCTTCATTCTTTCAACACAAACCACACATATAAGACCCAAGATAACAGGGGTAAAAGGAAATGCTGGATCCGGTGGGGTTGTACATTGAGTCTGATTAGTGCAGACCTGACTGGGTTCTCAGTCCCCCTGTGCCTCTAATGAACACAGAGTGACTTGCACGTAGATGGGCCCAGGGGAGCTGGACAAAGAGTTTCCAGAGCTCTCTAAGGTAACCTGGGCTCCACAATCCCCCGCCCAAAGTGACTCCCGTCACTCCGTCTACAAAAAGGGTTAGAGAATCAGAAAGTGTATGTCCAATACAAGGTGGTGGGCTGATTAAAACGCAGTTGGTGGAAAAGATTGAAGTTCCCTGACTGAAGTTGAATAAGAAGACTTGTTTTTTGTTTTGTTTTTTTTATGGACAGAGAGACATGTTTTTTTTTTTGTTTTTTTTATTGCACTAAGGTAATGGGTGGAGTTACTATGTTATTTTGTTACTTTTGTTTTAATCGCTATATTCAAGTGTGATTAGCCTTTCATGACACCTTATCTCTGTGACTATTTTGCCTTCCATAATTATTTTTACATGTGTTTTTTTAGAAACCTATAACAGTATATGCTTTAACAGTTTTATTAAATCCTCCACATATGTCTTATTGGAAACTTAACAAATAGACAAAAATGTAAAAAAAAAAAAAAAACGCGTTCTAGTTTAATGTGGAATGGTAGTGCTCTGCCCTGCCCTGCCACAGTGTTAAAAAGGTTTTGTATCACCCAGAGTTTTCTTCCATGCAGGTTGAGGGGCTCCAGGGTGCTTGTGTTACACAGAGAAAACTGGGTTTTTGGTTTCCTCAGAGATTGGTAAAACCTGGTTTGTGACCTGGATTTGGGGGCTCCATAGAGACTTAGGAGGGATGAAATCTCCAATCCAGGGTCCAGGTTTTGTGAACAACCAGCACACTAATTGGACAGGTGTGCACATGGCTTTTATTAGAGACCTAGCTATGGTTTAGGGCTCCACCCTGGAGGACTCTGCCCAGAAGTCAGGAGGGCTGCACCCAGGAGGCATGTGGGAGCCAGGGCAGCAAGAAGCTAGGTTAGATGTATGCATATATCTTGTGTGAGAAAATCCTCTGGAGGATACAGAGAATGGCCTGAAGTGTGAGGCCAGAGTAGTAGCTGCAAGTGTAAGCCAGGAGGCTGATGAGGATTTGTTTGGTGGTTGAGAAATTATAAAAAACCCCTGCATGGGAAAACGTGATGTCTTAAACTCTGTTTTAGTAAAAGTGAGAAAGAAAAGCCCTTATAAAGAAGATTTAAGTTACATAGTTGGTAAGGTTGACCAAATATTCCAGTTCAATGTGTGTGTGTTTGTCACTACTATTTCACACATCCCTATATATTGTTTCCACTAACATGCCCATCAATTTTTTTTTAATTATCAACACTCTCACGCCAAGTTCCACATCCTTACTGCTCTAACAGTAAAGAGCCCCTCATGCAGTTTAACTGCTTCCCGTCCACCGTATATATATATATATATATATACATATATATACAGTTGCTCATAAGTTTACATACCCTGGCAGAATTTAGGATTTCTTGGCCATTTTTCAGAGAATATGAATCACTACACAAAAACATTTCTTTCACTCATGGTTAGTGTTTGGCTGGAGCCATTTATTATCAGTCAACTGTGTTTACTCTTTTTTTAAATCATATTGACAATAGAAACTACCCAAATGACCCTGATCAAAAGTTTACATACCCTGGTGATTTTGGCCTGATAACATGCACACAAGTTGACACAAAGGGGTTTGAATGGCTATTAAAGGTAACCATCCTCACCTGTGATCTGTTTTCTTGTAATTGGTGTGTGTGTATAAAAGGTCAATGAGTTTCTGGACTCCTGACAGACCCTTGCATCTTTCATCCAGTGCTGCACTGACATTTCTGGATTCTGGGTCATGGGGAAAGCAAAATAATTGTCAAAGAATCTGCGGGAAAAGTTAGTTGAACTGTATAAAACAGGAAAGGGATATAAAAAGATATCCAAGGAATTGAGAATGCCAATCAGTAGTGTTCAAACTCGAATCAAGAAGTGGAAAATGAGGGGTTCTGTTGAAACCAAACCACGGTCAGTTAGACAAACTAAAATGTCAGCCACATCTGCCAGGAAAATTGTTAGGGATGCAAAGAAAAACCCACAAATAATTTCAGGTGAAATACAGGACTCTCTGAAAACATGTGGTGCGGCTGTTTCAAGATGCACAATAAGGAGGCACTTGAAGAAACATGGGTTGAGTCGCCAGAAGAAAGCCATTACTACACAAATGCCACAAAGTATCCCCCTTACAATATGCCACACAACACATAGACAAGCCTCAAACTTTCTGGCACTAAGTCATTTGGAGTGATGAGACCAAAATTGAGCTTTTTGGCCACAACCATAAACGCTACATTTGGAGAGGAGTCAACAAGGCCTATGATGAAAGGTACACCATTCCTACTGGAAGGTGGAGGTGGATCGCTGATGTTTTGGGGCTGTGTGACCTACAAAGGCACATGAAATTTGGTCAAAATTGATGGCAAGATGAATGCAGTATGTTATAAAGAAATACTGGAGGAACATTTGCATTCAGCAGCCAGGAAGCTGCGCATAGGATGTACTTGGACATTCCAACATGACAATGATCCAAAACACAAGGCCAAGTCGACCTGTCATTGGCTACAGCAGAATAAAGTGAAGGTTCTGGAGTGGCCATCTGTCTTCTGACCTCAATATCATTGAGCCACTCTGGGGAGATCTCAAACGTGCAGTTCATGCAAGACAGCCCAAGAATTTACAGGAACTGGAGGCTTTTTGCCAAGAGGAATGGGCAGCTTTACCATCTGAGAAGATAAAGAGCCTCATCCACAAATACCACAAAAACTTCAAGCTGTCTTTGATGTTAAAGGGGGCAATACACAGGATTAAGAACTGGGGGTATGTAAACTTTTGATCAGGGTCATTTTTGTAGTTTCTGTTGTCATGATTTAAAAAGAGTAAACATAGTGGATTGATAATAAATGGCTTCAGCCAAACACTAACCAGTGAAAGAAAGGTTTTTGTGTTATTATTCATATTCTCTAAAAAATGGCCAAGAAATCTTAAATTCTGCCAAGTTATCTAAACTTATGAGCACAACTGTATCTATAGATATATATATCTATATATATCCTCAGATGGATGTGGTGATATTAGGATCATGGCTGCATCCTTAGCAAGCCATGATCCTGTTATCGTTCTTTAAGACAGGCAATGGGCTTTCTAGTAAAGGTCATCCCAGTGGCTCTCGATGCACTCCCTCAACGATTAGAATTCATGCGAATTCACAGGGCATTAGGTCCGCGATCGTCGGACCTTAGCAGGCCGAGAAATGTCATCTGCCGGTTGCACCACTACACCCATAAGGAGAGTATTATTTGTAAGGCATGGGAAGCTGGAGCAGTGGACTTCGACAGGGCGCAAGTAAAAATCCTGCCAGACGTTTCTCAGGCTACTCTTCAGAGGAAAGCTATACTTTGCCCCATCCTGGACTTAGCCCCCCAGCGGGCAGCAATGTACCAGTGGGGATATCCACTGTCAGTCCTCTTTAAAAGAGACCAACGCACCTTAAATCTCCTCTCCCCAAGGGACCTGCCGGCTTTATTTACCTTTCTGGAAGCGGCTCCCATCAGGATGCAGAATTGGCTCCCCTTTATCCCACAGGCGGGCGGACGCTCTGGCCCAGGGATATCAAGAAACACCCCCCAGCCCAGACAGCAAAGACAACGCCGGAGATCGAGAGCACTGACGCCGGATGGGACACGTGAGTCCTAAGGTGATGACCGAGCCCTATAACTGTGAGTAACATCCCCTACCTAACTTCCACCACCCATCCAATGAGACAGTTCTTACTCCCACGGATCTTTTTGCGGGACGTACCCCGGAGCTGCGGCCCACGAACTTTACCCAGCTTCCTCGCCCCTCTCCTCTCCACAACTGCTCCAAACCTCGGGAACATTTCCTGGATAGACTAGGTCGACCACCTCTAATCCGATTGTGGATGAGTTGAGATTGAGACTTGCTACTACTAGTTGTTCTTTTTCTCTCCCGCTGTCTTTAGCAGCACTGTTCTACACCCCCCCTTCTTTCCCCCTTTCTCTTTTCATATCTCATATTTCTGTGGCTACTCCCCCCCCCCCCCTCCTGTCTTATCAACACCAGTATTGTGACATCATTAATAGAGGTAATATTGAGGAGCCACAGTATATTGACTGTTCACAATACCTACACATCTACACCCTCTATCACCCCACCTTCCCTCTGTTCCCCTTGCTTGACCCCCCTCCTTTGCCCCCCCGCTTGCACCCTGGTTGAGGATGGATGGGCTAAACATCTATTCACTCAATGCGAAGGGCCTAAATATGCCAGAGAAACAACATATGCTCATGAATGACTTAAAACGGACCAAAGTAAATGTTGCCTTCATCCAGAAATCACACTTTAAAGAAGACTGACTCCCTGTCCTCAAGAACAGATTCTTACCCTTAGCATACTATTCTACTAACAAAACTAAATCTAAAGGGGTTTCCATCCTCATATCTAGCAAATTACCATGGACCCTTCAGGACTCTATGTTGGATGTAGAAGGGCGCTTTGCATTCATCAGAGGCCTTATAGGTGACGTACAGTTGACATTAGCAAACATCTACGTCCCAAACGATCATCAAGACACTTTCCTAAGATGACTTGGAAGCAGGACATCTGATCCTCGGAGGAGACTTTTCTCCTTAACAAACCCATCTATTTCACTCCCGAACCTCCTCTGGGAATTTGACGCCTATGGGAATATATCCAGCCTAAAGATTAATTATAGTAAATCAGAAGCTATGGGGGTCGAAGTGCTGACTACTCTTATGTCTACACTGCAATCCAGCTTCAATTTTAAATAGATGTCTCCTGCACTGAAGTACCTAGGTACCTTTGTTCCAGCCCACTTGTCCCGCGCTTTTGACCTGAATTTTCCACCCCTGCCGATTAAAACCCAGACTCTACTAGACACATGGCATAAAGGCCTCCACTCTTGGTTTAGTAGATGTAACCTAATCAAGATGTGCATTCTACCCAAGTTTTTATACCTGCTGCAGACACTCCCAATCTCGATACCATTGTCATTCTTTAAACAGGTACACGCTCAATTTAACAGGTTTATCTGGGCAAACAGAAAACCTTGTCTACCCTGTGTCCTTTTGTCCCTCCCCAAGCTTAATGGGGGCCTTACAGTTCCTGATGTGAGGAAATACTACCAGGCCGCCCATCTAGGGAGTGTCAGTACTTGGTGTCGCCATTGGGATTCAAAGCTGTGGACGCGGCTGGAAAAGGGACAGACTCGAGTTCCACTGACAGGAGCGATCTGGTTCTATGACCACTTGCCACCACTACTAAAGAAGCACCCAGTAATAGGCATAATACTCCACATAGTCTCACAAGCCTGCTTCACACACTCGCTATCCACGCCTGACTCACCTTTGTTCCCTATCATAGGTAACCCACAGTTCCCTCCAGGATTAGGCCCCCTAAGGCTGAGATGTATTGCGCGCAGCTAATCGCACAAGGGCACAACACTTTCTGATGAATGGAGCATGGCCCTCTTTGAAGACATTAAGATGCGCCACAGGTCCCTTTAAGCTGCCTTTCTGGTCTGCCCTGCAACTGCGACACTTCCTTACGTCGATACCTGATCTGCAACGTTTCGATAAACCACTTACAACGTTTGAGGAACACTGCACGACAGAGGATAGCCTCCCACAGGTTCTATTGTTAATGTATTACCTCCTGAACTCTCCAATGGGAAACACCACCTTGAATTGTATAAGTGGGAAAGGGACTTAGATTGTACCTTTTCAGTGGACAAAGCCCAACGCATCATCAGATTCGCCTTAAAATCCTCTATCTGTACCAAAATACAAGAGCCCAACTTTAAGCTGTTAACAGAGATGGTACTACATTCCACACGCTTTACATATCTGCTACCCTGGTACATCTGAACAATGTTGGAGGTGCTGGGATGACAGAGGCACGCTGTTGCATGTGTTTTGGTTGTGCCCAAGGTTGTCATCATTCTGGTCCACGATCAGAGCAGCAATTTACGGAATACACGATCCCGAATGATCCGGCCTTCTTTTTATTATTATACGTCTCTGACATACCGGCAAATCTATACAAAAAGTCAATTGTGCGTCACCTATTGAATGCCACAAAGGCCTGTATCCCACTCTGTTGGAAACAGCAGGCACCACCTACGGTGGCACAGTGGCTCCAGAGAGTGGATGATATTAGCAAAATAGAAGACTTGGTTCTCACTGCAAAGCATCAACAGGAAAATTATACCAAGACTTACCAAGTGTCAGGGAAATGGCCGTAGGAGAACTGGCAATAGTGCCAGTTGTCAAGTAACTAACAGCAGGAGAAGGGCTCTAGGACCCAGCATCTCTACCAGCACTTATGACAGGAGAAGGACTTTAGGACCCAGCATCTCTGGCAGGAGAAGGACTTTAGGACACAGTATCTCTACCAGCAGGTCACATGGGCCTATATAAGGAAGTCTGCTAGTGTCTGCAGTTGCTGGTTTGTCAGTCTTCCTGTGTTCCTGAGCCTCTGTGCAATTACTATTTGGATTCCTGTTATGACCCGGCTTGTTCCTGACCTGTCTGATCTGCTCTCCTGCTTCTGGCTTGATTTACTGACTTGTTGTCCTCACCAGTACCTGATCCCGGCTTGTATTACGGACTTTGCTACAGTACCTGTTCCTGCCTGCTTCCTGATACCAGACCTTTGGCTTGTCCCTGTTTCTGCAACCTGCCTCTTCCTCTTGCTGGATCTACTGTGTTTGACCCCTGGCCAGGCTTACACTACTGTTCCTTGTGCACACCTTGCCAAGTTTTACCGAGGATTCTTATAGACTTTAGCCCAGCTGTGTTTCCTGTATTACCCGGTGTCCTTTTGGTGCCCACCAGCTCTTCTCTCTGGAATCCATCTGGCAACCTGTGCTTCTCTGGGCACTACACCCTCTGTACCCAACTTCAGAGGTGTACTGCACTCAGCCGCAAGGGGAGCCCTCTCGGCATTTCGGCCTCCAACCAGGTAGGTGACAGTACAAACTAGCCATGACCGAGGCCGACAGAGGTGCTTCCCCACTCAAGATGATGTGTCAACAAGTCACCACCCTTACGCAAGCCATTCGGAAGCTCCAGGATGGCTACTTCCGGTTGGAGATTGACAGGCGCCTGCGGGAGCGGCGGTCGGAACGTGCTCAATCCTTCCAGCCTACACGGATGCTACCAAAGTTTTCTCCTGCTGTGGCACCCACGTCTGTTTGCCCTGCAATCCCAGAAAGGGAACCAAAGTAAGTTGGCCTGGCCCGTTCCTCCCTTACGCTTGAGGAGAGAAAACACGCGCCAGCAGGCCAATCTCTGCCTATACTGCGGAGGGGCCGGACATTTTTTACGCAGCTGCCCCATAAGACCCAGTAAGGTCTACCCACCAAGTTCCACATATCGCCAAGTCTCTGGATCCTGCCATTCTTACCTTGTTCTTCCCATCTCCTTACAAGTGGCAGAAAGGGAGATCCGGCTACAAGCAATCATTGATTCCGGGGCATGTAGCTGTTTTATGGACTTATCTCTGGCTAAAAAACTTGGTGTGCCCCTCTATGAAAAAAAGCAAAGACTTGAGGTTCTTTTGGCTGATGGTTCCCTGCCCAGTTCTGGACTTGTCACCCAGGAAACCATGCCCATCTTCACTACTACAGATACTGGCCATCAAGAATTTGTCCGCTTTGATGTCCTGTGTTCCCCCATGTTTCACATCATCCTGGGAATTCCATGGCTGCAGGCACATAACCCGCAAATCAACTGGGCCAAGAAGGAAATCTCTCTTTCTTCAGTATATTGCCTGCAGCATTGCTTTACTCCCAGCTCCAGTAAGTCTGTTAGCTGTCTGGCAGTGCAACCTGCTCTCAGTAATCTCCAGCATGTTCCTGCAGCTTATCATGAGTTTATAGACATCTTCAACAAGAAAAAGGCTGATGTCCTCCCACCTCACCGGCCTTATGACTGTCCAATTGAACTGCTCCCGGGGGCCGAGATCCCGTTCGGACGAATCTTCCCCCCCATCTGAAAATGAGCTGGAGACCCTACGAGTATATATTCACGAGAACCTTGAAAAGGGGTTTATCCGACCCTCTTCTTCTCCTGCTGGGGCAGGTATATTCTTCGTGTAGAAGAAGGATGGCACATTGCGGCCGTGTGTAGATTACAGAGAAATCAATAAGATCACTGTAAAGAACAGATACCCACTGCCTCTCATTCCTGAACTCTTTCAAAGGTTCTGAACCGCCCGGATTTTAACTGAATTGGATCTGATAGGCGCTTATAACCTTGTACGCATATGCCAGGGTGATGAGTGGAAAACAGCATTTCGGATGCGGTTCGGCCACTTCGAATACCTTGTGATGCCATTTGGGTTATGCAATGCCCCAGCCACGTTCCAGCATCTAGTGAATGACATTTTTCGGGAGTTCCTTGATTACTTTGTAATCATATACCTCGATGATATCCTCATCTTCTCTGCCTCTTTGGAGCTTCATCGAATTCACGTAAAAAAGGTGCTCTCAACCTTGAGAAAACATGGACTATATGTCAAGGCAGACAAATGTGAATTTGAAAAAACATCTATTCAATTCCTGGGTCTCATCTCCACAGAAGGAATTGCAATGGACCCAAAGAAGGTGGAAGCAATACTAGACTGGCCAGCTCCTTCGGACAAGAAAGGTGTTCAGCACTTTGTGGGGTTCTCCAACTTCTACAGGAGGTTTGTGAAGGATTTCTCCACCACCATAGCACCCATCACTAAGTTGACCCACCAGAAGGTCCGGTTCCAGTGGTGGTCTCCAGAAGCCCAGACAGCCTTTGACAAATTAAAGAATCTGTTCCCTTCCGCACCAAACCTACGGCACCCAGATCCGACCCTGCCGTATGTGTTGGAAGTGGATGCCTCTGAAGTAGCTACAGGGGCAATCCTGTCCCAACGGCAGGGGCCTAAGGCTCTTCTTCACCCCGTAGTCTTTTTCTCTCGAAAGATGAGCCCACCAGAGAGAAATTATGATGTGGGAGATAGAGAACTTCTGGCCATTAAATCTGCCTTAGAAGAATGGAGGTACTTATTGGTGGGTGCCGCTCATCCCATTATGATTTTTACAGACCATAAGAACCTGGAGTACCTCAGGACAGCCAAACGTTTAAGACCCCGGCAAGCGCGCTGGGCTCTGTTCTTCTCCAGGTTCAATTTCCATCTTACATATCGGCCAGGTTCCAAGAATGGGAAAACAGATGCACTCTCCCGAATGTTTCTGGACACCCCTGAAACGACAGAGCCAAGTACGATCCTATCCACCCAGAATTTTTTGCTTATTCAACCTGACTTAAAGACCTTAATCAGGCAAGCCTCAACCCAGTGCTCTGGATCAGAAGTGTCCTCAGTGAGAAACCAAGATGGATTTGTGTGGCACCAGGATAAAATTTTTGTTCCCCAGCCAGCCAGACTCCAAGTTCTAAAAATGTCACATGACCATAAACTTGCCAGGCATTTTGGGATACGAAGAACCACTGAACTTGTTCAGCGCTCATTTTGGTGGGCCAGCCTAAGACAGGACTGCAGAAAGTATGTGAACTCTTGCACCATTTGTCAGCGCAACAAGGGTTCCAATGCCAAGCCATGGGGACTTTTGAGGCCATTACCCATTCCTGAAAAACCCTGGAAAGAAATATCCATGGACTTTATAGTAGACCTGCCCCCCTCTGGGGGATGCACCACCATCATGATGGTGGTAGACCGCCTTTCCAAAATGGCACACTTCCTTCCGATGATTGGCACACCTTCCGCTTCAGACACAGCAAACATGTTCATTAAACAGATTGTCAGATTACATGGATTACCTTATAGTATTGTCTCAGATAGAGGGGTACAGTTCACCTCCAAGTTCTGGAGGGATCTCTGCAAGTCTCTATCAATATAAGTGTGTCTTTCCACAGCTTACCACCCTCAGAACAATGGTCAAACAGAGAGGACTAACCAGACCTTAGAACAGTACCTTCGATGTTTCTGTACTTGCTTGCAGGATGACTGGATCTCCCTTCTTACCTGTGCTGAGTTTGCATATAATAACTCTTTGCATGCAGCAACCAATCAGTCCCCTTTCTGGACGAACTATGGATTCCATCCCTCCTTCCTTCCAAATACTATATCTGAAACATCTGCTCCCGCTGTCCAGGATCGATTAAGGTTCATTCAATCCAACTACAAGTTGCTTCAGGAGGCCATGCGAAAAGCCCAAGAGGACTATAAAAAATTCCATGATAAAAGAAGAAGAGGGAATCCTGTCTTTAAGATTGGGGACAAGGTATGGCTTTCTTCAGTAAACCTCAAGCTCTCATGTCCCTCCCGGAAGCTTAGACCCAAATTTATCGGTCCCTTTGAAATCAAAAGAGAGATAAATACGGTGGCTTTTGAGCTGGCACTACCCAATACTTACAAGATCCATCCAGTGTTCCACATCTCCCTGCTTAAACCAGCTGTACCCAGTCCCTTCCCTGGAAGAGAAGAGCCACCTCCACCTCCAGTATTGGTAGAAGGGGAAACATAATTTGAAGTCGAAGCCATTATGGATTGCTGGAGGAGGGGTAGGCAGGTCCAGTATTCAATCAAATGGAGGGGGTACCCTCCCGAAGACAATTCCTGGGAGCCTGCAAACAATGTGCATGCTCCTAGACTTGTGCGGGACTTTCACAGCAGACATCCCGAAGCATTGGCCCGTTGGGGCATCCAGAGGCTGCCCCTTGGGGGGGGGGCATTGTCAGGGAAATGGCCGTAGGAGAACTGGCAATAGTGCCAGTTGTCAAGGAACTAACAGCAGGAGAAGGGCTCTAGGACCCAGCATCTCTGGCAGGAGAAGGACTTTAGGACCCAGTATCTCTACCAGCACTTATGGCAGGAGAAGGACTTTAGGACCCAGCATCTCTGGCAGGAGAAGGACTTTAGGACCCAGTATCTCTACCAGCAGGTCACATGGGCCTATATAAGGAAGTCTGCTAGTGTCTGCAGTTGCTGGTTTGTCAGTCTTCCTGTGTTCCTGAGCCTCTGTGCAATTAATATTTGGATTCCTGTTGTGACCCGGCTTGTTCCTGACCTGTCTGATCTGCTCTCCTGGTTTGACCCCCTGGCTTGATTTACCGCCTCGTTGTCCTCTCCAGTACCTGATCCCGGCTTGTATTACGGACTTTGCTACAGTACCTGTTCCTGCCTGCTTCCTGATACCAGACCTTTGGCTTGTCCCTGTTTCTGCAACCTGCCTCTTCCTCTTGCCGGATCTACTGTGTTTGACACCTGGCCTGGCTTCCACTACTGTTCCTTGTGCACACCTTGCCAAGTTTTACCGAGGATTCTTATAGACTTTAGCACAGCTGTGTTTCCTGTATTACCCGGTGTCCTTTTGGTGCCCACCAGCTCTTCTCTCTGGAATCCATCTGGCAACCTGTGCTTCTCTGGGCACTACACCCTCTGTACCCAACTTCAGAGGTGTACTGCACTCAGCCGCAAGGGGAGCCCTCTCGGCATTTCGGCCTCCAACCAGGTACGTGACACCAAGACTTGGGCGATATGGAAACAATTTATCTTCTCCTCGGAGGGAATCACCCTTAGAGCTTCCCAATAGAGAATACACCTCGTAAGTTCAAACGCCAAAACTGTAACGAATCGACCAGGGTCCTAGTAAGCCCGGTTCCTCTAACTCCCTCCCCTGTTCCCTCTCCAGCCCTTCCTTTCCTTTTCCTCCCCACTCTCTCCCATCTTCTAAATATATCTCCTTTTTTATTTTTTAATGCGTTCATATGCTAAAAGATGAAAATGGAGAGCAGGAAGGAGTAAAAGTGGGGGTGTGGGAACCTTAGTTTCCCTACCCCACCTACTCCATTAAGGGGATTATTGCACATATGCTATAAAAGTTTTATCATTGAATACCAATTTAGAACATTTCTAATATCCATAACATATATGTAAAACAATGTACCTCTGCGACCTTGTCCCCGCCCCCCTCCAGAATGTTGTTGTTGGGGGTTTTTTTTTGGTTTTTTTTATGACGATGTGATATGCCTGTACTGAAGTGCCTTTGGACATGTTGGGCTTTAATAAAATCATATTTGAAAGTGGTTTCACAAGCCCATGCACTATGAAGAGTGGGGGAAACTTCTGTTCCTTCCCCTCCTCTGTGACATCAGAAACCAGAAGCAACAAGAATTTTATCACTTCCAGTTTTGATTTGTTTATTTACAAGCTGTTACCGTTTGGCTGTTTTGGGGGTCAGAGGAGAGATCTGCGGTGTAATAGACCCCTGAACCCTACTTAAAGAGGATCTGTCATGGCCCATGCTATATCACAAGGGATGATTTTCATCCCATGTAATAGCAATAAAGTTCAATAAAAAAAAATGTAGAGACAGCATAAAAATATTTGTAGTCCGAGTCTGGATACTGGGAATGACGCTTTAACCTAACTACGGCGACCTGAGGTGTGCCATGGCCCATGTAGGACAGTTTGTTTAAAAGAGGGCATACCCTGAGAATGAAATGAGAAATGTATGGGGTACGGGAGGGAACCCGGAAATGATAGCCGACGAGACTGTGGGGCAGGAAGGGGGGATTATAAGCCCCAAACTCCTACAAACTCAGGCTAGCCAATGGCCAGCCTTCTAACTTGTAGTCAGAGTCTGGATACTGCGAATGATGCTTTAACCTAACTACGGCGACCTGAGGTGTGCCATGGTCGCATAGGACAGTATGCTTAAAAGAGGGCAAAAACACATGAAGTAGGTGCAGCAATGTAATGTTTAATGGAAGAACCTGAAACAACTAATCCAGCAGTATGGAAAAAGCTTGTTTAACTTCCTCATGAGGATCGGGAATATATTGACTATAACATGATGACTTCCAACGCCCCATGTATTTGATAACATGGGATGGGACCCCCTGCTTGGATGTTGTGGATGCCGCTCCGATTCTGAAGGAATGACCTGAAAACTGTTTTGGATTAAAACCTAATTTGGCAAGGAGAATTCTGATGTGTGCGATAAATTGTTTGAAGGCAAGAGGCTGCATAGGAAAAGGGAGTAATGGGCTGTCTTGAGGAGCCGTAACGAACATGGAGGAAAGTTGGCCCAATGCATTAACTGGACACTGGTAGGTTAATAGTTGATAACTAAAACCTGACCCGTCTGACAGTTCTTGTTATTGGGGAGTTGTAGAGAAAAATGATCATGAAATCTGGTGAGACTACCTTTAAGAAGTACTGGCGCATTGCAGCTGGCTATGGATACTTCCCCTGGGTCTGAGGAAAATAATTTAAGTAAATGGCTGCTTTAAGAACAAGGCTGGGACCTATTCTAAAAGGTGAAAGAGATAACAAATCTGAGAGTCCTTGGAACATTTGTACGGTGATAGGCAAACGTGTCAGACATGACTGTCCCTAACTTCTCTGGATACCTTTCAAAATGGCTTTAATAGGGTGAGCCGCAAAAATGGATGGTCTGTCAGGATCCTGAAGTGACATGAAGTGCTGAATACCTGAGAAGTACAACTTGATGGTATTGAATGAAAGGGACAATTTGCCATAACAATAAGCAGCGAAAGACATCATGTGTTTGACATCCCCCACCCCACCCCACATAGATGGTTACGAATCTATCAAAACACTTCCAAGCTGTCTTGTACGCCCTGAGAGTATTCCTTGGCAATGAAGAATTCACCAGGTTGGTGGCATGCACCCTGAGCGCACCTAATCCATTGTCAGCAAGGAGAAAGGAGGAACCAGCTTGGCCGCTGGATCTGCTTCTGGGTGCTGTAGGAAGAAGAACCGAAAATCAAGCCGAGATAAAGCGTCGGCTGCCACATTGTTGACACCACTGATAAACTCGCCTGAAAATTAAATCTATGCATGAGACCAACCATGTTGACCTGTGCATAAAAGACATTATGAGGAAGGACCCGGATCTTCCTTTATTGATAATTTCGGCTGTGGCCGAATTATCAGTAAAGAAAATGACTGTGTGACCAGACCATTTGTGACCCCATGTGACTGCAGCTGAAACTATCGGATACATTTCAAACAGAGCAGAGATGTCTGGGCGAACCCAGGTATGATGGAGACTTCTGGGGGCCATGGACCAGCCAACCGAAAAATTGCCGCAAAACCCACTGAGGCTGCGGCATCAGAGAATATTCTGGGGGACATGGCAGTAGGTAGATTGATAAACATGGAGATACCGTTCCACTTGCCGAAGAACTGGTCCCACATGATCAGATCTGCATGTGCATTGGCTTGCAGACTGACAGCTGAATCTGTGTCCTGGCACAAGGGTAGGAGAGCCAATAACCTTGAAACAAATGACCTGCCCTGAGGAATAATCCTCATGGCAAAATTGAGCATGCCCAAGAGTGACTGTAAATCCTTCTTGGAGAAAACGGGGGACCTGACTAGATTGCGAATGGTCCCTCGTATCCTGGACAAGCCTCTCCTGGGGCAAACTTGCGATCGCGCGATTGGTGTCTAGTGTAAAACCTAGAAAGGTAATGACAGTGGAAGGCCCTTCCACTTTGTGAGCAGCCATGGGGACATTTAAATCAGCAAGCAGTTCCGTAAGTGATGGATGCCAGATCCCTGGGAGACTGCGCAGGACTCTCTAGCAGCAAAAAATCGGCTAGATAATGAATCACCTTGTGACAACCTTTGCGGTTTATTACACTTTGCGGTTGGACAAGATCCAATTGAGAGCTGAGGCAAAAGTATTGAAAAGCCAAGGGCTGCTCTTGGACTCAAAGGTCAATTTTGTGGCAAAATAATATTGTTCACGCCATTTGAAGCCATGCCATTGCCAGAGAGCTGGTTTGATGGGGAGAAGTTTAAAAGCATCAGTTATATCCACTTTGGACAACCACATGCCCCTACCTGTCTGCAAAATGCACTGAATGGCCAAATCCACTGATGAATATTGCAGCGAAAACTCTTCTGATGGGATAAGAGAATTAAGGCTAGGTATGCGAGCGGAAGGAGGAGCAGACAAGTCATGGATCAACCGGTATTTATTTGAAAATTTACCCTTCACCAGACCGATAGGAGTAACCCGTCACATGCTGAAAAGCGAAGAGAGAAACGGCCCTATGACAAAACCCTTGGATACTTCAACCTGTACCAATTCATCTACTAACCGGGCATTGTTGCCAGCAGATAACAAGTTAGGACATACAAAAGACTCCAATGGTAATGTGATGAGACCCATGGTATGAAAACCGCCGGAAAACCCTTTCATGAGGAATTGTCTAAGAGCTGGGGCTGGGTGGTGTACCAACCAGAAACCTAACCTGGAGATGTTGACTTGGCTCAGGCAGGAAGAGCTGGACGAATTTAGGGGACAGGCTGACTTGGGGTGTGCCCTGAAACAGTTGGCACAGATATGGAGGAGTCTGCATTGATTATAATTACAGACTATGTAATTGAAATTATTACATAGCTGTGCTTTGCTTAGAAAATGAATGGGTCTGCCAGGTTTATCTACTTGACCTGACGGCCCTGTGGAGGATGCATTGGATACCTGCCTAGAACCTGTAGGCAAGGAATGTTCCAAGTTGGGACATCAATTGGTGGTGTGAGCTGACTGGCAATTGCCACATATTGGAGATTTCTGAATGGCAAAGTGCCTACAGAAAAGCTCCATGTCAATATAGCTCCAACATGTGACCATCTGAAAATGTGCCCATGTAGCTGCGACTTTCACCGAAAAAGACCGGTGATAGTCCTAGAACGTGGAGCCACCATATTTGTGAACTAGGTCCACCACCTTGTAGAGATACAGGTCCAACTCCTTTCTCCTACCGGGACTGACAGCACAAATGTTATCTCTGTAAATGCCGAAGGAAAGAACAAATTCTGCTATGTTAAGTTTACGATTGAGTCTCGAATCCCTAGCTTTGAGAACCACGGAGACTTCCCCGCAAGCATAAGACTTGTTCTCAACAACGTTTTGTAAGCAGGGACGCCAGGTTTATGTCCTTCCCCTCTAAGATTTTTTTTTTTTTTTTGAGGTTAGCAGAGATGAAGTGCACAGGGGACACGGAAGGCAGCACTGCTAGTCGTGAAGGAACGGCTACCGGCAATGGCAAACTGGTACTACCTGTTGAGATGCCAGCCTGCACAGAGGCTATGGGAGCAGCTAAAACTTCCTTCAGACCTGAAGGGCCTGGTATGGATTGGGAGGGACCCCCACACTGTTTTTTTTTTTTTCAAGTAATTGTCAGCAATTTTATTTACACTCAGCTGTCAGCTGGGAACCCCACTTACAGCTGATGAGTCACCCGTTGCTAAGGACATGGTGGCCAGGTTGCCAGCCCGCTCCTTAACAACCAGCTATTCACTGGTTAAGGATGCCGGCGTCTGCCCCTAAGTAAAAAATAAAAAAACACTGGAAACCGGCTCTTGGCAGTAGTTTTCAGTGTTTAGCAGAGTTTTGGAGAGTTTAGCGTTTTTTCTGCCAGCAAATTGCTCCCAAAAATGCAAGAAAAAAAAGTTTTCTGCCCCTAGAAGCTGAAGTTTCAAAAAGGCTTCTAGACTAAAATAGTGTGCATGGACACATAGGATAACACTATTTGCTTCTAGAGGCAGAAATAAAAAAATGCTCAAAAGCCTGCTGCTAGGTGTGGTGCATGGAGCTTAAAAGTGGAGCACAGGGCCTGGCAGCAAAAGGTCTCCCACACAGTTTTTTTTTTTTATTTTAAATGCCAGTAATACTTTTGTTTACATTCAGCTGTCAGCAGGGAACCACGCTGATAGCTGATGAGTTATAAGTTGTTAAGGACACAAGCGGCCGGCTTTCCGCCTGTTCCTCAACAACCAGCTATAAACTGCTTAACACCAGCAAAACGTAGGCACAGAAACATAAAAACTACGGGAAAAAAACGCTCATATTGAGTGTTTTTTATCCAGCGTTTTTCAGGCGTTTTTTTTTTAGCTCCCCAATTTTTCCATTGCTTTTCATTTTTGCCTTACAGCTTTCAGAGTTTGAACCATTTTCTGAAATAGGACCAGTAGAGGAAGGTATTTACTGATTTTTTTTTAGGCCCTGTGATATTTGCACAGATGTTTATCAAAACAATATTTTAGCTAAAAATACACTAAAATCCTTATTAGTGGATACATACATGACAAAATGTACAAAATTCCTGCTAAATTCCTACTAATGTAAAAGCTAAAACTGTATTGAATTAGTAAATAACAAATATTTGTACATTTTTAATGGTGCCTTTTTGTGAAATGGTGAAAACTTAAGGTGCATAAAACTGTATTTAAGACCATTTACTCTAAAAATCTGAAGTTTATCATTTCTCACTTACAGCATTCAGAGTTTCAAAAAGACCACCCAAACCATATATTTTCTGAAAACACATGACCTGTAGAATAAAAAAATGTGCTACTGGTTTTTTAGGCCCCCCTAAGCATATATGATTCAGAAAAATCATAAACCATGTATAAATGAGGATCCATAACACAACAAGATCACAAATCACTATTTTCACTAAAATCATTATTTTCACTAAAAATACACTAAAATCATTATTAGTGCACACAAACATAACTAAAATTCCTGCTAAATTCCTATTAAGGCCTCATTCACATGGGGTGCACTAAAGTGTATACCCATTTTTACCCGCACAGGGATGCACAGGTGTTTCGTAAATCCTTGTGCAGGCAGTCCTTTTCATATCAATTGGAATACAACAGCTGCATGAGCACAGCCGCTGCTCCCAATCTGACATTGGTTTGGGTGCACAACCCGAACACAGACAATGTGAGCTCAGGGACATGCACCCTGACCCACATGAATTTAAAATTTGGAACAATGGCTGTGCTTGTGCATCCCTGTGTTGGTAAATACGGCCTTGCCGGGGCATACGCTGTAATGTCCTGTGTGAGAAAAGGTCTTACTAAGTTTTTATTTTATCTATTTTTTTTAAATCTTTTTTTTTTTTACATTTTAATATTTTTGACTTTGGACACAGGAATGATCAGTACTAATCGCTCAATGTGTCCATTAAAGGAAAGAAAGAGGGCTGGTAAACACGTTTACCAACCCTCCCTTCACCCCCACTGCTAAAAATCCTGACAGATTCCTTGTGTGCTGCAGCCCGTGGGAGGAGGGAATGCCCACCAGCAGCACAACAGATATGTACATTGGGGGAATCAATGGGGGGGGGCATTGCACGGGGTCGGAGTGGCAGGGGGTGGTGTATGTCAAAATTTTTAAAGCCCCTGTGGCTGGTAAGAGAGGTGTAAAACTGGTGGCTGCAGGGTAGCCACAGGGGATTGGGGTTGCGGGGGGGTGAATCGGCAGGGAATGGGGACAGAAGAGCGAGGGATTTAAAAGCAGAAGAATGCCGGCGGCAGGTGAGGCTGGAGACACAGAAAAGCTTTGGTGGGGCAGGTCACATTTGAATTGAATTGCTCTGATCAGCTGCTTTTTGGCCACTAATCAGAGCTATCTGTTCAACAGAGTCTGCTGAACAGTTTTGCTGTAAGCTCATGGTCACTCTGATACCTGTGATACCCCTCAAATTTCATGAATGGGTCGTATTCATGCTATCAAAATGTCTCTCCTTTCCAACATACTATACTCTCTTAGGGTCCTTCCCATGCCTGTTCCCTGTCATTTCCTTCACATTCTACAACGACTTATCCTTAAATTGATCTGGGGTAGTACTAGACCCCGACTTAACTGATCTCTTCTGTACACTCTAAAAATCAGGGGAGGGCTGGGAGACCCTAATATTGCCCAATATTACAAGGCAGCCCAGATCGCTCCAATAGTTCAGTTACACACAGGCAAACCAGCACCTTAATGGACTTTCATTGATATTTTGGATACTGATCCGATTCCTCTTTCCTCAGCTTTCTAAGGCAAGCAAAATACTTTCATGCATTATTAACCACTTCACACAAAACGACGTGCCCGTACATACTTTGACGCTAAATACCGTTGTTATGGCAGCAGCTAGCTGCCATAACCCCGGTATTTTCAGGAACGCCGTGCGTTTCTCTTTAGGATAAAAGTGGTCTCCGTGGCGGATTTCGCCGCAAGATCACTTTTATCAGCGGAGATGATTGCGTCCTTTCCCGTGGATGCCTGGCTGCCGAGAAGATGGCCCCAGCTCGGCTCCAATAGCATGGGAGGGCAGAAGCGACGTCAAACGTCACTTCCGCCCATAGTTCTTAAAGGAGAAATTTAAAAAAAAAAAAATTCAAGGGACATTTTTTCCTTTTTTTTTTTATTGCATTTTTGTGTAAAAAGGACATCTGAGGTCTTTTTGACCCCAGATCTCATATTTAGGCCCTGTCATACTGTTTACATTCCTTGTAATAGGAATAAAACTGACCCCAAATTTTTTTTTTAAAAAAGAGTGTCAAAATAAAAAAATAAAAAGTAAAATAAATAAGAAATTTTTTTTTTTTTTTTAAAACGCCCCATTCCGACGAGCTCACGCGCAGAAGCGTGAGTAGCGCCCGCATATGAAAACGGTGTTCAAACCACACATGTGAGGTATCGCCACGATCGTTAGAGCGAGAGCAATAATTCTAGCCCTAGAACTCTTCTGTAACTCAAAACTGTTAACTTGTAGAAATTTTTAAACATCGCCTATGGAGATTTTTAAGGGTAAAAGTTTGTCGCAATTCCACGAGAGGGCTCAATTTTTAAGCGTGACATGTTGTGTATCAATTTACTCAGCGTAACATTATCTTTCATAATTTAAAAAAAATTGGGCTAACTTTACTGTTGTCTTATTTTTTAATTCAAAAAATATATTTTATCCAAAAAAAGTGCACTTGTAAGACCGCTGCGCAAATACAGTGTGACAGAAAATATTGCAACAACCGCCATTTTATTCTTTGGGTGTTAGAAAATAAATATATAATGTTTAGGGGTTCTAAGTAATTTTCTGGCAAGAAAAAAAATTATTTTTAACTTGTAAACAAGAAGTGTCAAAAGGAGGCTCGGTCCTTAAGTGGTTAAAAAGACTCCACATAATTTGCAGAAATATAAAACATTAGTAACACCTCATTTGTAATATGCAGTTATGTTTTGGGTACCAGTTAACAAAATAATTTATACAGAAACTGGAAAGTGCAGAACAGGACAAGCAAACAATTAAGAGTCACGGAGGAGCTCAGCTATGAGGAAAGATTAGCCAAACAGAATGTATTCTCCCTTGAGAAGAGGCAATTAAGAAGAAATATGATGATGTAAATACATAAATGGTCCATATAATAAACTTGGTGCAGGCTCATTACAAAGGACAAAGGGCACACTGTTTATGTATGAAGGAAAAGAGGTTTGACTTCCACACACTGAAATGCTCCTTCACAGTAAGGCCCCTTTCACATGATAAGCCCACTCAGATCCTCCTGTCCATTTTTCAGGCGGATTCAAACGGGCCATCAATTGACTTCTATGGGCGGGCGGATGTCAGCTGACACCCGCCTGCCATCCGATCCAATAAGATCAGCTCAAAACAGACGTTTGGCGATACGTTCGCCATCCATCCAGCGGATCGGATGAAAACAGACAGGTAGATATGTTTTCATCCGATCTGCCATAGAGGACAGCAGGGCTCTGACAGGTCCGTCCCTGCACAGTGAGCAGAGATGGACCTGTCATCCATCAGCTGGATGGATCCGCCCCATGTCAAATTTGTAATAGTCTCCCTCAGAAGATAGTTTTGATTAGCTCAGATAAGTATTTAATAAAAAATAGCTGTGTAGTTATATGACCGAAAATTGTTGATCCAGGCAATATCTGATTGCCTTGGAAGAACAGGAAGAAATGTTTCCCCACTGTAGGAAATTGGACCCTTTTTTGTCTTCTGCATCAACTCTGGGTATAGGGTTCTGTATATGGAGCTTTTCTATTTATTCATAATTTCTGTTGGTTGAACTAGATAGATTTGTTTTTTTTAGAACCTTAATATGAAGACACTCAAGAGTATCAGGGTTCTGTTTTAAGGAATAAAGTTTGTCGGTTTACAATAATTGCAACCATAAAAATGTAATTCATTAGTCAATTGTGCTGAGTGCAGGAAATAATGTTGGATGCACTATGATGCTTTAAAAAGATTGGAGAACATATCAGGAACTCTAATAATACACAAGTGAGTTGTCCTGGCAATGTCTCCAGGCATTTTTTTTAAAACTAGCATTGTATTTTCAGATAACTGATAAAATGGTTATCAGATTAAGAGGAGGAGTGTAGGAGCCACTTTTGTATATGGAAGCCTTCTGGATTTACTATCTAGGTAAAAGAATGCCAGAAGGTCTTAAGGCCCCATTCCTACTTGCAAATCTTGCTGGCCTGTTTGCGATTGCCCACAGCAGATTATCTGCAGTCAGAGGCTGACAGCGCACACAGCTATTTACTGCCATTCACATGTAATCGCACTGTGATTACCTACTGATCATTAAACCTGTGTCCAGGTGATCATTCGCAGTTAATAGCTGCATGACTGTTAACATGCAAACGGACATAAATAGCTGTGGGTCCTGTCAGCCACCCACTGCTTTGAATGGGCTTCCCGTCCGCAGCTTAACGCCTTTAGTATGACGATGATAACATTTAGATACCATTTGTTATACGTTGCTATGCACTAATACTTTCCAAGCAGTAAAGAGTTCATGAGTGTGGCATAATAAGGGCTTACCACAAATACTCCAAAAACAAGGCGGATATGGGCTCAACCCCTACCGTCCCACTCGATTAACTCTATTAGTAAACCAATCTATTAGATACCCTCTAAGGTTAACAATTCTAGTGTCCCAGTGGGGGGGAGAGAGAGCTGCAAACAAAAATGTGCGCCTATTTTCATTCACATACAAAACTTGGTCTTTATCGTAAAGGATAAAATTAATCACATAAACAACATGTACCACAAGACATATATTTAAAAATATCACCCAGCTAAACCTGCTCCTGCTCTTTAATTAACTCATATCTTAATCTTACTCTGATTTATATATATATATATATATATATACATATACAGTAGCATATATTGTGACATCTGTATTGTTCATACAGGAGCCCAATGAAATCTCAGTCCTGCGTTTCACACAGATACATATATTGTACAGTCCTGTTGTATGTTTATATATATATTGCTACACGGTCTAGAGGTCCGATGTGTAAATAATCAAATCTCACATTGAAACATTACACCCTCCCTCACAAGAGCATCCATTTAAAGAGTGTGAGAGATATATCAAAACATATTTTCCACAGTAAAACAAACAAAATTGCAATAATGTTGCGCTACTCACAAAAATTAAAAGATTACGTATAAAGCAGCCAGCATCCACAATGTAGTAACAAAGCAAAATAGATGGGTGATAAAAATGCAGCGCTAAATAAAGGTGAACAGTGCACATATATGTGACTACCAAACATATAAAAATGGTGTAAAATATTAAGAACAGTTCTTTTCAGGAAATAACTATTTAGTCCATAGCCATATGAGTGTCCAACTCAGTAAGTGTTTATAATCATAGAAGTGTCCAACAAGGTGGAATGATAAGTTTATGGATGGGCAAGAAGTTAATCTTAGATGTCATGTAAATCACAAGGATGGTGTCTCAAAATTCGTGGATGCCATGTGAGTCACAGGGATGGTGTTCCAGTAGTTGATATCCACAAGAGAGTATAGAAGAAGCAAATACCCTTACCGGAATGGATGGACACGTTTGCCGTACGGCTAGGTGTCATACAGGCTTGTGGATCAGCGATCCCAATGGAAGCTTGACATGTGTAGCAGGTTCCCCTGGTTCCTCTGGCAATCGGAAGGGAGATAGATGATCCGGAACTCAATGAAGGCGTCTCACCCGCAAAGATATGATGGAAGAATGCAGCTTTCAATCAGCCAGCATAGGGACATGTAGGAGGGAATAAAGGAACCCACATGGTGCTTGAATCCATATAAATAGGTTTATTGCAAACCAAACAAAGCGACAATCCGGATTAAAAGTGATCACAAATGGAGAATATAAAAAAATGGAGAATAAAAAATAGCGTGGTACCAGAAAAGATAGCTAATCGCAACCCGACATGTTTCGGACTAGAGGTACTTCTACTGGGGCATATTAGCTATCGTCTGGTATCTCGCAAACATTTATAGACACATGACAAGTTAAAAAACAGCATCAGCTGTGAGAATTCTCATCAGCTGTGCAAGACTGCTGCAGAGCGGATCTCCCAGCCAATAGAAATCCAAATGAATGGGATTGGCTGGCGATGGTTTCACCACCCAGTCGTGGGCCTCCCGGCATGTCACATGACACCCTATGACGAGGTGTTTACTATGCAATTCTGCATGAGACTGACTGGCGAACCGCCCAATCGCGGGCCGCTGGGCACATCACAAGACACCCTATTACAGGGCGCTGACCACAGGCTCAGGGCTGTGCGCTCCAAGCCTCGATTTCGTTTCAGGAAGAGGAAAGTGAGAGTCTCTGCTGTGGAGCGGCGCCGTTCCGCCCACACGTCATACTCCCATGTCATTGCGCACTGAGGCCGAGACCCAGTACCTGAGCGCCCAAGTGTGTCCACGGAAGTGCCAAAAAGCGTCCCGGATGTGTGGGTGATAGGGAACCCTTATCTAAATCATAATGTAAAGCAGTAAAAACTTGAAAAATATACATAAAAAATATAAAAACCAAGGGACATAGACTAATAAAACTCTCCAGAGGCATCTAAACTCCCTATCATACCATAAAAAATAAATAGGCATGGGTGGAGCTTATAAGTATATGCAATATATGTATAGGGTGGTCATAAGACCTCCCAAACAGGGAAAGAAAGGTAGAGATGCTAAACCTGTGATTATACAGATGTGTATAGTGCATATGATTTATAACATGTATATTCAAAAAATATAATCAAGGAAAATGAGTGCAAGTTAAGATGGCATAGTGGGGGTAAATATGAATAGATATAATGGTGAAACGGTAACTCTAAATCCAGGTCAGATATAAAGAGGGGGGCAAGTCCACAATGCATCATGATTTGTTAATAAATGCATTGAGATCCCATTCGACATTCAACCCGTAAGGCAAATAACTCTTTAACTGAAATATCCAAAAGGTCTCGAGTTGGGATACCTCCCTAATACGTGGACCCCCCCTCCAGTGCGGAATGTATTTATCAATGATCTGGAATTTTGTACCGCTTGGATTCTTAGCATGGTGCTCAAGAAAGTGCCTAGGCACACTGTGATTGGTACGCTCAAATTTAATGGCAGTAATATGCTCATTCACCCGGGTGCTAAACGCCCTTATAGTACGACCCACGTACTGTTTATTGCACGGGCAAGTGATGAGGTACACAATAAAACGAGTGGCACACGTGGTGAAATGCTTCATATGATAAGTGATGGAAGTAACTGAAGACTGAAATGTTTCAGTCCTCTTACGTCCACACAAATTGTGCATGCAAACGTTACATCGTTTGCAAGGGTGGTAACCTTTAGTTTCTGGAAAAAAAAGGACACTTTTACAGGCGGTTCAATAACATTATGGGAAATGTGGTCTCGAAGGGATGGGGCTCCTCTAAAGGTAACACCTGCATTATTCGGGAGCACTGGGCCTAGAACTGGGTCACTCTTTAAGACTCCCCAGTGACGATTCAGGATATGTTTAATTTGTCTGTGTTGGATGGAAAATTGAGTGAACATTGACCACTTAAATTTGTCATCAGAGGCGGACTTAGGACGTTCGGTGATAAGTGTATCTCGATCGATACATGAAATTCTGGTGATCTCTTGGTCTATGGTTGATGATAGATACCCTTTGGCGACAAACCGTTCCTTCAAAAAGTGGGCCTGCCTCATAAAGTCACCGGTAGAGGAACAGTTTCTACGAATACGTAGGAGCTGGCTCCGTGGGACAGACTCCAACCATGGACTGTAGTGACAACTATCTGTGGAGATATATAAATTTCTGTCCGTCGGCTTGAAGTGGGTGGTGGTCACAATCCGACGGTCAGCTATGGATTTCTCTAGATTCAGAAAATGTATGGAGACAGAACTTGTCTCGTATGTCAGAATTATGCCTCTCTCGTTATTGAGAGTGACCATGAACTCATGGAGGGTTTCCTCGTCACCTTTCCATAGGAGGAGGATGTCATCTATATATCGTACCCATAAACACAGTTCAGGCCGCTGTGATTGGTAGACGACATCCTCCTCCCATAGGGACATGAAAAGGTTGGCGAGGCTGGGGGCAAATTTTGCCCCCCATAGCCACACCCTTCTTCTGCAAGAAGAATTAATTATTATACCAGAAGTAGTTGGCAAGTGTGGCAAATTGTAGAAGTTCCATGACAAAAATTTGTTGGGTAGGTGGGATCTTGCTATTCCTGGCAAGATAATGTTGTACAGCTTCAAGTCCCAGTTTGTGTGGAATGCTGGCATATAGTGACGTGACATCCGCCATAACCAGGATGAGATCATCCTGGTATTCGACGGATGCTAAACGCCGGATAGTATCCCCTGTATCCTTCAGATAAGAGGGGGCCTGACACACCAACGGTTGTAGGAAAAAATCTATATAGCGGCCGATTTTAGAGGTGACCGAATCTATTCCGCTTATAATGGGCCTGCCCGGGGGCCTGGTAATGCTCTTGTGGATTTTCGGAAGATAGTACATTACCGGGACCCTCGGACCAACTCCTACGTATTCGTAGAAACTGTTCCTCTACCGGTGACTTTATGAGGCAGGCCCACTTTTTAAAGGAACGGTTTGTCGCCAAAGGGTATCTATCATCAACCATAGACCAAGAGATCACCAGAATTTCGTGTATCGATCGAGATACACTTATCACCGAACGTCCTAAGCCCGCCTCTGATGACAAATTTAAGTGGTCAATGTTCACTCAATTTTCCATCCAACACAGACAAATTAAACATATCCTGAATCGTCACTGGGGAGTCTTAAAGAGTGACCCAGTTCTAGGCCCAGTGCTCCCGAATAATGCAGGTGTTACCTTTAGAGGAGCCCCATCCCTTCGAGACCACATTTCCCATAATGTTATCGAACCGCCTGTAAAAGTGTCCTTTTTTCCAGAAACTAAAGGTTACCTATCTTGCAAACGATGTAACGTTTGCATGCACAATTTGTGTGGACGTAAGAGGACTGAAACATTTCAGTCTTCAGTTACTTCCATCACTTATCATATGAAGCATTTCACCACGTGTGCTACTCGTTTTATTGTGTACCTCATCACTTGCCCGTGCAATAAACAGTACGTGGGTCGTACTATAAGGGCGTTTAGCACCCGGGTGAATGAGCATATTACTGCCATTAAATTTGGGTGTACCAATCACAGTGTTCCTAGGCACTTTCTTGAGCACCATGCTAAGAATCCAAGCGGTACAAAATTCCAGATCATTGATAAATACATTCCGCACTGGAGGGGGGGTCCACGTATTAGGGGGGTATCCCAACTCGAGACCTTTTGGATATTTCAGTTAAAGAGTTATTTTCCTTACGGGTTGAATGTCGAATGGGATCTCAATGCATTTATTAACAAATCATGATGCATTGTGGACTTGCCCCCCTCTTTATATCTGAACCGGATTTAGAGTTACCGTTTCACCATTATATCTATTCATATTTACCACCACTATGCCATCTTAACTTGCACTCATTTTCCTTGATTATATTTTTTGAATATACATGTTATAAATCATATGCATCATACACATCTGTATAATCACAGGTTTAGCATCTCTACCTTTCTTTCCCTGTTTGGGAGGTCTTATGACCACCCTATACATATATTGCATATACTTATAAGCTCCACCCATGCCTATTTATTTTTTATGGTATGATAGGGAGTTTAGATGCCTCTGGAGAGTTTTATTAGTCTATGTCCCTTGGTTTTTATATTTTTTATGTATATTTTTCAAGTTTTTACTGCTTTACATTATGATTTAGATAAGGGTTCCCTATCACCCACAGATCCGGGCCGCTTTTTGGCACTTCCGTGGACACACTTGGGCGCTCAGGTACTGGGTCTCGGCCTCAGTGCGCAATGACGTGTGGGCGGAGCGGCGCCGCTCCACAGCAGAGACTCTCACTTGCCTCTTCCTGAAACCAAATCGAGGCTTGGAGCGCACAGCCCTGAGCCTGTGGTCAGCGCCCTGTAACAGGGTGTCTTGTGATGTGCCCAGCGGCCCGCGATTGGGCGGTTCGCCAGTCAGTCTCATGCAGAATTGCATAGTAAACACCTCATCATAGGGTGTCATGTGACATGCCGGGCGGCCCACGATTGGGTGGTGAAACCATCGCCAGCCAATCCCATTCATTTGGATTTCTATTGGCTGGGAGATCCGCTCTGCAGCAGTTTTTCACAGCTGATCAGAATTCTCACAGCTGATGCTGTTTTTTAACTTGTCATGTGTCTATAAATGTTTGCGTGATACCAGACGATAGCTAATATGCCCCAGTAGAAGGACCTCTAGTCCGAAACATGTCGGGTTGCGATTAGCTATCTTTTCTGGTACCACGCTATTTTTTATTCTCCATTTTTTTATATTCTCCATTTGTGATCACTTTTAATCTGGATTGTCACTTTGTTTTGTTTGCAATAAACCTATTTATATGGATTCAAGCACCATGTGGGTTCCTTTATTCCCTCCTACATGTCCCTATGCTGGCTGATTGAAAGCTGCATTCTTCCATCATATCTTTGCGGGTGAGACGCCTTCATTGAGTTCCGGATCATCCATCTCCCTCCCGATTGCCACAGAGGAACCAGGGGAACCTGCTACACATGTCAAGCTTCCATTGAGATCGCTGATCCACAAGCCTGTATGACACCTAGCCGTACGGCAAACGTGTCCATCCATTCCGGTAAGGGTATTTGCTTCTTCTATACTCTCTTGTGGATATCAACTATTGGAACACCATCCCTGTGACTCACATGGCATCCACGAATTTTGAGACACCATCCTTGTGATTTACATGACATCTAAGATTAACTTCTTGCCCATCCATAAACTTATCATTGCACCTTGTTGGACACTTCTATGATTATAAACACTTACTGAGTTGGACACTCATATGGCTATGGACTAAATAGTTATTTCCTGAAAAGAATTGTTCTTAATATTTTACAATATTTTCCACAGTGTCAGGGCCCTCCAATGGAACAGCATCCAGCATGTTGGCATATATTATGCTGTGTGTATTATTGCACATGGACACAATTGCTCAGCACAGTTCCAATTCACAGTACAAATCCAGCTGGATAGAGGGCAAAGCTCTATTATGGACATTCAGGCTGCTCTTGAACACTTACCATATAGGCTGGTGTTTGTAAAAGCATGTCTTTGAAAAAAACGTATGATACTTATCAAACGTGCGTCATTTGTTTGTAAATCCTCCTCACTGGATGATGCCTTCGATTCCAGAGGTCATGGGAGCAGGAGCAGGTAGCTGGACAAACGAGAAGCCTGACCATTTTCGCCAGGTGTCCAGGCTGCTTCAGAGGGTGCAAAGCATTCAGTCAACGCGTAACAGATGCCTCACAAGTGTTCTGAACACAATTGTGACAAACTTCCATTTACTATAATTTAGACATTTGCCAAGCTTTGCAAGCTGACAAACTTGCTAACTTTTGCTGGCAAGATTAAAAACATGCAGTGAATTTTGTATGTGTACTAGACCATTCATTATTAAATTAAAGAAGACACTGGCTTTGCAAAGCATTTGAAAAGCTTTAACCACTTAAGGAGCGGAAGGATTTACCCCTTAATGACCAGGCCATTTTTTGCTATATGGCATTGCGTTGCTTTAACTGACAATTGCACAGTCATGCGATATTGTACAGAAACAAAATTGATGTCCTTTTTCTCCAAAAAATAGAGCTTTCTTTTGATGGTATTTGATCACCTCTGCGGTTTTTATTTTTTGCGCTATAAACAAAAGAAGAGCAACAACTTTGAAAAAAAACTATATTTTTTTACTTTTGCTATAATAAATATCCAAAAAACTAATTTTTTCATCAGTTTAGGCCAATATGTATTCTACATATTTTTGGTAAAAAAAAATCGCAATAATCGTATATATATTGGTTTTCGCAAAAGATATAGCGTCTACAAAATAGGAGATTTATGACCTTTTTATTTTTTATTTATTACTAGTAATGGTGGTGATCTGCATTTTTAGCAGGACATGCGACATTGCGGCGGACAGATCAGACACTTTTGACACTTTTTTTTGGGACCAGTGACATTTATACAGCGATCAGAGCTAAAAGTAGCCACTGATTACTGTATAAATGTCACTGGCAGGAAAGGGGTTAACACTAGGGGGCAATCAAGGGATTAAGTGTTCCCCAGGGAGGTGTTTCTAACTGTGGGGGCAGTGTACTGACTGGAGGAGGAGAGAGATCGCTGTTCCTGATCACAAGGGACAGCAGATCTCTCTCTACTCCCCTGACAGAACTGGGATCTGTTTGTTTACATACACAGATCCCCGTTCTGGCTCTCTGTGGAGCGATCGCGGGTGGCCAGAGGACATTGGAGCCACAAGACATGTGCACCGGCTCCGGCGTTGTACTGCGGGCGTGTGTGCGACCCCTATAGCCCTTAAAGTGGCTGCCGTACAGCTACGCCGATTCACGCAGGGGAGCCAACCTGCTGCCGTATAACGACAGCGGCTGGTCGGCAAGTAGTTAATTTGCAGCAAACTCCAGTTTTTTACACCCATGTAAACTAGGCCCAAGAGCTCTCCTTTTGAAATTGATCTATTTCATCTTATCTGCACTGCTTCTACCATTGACTTTTTTTCAGATTTTTTTTTTGATTAGCATTGATATTTGGTAAGGATGCTAATTCGTCAATTTGAATTTGGTAATTCATCATTTTTTTTTTTTTATAATACTAAGGTGGCTGATATCAGGTGCATTTTCACTCTCTTTATGCAAAGAAATAAACATCTATCACAGGGCTCTGGTTTTGATTCCATCTGTGTCCCTCTTAAAGATTGCACCTATGTTTCTGTTGCGCTGACACAGTTTCATCGAGAGAAGAGGTGAAAACTGATAGTTCTAAAACCCTTCCCTGCACTATTCAAAATTAAAAAAGAAAAAACATTTTTTTTTTTTTAGTGGAGGTTAAATATAATTTCTAATTTATATACTGTTGATACATTTGAAGGCAATGTAATATACTATTATTCTATATGTTTTGTTTCATTCATAGACATTGAAGCGTCAGAGTAGCCTTGCTCTGCTATTCTTTAACAGCATTCTTGCTCATGGGGATCTAAGGAATAACAAGCTGAATCAGCTGGCTATAAATTTGTGGAATTTGTCTCAAAAACATGGCTATTCTGACACCAAAACTATGGTAAGACACTATAACATCAGTACCTCCATGTCAATATGTTGATTATACAGATCTCTGTCCTTTTTCCCTAAGTTTTATGAACGGGGTTAAGACTATTTGCATTATTTTGCAGCATCTCTTTGGCTGCTGTTTTTCAAATGAGACCTGCCTGCTTTGTCACACAGCAAGAAGCCTGTGGTTTCTAGAAAGCCTAAAAGAATAATTATCTTAATTAGACAGTACAGGGCACAGGACTTGCAATGTCAAATCAATAGTAAATGAGCGCCTACTTAAACCTGTGCAGATATAAACATGAGAATATCATACAGAAAAATATACAAAACATCCTTTATACATATACTAAAGTTCATGATTAAACACCCAAAATGCAGATGAAGATCTTCCTGCCACCACTGTGCTGATAAAGTGGAAATCAAAATCACCCTGTAATTATTCCCATAGGAGAGCAGTTTACTGTCACAATTGACCTTCAAGATTACTGGAAGGTCTGAAAGCACTTTTGCATAATCCTCTGCAGACTGCTGTTCTCATATATTAATCTGGATCACAGATCGCTACATCAAGATGGAAATCCCATATGCATGAAAAAAGAGGCTTACAATAGTGATATACTGCTTAAAAACTAATATTAAAAAATAAAAGGTTGCATTCACATAGGCGGAAAAAGTGTCAGCATGTCGTAAATCCCACAAATTGCTATAGGCTCACATTCCAGTGCCAAATCAGGCACTTCTATACCTGTCCAAGCATGTTGTCTGACTGACTTTCTCAGGGGCTGATGGAAAGTTGTTATCCCGCCATCACATTTCTTAAAGTGCACTTGGATCAGCCATTGTATGTTCTTCTATTTATGGAATTGAGTCACGTTACAATGGTATGTAAGTTTCAGCAACACACAAGGAGATGTCAAAATCTTGGCTAGCAAAAAGGGTAAAAATACAAAAAATGTAGGCCACTGTGACTCTATAAAAGATGGTACAAAAAGTTATACAACGCCATCAACATAGTAAAAGAGAAGTAAAGCAAGTTTGACATTATACCCTAGTTGAGTATACAGAATACTATTTTAATTCCTGCGTCTATAACAAAAAAGATGTAGGGCATCAGGTTTTGAACATTCCAATCAGGTTATCAATGACAAAGGGGGTGAAATTGAGAAGGGGGAGGGGAGAGGGATGAAGAGGGCAAAAGCAGCAAGGGATAGAAAAAGACACAGTAGTTCTCCCTGGGGGGGGGGGGGTCTCCAAGCTGACCTGAAAGTGTTATACAGGGTGGCAGTAAGGTCTACCATGTTTTGTATTTTATTGACCCTAGGTGAACCACAGATTTTTGTAGGCAGACATGTTTGTTTCCATCTAAGTGGTATACAGGCCTTTGCCACGTTGAAGATGAATAGTCAGTGATGACTTATACTTTAAGGTGGGCCTCCCTGATAGATTCAATTGGCATGCAGCTGGGTTGATGTGCACGTCTACTGATGTGAGTTGTTTGATGATATCCACAACATTATGCCAGAAGGGTTGTATTTCTGAACATTGCCAAAAGACATGGAATGTGGTACCCTTTTCTCTTCCACATCTCCAACAGTCACTCAAGGCATGGGGAGAAATATGGTGAAGAATAGTGGGCACCCTGTACCGCCTTTGAGGACCTTGTAGCCTGTCTCCTGGAGCTTGGTAGCAATGGAGGATTTTTTTTAGAAAAGTGAAGGATCTTTTCTCATTGCTGAGCAGTAAATTGAATCCTCAAGTTCGATTTCCATTTCAACAGAAAGGGTGCTATGTAATTGTGATCTTGTTTGAACAGAAAAATGTAAGTGATAGAGAGACAGTGGTGTATCGGTTCCCTTTTGTGGCATAAGGTCTCAAAACCATAAGTGGGCAGGGATATACCCTTCTGCTTGAGGAGAGCAAGTATAAAATGATGAAACTGCATCCCAGACTTACGGGGGGGTCCAGTAGAGGAGTAATGTAAGTGGGAAGAAGTGTTCAGCTGCTCTATAAGCAGGGCGGTTCATGCCTCTGTGTTACTTATTTTGCAGAGAAGAGGTTCAAAGTTTTCAGAATAGAGGTCCATGGGGTCAGCAGTTATGTTGGTTCCCAAGTAACAAATCAAGCTAGTAACCCAATGGAATGAGAAATGGAGAGGCATACCATGGCCAGGTCAATAGAAATGTTAAGGGTCAAGAATGTTATCAAAATTTCTTTAAAATTTGAACAGTACCCGGAGCCTGTTGCTGTAATGCTTAAAGTAAGTTTGGTAAGGTGGAATGGGTTCAGTTAAAAAAAAAAATGTAATTGTCAGAAAAGGCTGCAACCTTATGGGGCTTTTCATAGCCTGCTATATTGGAGTTAGGGTGCACAGTACAGAGAAAGGGCTCTACAGTGAGGATGAAGATGATGATAGAGAGGTGGCACCCTTGTCTCATCCCCTTTGCAATATGGAAGAATCAGACCTGGTCTCATACACCTTGACAGCAGCTGTTGGAGCTGAAATGAGATCCATTTGAGCATATGGGTCCCCAAACCTATGTTCCAGGATGGCTCACATGAACTGCCAACTGATCCTATCAAATGCCTTTTCCACGCCTGCTGAGAGTAGCAGGAGGGGGCGCTTGGAAGTTCTGGCAGCATGAATTAAATTGAGAACTCGAACGGTAGTATCTTGAGGTTACCTTAACCTCCCTGGTGGTATGATTATTTCAGATTTTTGCGTCTCAAAGTGGTACAATTATTTTGCATAGAAATTTGGCGTTTTATATTGTAGGCCTGTAATTCTTAGCAATAACTCACTTAAATCTGTCCACCAAGAGTCTAGTAGATATCCCAAGTATGATGAAGTTTGAAACACAAAATCATAAATTCTAATATAATAAATACAAATAATTATAATAAATACTAATAAAAATAAAATAAATTTCCCCACAATTCACTGTCGCTCAAATCTGCAAGTGTTCTAATTTACTATCGCTGTTTTCTAGCTGGTCCACTTTTGACGTAAAGGGACGTAAAGGGACACTTTTTGGTTGCTATGGACAATCTCCAGTTTCCAGGCAGAAAGAACAGTATATATCATTTAAAACTGCATGCAGGACACTGGACAAAGCACTGGGGACAAAAGGGATGTGAAATGATTTCATACAGTAATGTAATCTGTAAGATTACAGTGTACTGTATGTGTTATGAATTTTCACTTTTTTGAATTTGCCGCCAGGCCCTGCCCCCATGCGTCGCGACGCTCGCAGGGAATGGAGCCCGGCACACAGAGGCTTCAGGAGGAGGACACATCCCACGGACACAAAGGCGGGACATCGCAGGATCCTGGGGACAAGGTAAGTATACTGCACCAGGATCCTGAGATGTAATCCGAGTGTGGCTCGGGATTACCGCTAATGGTGCTGAAATTTAACCCCGAGCCACACTCAGGAATACCGCCAGGGAGGCTACGGGCACAAAGCCAACTTGGTCCCTGGGAACGAGGCCAGGAATGGAGGGTAGTAGCCTGTTAGATTTTTGCAAATAATTTCAAATTGGTATTGAATAAGGCTATTGGCCTGTAGCTTCCGCATTCAGATGGATCCTTACCTTCCTTGGATACAGGAGATATTTACTCCATGAGTTTGTTAACGGTCATACCTCTATTTGTGACCAGTGCTAGAGACAATATGTGAAATATAGGTTTATCTGTGCGGGCCACGGAGCACCCTGCCCAAGAGCGTCCCTGGCTTATTTGGAAACCTATACATGGCCCTATGGTCCCAAGCCAATTTTTGTTTTGTTTTTTTTTGGGATGAAATTCTTCCCTGACTTTAAGGAGTTCCTAGTAAGTAGAAAGCGCCAAGCTTTCTTTATGGGCTCTATCCAGCAGATGTAGTTTGAAAAGTAGCACTTCTATATGCTGCGATTTCGCCTTTTTAAGGTGCGTGCCAATCTTGATCAGTGAGCCCTGAATTAACACTTTATGGGCTTTCCAAACAATGAAAGGGTTGTCTGCCGTTAGAGAATAATACTCAATCAAGCTGTTTTTGATTGCTGTTCTGATGCCAAGAGAAGCGGGGCTTCATTGAGTCGCCAAGATGGAGGGCTGGGTGGAGTAGAGAAAAATGCCATAGTCATATGAAAGGATGCATGATTGGAAAGAGAGATTACATCGATCTGTGCTGAGGTGACCCTGGAGAGGTCCTTGTGAGGGATGAGGAAGTAATCCAACCTACAATACAATAGATAAAACAAAAGAATAGTGCGGCGCAACTCAAAACTATCTTATAACATAATAAAAAATATATAATATAAAGGTCTTGTGCAATTCAAGAGAATCCCAATAAATTTAACACCGCCGTGCTTATAGTGCAAGTGACAATCTTCGACCTCATGACACCTTCAGTGACCACCACCTCTAGGTGAAAAAAACGCTCACTTATTTAAAATTCATGCACAGGTAAAACTCTTTCTGAAAATTAGCTATTATTCGGTATGTATGAATTGCAATCTGTAATTTAAAAAAAAACTTTTTGTATATAATCCACCTTCTTCCTTTATCAGTTCTAAATCAAAAAGGTGTATGTTGTTGTTTCTACTTTTCCATGATAGTTTAATATTTATGTTGTTCTATTTAATATCTGTCATAAATTCCTATAAATTTTCCTGATTACCATCCCATAATAAGATGAGGTCATCAATAAACCTTCTGTAAAGGGTTAATTCAGGTATTCGTTTCGATAACACACATTCTTCTTCCAGTTTGGCTATCTATAAATTTGCTATACTGGGTACAAATTGTTTACCCATAGCCAAACCTACTTTTTGCAGTTAGTATGTGCCCTCATACCAGAAAAAATGTTTTAAACAGAAATTCAACACTGTTTGGTAAAATTGTTTTAAGTGCTTATCCAAAGTTAATATCTGTCAGTGTTTGACAAAGATTTTTATGGCTATGGAAGATGCTACAGTTGTTGCAGATTCATTGGAAATATAAAGAGGAGAAGTTTATTTACCAACATGCACACAGGAAAGGAATATATCATTAAGGACTTCAGCTCATGTCACACCCAAGGGGTGGTGTATGACATCAAGTTCCCATGGAATTATTTATATAAAGGTAGGGCAAAAATAGCACTGAAAGATAGGATAAAAGAACATACAGTCATGGCCGAAATTGTTGGCACCCCAGAAATGTTTCCAGAAAATCAAGTATTTCTTACAGAAAAGTATTTTAGTAACACATGTTTTGCTATACACATGTTTATTCCCTTTGTGTGTATTGGAACAAAACAAAAAAAGGGAGGAAAAAAAGTATATTGGACATGTCACACAAAACTTCAAAAATGGGGTGGTCAAAATTCTTGGCACCCTTAACTTAACATTTGGTTGCACACCCTTTGGGAAAAATAACTGAAATCAGTCGCTTCCTATAACCATCAATAAGCTTCTTACTCTCCTCCAGGCTGGAAGTCATGAGATCGGAAAAAAAATCCACAATCTCATGCTTACCAACCGCGATCGCGGCTTTGTTTACATCCGTGGCCCGGGCCTCTGGCGGTCATAGAGATGGCTGGTGACCATCTGGTCACCGGAAATCTCTATGGTCGTCATCTGGCGGTGGCCAATTCTTTCTCTGGTTCCCCAATGGCACGGGAGAGCCCGGAGAAGCACCAGATGACGGCGGGTCACCTGTAAGAACAATCAAGCGGCAGAACTGCTGCTATGATCATTCCTATGGTGCACAGAATCGCCGGCTGAAAACAAGGATATCTGAATGATGTATGTAGCTTCAGGCATCATTCAGATATTCCCACTGAAAGTCAAAGACGTCATGTGACGTCCTTGGACTGGATTGTGGTTAAGCATGGGGGTAACCAGTGCATGTTTGAGCAAGAAGGGAAAGGTGCTGGAGGAGAGGGAGAGGTTGAAGATGTGGGATAGAGAGTTTAAGATAGAGCAGGAAGGTGAATCAAAAGGGAATGCCGCTCCCAAAGCCTCCACACCTGAACTGATGCTCCCACCCTACTGCAAACTCTCAGGTGCTGGCTCTGCACTAGTGTGTAGAAGCAGGAAGGTGGTTGCAGTAATTGTGAGGGGATAGGACCCAGGGGACAGATGGTGTGGTGGGCTGTGGAAAGGAGTGTGGTGTTGGACCTGGCGTGCTGGTTTGCTGGATATCTCATCATGAATTTTGTTTTTGAAATGATTGGCAATCTCCTGGGCAGTAAGCAAGTTGGTGGATGGGGGCCGGGGGGGTGAAGTAAGGAATTAAGGGTAGAAAAGAGTTGACAAGGTTTGGATGAGAGTGGTGTGTAGTAGGTTTGTTTAGCAGAGTGGAGGCAGGAGTTGTGTCCTGGAGACGGATGTGTCTCTTGAGACTTCTGGTGTTATCTGTTTGCCAGGGTTGTAGCGGACGAGGCCTGGTTCTGTGTGTAGAAAGAGTGTGTCCAGGTAGAATAACAGTATATTCTGGGCAGGACTGGGGTTGCGATTTTATCATGAAGGCAGTCGGTAGCAAAATGAAGAAGGGAAGGGTTGAGGTGATAAAGGTTCCTGCAGGTAATTGTTTGCAGGTTGGCAGCATTGGAGGTAGCATACAAAGTGTGAAAGAGATAAGGTTGTGATCGGGGGGTGTTAGAGAGGTTGTAGGGAGTGCAGAGGTGGGAGAATACAAGGTCGAGAGTGTTGCCATTGGAGTGAGTGGTGGTTTGTGTCCATTATGTTTGGTTAAAAGAGAAAGTTAAGTTGAGTAAATAAGAAGTGGTTGAGGTGTTAACATTGATTGGAAGATTGACGTCACCACGGATGATGGTGGAAACTTCAGAGGAGAGAAAGTAGGATAGTCATGCAGAGAAGCCCTTGAGAAAGCATGACACTGGGCCGGGAGGCCGGTAAATTACGGAGAAATCCTCAGACAAACTGGAGAAAAAAGATTAATTCAGTGCACTTCGAACAAACAGAGGGAAAGAGAGGGAGGAGGCATAGGAAGAACCTGGATGGTACTTTGTGGGGGGAGAAGCCCAGCTCCGCCTCCTCTTCATCCACTGGGTCTGGGTGAGTGAGTCCAGAGGAGGCCACCATGGGAGAGGGCAGCTGGAGAGGCAGTGTCGGATTCCTGAAGCCAGGTTTTGGTAATAGCAAGTAGATTGAGGGAGTTGGAAAGGAGAAAGGTCATTGACTGAGGCAAGTTTGTTAGAGACTGAGCTGGCATTCTAGAGGGCACACATAAGGGGAGGGCTAACTCGTGGAATCAGGGGAATTGAAATAAGAGAGTGGGAGTTACAGCTACTGTCAGATGGTAGACTGACAATCTGGGGTGAGAGTTGACTGGAGGAGGGCCAAGGTTTGGGGCGATATCCCCAGATGTTAGAAGTAGGAGGGTAAGGGCAGTAAGGTGGGAGTGGGATTTATACGAGGGCAGGTGCTGCAGTGAAGTGGAAGTGGTCACATTGTGTGGGCTCAGAATGAGTAGGAGGTGATAAGTGGAGTAAATATATATACTGTGTGTGTATGTGTGTGTGTGTGTATATATATATATATATATATATATATATATATATATATATATATATATATATAGATAGAGAGAGATATACTGTATATATAGATATATAGATATAGATCTATATATATAAATACATACACAGTATCTTACAAAAGTGAGTACACCCCTCGCATTTTTGTAAATATTTTTTTATTACTTTTCATGTGACAACACTGAAGAAATAACACTTTGCTACAATGTAAATTCGTGAGTGTACAGCTTGTATAACAGTGTAAATTTGCTGTCCCCTCAAAATAACTCAACACACAGCCATTAATGTCTAAATCTCTGGCAACAAAAGTGAGTACAGCCATAAGTGAAAATGTCCAAAGTGGGCCCAACTAGCCATTTTCCCTCCCCAGTGTCATGTGACTCATTAGTGTTACAAGGTCTCAGGTGTGAATGGGGAGCAGGTGTGTTAAATTTGGCGTTATCACTCTCACTCTCTCATACTGGTCACTGGAAGTTCATCATGGCAAAGAACTCTCTGAGGATCTGAAAAAAAAGTATTTTTGCTCTACGTAAAGATGGCCTAGGCTATAAGAAGATTGCCAAGACCCTGAAACTGAGCTGCAGCATGGTGTCCAAGACCATACAGCGGTTTAACAGGGCAGGTTCCATTCAGAACAGGTCTTGCTATGGTCAAATGAAGAAGTTGAGTGCATGTGCTCAGCGTCATATCCAGAGGTTGTCTTTGGGAAATAGACGCATGAGTGCTGCCAGCATTGCTGCAGAGGTTAATGGGGTGGGAGGTCAACCTGTCAGTGCTCAGACCATATGCCACACACTGCATCAAACTGGTCAGCATGGCTGTCGTCCCAGAAGGAAGCCTCTTCTAAAGATGATGCACAAGAAAAAAACAGTTTGTTTAAGACAAGCAGACTAAGGACATGGATTACTGGGACCTTGTCCTGTGGTCTGATGAGACCAAGGTTAAACCTATTTGGTTCAAATGGTGTCAAGCGTGTGTGGCAGCAACCTGGTGAGGATTACAAAGACAAGTGTGTCTTGCCTACAGTCAAGCATGGTGGTGGGAGTGTCATGAGTGCTGCCAGCACTGGGGAGCTACAGTTCATTGAGGGAACCATGAATGCCATGTACTGTGACATACTGAAGCAGAGCATGTTCCCCTCCCTTCGGAGACTGGGCCGCAGGGCAGTATTCCAACATAACGACCCCAAACACACCTCCAAGATGACCACTGCCTTGCTAAAGAAGCTGAGGGTAAAGGTGATGGACTAGCAAAAGCATGTCTCCAGACCTAAACCATATTGAGCATCTGTGGGACATCCTCAAATGGAAGGTGGAGGAGCACAAGGTCTCTAACATCCACCAGCTCTGTGATGCCATCATGGAGGAGTGGAAAAGTACTCCAGTGGAAACCTGTAAAGCTCTAGTGAACTCCATGCCCAAGAGGGTTAAGGAAATGTTGGAAAATAATGGTGGCCACACAAAATATTGACACTTTGGGCCCAATTTGGACATTTTCACTTAGGGGTGTACTCACTTTTGTTGCCAGCGGTTTAGACAATTATGGTTGTGTGTTGCGTTATTTTGAGGGGACAGCAAATTTAAACTGTTACACAAGCTGTACAATCACTACTTTGCATTGTAGCAAAGTGTCATTACTTCAGTGTTGTTACATGAAAAAATATAATAAAATATTAACAAAAATGTGAGGGGTGTACTTGCTTTTGTAAGATACTGTGTGTGTATGTGTGTATATATATATATGATGAAAGCAACAGATATGATGAATACAATATGTTTTAAGTTGTTGTATTGGTAACATTAATCATGGGTCTCAGTAAACAGAAAGATAAGATGTCTTATGGCCACAGGAGATAACCTATTAAATACATTTTGTAGAAAATATATTTTTATATAATAAACAATTTTATATACATTTTTTTTATAATTTTTTTCATACATGTATGTTTTAACTGCTTCCCTCCAGCCGGTACATAAACGGCCCGGTGGGAGCTTTGCCGTTCTGAATGGACATACCATTCTCACACAGCACATCACAGATGGATCACATGATGGCTGTGTTCAATCACAGCCTTCACATAGTGAAAACAGAGACACGTGTCTCTGTGTTGGCTCTCCCCACTGAACTTAGTGTGGGGTGGGGGGGAGTGCTGCAGCCTCTGTGACAGATCTGTGTATGTGATGATTTTAATGTTCAGTTACACAGAGATCACACATACTACAGCCATCTCCACACAGTACACCAAGCACCAGCTGTCCCTGTCCAAGTGTCCCATGAACATCTGTACCAGTGCGCAAAAACATCTTCAGTAGTGTTCCATATTAACATCTGTCAGTGTCCGCCGGGGGACGATCAACATCTGTCATATTGTACAAGTGCACAAAAACATCTGTTGGTGTTCCACTAATAAAAAATGTGAAGCGCCCCCCCCCCCGTGCAAAAAGCGAATGCGTATATTGGTCCTGTACGCACATGTAAACGGCAATCGCACCACACGTGAGGTATTGCCACAAACGTCAGAGCGAGAGCAATAATTCTACCGCCAGACCTTCTGTGTAACCCTAAACTGGAAACCAATCGCCTATGAAGATTTTTAAATACCTAAGTTTGGAGTCATTTCACAAGCGTTCACAATTAAAGCGTGACATGTTTTGTATCTATTTACCATTGAAAATTGCTGCTGCGCAAATACCATGTGACATAAAAATTAGAAAAACGCACCATTTTATTCTTTAGGGCATCTGATACAAAATATATAATGTTTGGGGGTTCTAAGTAATTCTCCAGCAAAAATACAGATTTTTATTTGTAAACAAAAAGTGTCAGAAGAAGGCCTGGTCTTAAAGTGGATAATGCCTCAAGTACTCCTTGGAATGTTGCGCCTCTCTGTGGCTAGGCTGTAAAATAAATCTCACATGTGGTATCCTCAGACTCAGGATGAGTAGCAGAATGTGTTTTGGGGTGTAGTTTAAAGTATGCCTATGACGTGTGTGAGAAATAACTTATTAACCAGTTGCCGACCGCCGCATACCGATGTACGTCGGCACAATGGCACGGGCAGGCATAAGGGCTTACCTGTACGTCCCTGCCTGCCCGCGGGCGGGGGGTCCGATCGGACCCCCCCCCCCCCCAGTGCCAGCGGCGGTCGGATTCTCATCAGGGGCAATCAGAGGTGAGGGGGAGGCCACTCATTCTTGGCCACCCCCTTGCGATCGCTCCTGGCGAATGAAATGTTTCCTCGGCTTCTGTAATGTAAACAGAAGCGGAGGAAGTGATGTCATCTCTCCTCGAGCCGGTCTTTTCGTTCCGGCGCCGAGGAGAGAAGACATCAAGTAAGTTTGCACAACACTACACTTCCAGTAGAACACGCAGGCACACTTTTCACACCCCCTGATCACCCCCCTGTACGCCCTGTCACAATGACACCAATAGCAGTTTTGTTTTTTTTTTTTGCATTGGTGTCAGTTTGTGACAGTTATAAGTGGTAGGGCAGTTAGGGTTAGCCCCCTTTAGGTCTAGGGTACCCCACTAACCCCCCTTAATAAAGTTTTAACCCTGTGATCACCCCCCATCGCCAGTGTCACTAAGCGATGGTTTTTCTGATCGCTGTATTAGTGTCACAGGTGACGCTAGTTAGGGAGGTAAGTATATAGGTTCGCCGTCAGTGTTTTATAGCGACAAGGACCCCCATATACTACCTAATAAAGGTTTTAACCCCCTGATTGCCCCCTAGTTAACCCTTTAACCAGTGATCACTGTATAAGTGTTACGGGTGATGCTGGTTATTTTGTTTATGATAGTTTTAGGGCACCCGCCGTTTATTACCTAATAAAGGTTTAACCCCCTAATTGCCCGGCGGTGATATAAGTTAAGTTTTTAGGGTCAGATAAGGTCTGCGTCGCCCCAGGCAGCGCCAGGTTAGTGCCAGTACCGCTAACACCCACGCACGCAGCATACCACCTCCCTTAGTGGTATAGTATCTGAACGGATCAATATCTGATCCGATCAGATCTATACTAGCGTCCCCAGCAGTTTAGGGTCCCCAAAAACGCAGTGTTAGCGGGATCAGCCCAGATACCTGCTAGCACCTGCGTTTTGCCCCTCGGCCCAGCCCACCCAAGTGCAGTATTGGTGACTTGGTGTCACCCTTATTCGGAAAGGGGTACCACTTATATATGGACAATTATTACACGAGCGTGCCACTTTTTAGTCACCTTTGATCATCAGATTGGAGCATGTGGCACCGTGCGACCTAATCGCCGGGGCTTTCCCTAGCGACTTGTAGATTCCCGTCTTAGGCTGGGGGAGAGAGCCTGCTTGCAGTGTAATAATTTGCTCGCTATGAAGTGGAGGGATAATAAGAATGTTTTCGTTCTTACCTCCCTTCATGCAGACACGATGGTCCAAATTACTACGGCGACTGGTGTTGTGGAGAAACCCCTCTGTGTCCACGAATATAACCTCAATATGGGAGGGGTGGACCTCGACGACCAGTTGTTGGAGCCGTACCTAGTGTACCTAGTTGCCCGTAAGGCCAGACGCTGGTATAAAAAAGTGTCTGTATATTTATTTCAATTGGCTTTGCTGAACGCTCATGTGCTATACAGAGCTTCAGGACGGACTGAATCCTTCCTTAAATTCCAGGAAGAGATCGTCAGAGCCCTTCTGTTTCCAGACGGTGCTCCACCTCACCTTCCCAATCCAAATGCAGTAAGCCGGCTGCATGAGAAGCATTTTCCTTATGTCCTCCCGCGTACCCCTACCCAACGAGCCCCCCAAAGAAAATGTTGTGTCTGCAGAAAGCGCGGATATAGGCGTGACACCCGCTATTATTGTCCCTCCTGTCCTGACAATCCTGGTCTTTGCATTGGTGAATGTTTTGAACGCTACCATACACTAGTTGAGTTTTAGCGTAGGGTACAGCACTGCACAGACTAGGACACACTTTCACCAATTTTATTAAATTTCTTAATTTTCCAAGGAATTGTGGGAAAAAATTACAACTTCAAAAAACTCACCATGCCTTTTACTAAATACCTTAGATGGTCTGCTTTCCAAAAGGGGAATTTGGGGGATATTTGTACTGTCTTGACATGTTATGCCACGTACACACGACCGGTTTAGCCGTCGGAATAAACTGCGAAGGTTCCTCTGAGGGAATTCCATTCAAGCGGTCTTGCCTACACACGGTCAATCCAAAGTCCGACCGCGGTGACGTACAGCACGTACAACGGGACTAGAAAAAGGAAGTTCAATGGCTAGTAGCCAATAGCTTCCGTCTCGTACTTGCTTCAGAACAAGCGTCGCTTTTGGTCCGTCGGAACAGCATACAGACGAGCGGTTTTACCGATAGGAATTGGTTCCGTCGGAAATATTTAGAACATGTTCTATTTCTAGGTCCGTCAGCATTTTCGAAAATAAAAGTCCGAAGAGGCACACACTCAACCGGAATAGACAATGAAAAGCTTCCGTCTGACTTTTTCTGTTGAACATTCCGCTCGCGTGTACGCGGCTTTAGGGCCCCAAGAAATGAGATAGGCCGTCAATTTTCAATGATTGGCACCATAGCTTGTAGACTCTAACTTTTACATAGGCCATATAATATATACTGATTTGGGTTTTTTTTTTTTCCAAAGAAAATAGCAGTATAAATTTTGGTCAAAATTTATGAAGAAAAATTACTTATTTGCAAAATTGTATACATAACGGAAACTAAGAAAAACTATTTTTTTTTCAAAATTTTTCATATTTTTTATTTGTAATGCAAAAAATAAAAAACCCAGTGGTGATTTAATACCACCAAAAGAAAGCTATATTTGTGTGGAAAAAATTATTACAACTTCATATGGGTACAGTTTTGCATGACTGAGTAATTATCATTTAAATCGCAACAGAACTGAAAGCTGAAAATTGGCCTGGGCAGAAAGGGGATGAAAGTGCCAGGTATTGAGGTGGTTATTATGTACATCGATGCTCATATAGTGCATATTAATTATACAATTTGACACATTAGCAATATTTCCCCATTGACAACTTATATGTATCTTCTAATATTGCCAGGGATCGTGCTGTGCAAATGCACTATGGTAAAATGACGATAGTAACACACACTAGAGGTCCAAGTACCACAGATTAATTGCGCCCGGTAATACTAAATAGGAGTCTACTAAAAAAAAATGGTGCCCGATAAGTATATATATATGGATGAGCGGCGTGACTTCTCATTACATCTCCCTAAAGGAAGCCACATGACCCTGTGGCGTAATGCATAGGGGAGAGGCTTGCTGAAAGTGTCAAAAATAAATAGACAGGAGACAGTTTTTTTAAAATTCATTTTGTAAAAAAATGCCACCGCCTGACCCGAAAAATAAAAGAATAAAACACTCCACCCACGACGAAGGCTAACCGCCGAATGATGCTCTGCTGTTTGCAGTTCTTAAATAGGTAAGGGTGGGGCCATGTGGTAACGTCTCCTGGTGGCACCACCCCCTTGTTATGTCACTGACCCAGCAGGCACCGGTCGTGACGTCCCCAGGTGGCCCCGCCCCTTACCTATTTAACCACTTAAGGACCGAGCCTCTTTCTGAGATTTGTTGTTTACAAGTTAAAAACAGGTATTCTTGCAAGAAAATTACTTGGAACCCTCAAATATTATACATTTTTATTTATCTAACACCCTAGAAAATAAAATGGCAGTCGTTGCAATACTTTCTGTCACACCGTATTTGCGCAGCGGTCTTACAAGCACACTTTTTTGGAAAATATACACTTTTTTTGAATTAAAAAATAAGACAACAGTAAAGTTAGCCCAATATTTTTTATATTGTGAAAGATAATGTTACGTCGAGTAAATTGATACCCAACATGTCATGCTTCAAAATTGCGCCCACTCGTAAAATGGCGACAAGCATTTACCCTTAAAAATCTCCATAGGTGACATTTAAAAAAATTCTACAGGTTGCATGTTTTGAGTTAAAGAGGAGGTCTAGGGCAGGAATTATTGCTCTTTCTCTATCGATCATGTGTGGTTTGAACATCGTTTTCATATGCGTTCACTTTTGCACGCGAGCTCGGCGGAACGGGGCGCGTTTAAAATATTTTTTTTTCTTTTTTATTTTACCTTCTATTTTCTTTTTTTTTTTTTGCACTGTTCTTTTAAAAATAAAGTGTCACTTTTATTCCTATTACAAGGAACGTAAACATCCCTTGAAATAAACAAAAAGCATGACCGGACCTCTTAACTATGAGATCTGAGGTCAAAAAGACCTTGGATCTCATATTTACACTGAAATGCAATATGAAAAAAAAAAAAATTTTCATTTAAAAAAAAATAAAAAATGTCCCTTTAAGAGCTATGGGCGGAAGTGATGCTTTGACGTCACTTCCGCCCTGCAATGGTATGGAGACGGGTGGTGGCCATCTCCCCCTCACTCGTCTCCATACCCAGGAAGAACAAGCATCCCATGGCCTCTGCCGCTACGACGGCTCCGGTAAGCGGCGAAGGGCAACGGAGCGCCGTGGGAGGGGGGCCCCCTCTCCCGCCGCCGGTAAGTGATCTTGCGGCGAATCTGCTACAGAGACCACTATTGTCGGAAACCAGACCGCCGGCCGAAGAAGAGGATACCAGGGTTATGGCAGCTAGCTCAGCTAGCTCACTGTGGGGCGGCACAGTGGTGTAGTGGGTAGCACTTTCGCCTAGCAGTAAGAAGGGTCGCTGGTTCGAATCCCAACCACGACACTACCTGCCTGGAGTTTGCATGTTCTCCCTGTGCCTGTGTGGGTTTCCTCCGGGTGCTCCTGTTTCCTCCCACACTCCAAAGACATGCTGGTAGGTTAATTGGATCCTGTCTAAATTGTCCCTAGGATGTATGAATGTGAGTTAGGGACCCTTAGATTGTAAGCTCCTTGCGGGTAGGGACTGATGTGAATGTACAATGTATATGTAAAGTGCTGCGTAAATTGACGGCGCTATAGAAGTAACTGAAATAAATAAAATAAATAAATAACAAAGATATCCCTCTTCAAAGTTAGGAAGTATATTGGCGTGCAGCGGTCCGGAAGTGGTTAATGGGGGTCTTTGGGTACCCCGCTGATAAGGGGGTACCCAAAGACTGTAGATTAAGGGACTTTCTTTCCTTTTTCGGCACTCGCCGGATGTATACAATAGCAAGTGCCGCATTTGCAGATCATGATGTCCTGGCCGACAGTGCCTGCTGCTGCTGGCGGAGTGATTTTAGCTTGCTCACTGTCTGCCTCCTGCAGCAAGTAAGTGCTGAGGAAAGAGTGGGTTCCAGCTGAGGGATTCAAAGGAACGGTGGAAGGCTCAGGGTAGGTTGGCAGAGGCAGAGAAGAAGAGAATCAGTCCACGTCAATCCACCTCTTCATGTGACACACAAACTCAGCAGGCAGCAAACAGAGAGATTGTTAGCAGAGAAGTCTCAGAAAAGGTACAGACATACACACACACACACACCTTCCCCCCATGCCATGCCCTGGGTGGTGCCTAAGTTGCATTATGCAGCAGCCAAATGTGATCATCATCATGATAGTCACACTGTGCTTTGCGCAACATGTGCTTTGAGCAACAGCACCTGTATTGTGTGATTATCATGATGATGATCATTAACCACTTCAGCCCCGGAAGAATTTACCCCCTTCCTGGCCAGAGCGTTTTTGTGATTCTGCACTGCGTTGCTTTAACTGACAATTGCGCGGTCCTGCGACGTTGTACCCAAACAAAATTGACGTCCTTTTTTTCCCACAAATAGAGCTTTCTTTTGGTGGTATTTGATCGCCTCTGCGGTTTTTATATTTTGCGCTATAAACAAAAAAAGAGCAACAATTTTGAAAAAAACACAATATTTTGTACTTTTTGCTATAATATCCCCATTTTTTTTTTTCTTTTTAGAAAAAAGCTAATTTTTTTCTCAGTTTAGGCCGATATGTATTCTTCTACATATTTTTGGTTTAAAAAAATCGCAATAAGCGTATATTGATTGGTTTGCGCAAAAGTTATAGCGTCTAGAAAATAGGGGATAGATTTACATAGTTACATAGTAGGTGTGAGGTTGAAAAAAGACACAAGTCCATCAAGTCCAACCTATGTGTGTGATTACATGTCAGTATTACATTGTATATACCTGTATGTTGCATTTAGCATTATAGCATTTTTATTATTATTTTTTTTTACTAGAAATGGCGGCAATCTGCGATTTTTATCGTGACTGCGACATTATGGTGGACACATCGGACAATTTTGACACATTTTTTGAACCATTGGCATTGATACAGCGATCAGTGCGATTAGAAATGCATTGATTACTGTAAAAATGTCACTGGCAGTGAAGGGGTTAACACTAGGGGCGGTGAAGGTGGTTAAATGTGTTCCCTGCTACGTGATTCTAACTAAAGGGGGAGAGACTAACTACAGGAAGTGACAGATCGTGGTTCCTAGCCAATAGGAACACACGATCTGTCACTCCTGTCAGAACAGGGAAGTGTGTGTTTACACACACTCGTCCCTGTTCTGTGTCTCCTGGTCAGGATTGGTCATGGCTGGTGGTCATCGCGACCATCGGCCGCAAGCTTTGGCACCCCCGCTATGCAGTGGGCACGCGCCTGCTATCCGGCCCCCGCAAGCCAACGTACATCTACGTGGTTTCGCGCAGGGGAGCCAACCTGCCACAGTATAATAGGGCGTACACACGGTCGGACTTTGTTTGGACATTCCGACAACAAAATCCTAGGATTTTTTCCGACGGATGTTGGCTCAAACTTGTCTTGCATACACACGGTCACACAAAGTTGTCGGAAAATCCGATCGTTCTGAACGCGGTGACATAAAACATATACGTCGGGACTATAAACGGGGCAGTGGCCAATAGCTTTCATCTATTTATTCTGAGCATGCGTGGCACTTTGTCCGTCGGATTTGTGTACACACGATCGGAATTTCCGACAACGGATTTAGTTGTCGGAAAATTTTATCTCCTGCTCTCCAACTTTGTGTGTCGGAAAATCCGATGGAAAATGTCCGATGGAGCCCACACACGGTCGGAATTTCCAACAACGCGCTCCGATCGGACATTTTCCATCAGAAAATCCGACCGTGTGTATGGGGCATAACTGCGGTGGCTGGTCCGGAAGCGGTTAAAGGACAATGACATGCATCCTTGGGCTCCTATCACACAGAGGGGACTCCATTTTGCTTAGCGGAGAATCTGTCCCCTGTTTCTCTGCTGAGCAGAGTAGGCAGATGACAGGTCAGTGTCTGTTCCATTTATGCAGAAGGGACACAAACTAAGCCCACTCTGCTCTATGGGCAGTCAGGTGTACATGGACACTGTTTACCCTTGACTACTCTCTGATCGGATCCGCCTAGACAGAGGAGAACAGATCCCCTTACATTTCTTTCTAGTAGATCAGATTGAAGATAGGCAGGTGTAAATGGACACTAGTCAGTTTACACCCGTCGCTCCATAGAGAATGGAGGGGCTGATTGGGTCTGCCTGAAAAAAAAAAAAAATCTGATCAGTCCAATCATGTGAAAATGGGCCTTAGGCTTCATTTACACTTACATTTGGGGTACGGTAAAAATGCACAGCTCTACTGCGTGTTTTCACCACCCCCAATTGCTCCCCCTTATACTGCAAAGCAATGAAATGGGGATTATCTATACCGTAGCCATGTTGATCTTTATGCAGCTAAAATTATCACGCTGTTCTGTTCACCCACAGCCCGCCCCTGTTTTCCTGGGCTCTTTCATTGTAAGTGGTCAGGTTTATAGAATAAAGAGTAGAGGAAGAAACATCTGTTTCACCATCTCCTCTGTGAGGAATGAAGCCGGAATCTACTAGGTTTTCACCACTTTCGGTTCTGTAGTTATCTGGCTGGTGCAAGTCAGGAAAACAGCCAATCAAACCGATCTGGGTTTGATCAGTTGCCTTGCAGGGTAGGGGAGGGATCAGGGGTCTAATAGATCCCTGATCTTTCCATAAAAAGCACCTGCCACTGCCCCAGCTATCACAAGGGATGTTATTCATCTCTTTGTGATAGCAATAAAGTTGAACAAAAAAAATGTGAAAAAGCAATAATTCTAGCACCAGACCTCCTGTTTAACTCTATAAAGCTTAGTCTATGGACAATTTTAGGTACTGTAGTTTGTTGCCATTTAACAGGCGTGCCAATTTTTAATTGAAGGTGCAGGAATTTTATGCACAGCGTATTTTTAGCCTTCATGTGTATGATGCCTGAGTCCCCAGAATTGTTTTAAAATGACAGGGATATCAGGCATTCGTCCCAGAAAAAGGTAAAACAATCAGCAGAAAGGGTGATGAATAATTAAAAGTAGTAAATATAATGAATAAATGTATATGCTGACCTGCCAACCACTGTAAATGCTTTCACAACACCTTAAAAGAAATATGTATATATAAATCAGTGTAGCGCAGCAAAATAAAAATATTAAAACAAATGAATTCATAATGATTTATATAATACCCAAAAACAGTCCTCTGTAAATAAATTCCTCCGTGGATTGGTTCAATGTATCCAAAAAACAGTCAATAGGTGAAAAAATAAATAACAATGTGAACAGTCCTGTGTAAATAAATTCCTCCGTGAATTCAATATACTGTTTCAATGTATCCAGTGACTGAACTTTTAAAACAGTGTGTAAATCCTCCACCAAGCAAAGTACCTGCTCACCTCCAAGTAGATAAACAGTAAGCTTGTATCTCCTCACAACCCAGTCAGACAGCTCCACTTCCCGTTTCCTCATTAGTAAGATAAGGAATCAATATAGATAGAAACAGGCTGTTATCTCCTCTCCACCCAAACAGGCTCCAGTCTTTTTCTCCTCTTTGATATATGATCCTGTACTCACAGCTCTCCTCAGATTATATACAGTACACCCCTCACATTTTTGTAAATATTTTATTATATCGTTTAGAGTGACAACACTGAAAAAATTACACTTTGTAAATTTGTGAGTGTACAGCTTGTATAACAGTGTAAATTTGCTGTCCCCTCAAAATAACTCAACACACAGCCATTAATGTCTAAACCGCTGGCAACAAAAGTGAGTACACCCCTAAGTGAAAATGTCCAAATTGGGCCCAACTAGCCATTTTCCCTCCCCAGTGTCATGTGACTCATTAGTGTTACAAGGTCTCAGTTGTGAATGGGGAGCAGGTGTGTTAAATTTGGTGTTATCGCTCTCACTCTCTCATACTGGTCACTGAAAGTTCAACATGGCACCTCAAGGCAAAGAACTCTCGGAGGATCTAAAAATAGAATTGTTGCTCTACAATAAAGATGGCCTAGGCTATAAGAAAAATTGCAAAGACCCTGAAACTGAGCTGCAGCAAAGTGGCCAAGACCATACAGCGGTTTAACAGGACAGGTTCCACTCAAAACAGGCCTCATCATGGTCGACCAAAGAAGTTGACTGCACATGCTCAGCGTCATATGCAGAGGTTTTCTTTGGGAAATAGACGTATGGGGGGGTCAGCCTGTCAGTGCTCAGACCATACACTGCATCAAATTGGTCTGCATGGCTGTCATCCCAGAAGGAAGCCTCTTCTAAAGATGATGCACAAGAAAGCCCACAAACAGTTTGCTGGAGACAAGCAGACTAAGGACATGGATTACTGGAACCATGCACTGTGGTCTGATGAGACCAAGATAAACTTATTTAGTTCAGATTATGTCAAGTGTGTGTGGTGGCAACCAGGTGAGGAGTACAAAGACAAGTGTATCTTGCCTACAGTCAAACATGGTGGTGGGAGTGTCATGTTTTGGGGCTGCATGAGTGCTGCCGGCGGTGGGGAGCTACAGTTCATTGAGGGAACCATGAATGCCAACATGTACTGTGACATACTGAAGCAGAGCATGATCCCCTCCCTTCGGAGACTGGGCCACAGGGCAGTATTCCAACATAACGACCCCAACACACACCTCCAAGATGACCACTGCCTTGCTAAAGAAGCTGAAGGTAAAGGTGATAGACTGGCCAAGCATGTCTCCAGTCCTAAACCTTATTGAGCATCTGTGGGGCATTCTCAAATGGAAGGTGGAGGAGCGCAAGGTCTCTAACATCCATCACCTCCATGATGTCGTCATGGAGGAGTGGAAGAGGACTCCAGTGGCAACCTGTGAAGGTTTGGTGAAATCCATCCCAAGAGAGTTAAGGCAGTGCTGGAAAATAATGGTGGCCACACAAAATATTGACACTTTGAGCCCAATCTGGACATTTTCACTTAGGGGTGTACGCACTTTTGTTGCCAGCGGTTAAGACATTATTGGCTGTGTGTTGAGTTATTTTGAGGGGACAGCAAATTTACATTGTTATACAAGCTGTACACTCACTACTTTACATTGTAGCAAAGTGTAATTTCTTCAGTGTTGTGACATGAAAACATATAATAAAATATTTACAAAAATGTGAGGGGTGTACTCACGTTTGTAAGATACTGTACATAATGAAGTAGAAAAGACAAACATAGTGTATTTTGTATGGAAAAGTTCATTGCCAAACCCCACTTTAAAATACACTTACAAGATTTCAATGAAAAAATCATATGTAATAGCAGACCCAGCTCACCACCTCACCGTGTGAGACTCCAGTAAATGTCACAGAACCCTACCTCTCTCCTCCACACGTATCACCAAGTGATAGGCTTCCTCAGTAGGCCTGAGCCATCCCAGTGCCATTTCAAAACAACTGGCTTTACCAGTTTCTGGTGCCCCTGCTGGATTTAGCACTCAATTCACCAGCTGTCTGTGAAATCGGAGTTCATCTTGCAGGTGCCCATATGGAATGCTGTGTAGCCCAATCAGGAGCCCTGAAAATGGTTGTTTCAACTTCTGGGCTTAGCACTAGATCCTGGTTTTCACAGACAACTGGTGATTGGATCTAGCACTAAGTCCAGAAACTGAAAGAACCGTTTTTAGGGCTTCTAATTGGGCTACACAGCATTCCATGTGAGTGCTTGTACAAGAACTCTGCTTTCACAAACAAAGCTGCGTTTTTTTTATTTAGGTGGGTGGGTGGGTGGGATGAGGGGTAGGGCCCCATCAGGTACGGGGTCTCTGACCATCTCTTTTGACATGTCCACAGCTCTGACCATCCCTTGTGCCATGTATGCAGTCTATGACCATCACTTGTGCCATGTATGCAGTCTCTGACATGTATCTCTTGTGCCAGGTATACGGTCTATGTACACTCCTAATTCTCCACTTTCTTCTATCAGCTCATCTCAGATTTTACCAACACTTGTATCTTTAGAGGGCCAAAATCCAGAACCTACATCAATCATCACTAATGTGACAATTCCCCCTCACAGAAGCATCTAGACTATTGTTGGATCGCCTAACATATAAGAAACTCTCCTCTGACCCCCTGCCCCAATTCAAATTGGAAGCAGAAACACTGATCAACTCTGCCCTATCAGATGAGGTTATCACCAAGAATGAGGCCTCTTTTTTACGTAAAAAGAGTTTTATAGCACACCTTACTTTTATCATCTGCCCAAGATACATAAAAACTCTTCCCATCCCCCTGGCAGACCTATCGTGGCCTCCATGAATAGTATCTCAAGTGGATTTTCCCAATATGTTGATTCATTCTTACAACCTCTTGCCCAAGATCTCCCATCTTATGTACGTGATTCGATACACCTCATGGAACTTCTGGCACCCTATAGATGGCAAGACAGCTATTCCTGGCTTTCCCTGGACGTAAATTCCTTGTATACGTCCATCCCTCATCAGATAGGTTTAATGGCAGTCCAACACTTTCTGTCTCTTGACCCCTCCATCAATGTCAAACAGGCTATATTTATCTCAGATGCTACTTCATTTTGTTTGAATCACAATTATTTCCATTTCAATGATGACTTCTACCTACAGACCCATGGTACAGCCATGGGCACTAATTTTGCCCCTTCCTATGCTAATCTGACCATGGGTCTGTGGGAAGACAGGTTCATAGGGAATAACAACCCTTTTGCCCAACATATTATTTTCTTCGGCAGATATATAGATGACATTATTGTCATCTGGGACGGCCCACCATCTTCAGTTGATTGTTTTGTTTCTCACTGTAATGCCAATGACCTTGGCCTATCGTTCACATTTGAACATAATGAGGAGAGTCTTTCCTTTTTAGACCTAGAACTGTTTCACGATCAGAATTCCATCCTATCACGCAATTACACCAAACCTACTGCAGGGAATTCTTATCTACATTATAACAGCTGTCACCACCCACAGTGGGTGAATAATATTCCAAAAGGGCAATATTGTAGATTAAGACAAAACTGTACTAGGGACTCTGATTACATCACCCAGAGCGTGCATCTTAAGAATAAATTCTTGGAAAAAGGGTTTCCTGAAAAGTTGGTTGATCAAGCACATACAACTTATCTTCCTGGCAAAAAACCTAAGGCATTAAAACAATCTGACCATGGCACCATTCGGTTTGTCACCAGATATCACAATGAATATAAAAGAATGGAATCCATATTCCAAAAACATTGGAATATCCTAAAATAGGATCCCTTTCTCAATAATGATCTCGGAGATAAACCGAAGGTCACTTATAGAAGGGCCCCAACTCTAAAAAATAAACTAGCACCTAGCAAACTAAAAACCATCAGACCAGAAAATACTCTTTGTTTAATTCCACTTACTGGCATGTATAGGTGTAATAAAGCCCTATGTAAGACCTGCGCCTTTGTTAGACATGGCCAACGTAGCTTTCAACATAAGGATAAGACGTATCAGTTAGAAGGCTTTTATAACTGCTCTACTGACTACGTGGTCTACTGTCTCACATGTCCATGCAAACTACTGTATGTTGGACGCACCATCTGTCCTCTGTGACAACGGTTTGGCAAACATCGCCGGTTTATAGAACAAGGATGTGACGAACATAGCGTTCCCCGACATTTTCTTGAACACCATCACCAATCTACTGCTGGCTTACAGGTATAGGTTATAGAATCCATACCACGCAAATTCTCTGAGGCTGAGCGCTTTTCCAAATTATGTGAGCGTGAAACATTTTGGATTTATATTTTAGACACTTTGGCACCCAACGGGTTAAATGAGGAATTAGAGGTCAATACCATTATATAAAATAATGATAGATTTTAATTTATCATATTTTAACACATAATTTAATCACATTTTCCTGTGCTGAAATAAGAACACATGGTGTACAGATGTGTTGTGAGCTTATACAAAATATATAATTCATCTCTCTTGGATTTTAATTGTTTTTACTATAATGATTACTATTGTATTTATGATGGCTATTTTCCACTGTAATTTTTTTTTTTTTTTTTACAATATGATATGTAATTATATTATCCCATTATTATTTTCTTTTATCTTTACCCTTATTATTATGATTTTTTGAGATAATTTATTGTTATACATGGTAGATGAATTATTCGCCTGTATAACTAGCAATATATATACAACAACATCTTTTAACCTTTACTATATATATATATATATATATATTTTTTTTTTTTTAATCCTTATTATATATATATATATATATATATATATATTTCATATATTTTTCATATGTTTTTTATATGTTTTCTCTATTCGTTTATCATCAATATTATGCCCATTCTATCTATATATGGAATGTCCTGTGATAAGTTCCATCATCCTAAAAATATAGATTGCATTGTTATCCATAGAGAATTAATCCTTTTATCGTCATTTATCTTGCATATACCATATACATGCCCCTCTTCTAATTGGCTTGAGCAACCATTGTCCCCTATGCTGAGCTATTTAAGCTTCCCTGGTTTCCGTCCTATCTACACTTGATAAAGGAGCGCGCATGCCCGTTGCGAGCCTCGCGCATGCTCAGAAACGTGTAGTGGATCCCATTCAACTCGAATGGCCCGAGTGATGTCTACACCCACGTGTGCTAGCTGGAACGCGGAAGTGTCTATCCAGCCTTACCGCACTGCAGCCGGCGTCTCCGTGCGGGGGTCCGCGGCCATCCGCCCGGCTTACATCATAGCCATGTACACACGGATGTTTGACGATACTTGGATCTAGTTCCCCTTGGAAGCTGTATACCACAAACCCTGATGTAAGTGCTTATATGTGCTTTTTTTTATATATTAATAAACACTTATACTTAAGAGGCGCTTTCTCTTTGTTTCTTATTTATACGGCCTATGACCATCACTTGTGCCATGTATGCAGTCTCTGGCAATCTCTTGTGCCATGTGTGCAGTCTCTGACCATCTCTTGTGCCATGTATGCAGTCTCTGACCATCTCTTGTGCCATGTATGCAGTCTCTGACCATCTCTTGTGCCATGTATGCAGTCTCTGACCATCCCTTGTGCCATATATGCAGTCTTTGACCATCCCTTGTGCCATGTCCGCAGTCTCTGACCATCCCTTGTTCCATGTCCACAGTCTCTGATCATCTCTTGTGCCATGTATACAGCTTCTGTGGACTGTAATGTAAGGGGGAGCTCTATAAACTCTTGTGTAAGGAGGGGGCTGTGGTTACCAGAGACTCCCTTACATGTGAGTTTCCCTTTACACCAGAGACTGCAGCATCACCTCTTACAGTCCTCAGAGTTCTCCTTTACATCAGGGTCCACAGAGTTTCCACTTACACTGTAAATGAGAACCGTGTGTTGGGTTATATTAACCTGATCTTCATATAAATGAAGAAATATGTTTTTTGCCTTTTGGTATACCTTAAACACATTGCTAATCGCACTAGTTACATATGTTTGCACTGAAATCGGCCATTTTATGTACTTTTTTGAAGTGCCCTTAAAAAAAAATGTGGCTCTGTCAGTAAATTTCATGATTTTTGCCAGTAAAAAATTGGCGCTGTTGGTAAATTTTGGGCACCCTCTCAGTAACTTTTCACTTCAGGGCGTTGGCAAAACTACACCGCAGTAAAGTGCTCCCCTCCCCCCCGCTATGTATCACAAGCACCGCTTGCCCATCTCCGGCGTCCGGGACTGGAATTGCGGGTGCCGCGGGTAAAGGGGAGGTAGAAGAGCGGACACCCCTACACTCCCCACCCCTTCTTCTTCCAGACACGGAAGCAACATTGACAGTTTCCCCGACCATTAAGGTCAGGAAAAAATGTAATGCAATAAACTGCATTACATTCATGACTGAATGCATGGTACCACTGATGATGTAACATCAGCAGGCAAATAAACTGTATGCCATATGAGGGTTTGCATGGTGGGTGGCAGGAGGACGGTTGGTGGGGCACCAAAATGCACCTTCGCCTAAGTAGACAAAAATCCTTGCACCGGCCCTGGGCCGTGGGGTTTCCCTTGAAATCCATACCAAACCCGAAGAGCCTGGTATGGATTGGGGGAGGATCCTCACGCCGTTTTTTTAAACATTTTTGTATTGCTGGCAATTTAAAAGTCATGTTTCTTTTCTTTATAAATGTCAGCTTTGCTGCAGCAGTTCTTTACACGGTACAGATATGCCACTTTAAAGGCAGGCTAGGGGGACCCCCCAGGCACTATATTTAAACACTTGCTTCCCCGCCCATAGTCAAATGACATCTGCAGGAGGGATCTCCCATCTTGGATGGGCGTCATATGACGTCCTCGGCTTCCCGGCTGTCTTGGGGGCACGCGCTCGCTGCGTCACTCGGGAGCCAATGCGCGTGCCCGCCGGCTGCAATGTCCGCCGGGCACCCGTGATTGCCGGTAACAGAGCAGGGACGTGGATCTGTGTGTGTAAACACACAGATCCACGTCCTGTCAGAGGAGAGGAGACCGATCGTGTGTTCCCAGTACAGAAGAATACCAATCAGTCCCCACCCCCTACAGTTAGAATAATTTCCTAGGTAACACATCTAACCCCTTTATTGCCCCCTAGTGCTAGCCCCTTCCCTGCCAGTGACATTTATACAGTAATCAGTGCATTTTTATAGCGCTGACCGCTGTATAAATGTGAATGGTCCCAAAATAGTGTAAAAAGTGTCCGATATGTCTGCCGCAATGTCACAGTCACGATAAAAATCACAGATCGCAGCCATTACTAGTAAAAAATAATAAAAATGCCATAAATCTATCCCCTATTTTGTAGACGCTATAACTTTTGCGCAAACCAATCAATATACGCGTATGCAATTTTTTTTTTCTTTTCCAAAAATATGTAGAATACACATCAGCCTAAACTGAGGAAAAAATTGTTTTTGTTTTTTTGTTTTTTTTTGGGGATATTTATTATAGCAAAAAGTAAAAAATATTGTGTTTTTTTTTCAAACTTGTCACTCTTCTTTTGTTTATAGCGCAAGAAATAAAAAACACAGAGGTGATCAAATACCACCAAAAGAAAGCTCTATTTGTGGGGAAAAAAAATTTCATTTGGGTACAGTGTTGCATGACCGCGCAATTGTCATTCAGAATGTGACAGCACTGAAAATTGGCCTGGGCAGGAAGGGGGTGAAAATACCCTGTATTGAAGTGGTTAGGAATTTTTAATTTTTATTGTTTCACTTTAAGAATCATTAAGATCACTGCTCCTGTAAAAAAAAACATTTTTTGCATTGCTACATGTCCCCCAGGGCAGTACCTTGGCCCCCAATACCCTTTTATGCATACAGGGGGTCCCCTACTTACAAACATCCGACTTACAAACGACTCCAACTTTCAAACGGAGGGAGACAACAGGAAGTGAGAGGAAATCTACCCCTAGGAAGGGAAATTCACTCCTGTAAGAGTTAATATGGGAAAAAGGTGTCTCCACTGATGCTTTATCACCTATCCTTATTTCCCTAATAACCCCAAATTTTCAAAATCCAATTGTCATTGGGACAGAAAGTGAGGTGAAATCTTCTGAACAGGGGCACAGACAGCAAAACAAATGTTACAGGGGTGATAACCCTTCCCTATGCTATCTACAAAACTTAAAAATAGATTTTTTGGCTGGAGCTACACTTAAAAAATGTACCTGTTCCGACTTACAAACAGATTCAACTTAAGAACAAACCTAAAGTCCCTATCTTGTTTGTAACCCGGGGACCCCCTGTATAAGCCTTCAAAATGGGGGCTTTTGATTTTTTAAATCTGGGTCCTATAGACTTCAGTAGGGTTCGGGTTTGAACTTTTGCGATGCTTGAGAGTTCTGGCGTGAACCGAACCAGGGGGTGCTCGGCCCAAAGCTACCAAGGAGTGGAGGAAACACTCCATGTTATCCATAATATTGGAACATCACTTAATATCCCCTGTGGTGGGAAAAAGGCGCATATAGACATTCATGTGGTCATATCCCCAGATGGGGGCACATCTGGTGGAGGGATAGTCACAATTGTGTGAAAATATTTGGTGCACAGAGTGGTGAACACTTATGAAGAAGTTTTTTCCTGTAGGAACATAGGGGGCTTTATTGCACGTTCACTTTTTTTTGGTTTTGGTGTTTTCTAGATTCACATCAAAGGACATTGATGAACTGTTTTCTGATTATTATTTTGTCACTGTTTTTCATTTCTTTGTGGACTACCTTTCGGATGATATTATCGTTGCTCAATTATTTAAAGGAACAGCAACGTTACTGAATAGTAATACACGTTTGCTATGTAGGAGCATGGCACCATTTGTTTTTCAAATGTACAAGCCCTACAGGCTTTTCCACCACAACCTCATAAATAGCACCCTGGGGGCCTGATGCAAGTCCACCGGGGGGAGGGTTACGCCCCCAAGGTGGGAGACATTGAGCGACCAATACCTCCGTACCCATGAGCTCCGTCCTCATTGGCCTGTCATCCATTTTTCCACCGGTCCCCGCTGTCTGCTGTTGCTGGTGGGATCGCTGATGGAATGGTCTCTGTGAATATGGAGGCTAAAAGCCTTGCAGAATACCCAGTAAGTGATCCACCGGGTACTGCAGAATCCCCAGCTGGTCCAGCATAACTGGAACACCTGTAGGTGTGTGGATCGCTAACTGTTCTGTATCTTTCGTGCAAGAAGATGTAGGGGATACCCCCAGCGATAAGTGGCCCTGGCCTCCCTCAGCTTATCCAGTAAGCACCACATAATTGCACTCCGTCGCCATGTGTTTATTGATCTATCTAGAAGAATCTGCAGGGAGGTACCATCAAATCTATCTGTTGTTGCTCCCATGCCTTGGGGAGTATCCCTTCCTTCTGTATATAGAAGTGTATACGATAGATAAAGTCTCATAGACAATTACCTCAAGGTCTTCTGAGGCCACATCCCCAAGCAGCCAGGTGAGAATGCCCAACATCAAAGCTCTCAGTTCTGCCTGGGTCGTAGCCACTGGGAAGCCCCAGATGTGGATGTTATTGAGGTGAACGTGATCCTCAAAGTCTTCCAAGTGTAGTTGCAGCTTGGCAATTTGAGAAAGCGGCATAATGAGTTGTGATTAATTATACTGTATCTGCTGGGAAGTTAGGACAATAGTTCCTGGAGAACTGGGCCAACTTCTTAGTTTGTTACTGGCTCTTTAGCAGGGATGGACATTACCTAAATGGGCAGGGTACAGCTTGGCTGAGAGAGAAGATGGCTGAAAAGTTACAGGGGCTTTTAAACTAGAATACAGGGGGAGGGCCCAGACGTAGAGATAGCCAGCGTGGAACAAATTTCAGAGGGTAGTATTTGGGGGCATTAGTAGAAGATTGACTAAAGCACCTAAACCCAAGGTAAGTAAATTAACAAGTCCAAATTGCAACCTCAGAACAACCAACAAGGAGATAGTATGCAACCGGACAAAACTACGGGGCTTGTTCACTAATGCCAGGAGTCTGGCTGACAAGATGGGAGAACTAGAGCTGCTGTTGTATGAGGAGGATTTAGATTTTGTGAGAATTTCAGAGACTTTACTTTACAGCTCCCATTATTGGCTGGCACCCATTCAATGGTATTCCCTGTATCGCAGAGGTAGGGAGGGTAAAAAAGGGGGTGGGGTATGCCTGTATATCAAGAATGATGTACAAGTGAATGTTAGGGACGACATCACTAATGGAGCAAGGGAGGAGGTGGAATCCTTATGGGAAGAGCTCCAAAGGGAGGAAACCAAGGGGAAAGTAATATTGGGAGTATGCTATGGGCCCCCTAACCAGAGGGAGGTGGACCTCCTAGCACAGTTTGGCATGGTGGCAAGGATGGGAAGAGTCATAATGGGGGATTTTAATTATCCAGACATAGACTGGGCAGAAGGAACTGCTCATTCATATAAGGCTCGCCATTTCCTAAATGCCTTGCAGGACAATTTCATGGCCCAGATGGTAAATGCACCAACAAGAAACAAAGCATTACTAGACCTACTAATCGCTAACAATACATCCATGATTGCGGATATGGAAATACGGGGAAATTTAGGAAACAGCGATCACAGGTCAATTAGTTTCAGCATAAATCACACAAATGGGAAACACAAGGGTAATGCAAAGACACTTAATTTCAAAAGAGCCAACTTCCCTAAACTGCGCTCCTTGCTAGAAGATATTAAATGGGATAAAATCCTAGGAACAAAGAACACAGAGTTAATAATTGGAGTGCTTTAAGAGCATATTAAATAAAGGTATTGGCCAGTGCATCCCAATGGTAAATAAATATAAAAGAGCTAATAAAAGTCCTGGGTGGATTAACTCCAAAGTAAAAATGCATATAAAAACAATACAAGGCTGAGGGGTCATCATCAGCATTCCAACTTTACAAAGAATGTAATAAGAAATGTAAGGGTGTAATCGGCGACTAAGATAGAGCATGGAAGGCACATAGAGGAGGAGAGTAGAAAAAAACACAAGAAATTCTTTAGGTATACAAATAGTAAGAAAGGGAGGTCAGAACATATTGGCCCTATAAAGGAAGGCAATCTGATTACAAAAGATGGAGTGATGGCGAAGGTTTTGAATTTATTCTTCTCCTCAGTCTTCACGAGGGAAAGGGGGGGATTCAGTAACAAAGGCTGCAATGTTTATCCTCATGACACGTAACAGGAAGCACCCTCATGGCTAATAGAGGATAGAATTAGAAATAGGCTTGAAAAACTTAACAATAATGAGACACCGGGACCACCCGAGGGTCCTTAAGGAACTCGTTCAAGTGATTGCCAGACCATTGTTTCTCATTTTTACGAACAGTCTACTGACTGGAATGGTACCAGCTGATTGGAAAAAGCCAATGTAGCACCAATATTTAAAAAAGGGCCGAGACCTATCCCTAGGAACTTCAGACCAGCCTAACATCAATAGTTTGCAAGCTTTTGGAGGGGATGATAAGGGACTTTATAGATTTTAGTAATAATAATGGTATTATTAGCAGTAATCAGCATGGATTCATGAAGAATCGTTCTTGCCAAACCAACCTATTAACCTTCTATGAGGAGGTGAGCTGGCATCTAGATAAAGGAAGGCCTGTAGATGTGGTGTATCTGGATTTTGCAAAGGCATTCAATTCAGTTCACAATAAACGTTTACTGTACAAATGGAATGGACCAAAGGGTGAGTACATGGATTGAAAACTGGCTACGCGGTGGTGATAAAGAGGGTGATGATAAATGGGGAGTACTCAGAATGGTCTGGTGTAGAAAGCGGGGTCCCCCAGGGTTCTGTCCTGGGAACAATCCTATTTAATTTATTCATAAATGATCTGGAGGATGGGATAAACAGCTCAATCTCAGTATTTACGGACGATACTAAGCTAAACAGGGCAATAACTTTTACGCAGAATGTGAAAACCTTGCAAGAAGATCTAAACAAATTAATTGAGTGGGCAACTACATGGCAAATGAGGTTTAATGTAGAAAAATATAAAATAATGCATTTGGGTGCCAAAAAAAATATGAATGCAATCTACTCGTTCGGGGGAGAACCTCTGGGGGAATCTAGGATGGAAAAGGACCGGGGGATCTTAGTAGATGACAGGCTCAACAATGGCATGCAATGCCAAACTTCTGCATACAAAGCCAACAGATTATTGGCATGCTTTAAAAAGGGGATTTACGCCAAAGATAAAAATATAATTCTCCCGATGTACAAGAAAGACTCTGGTCCGGCCGTACCTGGAGTATGCCGTCCAGTTCTGGGCACCAGTCCTCAGAAGGGATGTGCTGGAGCTGAAGAGGGTCCAGAGAAGGGCAACAAAGCTAATAAAGGAACTGGAGGATCTCGGCTACGGGGAAAGACTGCAAGCACTGAACTTATTCAGTGACCCCATGCAAGAGAATTTAAAAAGACGTGGCCAATCGCTAAACTTAAGAGAAGTGGTTTAACCTTAAACTGCATAGAGGGTTCTTTACTGTAAGGACGTGGAATTCTCTTCCACAAGCAGTGGTTTCAGCAGGGAGCATCGATCATTTCAAAAAATATTAGATAGGCACCTTAACGACCACAACGTACAGGGATATACAATGTAATATTATCTTAAAAGCACACACACAGGTTGGACTTGTGTGTTTTTTCAACCTCACAAACTATGTAACTATGGTATTTACTTCAGCAGTTTCCTCAGTTCAGCTGGGAGAGAGTTGGGCATCCCCACTGTGACCAGCTGTGGTACTGGCAATGTTCAGAATTATGCTGTGGGTTCTCCCTCTCCAGTAATCAAGCTGGGGATGCACAGCCTGCAGAGCATGTTCCTGCTGGAGTGGAAGCCGGTGCCATGTTGGACACGCTGCCTGCCAACCTCTCTGCCTCTTGTGAAATGAAATGGCGGTGGAAGGCCAGCTCAGAGGGCTCGCTCCTCCTCTCTCAGGCCTGCCCCTGCTTTGGCATGACTGCCTGTGCCTCACTGCAGGTGTCTGCCTGCTATAGAGTGTGTGGAATCGGCAGCACACTGAGGCGTTTTTGGTAGCAGCGGCTTCACTTAGCCATGTTCTGGAAACGGTCTTCGTCATCTTTTATCTTTTACCAAACCAGTGAGTATTATATTGTGGTTTTGTGCATTTAAATTCATTAAAGTGTATCTTTTTCCAAAAAATTTGCTTTTGAAAAACCTCTGCACAAATATTGCGTGACATAAAAGTATGCAACACCCACTGTTTTATTCCCTAGGGCCTCTGCAAAAAAAAATCATATAAAAGTCATATAATGTTTTGGGGTCCTAAGTAGTTTTCTAGCAAAAAAATGTTTTCTTCATGTAGGAGAAAAATTGCAGAATTGGCCAGGACTGAAAATGGTTAAAGTCAGGAAGGACAGCATCGCCCAGGTTAAATGGGTTCTCTAAAGGCCACCAATGAAGTTTGTGTCTACCATTTCCCCAGACATGATTTAAGGATGGAGTCTGGACTTTAAAGTTCTTCAGTAGTATGTAGACTGGGGTGTGACACAGGAGATATAGAATCTTGGGCAAAAGAACCATTTTTGCTAGGTTAATTCTACACCCAGCGAAAGTTTGGTCCACACCTGGGTTTTAGCTTTGAACAGAACGTATAGCGGTTCAATATTTAAGAAGAGATACTGTAGCCTAAGGGTAATGTGGTGAATACATCAACAAGATAACACTGGCCAGAGGAAGAGAAACTTGTTCTACTATGGATGGAAAAATGACACTTGGCATTTGTCCCAGAGTATTCCCAAATTGCTCAGTAGTTTGTAAGGTTGCCTGCAGCGAGCAAGGAGGATCCTCCAAATAAAGGAGCTTATCAATATACATTCCAATAGTTTTGACAAACAGGCACACTCCCATTCCCTGTATGGAGGGATTAGATCTAATAGACATCGCAAGTGGTTCCGCAGCCAGAGCATGTAGAAGTGGGGATAGTGGACATGCCTGGTGTGTTCCTCTCAAAATGGGAAATTCAGCCTTTTGCCAATACCCTGGCTATCGTGCCTGATACTGATTAATCCACTTGATATAGTCAGGACCAAAACCAAAGCGTTTAGACACTACCATAGCTAGCGCCATTCCACTGAGTCTGCATTTTAAACTACTATCAGTCTCATGCCTATGTGATCACGAGAAGTTTGAACATTCATAAACAGCTGTCTAGTATTGAATGCTGTGTTTATTTTGGGTATAAAGCTTGTTTGGTCAGAATGGAAAACGATAAAATAACCTGGTTCAGGTGCATGGCCAGTAGCTATGCTAAGATTTTCATATCTACTTAATATGAAATATTAATAGTGAATAATAGTGAAATTGGTCTACAGGGACTGTACAAGGCTTGGGAATAAATATATAATGTGTGTTTCTCACATGGAGGCTGTTAATGTTGAAGAGTCAAATATACTATTAAAAAGGTCTAAGACTCTGAGAATCACAGTTTCGTCATAATGTGCATAGAATTCTAATGGTAGGCCACCTTTACCTGGAGCCTTGGCACGGAAAACTGCTATGGCGGTGGCTTTTTTGTCAGTGGATAGAGTGGGGGCATCGAGGAGTGATACCTGTTCCATGGTCAACTGAGGGAACTCTATGCAGTTTAGAAAAGCCAGTGTTTCTGGAACAGTATTTGTGACTATGGAGGAGTATAATCCACTATATAATTGACTGCAAACACTTTTAAATATGATAGCAGAAAAACAAACGCTCCCGCGCACAAGTGGATAACCAGACAGTCTATATATTGTGATGATAAATGTCACAGGCCTTGCTAACCTCAAGGATAGGGATATCCTAATAGTCAAAAAGAAAAGAAAAACAAGGGCGCACCAGCCTTGTGCATTATCCTTTGGATGTGTTTTATTAAAAGTAGATAAAATGAAAACTACTCACAAACATCTATAGAAATCTTGCAATGTAAATAGTCTCTGAATGACAGCAATGAGGAAGGCAACCAGTGTGCTCTGAGGAAGAAGGTTATCTTTCGAAACGCATCAGCCAGCAGTGGCCCCTGTTATCTCCTCCGTGACCTCTGGAGTTCCTCATTTGTCTTACACCTATTGCTGTCATTCGGAGACTATTTACATTGCAAGATTTTTATAGATGTTTGTGAGTAGTTTTCCTTTTATCTACTTTTAATAAAAAAACATCCAAAGGATAATGCACACGGCTGGTGTGCCCTTGTTTTTCTTTTCTTTTTGACTTTCAAATATGAAACTAGGCTTGCAGATAAAAATTCTCACCCAGTTGCATTATCTCCAGTTATCTCTCTTCTTTTTGAACCAGGGGCATTGCGTCACTTTAACTGACAATTGCGCAGTCATGCGACACTGTACCCTAACAAAATTGACGTCCTTTTTGTTCCACAAATAGAGCTTTCTTTTGGTGGTATTTGATCACCTCTGCGGTTTTTATTTTTTACGCTATAAACAAAAAAAGAGCTGCAGTTTTGAAAGAAAAAAATTTTTTTACTTTTTGCTATAATATCCCCAAAAATGTTTTTAAAAAATAGATTTCTTCCTCAGTTTAGGCCAATATATATTCTTCTACATATTTTTGTTAAAAAAAAAAAAAAATCACAATAAGCGTATATTGATTGGTTTGCGCAAAAGTTATACCGTCTACAAACTATGGGAAAGATTTATGGCATTTTTATTACTATTTTATTTTTTTACTAGTAATGGCAGTGATCTGTGATTTTTAGCAGTATTGCAACATTGCGGCAGACAGATCGAACACTTTTGACACGTTTTTGTGACCATTGACATTTATACAGCGATCAGTGCTATAAAATGCAGTTTACTGTGTAAATGTCACTGGCAGGAAAGGGGTTAACACTAGGGGGCGATCAAGGGGTTAAATGTGTGTTCCCTAGGTGTGTTCTAACTGTGGAGGGATAGGACTGACTAGAGGAAGAGACATATCGTTTTTCCTACTTAGTAGGAACAAATGATATGTCTCTTCTCTCCTGACAGAACAGGGATTTGTGTGTTTACACACACAAATCCCTGTTCCTGCTCTCGTGCATGCGATCGCGATTGCTGGCCGCACGCATCGGGTTCCCCGGTGGCAGCGAGCGCCTGCTTATCACCCTTAAAGATACAGATGTACTTGTATGGCGATTCAAGGGAACGAACCACTTTACCGACGTATATCGGCGTGAGCCGGTCGGTAAGTTGTTAATGAGCAGACTTGGTTGATTAAACACTCAACCTCCAGAAGGTTTTACCCCCTTCATGACCAGGGCATTTTTTTTCTAATCAGCACTGTGCTAATTTAACTGACAATTGCTTGGTCATGAAACACTGTACGCAAATGAAATTGATATCATTTTTTTTCACGTCAATAGAGCTTTCTTTGGTGCTATTTAATGACAACTGGGTTATTTATTTTTTGCAATATAAGTGAAAAAAGACCGAAAATCTTGAAAAAGAAAGTTTTTCTTTGTTTCTGTTTTGAAATTTTGCAAATAATGTTTCTTCATAAATTTAGGCCAAAATGTTGTCTGTTACATTTCTTTGGTAAAAAAATAACTCATAGCGATCACATGATACCCTGGCCACCCATGGGTACCTAGCGCTGAAATTCACTGTGCTCCACCGGACATAGTGGTCACAGAATTGTGACATTGCACGCACCAGGGGGCCTGGTAGTGTGCATGTACAAGGCAACATACCAGTAGGTCGCCTAACTGTGCTGTCCATCCGCAATAAATATACTGTGGGCAGGCGGCAAGCTGGTAATTTTTGGGGTAAATGGGGGTTTATTTCTGTTAAGAAAAATATATGGGGGGTAAATTATGTAATCGCTACATTGGGAAATATTACAGGAAAATGCCTTTTTATTTTTTATTTACTCCTTTTTCACAATAAAAACCAAGAAAAAAATATACATATCCACATTTAATATGAAATAAAACCTGATCTGTTCTGAAAAAAAACAATGGATAATATGTAAGGGTAGGCTGCAAAACCTGAAAGATAAAATGTATGGAATCAAGGCATTACCAAAATAAAGGGTTTGGGACTCAAGGGGATTTAGGGAGAAAAGGCCTGGAGACCGTAGAGGTTAAAATCTACAACTGATTAATACACTTATATAAAAGGTATCAGAATTCAATAACCAATAGCAAATATAAATCGTACAGATTTAAATATAAAGATAAAATAAACTTTTATTTGTTTCTTGAATATAAGATAAAGCACAATAGTCACTTACCTTATTCCAAACATATTTTTAATAGTGTGGTTAGGGGTTACAACCATTTTAACGTTTGTAATGCTGTCTGTGTTCCTGTTAGGGAGATTTCTATGCAATACCTGACAAAGTGGGACAGGAAGTAATAGGAACATTCCACAATGGAAATAGAGTGAAAAAAGGTGTCTGTGGGGTTTCTTCTCTTCTGTTTTGTCCTGGTGAATCAAATAAAATGTTTTTGGATAAAGTGTTAAAATCTATTTTTTTTAATGTATTCCTCTAGAGCAGTGGTCATCAACCCTGTCCTCAGGGCCCACTAACAGGCCAGGTTTTATGTATTACCTTGGGGAGATGCAGACTAGAATAGCACATTCACTGAGCAGCAAATGATATCACATGTGATGTATTTCAGTTATCTTGCAAACCTGGTCTGTTAGTGGGCCCTGAGGACAGGGTTGATGACCACTGCTCTAGAGGATATTTCCCTGACTTCCTGTGATAGTGAAATAGTAAATCTCTCCAACTGGTACACTTTTTTTAGTAGAATTGGGAAGGTTAGAACATCTTGTCAGGGGCGTGGCCTGGACATGAGAGGGTGAGGACGCTTCTCGTGTGAGCTCCGGCGTTGGCACCTGAACTTCTAACTATATTGGCAGCCTAGTGTACTCTGATCCACATGGCCAACATGGGAAAGAGATCGGGTAAGACCCAGACTAAAAAGGGAACCCCCGCGAACTCCATCAAGAGATTCCTCGCTACGGACTCCCGAGAATTTCCTGGAGGCGGACGGCCTAAGCTGCTTGCTGCGTGGAGCGGGCCCCATCCCCCGTCATAGGCCCGAAACCAGACACCGATCTCCAGCGACCTCCGGAGCCTCGGACGGGGAGAGAAGCCCGATCAGACACTCGGGTGTTGCGGAGCTGGTGAGTGATCTCCCTACTAAAACAGACTTGGCTTCTATGTTATTGGGCCTGGAAAAGGTTATTATAAAGAACTTTCAGCAGCGCGTGCAGATCTCTCACACATGTTAGAGAGGGTAGAGAAGACAGAACAGCGGCTTGACAGGCACGCAACAGCCATTAGAGCCCTGCAAGTTACGACTCGCAACCTCTCCATAGCCCACAGAATGGCACGCTATAAGATCGAGGACCAGGAGAACCGTAACAGGAAGAATAATATCCACATTAGAGGCCTACCAGAGGTGACAAGAGATGATGATCTTGTGACCTTCTTTCGTGGCATATTTAACAGCCTCCTGGGCAACCCAGCGGACCACCCCTTGAAGCTTGATAGAGTCCACCGTGCCCTTTGTCCACGTAACCTGTCCTCTAATGTACCTAGAGATGATATATGCAGAGTTCTCTATTATGAAGAGAAGGAACTCTTTATGCGGAAAGAGAGAGAGGCAGCTACATTGGAATTTGACGGCGTCACGCTAACCTTTTTCCCAGACCTGGCCAGGGAAACACTGGAAAGAAGAGCGCTTAAACCGCTCACAGAAAAATTACGTGCGGCCTCTATTAACTACAGATGGGGATTTCCAGCAGCCCTCAGAGTGAACAGAGATGGAAAAACAGCCGTTCTCCGCTTCCCTGAGGATTTGGATACGTTTTGCATGGACTTTAACGGTACACCACCTGAGATACCTGGCTGGGAGGATATCATACCTGCACTCTCTAACACGGCTGAAGTGCAATGGCAGAAAGTTCCTCGTAAATGACGCTCCGCCACAACGGGCTCCACCTCACATGAGGGCTGAGTCCTTGACTTGCATATGCTCTGCTCCAAGCGGAGTTCTACTCTGGGTACACAGTAAGCACATCACCCTTACCAAAACATTATCTAATGCTCAGTGTTATTAGTTTGTATTTAGTTATGTTGGATAGTTTAATAACTTATTAAAGCTATAGCACTTGTGTAAGAGGATAACGGGTTTCAGGTGTAACACTTGCCTACGCTTAAGGCTATTTAAGACATCTGGAAGTTGTGCCGGCGCCGGACAGTGCAGACGTTGTGTACCCAATTCGGTTATACGGGGTCTGGGTTCTGAAATGGCTCCGCCTCCCTGCTCGGGCAGCGGGGGCTCTGGTTCATCATGGCTGTTGCCCATTATGAGGTGGCATGCTTTGGTGGGACCGGACCCTGTGCTTTTCCGGGCATTACACCGCAAGGCTTTGCATGCACATTATAGACATGAGTTTATGTCAGTTATGTTGGATTAGTTCTTCCCTTTCTTTTCAATCCTTTTCTTTATTTTCATTGTACTTTCTCTCCGCCTCCCCCTTTTCCTTCCCCGCTTCTTCTCCTCCCCTCCCCAATTCCCCCTCCAGCCTCACAGGGGATATGAATATGTCGCACCTCACCAACGGATCCAATGGCCACGCTCAATTTGATTTCCCTTAATGTGAGAGGGCTCCACGCTCCCGGTAAGAGACATATCCTTTATAGAGAGCTTAAACGAATGCAGGGAGATATTTTCTTCCTGCAAGAAACCCATCTTACACATACCACATTGGTTAGAATGTATGATTCTCACTACCCTACATGGTATTACGGCCTCTCAGATGTAACTAAGGCCAACGGAGTGGCCATTGGATTCCGGAAGGGAACAGCATTTACTTTAGAGGATACTCTTGTGGATCCATTTGGTAGATTCTTATTTTTACATTTACATTACAAAAAGAAGTGTAATGAGAAAAGCTTTACAAGCATTTGTGGAATACTTCCTTTAGAGAATTCTAAACCAGGTGTGGTTACAAGTCTGAGGTAAGTATATAAGCATATTAATATCACATAGTAAGATATATCGTCTTATAAGAATTAATAAAAATAACAGAAGTAGTCAGAAAGAAGAGTAAAGAAATAGAAAAGAATAGGGAAAAAGAAAGGGGAAAAGTCACCATAGTAGCTCATTTACCTGGTCACAATAAGTTCTCCCGAAGGTGCCACAGCCCCCAAACCTTGTCGTGGGCGTCCAATCTGTCCTGCATCCTGGCCGTCATTTTCTCCCATCAACTCCGCATCTTTAATCCTAGTGTATAGTGCCCCAGGAGTAGGGGAAGATCTCTTTTTCCAATTTAATACGATGAGACAGCGTGCAGCCATGAGTACATGGTGTACTAATTTCTTGGAAGTATTGGAGATCTTTAGTGGGGATAGGCCTAATAGGAAAAATTTGGGGGTCATAGGGATTGGTATTCCTAGAAGATTGGTCAACAACTGCTGGACCTCTTTCCAGAAGGTGTCGATTAGTGGGCATCCCCAGTATATGTGGAGGAGGGTGCCCCTGGCTCCCTGGCATCTCCAGCATCGATCTGAACTAGCGGGGTAGTTGGCATGGAGCACATCTGGGGTCATGTACCAGAAAAAAATTATTTTGTATGCATTTTCTTTATATAGTGTGCAGAGTGAACTCTTTGCCGCCTGGGACCATATCACCTGCTTTCTCCCATTTAGTCATATAGAGATGCTTACCTTGTGTATCAAGTGAGTAAGCATTTAGTATTTTATAAATGTCAGAGATTAATCCCTTCTGGGCCAAGCCAGTTAGGACTAATTTTTCAAAGGGGGTTAGGGGGGCGAATTGCAGGTCAGGTGCTATGGTCAGGGCATAATGGCGAATTTGTAGGTAAGTATAAAACAACTGGCGAGGCAGGTCATACTTGGTTTGAAGTTCAGAAAAGGGTAACAATTTACGTGTTCTTGGATCCATTATGTTCCCATAATGAAACAGATTTGGCGATGACCATGGATAAGACATTTGATGTGAGAGGCTATCTGGCACCCTGGGATTATAAATAAATGAAGTCAGTGGCAATTTTTCTGAGGACAGGCCATGTAAAGGTAGCAATTTGCGCCAGAGCCGGCGAAGTTGAGACATAGATCCTAGTAGACGCTCGGGCGGTACCTCTGCGTCCGCACTCCAAAGCAGGTTATTGGGGTGTGTCGGGGCTAGCCAGATTTTCTCGATTTCTGTCCACTTATTGTAGGACCACAAAGTGGACCACGATATTATTGCACGGAGTTGAGCGGCTTGGTAATATTTGATTAGGTTTGGGAATGCAAGGCCACCATCCGAGTGAGCCGCCATGAGGACTTATTGGGGTAATCTATGTCTTTTGTAGTTCCAAACAAATTTAAAGAGGAGTTCCACCCAGGGGGGCCGTCAAAAAAAAAAAAAAATTAAAAGTCAGCAGCTACAAATAGTGCAGCTGCTGACATTTAATTGGGCAATCACCTGTCCCTGGGTCCAGCAATGCGGGGGATCGAAGCCCCGCTCGTCCCCCCCCTCCGCTCGTCGGCATTTCAACTGTGGGCGCCGGGCTGTGGCTTCACAGCCTGGCACCCACTGCGCATGCGCGAGCCGTGATTGGCCGCTCAATCACCTGGGACCCGTAATGGGTCCCAGATGATTGACAGGAGGGAGGGTGCAGAGCGGAGCCCTTCCTGTGCCTGGGGGGGAGGTGATGTCACCAGCCCAGGCAAAGGAACAGGCAGACTACGAGGGACCACCTAGCAACAGGCATTTAGAGGTAAGTGGAAAAAAAAATATCCAAATGTTTTTTTTTTTTTTTTTTTTTTTAGAATTTTTCCAGGTATTTTTGTGTTTTGGGTGGAACCCCACTTTAAGTATGTCCGATTGGAGTTTTCTCAGATGCGCGTAGGGAACCGGAATAGGTAAGGTTTGGAAAAGATAAAGTAGCTTCGGGAGGATGGTCATCTTAATTGACGCGATCCGGCCTAAAAGGGAGATGTGATGTTTTTTCCATTGTAGAAGCATAGATCTAATAGAGTGGAAAAGGGGGGGGATTTTCCTGGTATAGGGCGGAGAATTTTGGGGTGATGCGTATTCCCAAGTATTTCAGGGAAGCACTTTTCCAATAGTATGAAAAATTAGCCTGTAAATGTGTGACTTCCGCTTCAGGGATATTTATTGGAAGGGCTTCTGATTTGGATGTATTAATTTTGTAGCCCGAGAGGGCCCCATATCGGTCCAACTCAGCATGGGAGATTTGGGAGGGATATTCTAGGTTGTGTTAGGGTAAGAATGATATCATCAGCAAATAGTGAAATTTTCCCTGACTGATATATCCCCCGAATATCCGAGTTGCCTCGAATAGAGGCAGCTAGAGGTTCAACACATAATGCAAATAGCAGGGGTGAGAGTGGGCACCCCTGCCGGGTACCATTAGATACAGAAAATGGGGGGGAGAGAGCAAAGGGAGTCCTAACCTGGGAGGTGGGGTGTGAATAGAGATGCTGGATCGCTCCTAAGAAGGGGCCCCTCAATCAAACATGTTGCAGCGTGGCGAGCAGGAAGGGCCAACCAAGACGGTCAAAGGCCTTTTCGGCATCCAAGCTAAGGAGCAAGGATGCCGAATTCTCCCTGTTCGCCATGTCTACAAGATCAATCACCTTCCTGGTATTGTCACCTGCTTGTCTAAGTGGGACAAAGCCCACCTGGTCCTTATGAATAAGAGAGGGGAGGACTACGTTCAAGCGGAGTGAGAGTAGTTTCGTAAAAAATTTTAAATCGGAGTTTAGTAGAGCAATGGGTCTGTAGTTAGCGCATAGAGCAGGGTCTTTATCCGGTTTGGGGATCAAAGTGATGAAAGATCGTTGCATGTCCGCTGGGACGGGAGTATCCTGGAGAAAGGCATTAAAAAGTTTGCACATGTAAGGGAGTAGGATGGGAAGGAAGGTCTTATAGTACTCATATGGTAGTCCGTCTGGACCTGGGCATTTGTGGGCTGGTAAAGATTTAACAGTGAGTTCTATTTCTTCTTACGTAATTGGTGCGTTTAGGGCTTCTAGATCAGTGGCTTGGAGACGAGAGACTCCGCTTTGTTCGAGATATTGGTGCATTCTACAGGAGAGTTCTGGGGGAGCGGGGTTACTAGGGATGTCGGGACTATTGTAGAGGTCAGTATAAAAGTCTGCAAAGGTATGAGCAATATCTTTAGGGTGGGATAAGAGACAACCTGACTTAATCTGGTGGGGTGTAGATAAGGGAGGTGTCACATAATTTTTTCGCCAATAGGGAATGTGCCTTATTTTCCTTATCATAGTATATTTGTTTTAGTCTTAGTAAAGCTTTTTCTACATGACCCAGTGCAAGGTCACTTAGAGTCGCCCAAAATTTAGTGATTTTCTTGAGCAAAGATAAGGTAGGGGACTTTTGTAATCGGTTTTCTAGGACCCTAAGTTCTTTCTCGGTTCGGAGTTTTGTGGCTAGTGTGTTCTTTTTCATAGCAGAAGACAGAGCTAGACATCTGCCTCAGATGACCGCCTTATGGGCTTCCCAGAGTATGGGGAGGGAGACGTCAGAAGTATTATTTTCCGTAAAGTAAAATTTTAAGGCTGAGGTCAGCTCCGTGTTCGATGGAAGGTGCTGGAGAAGAAATGTGTTTACTCTCCAGTTGTAGGGCCTGGGGTTAGGGGATCCCAGATCTAGGGTGAGCAGGATGGGGGCGTGGTCAGACCAGGAGATTGGGAGTATTCGAGCTTCACGTGTTAGTCTAAGAGTAGAGTTATTAACAAAAAGGCAGTCAATACGGGAATGGGTTCTGTGGGGTGCTGAATAGAAAGTGTACTGCCAATCTCCCAGATTCTTATTTTTAAAGGGCAACCTGGGCAACTTACAATGTACATCAGCTAACTTTTACGCCCCAAATCAGGGACGGGCGAACTTCCTAGTCGCCACCTTAAACAAATTGAGGGAATTTGCTCGCGGATGCATTGTCCTTGCGGGGGACTTTAATACCCCCTTAGTACCTACCCTAGATACCTCTCAAGGGAAATCGTGTATCCCTCACAGACAACTTGCATTTATACGCAAACAATTACATAAAGCCCAGCTTATGGACGTTTGGAGGATAATGCATCCGCGAGATAAGGACTACACGCACTATTCAAGCTTACACAGCTCTTACGCTCGTATAGATTGCTTCTTCGTAACACATCATCACCTAGAATTTAATATCGAAATCCCACATTGAAATTTCAACGATCTCTGATCACGCCCCAATTAGCATAAAGAAATGGATTTTTAATACAGCTTACCTGTAAAATCCTTTTCTTGGAGTACATCACGGGACACAGAGCACCATAATAATGACTAATTGGGTTATACGCTACCTTTAGATGATTGGACACTGGCAACCAATAGTAAGCCAGTTCCTCCCATATAACCCCTCCTATACAGGAAATACCTCAGTTTTGTAGCAAGCAATGACGATCCCAGAAAAGAGGGGAGGGACCTCTGTGTCCCGTGGTGTACTCCAAGAAAAGGATTTTACAGGTAAGCTGTATTAAAAATCCATTTTTCTTTATCATACATCACGGGACACAGCACCATAATAATGACTAATTGGGATGTCCTAAAGCAATGCACCTAAGGGGGGAACACAATATCCCTAAGCCCAAACGGGCCAGAGACTATAAAGCTGCCTGCAACATGCTGTGGCCAAAAACAGTCTCTTTGGAGATCTAACATCCACCTGGTAAAACCTGGTGAACATATTAACCTAATGACCAAGCAGCCGCTTTGCAAACCTGAGCCATAGATACCTGTTGGCGTACTGCCAATGATGCACTAACCCCTCTAGTAGAGTGTGCTTTTAAATCCCAAGGTGGAACCTTGCGCTTTAATCCATACTCCCGGATAATAGTCTGGCGAATCCACCTAGAACTTGTTGCCGGCTGTCCTTTTCAAGGACCTTCCGGCAGGACAAAAAGGCAGTCAGTCTACCGAAAAGAAGCTGACAACTTTAAGTAAACTTTGATCGCCCTCACCACATCAAGCGAGTGAAGCGACCTTTCCTCCCTAGTTTTAGGGTTTGGAAAAAAGGAAGGTAGAATGATATCCTGATTCAAATGAAATTTGGAAACCACCTTTGGTAAAAAATCCGGACGAGGGCGCATGACCACCCTGTCATGATGAAGAATCAAAAAAGTTCTTTGAAAGAAAGGGCGGCCAATTTTTTCTTTTTTCTTTTTTTCAGTGTATAGGTAGTTACAGTGGTGCCGCGATACAAAGTGCATAACCTACATCCTGCCTCTCAAAGCCGGTTGGCCACATATCCTCATATTACTATTGTGCATATTTGTGCATTGATACTTTTCTCTCTAGTAAACCCATCCCCCCGCCCCCCTGTGACCCCCCCTTGTTAAGCCCCCGTATTTCCAAAGCACGTACAGTGGCCAGCATTGGTTCAGTACATTATTCTCTCTCGGCTCTAACCTCTAAGCTACTACTCACTCAGCCCCATTAGTAGGGGGGCAAGTATTCTCAACACTAGAGTAGCACTGATGACGGGCAAGGCATTGCTTGGACCCACGGGTTCCACATTCTCGCAAACTTATTATAGTTGCCTGACCTAGTGTAGAATGTTCTTTCACTCCACACTGTGGAGTTGACAGTTCTAATCCAATCTTCCGGGGTGGGGGGAGTTCGTGATTGCCAAGACTGTGCAATTAGTTTCCTGGCTTGGAACAAGCATCTTGCTGCCGCTACCGCCGTGCTTCTGTCTCTCAGTCCATTAGTAACATGTCCCAGCACACAGGTCTTGGGATCTAACTCTAAGTTAGTTTTGAACGTGGTGTTTATTTTCTTTATAATCTCAGGCCAGTACCTGACTAATTTTGGGCACCTCCAGAACATATGAATTAAATCGCCTGTGCTTCTACATCTGGGGCACTCATCATTGGTTCTACGACCGAACATAAAAAGCTTTTTCGGTGTGTAGTAGGATCTGTGCAGCAGCATCAGGTGAGAGGCTTTTTGCGAGGGAGAGACCGACACCTCTGGTCCAAGTTCCAGAATCCTTTTCCACTGTGTGTCCGTAATTTCCCCCACATCAGCCACCCACCTGTCCCTGCCCCCGGGAAAGCCTACCTGCGTGTTTATTTTCTTTATTAGTTGGGTATATATCACTGTGATTAACCCCTTAGAGGTCTCTGATTTTATTATTGTTTGTAATAATGGGATCTTACACCATGTGGGGGGTTGCCTTCCAAACTGCTTGCTCAAAGCGTGTCTAATCTGTAAGTAGCTATAAAATACGCGGTTTGGCAACCCGTACTCGTGCCTCAGTTCCTTGAAGGGTTTCAGGGTGTCCCCCTCATATAACTGTGTCAGCCGGCGTATTCCACTCCTTTCCCACAACTTATTCCTATCAACAGATAGTAATTCCTGCAGGTACCTGTTGTTCCAGATTGGTGAGTATTCTGAGATTCCCTTATACCCCATTATTCGCTTGGCTGTCTGCCAGACCTTAGTGATCATTTTAAGTGTCGGAATCCCTCCTTGTAATGAATCTGCCTCCAGTGCTTCAACTAATGAACTATGAGGGCTTCCCTGTAGAATAATTTGGACGCTCTTACCTCCCCCTCCATCAGTGGCACATCCGCCAAGTTGTCGTAGCTGGGCTGCCAGGAAATAGGTAAACGGGTGGGGGACCCCCAGTCCCCCCTCCGTAACGGGGCACTGCAGTTTTTGTAGGCCTATCCTGGCCTGCCCTTTTTTCCAAATTAATTCCCTAAAAAGGGATTGGATTCTTTGGAACCACTTCTCCCCAATCCACACTGGGGAGTTGTGGAGCAAGTATAACAACTGAGGCAGCCATACCATTTTGATCAGGTTGGCCCGGCCCGCCGTAGATAGAGGGAGTCTACTCCAGATGTCGCATTTTTTTTTAAATTTCAATAGAAGAGGGACCAGATTGTCCTCAATAAACGCATCGGGGTCTTTGGACAACACAACACCGAGGTACTTCATTTTCCCCGTGACTCTTAGTTGGGGTAAGCTCATTGAAGTAGGGTTGGCCGATGGATCGACCGGCAGGAGCGATGATTTCTCCCAATTAATGGTCAGACCTGAGAATTTTCCAAAGTCCTCCACTAAATGGATTACTTTCTCCAATGAGGAGGTCGTGTCCCCAAGGAAAAATAGAACATCGTCCGCAAAAAGCGCTATTCTCTCTTCCTCACCTTTTCTATGAAAACCCTGCAGTTCGGATGATGATCTCACCGATCCCGCCAATGGCTCCATGGCCAAAACAAACAGCAAAGGGGACAAGGGGCAGCCCTGCCTCGTCCCTCTTTCGAGGGGGAAGCTTTCTGAATAATCATTATTTATCTTGAGTCTTGCCTTTGGGTGGTTATATAGGATTTTTAACCAGCTGATGAATACGGGGCCAAATCCAAACCTCTCTAGGACCCACCAAAGATATTCCCACTCCAGGCTATCAAAAGCCTTGGCGGTGTCCAAAGACAATATGGCTCTAGACCCCGCGTTCTCGGCTGATGCCTGAAGGTTCAAGTAGGCCCTTCTAATATTGGTACTGGTAGACCGACCGGGGATAAACCCCGATTGGTCTGGATGCACGAGTTTTGTAATACATTTATTTAATCTGGATGCCAGCACCCTTGCAACAATCTTGGCATCCGAACACAGTAATGATATCGGTCTATATGAGGTGACTTCCAGTTGGTCTTTCCCCTCCTTTGGTATCACCACTATGTCGGCCTCCAACATTGACGGGGGTAACCTTCCGTCCTTAATCGACTGCTCCAGTACTTTTAAAAGCTCCGGAAGTAGCACCTCCCCGTACTTTCTGTAGATCTCCAATGGCAAGCCATCCGGGCCTGGAGATTTCTGGCCCGACAGCTCCGCGACAGCCTTTTGCAACTCCTCCAGGGTCAGGGGAGACTCCATCTCACTCCTGTCCCTTTCCGAGAGCACAGGCAGCTCTACCTCTTCTAGAAACCCATTCATGTCGCGCCGGTCCGACCCCCTGCGCGACCTGTACAGATCCCTGTAGAACGCAGAGAAAGTCTCTAGGACCTCGGCGGGATCGGAAGTAATTTCTCCAGCCGGTGTCTTAATTGAAAAAATGGCCGATGGCGATAGGTTAGACTTAGTTATAAGTGCCAGCATCCGGCCCACTTTCTCCCCTTCGCCAAAATAATTTTGTTTCTGGAAGAGTCTTTTGTTTTCTACTCTTCTATTAATTACTTCTCTATACTCTTGTTGTCTGCTGAGCCAGACCGCCTGTTTTTCCGGGGTTGGGTCCGCCACGTATTGTGCTTCTGATTCCATAGCTTCCCTACTAGCCCTCTCCTCCCATTCCCTTGACATTTTCTTAGCTATGACAACCTGCTGGTGTAATAGTCCCCTAAGGAACGCTTTTAAAGTATCCCACACCACCCCCGCAGGGGCTGTACCTGAGTTAAATGTTACAAACTCTTTTAATTTAGAGGTTACTTCTACTGAGCTGCTTATTAAGTCCAACCATAATGGTTTTATTGTCCACCTTTTCCGGCTAGATCTAGCATTTAGGTTCAGAGTCAAGGTCAAGGGAGAATGATCTGAGATACCCCTCGGCTTGTACTCTATGTTCCCTATTAATTGCATAGCATCACTATTGCCTACTGCCATGTCTATGCGCGAGAGAGTAGAGTATGTCCCTGAATAACAGGAATACTGTCGGATGTTTGGGTTGTGGGATCTCCATAGGTCGCACCACCCAACCTCCTCCAGAAGTTGGCCTAAGCGACCCTCTGATAGCCTTTCCGCCCGGTTCATGGGCGGGAACCGATCCAATTTACTATCCAGAACTGTATTAAAATCCCCCACTAATATAATCGGTACGTCTACCTTGCTTTCCACAAACTCCAGCAGGTCCAAAATGGTCTCTGTTTTAAACGGAGGAGGGATGTAAATATTTGCTATCACCAAAGGCTGATTTTCCACAACGCAGCTCAAGAAGACATAACGTCCCAGCGCGTCTATTCTGGCTTCCCTGCAGGAAAACGAGATGCCTCTCCCCACCAATATGCTCACCCCTCTTGAGAATGAGGTATAGACTGAGTGATACTGTTCTTGGAATTTGTGATTCCGAACATGTAATTTAGTATCATTAGTGAGGTGAGTTTCCTGCAGACAAGCCAGTTCAACACCATGAGCTTCCATTGCCAAAAATACTGCTGCCCTTTTGGCAGGATCACCCATGCCCCTGATGTTCCAGGAGCCTATCCTTAGCGTTTTAAAAGGCATCTAAGATAGAGAAACGAGAAAAAACGACAAAAAAAAAAATAACAAAAGTTCATTTGTGCATTTGTGGATACCAAGCTTATCGTGTACTCTGTGGTTGTGTTGACCAAGAAAGAGTAAAAGAAAAAATAAGAAAAAATAAGGTGGGGGGGGCAAGGGGCCCCCACATCCAGGGGACCCCCCCCTACGATTCCTAACTGCAAATACAAACCACTTGTGCTAGTATGCTTTACATTTATTTTTATGGACCAATCCTTCGTAACTGTGTGTGCCTTACATTTGCCCCATTGCCTATCCCTATGACTCACTATAAACCCCCCTTCCCCCCCGCCTTCAGCTTTATACATCCCCCTTCTTCCCGCCCTTGTTCGTGACCCCTCCCCCTGCCTAATTAGGCTAGCCCTGGGGGGCTGCACTTGTGACCTTTTCCCCCCTCCCAGCCGTACAAAAAGTGACTCCCCACACATATACTGAAGAAATACATTGTGACTCGCTACCGCACTCATCCCCCCCTCCCCCCCACCCTCGACCCTCCTCCAAACCCTCAAAACAACATGCATAACTAGTGGGATCACATCCTTCATCCGTGCTTCCATCTCTCGTGCCCCCCCCTCCCCCGTGTCATCTGTTGATTACTGTGAGGAAATCAAAAGAAAAAGGAAAAAAAAAGAGAAATAAAAAAGATCAAAAAAGAAAAAGTTGCATTTTCCTCCTTTCCTGTCCAGGTTTAGGTAACCTTATTTAACCCTTAACTCTGTAGGCCCGTTTTGTTATCTTCCAGCCATTTTGTTGCCCCTGCTATTGTGTCGAAGAAGTGGGTAGACCCTAGGGCAATGATGCGTAGCCGTGCAGGATACAACAGGGCGTATTCTATATTATGAGTCCGTAAGTTACGCTTAATGTCCCTAAATTCAGCCCTTCGTTTCTGGAGGTCTGGGGAATAATCGGGAAAAAATAAGATCTTGGCTCCGTTGTGCAGAATATCCCCCAGCTCTCTGGCCCTACGCATCAATGTTACCTTATCTCTGTAGTTGAAAAGCTTCATTATTATTGGCCTGGGATGCCCCCCTGATGGTGGGGCCCTAGTTGACACTCTGTGGGCTCTCTCAATAGCAAAAAGGTGAGAGAAGGTTTCCGTCCCGAATATATACCCCTAAGCCACTTCTCCAAGAACTCCTCGGGATGGGGACCCTCACACCGCTCCGGTAGGCCTACCACCCTCACGTTGTTCCTACGGGACCTATTTTCGATTTCCTCCATTTTAGCTTTATATAGACCCATCTGCATTTTTAATGACTTGAGATCTTGCTTCAGTGGGGTTAAATCGTCCTCAACCTGGCTTACTCTCTCCTCCAGTTCAGTTGTTCTAGTAATAGTCCTTTGCAGTTCTTGGCTTACCCTAATTATCTCTTCCTTTAGTCCCGTCAGCTGGTCGCTCAGGTCGCTTAAGGAGGCCTTACAGGAATTGACAGCGCATAGAACGTCTTTCAGCGTGGGTTCAGCTTCTGCTGGTGCGTTTTGCGCAGCAGCATTGCTGGTTGTTAATCCCGCGGGGTCGCCTGCAGAGCCTTTACTAGTCGCCGTTTTTATTGTGTGCGTTGCCGCTGGCCCTTTTCCTAGGCTCTTCCTGTCCCCTGAGCCCCCCGCTTGCGATCTGTCCTGCTGCTGCTGAGTGTTTTTAGATGGTGATGAGGTGGAGGGGTGAGCGAATTTTTCCAGTTTGGCCGCTGCTGCGACTGCTGCCTGGTTCACCTTTTCTTTTGAAGTACGGGTCATTTGGGAGCCAGTGTTATCCTGTTGTTGCAGTTCCTCTCCCTTTTTCCTAGTCATGGCTTATTATATAAGCCGGGGGGTGTATAAAAGAGTTTAGCCGCTTGTGGGGTTAGTACTTTCCCCCCCCTCTCTTCTCTCTTCCCTTACTCCTCTTCTCTTCACTTAGTGCTGTCTCAGACCCAGTAGTGTCCTTCTAATTTGCAACTGCCACTAGGATACTTGTACAGGCTGATATAGCAGGTGTTTGGACACTGTTAGAATTATATAGTGTAGCGAAAGGTTAGCATCTATCTAATTAATACAGCCCTCCACCAACCATCAAGAAATATCTTTTCCCAAGTAGCCACAGATCGCTGTGTGATAGTGTAGCAGGCTGCTTAAGCCAGCCTGAGCTCAAGACAGGTCGTAGGATAGCAATGTATCGGGCTGCCTGGGCCCACCTGTGCCTCCGCCCCCCCTTCGTCCGTGACAATAGACTGATCCTTGGGGAGAGGGGAGAGACAGTCCGCTTCTGATACAGCCACTGATATAGCCACAAAAGTTGGTACCTTAACGCTGCCGGTTACCTGGGCAGCACAGGGACGCTCCTAATAGTGGCTCCTTTCACTGATAACACACGCCGTCCCCGCCGCCTCCCTCCGCTAGTGCCGAAGCCGTCGCCCAGGCAACCGCTCCAAGCAGATAGCCCGAGCTCCTCCTCTCCACTCCGAGGGCTCTAATATACGGCTTCTCCCGAGCGGCTGAGTTGGTGTTCCAGCGTCGCGCTCTACGGGACAGGCAGGGACAGGGGAGCCGAGCAGCTGGGCAGACGCCAAATTCTGTGGGGGGAGAGAGCTCAAACAGCCGGGTCAGGACGCTGGAATAATTTCCGATGAGCACGGAGGCATCGGGCTGGGGGAAGTTCGCTCGCCCCTCCTCTCACTCCCGCATCCAGTCACGCCCCAAGGGCGGCCAATTCTGACACCCTTCTAGCCGACGTTATAGCCACCAAAAAAACTATTTCCTGGCTAATAGGACAAACGGAATATGCCCAATAGGTTCAAACGGTTGACCCTGTAAGGCTGACAGCACCAAATTTAGGTCCCAGGGACATAAAGGTGGTTTAACCGGCGACCTCAGGTATGTTACTCCCTTGACAAAGGTTCGTACCAAAGAATGGGATGCAATTGGTCTTTGGAAAGAAACCGATAAGGCCGAAATCTGTCCTTTAATTGTTCCTAAAGCCAGCTTCAAGTTTACTCCTGCTTGAAGAAAAGCAAGAATTCTTCCAGTCGTATACCTACGAGGGTTCCATTTCCTTTCCTCACACCAAGAAATGTATGACTTCCAGACTCTATAATAGATAGCTCTAGAAACTGACTTTCTAGCGTTTATCAGAGTAGACAAGACTGAACCCGTAATACCACGGTCTTTCAATACTCTGGTCTCAATAGCCATGCCATCAAATTCAGCAACCGTAAAGAAGGATGGAATATGTGTCCTTGAGACAACAGGTCTGGACGGCATGGAAGGGCCAATGGGTCCCCCACTGCCAAATTCACAATCTCCGAGTACCAGGATCTCCGGGGCCACGCTGGGGCCACTAGGATCACTGGCTTCCGTTCCTCCTGTATTCTGCGTAGTAAGTGCGGCAGAATTTGAATCAGAGGGAAGGCATATATCAGAGAATACTGATCCCAATGAACTACTAATGCGTCTATCCCGACAGCAAGCGGTTCCTTGGTCCTGGATACAAACCTGTCCAGCTTGGCATTGAATCTGGATGCCAGCAGATCCACATCTGGGGTCCCCCAGTGTTGACAGATCTGTAGAAAAACATCGGGATGCAGGGACCATTCCCCTGGCAACAATTTCTGGCCACTTAGGAAGTCTGCCAATTGTCCACCCCCGGTATAAACACTGCCGAAAGAAACGGCACATGCCTTTCTGCCCAAGTCAATATGTAATTTACTCCTCTTTGGGCTGCCCGACTCCTGGTACCTCCCTCGTGGTTGATATATGCCACTACCGTGGAGTTGTCGGACTGGACTCGGACAGGGAGACCCCGTAACCTGGACATCCAGAAGCGCAGAGCCAGACGAGCTGCCCGAATCTCCAATAGATTGATGGGCAAGGTCCTTTCTGCCTTTTACCATATTCCCTGGACAGATGCCTCCTCCAGGACTGCTCCCCAGCTGAGATGACTGGCTCCTGTAGTTACTACTCTCCAGGCTGCTGGTGGAAAAGATTTTCCTTTTCTCAAATTGCTGGTTTTTAACCACCAAGAGAGGCTCCATTGTACCTGTGGGGATAGAACCATAGGATGATCTAAGGTTTCGAGCAGATCTGTCCCAGGCTTCCAGAATACTGTTCTGGAACACCCTGGAACTGTGCATATGGAATTGCGTTGAAGGATGACACCATCTTGCCCAGCAACCTCATGCACAGCCGAATAGAAGGCCTTGGTTCTATTTTCACCCTCTGGACGAGTTCCACTATGGAAACGACCTTCAAGGGGGGTAAAAACACCCTTTCTTGGGCGGTATCCAAGACCAGACCCAGATATACCAAGGCCTGGGTTGGACAAAGGGCTGACTTGTCCACATTTAGAATCCAACCTAGGCGTTGTAAAACCCGCACTGTTGTTGACACGTTTTGGATCAGGATGGGGCAAGAGCAATCCCTCAGGAGAAGATCGTCCAGGTATCCAACCACGGAGATCTTCTGGGACCTTAGGGATGCCAACACCGGGGCCAGAATCTTTGTGAAGACTCTGGGGGCCATGGCGAGACCGAATGGCAGTGCCATAAATTTAAAATGACGGCCCTCTACCGCGAAACACAGAAACCTTTGATGTGGACCGAAGATAGGTACATGAAGGTATGCGTCCTTGATATCTATGGACTCTAAATAATCTCCTTTTCTCAGAGATTTTATTATTGAACAAACCGACTCCATACAGAAGGACGTTTACAAAGAGGTTGAGAGCATTGAGGTCCAAAATGGGCCTTACTTCCCCATTTGGTTTCGGCACGATAAAAAGGTTTGAGTAAAACCCCTTGTATCTTTCTTCGTGCGGAACTTCGACAATTACCCCCTGCTTCAGCAGATGCTGCAAGGCTAGGAATAGGCATTTCTTTTTCTCTGGATCCGACGGGACCCTTGAGTACAGAAAATGGTCTGGAGGAATTTCCTGAAACTCTATTCTGTAACCCTGTGTTATAGTGGAAATGACCCATCTGTCTTGGACCAGATCTTCCCATGCATCCAAAAACAGCCGAAGCCTGCCCCCCACCCGTGAGAGCGGGGGCGTCCCTTCACAAGGTTGACTTGAAGTTGGACTTGGCTGGCTTTTGGTCCCAGGGCTTCCTCTGACCCTGAGATTTTTTTAAACCAGACAGCAGAGGTCGTCAATACCGCTTGGGGGAAGAAGCACTAGGTCCTGGAGCATTGGGAATTTTCTAAGAGGGTTGCTTACCTCTCCTTTTAGTAGGGAGAAGGGAACTCTTTCCTCCAGAGATCTTTTGGATATATTTATCCAGATCCTCACCAAACAAGCATTCTCCATGGAATGGAAAAGCTGCAAGTAGCCTTCTGCATGGCGTCTCAGCAGACCAATTCTTTAGCCACAAAACCCTACGCATATGTACGGACAGTAATGCAAAACGAGACATCTGCTGGATTGAGTCTTTCAATGCGTCCACTGCAAAACATAACGCATGAGGAAGCTCCGACAATTCCTCGGGAGGTTCCTCCTGACAAGGCAGGTTTTTTATTAACCTTTTAAAACGGTCTTTTAGGGATTGGCAAATCCCAATAGCTGCAACTGCTGGCTGAACTGCTGCACCAGCCACCGCAAAGGAGGCTTTTAATAAGGACTCTAGCTTTTTATCGTCTGGATCCTTAAATACCTGGGCATTATCCACTGGGCAGGTTAAACTCTTATTTACCCCATCTTTTCCTGAACTTTTCCTCCATAGGATATAAGATAGAAAACCTTTTTGGAGGTAAGTATTTCCTGTCAGGATGATCCCAGTCTGCAAAGGGAACGCTTGGGAACTTTGCTGAGGTCGCAAGGATCCCAAAGTAGAACAGGAGAGTCCAGATTCCTGAACCGGGGGTAACTTAAACCTAACTCGTACCATCTCAGTCAGAGATTGTATAAACAATTTCTGGGAATGGGAGGCTGAAATTGGCTCCTCTGAACCTTAGCTGAATCCTCAGCTGAGGATTCTTCAGCCTCTCCTTCCTCCCAGTCTTTTATGGCCACCTCCTCCAAATCCTCTGCCCACTCTGGTTCCAGATCACCTGGACCCATCTGGCTATAAGAGTCCTGGTGCTCTAGTGATTCTCCACTTGGCCCGGGCTCAGGGGAGGGAGATCTATTACGCTTCTTCCCTCCCTGTGTTACAGAAGCAGTCATGCCAGCTATTTTGCCTTCAAGGCCTGCTAATGCAGATGCCAAATCATCCTTTGTAACATAAGCCGAGGCAGGAATATTGGTATTGGCCGCTATGCCTGACAAATGCAATGGCTCAGCCAGGCCAGATGCCGCAGGTCTTTCAGGGGAGACTGAGGCTGCATCAGCATGGGGCTGGTCTCCTGTTTTTCAATTAAGGTACTCTTATCCCTGTGCTTGCCCTGCTCCCTGTATCTCGTTTTCTGGAAGACATTGCTTACATACGAGGAAAAAGTACTCCCCACAAGCTGTAACCACTTACTATTGCAACTGTGTCCAAAAACCTCCAGACTCACGTGCCCAAGTATCGCCCTGTGTTGTCCCAGCACACGCCAGGAGCTCCAGCTCCTTATAAAGCCTAACCTGGCAGTGGACTGAGCACATGCACGTGACCAGCGGCATGCACGGCGCACCTGCCGTGCCCAGACGCACGCGGCGCATCCGTGATGCGCACAGCAGCGGTGCACACCAATGGTGCGCACACCAGGAGTGCACAATGGCGGCGCACACGTGGCACATGCGCACACCCGCGCACGCCTGCCATAAGTGCGCACCATACCCGGCCATCTGTAATTTCCAACTTGGCTGGTTTTTGGAACACAAGCAAAGGTTTTTCAATGGAACAGAGGGAATGTATATATAAAAAATTCCCAAAGGGAGTACTCACCGTCCCAAGCAGCAGGGCCTGTTTTACCAGGTCCAATCTTCCCCCATCACGGCGGGTAGCGCCTCTAAGGACCTTCAAGGACCGGGTCCCCCATTCTTTGGGGCCACACCCTTGGACCTGTAAGGCACCCATCTGGTTTACCTTGGGCAAGTTTATGACCAGGAATACCAACTTAACAAGGGTCCAGCGCCATATAGGACACATTACAAGCAAAACCTCACTCTTGAACCGAGGCTCGGGTACCATCCACTTTAGCTTTCTTATGCCATCCGAATGGATCCGATTATAACATCCTCACTGGGACATTATTTGAAAAATTTTGAAGAGCTTCAACAGCCATGACCATCACCTTCAAGACACTGGCGAAAAAACAGGTATTCCCTGTATAGGAGGGGTTATACTATTAGTTATACTAATAGTTATACTATTGGTTGCCAGTGTCCAATCACCTAAAGGTAGCGCATAACCCAATTAGTCATCATTATGGTGCTCTGTGTCCCGTGATGTACGATAAAGAAATACAAATATCATCTTTTAATACCATCAATTAACAGGCAGCTGTTAAATCCACAAACTGGAAGCTTAATGATTCCCTTATCGCTGAAGAAGTAGACGTAAAGGAAATTGGGGGTAGCCCCTCTCTACTTCAAGGAGAATGCCTCTTCAGAGACTTCTCCTGGAGTTCTTTGGGAGGCCCATAAGGTTCATATACGTGGCAAATTTATTGAACTGGGTTCCAGGAAGAAGGAGAGAACACACCTGCAAGCACAAATCATTAAAGATATTAATAATCTAGAGAAAAATCACAAACTCTCCAACTCACCCTTAATCTTACACTCTGTCACACAGAAGAGAGAAGAATTAAAAGCTCTCTTTCATGAGGAGCAGACCTGTCAGACTTTTACTTACCAGACTGATGAGTCTGCTTGGGCAGAGGGTAGACTCCTTTACTTATCCGACTCACGGCCCCTGGTAGAGCAGACAGGAGGCACGAGAGTGCGGAATGGTATGAGAGCCTGCTGAAGAGATCCAGGTACAGGATGAGAGATGATCTTCAGACAACAGGTCAGTAGTCCGTAACACTGGTAACAGGTGCTGAGCAGGAGCAAGACAGGCAGATCGGGACACAAGCAGGGTTCGGCAACAGACTGGCAGCAAGGTACAATAGGAGTAGGCAGAAGCGGAGTCAAACAGGCCAAGGTCAGGTACAGGCAGCAAACAGGAGAATCCAAGGGCAATCCGGGTCGTCAGGAGATCAGGTAAACAGGAAGACAAGACAGGAAACAGGAACTATGGCACAGGAAGCTGATGATCAGGCAGCACTGAACAGAGTGCCTGACAAACTTAAATAGGCCGGCTTGCTCACAGGCACGCCCCCAGGTGGCCAATCCCATGACCAGCAAGGTGAGCTCTCTGACAAGACCTCTCAACTTCTCATAGTATCCCAACAATATTACGAGTGGGGGAATAAACCCAGCCGTCTTTTAGCTCGTTCTATACAACACAAAAAAATCAGCTTCTTATATAGCTAAAATTAAAGCACCCCCAGATAAAATGTTATCCAAAACGAATGAAATTGCGAAAGAATTTCGTTCTTTCTACCAACAAATTTATCAGGTTAGCAAAGCCACCTCAGACGGGGTAGCTAGAGAGGCTTTGATAAAAGACTACCTCACACAGGCTAAACTGCCGAAACTACCCTCTGCTACATTGGAGGCACTGGAGGGAGAGCTCACCACTGCGGAGTTCAGAGCGGCACTTAAATCCATGGCTAATGGTAAAGCACCAGGCATGGATGGCTTAACAATAGCTTATTATCGTGCCTTTGCTGATATATTAATTCCATATCTAACATCATATGCAGGCTCTGTTTGCGCAGGTGGGGGCCTCTGTCCGGAAACTCTCCATGACGATATCACTATACTCCCCAAACCAGGGAAGGATGCGAGCCTCTGTGGCAGTTATTGCCCCATTTCTTTATTGAACCTGGATGCTAAATTATACGCTAAAGTACTTGCGATGAGACTTATGCCCCTGATCCCCCAGTGGATTTCCAGGGACCAAACGGGTTTTATCCCAGGTAGGGAGGCTCGGGATGATTCCCTCAGAACGTTCTCCTTGATTTCCCACGTGAGCAGATGCTCCCAGCCCACCCTCCTCTTATCTACAGATGCTGAGAAAGCGTTTGATGGTGGACTGGGAGTACCTGTTGTCAACATTGCAGCATCTCGGCTTGGGCTCGACCATGCTGAGGAGAATTTCGGCATTATACCAGTCACCCTCGGCTCAACTAAGAGTTAATGGTACAATGAGTGAATCCTTCCACCTCCACAATGGAACCCGTCAGGGCTGCCCTTTATCACCTATCCTTTTTTGCCCTCAGATTAGAACCCTTCCTAGCGAAGGTGCGTAACGACCCTAACATACATGGGATCAAACTGGGAAATTGGGAGCACAAATACACAACTTATGCGGATGACATTCTTTTTTACGTTCAACAACCCTTTATTACCCTCCCCAATCTTATGTCAGCCTTTACTAAATTTGGAATTATCTCCAATTTTAAAATTAATTTGTCCAAATTGGAAATCTTGAACATGACAGAACATCAGTTGAAACCTTCTTTCCCTTTTAGCTGGCAACTCCATGCACTGAAATGTCTAGGTATATATCTCACCCCTAATCCAGCTTCCCTATTTCGTAGAAATTATATTCCGTTGTTGAAATTAAATCGGACACAAATGGCGCATTCATGGCTAGGAAGAATCAGCATTGTTAAAATGAACATATTGCCCAGGCTGCTCTTCTTGTATCAAATGATCCCTTATAAAATTCCCCTGGGGTTCTTTAGAATAGTACAGTCAATTATATGTAGGTATGTGTGGAATCGTAAACAACCCCGAATTGCCTATAATTAGCTAACCAAACCAAAAAGTAGAGGCGGCTTAGCGCTCCCAGACTTTAAACGCTACTTTCTTGCCATTGCACTAAACAGGATATCTGACTGGAAATACCACAAAAACTCCAAACTCTGGGTACAGCTAGAAATTGACTTGTGTGGTGTCGACCCATATCCTCTGATCTGGATTCCTAACAATTTTCATAAATTGGCATCAACTACTTCTCCGCTTACTAAATCAACCTTAGCAATATGGGACTCGCTATGTAAAACGCAAAAATGGCCCTACAACTCTCCACTTATGCAATTAACAGGGCACGATTATTTCACACCTGGGAACATGGACCCTGAATTCAGTAAATGGATCTCAGAGACGCCAGTTCTGTTACATCAAGTAGCTACAGAGGCAGGTATCTTACCGATGTCCACTCTTATCCCAACGACACCAGTGTCATTTATGAATCAGTGGAAGTACCACCAACTCTCGCAGTTTGTCAAAGCTCTTCCAAAGCCACTGAGGTCTGAAATGAACCTCAATCCAGTTGAGGATCTGCTTGCTGGGGATCAACCACCGGATAAACCTATATCATGTTTTTACCAAGCTTTACTGTCTTTACCGCCTACAACCCAACACTCGTTCTTAACAAAGTGGGAAAAGGAATTCCAAAGCCTACTATCGGGCGTTCAACGCTCCACAATACACCAATTATCCCATATCTCCTCCATATCCTCAAAGGCAGCAGAAGTACAAGATGCTAACTCGATGGCACTACACTCCGGTAGTGCTCCATAAAACTTTCCCATCCATTATGGATTTGTGCTGGAGGGGTTGTGGGAATCGGGGCTACTGTATTATACTGGATTAAAGAAATACGAGGTAGCGAGATCCCTAATGACCCTTGGGTGGTAATGTTTCATTGTACGAATGAGCCAGTCTATAACTCCTCACCTACTAAATGCGGATAAGGCACTTATCCCACAATTCTGGAAACAGGCTATACCCACGTTACGCCAATGGATTGGGGAAGTGGATCGTATATACCACATGGAAAAAAGTACACTCATATTGAGAAATAAATCTGACTTGGCAAACAAGACACGGTCCTGCTGGTTCGCTTTTAAGTTTTCAAAAGCTTATGCAGAACTGATGTCTCGTTAGGATTAATGGAGAAAAACATGAATAATTGCAAATAATTTTGAATATCTACCGTAGAGGCTGGATAACCCCTCCCTCCCCTCCCCCTCATCCCTCCCCTCCCCCTCATCCCTCCCCTCCTCCTCATCCCTCTATATCTCGCTCTCTCTTTTACCTATTCTCTCTCATTTCTTGTAGTATTTTGTTTTTTGATGGAAACTGTTATTTGGCAAATGAGTATATTAAAGTTTGGAAATACATATCCCCCAGGTGTACAATCTACATGGTCAAATATCCCTATATTTAAGTCAGAGTTGTCATGTAACCCTGCAGTAAAGACCGGCTACTGGTTAAACAGTTGTTTAAATATCGGTCAGCTATTCTTAACAGTATACTTCTGGAAAGCAAATAAGATGTGATGCCAATGTACAGGATATGCGGGGATGTGATACCCCTTTTAGTTTGAATATACATTTCCCTTTCTTGCTATTGTAAAATGCTTTACATTTGATAATGAATACAAATTTATTAAACAAAAAAAAAAGAACATCTTGTCCTGGTTGACAACCACACCCTCCATTTCTCAGGTGGGTATCATAGGGAAAGGAAGTGTGGAAAATCTATCCAGTGAAGCCACAGGCAGAAATATAAACCTAACCAAAATTTTAACTCTTCAATCTCTCTGAAACTAAAGTGTTGGCTATAGTTAGTCTTAAAGCCTTACAGTAAACTGGTATTTAAATGTATTGCTTTATATAATCACTGTATGCCTGAATTTATTTTTCATAGATTAAAACTTTGGAATACATCAACAGAAGAAGCAAAAAATCAGAGTCAAGCCATCTGAGTGAACTAGCAATCAGGCTGCCTCTCCAGTCTAGAACCTAATGAAAAGTTATGCAAACTTACTAACAAGCAGTAACAAACAGTGCTTGCAATGTATTATGCAGCAACCTACTGGACCATACATGGAACAAAAGTTGGCCTAATCGACAGATCCTAAAATTTCTATCTAGTAGTTCTCACATTTACATTTATAATTCTAAAACGTGTTTGCATTCATTAAATGACTTACCTCTTATATAAAAGTGTTTGAAATCCTATTTTCAGTTGTGTGGGTTTTTTTTTACTTCCAGTATATTAAACAGCAATGTTGCAATTTAACTGCTGTAGCCCTCTTTGGGGGTGTGCGTGTGTGTGTGTGTGTAGGGGGATTATGAGATATGGCTCTCAACAAACAAGATGGCCCTCCCCAAACCTGTAGGTAATAAAGAGAGCCAGAACCTTTGCTAAGTGGAAGAGTGGTATGATAATAAAGTCAGAAGTGCCCCTGCTCAGGACTGGGCCTCTGAACAGAGGGGATTCCCTTACTGGGAAATTAACCAGAAATCTATTCAGAATAATTGGGAGCAAAGAAACTACTGCAACCAGCATATAACATTAACCTTAAGTATATATAGATGCACACCATTATGGAAACAATATGAGCTTTATATAATGAAAGATTAGTAATGCATCCACTGTACCAACAGGCAATATCAGCAAGGGGCCAACATGAGTCCTGGTGGAAATGTGCACATATACCTAGATATATATATATAGTTATTAAAGAGGAAGTAAACTCTGATGGGTTTTACTTCCTCTTTTTCCCCCTGCAAAGTAAAAGCATAATGGGCTAGTATGCATCGCATACTAGCCCATTAGTTGGCACTTGGCTGCAAACGAAGCCCGCGTTGTCCCAGCTGGTGGCTGGATTCATCTTTACCCCTCTTCCTTCCGGGGCCGGGGACTCCGGTTCTGTGACTGGCCGGAGTCACGTGACATCACTCCCGCCCATGCGTGCGTAAGCCATTGGTCATGGCACTTGCTAGTGAAGAAACGGCACAGAGTGGTGTAACTAGGTTTACAACCACTTTAATAAAGATATCTCCAGATAAATGTTGCAGCAAAAATCAGTAGCAGGAGCCCCTGCAGGTGATCGTGATGTGGCCTCTGTCTTGGTGTCAGAGACCTAAAGACAAGATCGGCGGTGATGGGGAGAGCCTCCAGCCATTGTCCAACCAGCCTGAAACATAGCTTCTCGCCAGCAGAAACTGTGGCGTGACACTGGAACTCGGAGTCAGCTTATCTATGGTGTCCCTAACAGCTCCTAATCTTTCATGGAACCGTACTTTCTAACTACCAAGTGGCCATCGAATGCCTAACCCAGCTCTAACTTATGCTGGTTATTGAGCACTGAGCTAAAACTAGCTATAGAATCCCAGACCAGAAGGGACAGGGTTAAAGCAGTGTTCCACCCAAAAATGGAACTTCCGCTTTAAGTGTTGGTGACCCCCTGACATGCCACATTTGGCATGTCATTTTTTTGGGGGGGAGCGAGTAACCTGTTTTTAGAGGCACCCAGCTCCCACTTCCTCCCTGGCGTCACGGTGCCGGAAAGGAAGATCACCTCTCCCCACTCCACCCTCCCTGCAATCTTCTAGGACACGTCACAGGTCCCAGAAGACTGCCCGGCCAGTCACAGCACGTGGCTCGCTCATGCACAGTGGGCACCCGGCTGTGAAGCCACAGCCTGGTGCCCATAGAATGCCAGCACCGCGGAGAGGAGGGGGAGAGGAGTGGGGCTTCATGTGCACACATCACTGGACCGTGGGACAGGTAAGTGTCTGACTATTAAAAGTTAGCAGCTACACTTTTTGTAGCTGCTGACTTTTAAATGGGTGGAACTCTGCTTTACCTAAAACAGGAGCTGAATATAAACGCTATTGCTATAAACAAGTTCACCATACCACTACACATATACAATAGCACAGACCTAGCTATCTGGCACTGTGCATGTGAGATAATGATAGGGCAGAGATATGTCTGTCACAAGGATTCAGATACACGCTCAGGAAGCTATGGGCTGCTGCAGTTACATTTTTAGAACATAGAAATACTTGCCTAATAGTCTATATCTGGTCTGGGTAAAATACAGTAGCAGCTCCTGTGTGTGTAAAGCTACGTGGCTTAGTCCCTTCCTTTTGTTCACTACTTGCTTCCTCTGGGGTTTTAAACCAGAGACCAGAAGCAATATACATAAATAAGTATGTGATATAACAGTGAGAATGCACATTGGATGCTGAGCACATGCTGGACAGCAAGGGCAGAGAGGAGCTTCCACAAAGGATGGAGCTGAGTGGGAAACGGGCAGAGCAAAGTGACAAGAGGTGAATGGGGGACCTCAGTGAGTGGCAAGGTGCTCTGAAACAGAACAGTGGGAGTGAGGCTGAAGCTTTGTAAGAGGATCGCCAGAGCTAGGTGAATGATCAGGGTGTGTGTTTGTACTGAGGCACGGAGAGTGACTGGGGCATTGTAAGTACTGGGGCACTGTGAGCACTGATATATTTTAACTGGAGTACTGTGAGTACTAAGGTATTATAAATGGAGCACTTGGTGTACTGAGGTATTGTGATTGGGGCACTGTAATCACCAAGGTATTGTGTTTGGGGCACTGTGAGTACTGAGGTATTGTGACTGGGACAATGTGAGTACTGAGGTATTGTGACTGGGACGATTTAGGTACTGAGAAGCAGAGGACACGGGGCAGTGTGATCCGTGTGTGGGAGTAGGAGAGGATGCCATGGGCCATGTGATCAGTGAAAGGGAGGAGAGGACACCCGGTGGCTGGTTGATCAGTGAGTGAGATCAGGAGGAAATGACACTGGGGGCTGTGTGACCAGGGAGTGGGAGCAAGAGGAAAGGACCACTTACCAGAATTTTTGGGGGTTTGTCCCACTCTTTTTTTGCAATCACAATTGAGTTTGTTTTGATTTTTTGTGGCCTTGATTTCCTTTTACATATTGTGTTATATTCTTTGTAACATTTAAATGATGATAGTGTTCCTTAATTTTTATATATTTTTTTTAAAAGATCTTTTCTTATTTTATTTATATATATATATATATATATATATATATATATATATATATATATATATATAATTTTTTTTTTTTTACTTTGGCCGTGACCCACATAGGTTTTATTTTTAGCCTTGTTGTTTACAGCTAACATTAAATGAAATTGTGTTATGGTCACTGCTGCCTTGGATGTCCTTCCTTTATTGTAGCACCAAAGTACCGCAAATAATTTTTTAGCATGCTCCATCTGCCTTTAACTTTGCCATCAGTACGAATATGTATCATGACAGCTAGGTCCCTTCTAGCCCCATCCAATAATCTGTCCATCCAATCCGCAATGTTCTGAACCTGAGCACTCGGTAAACAACATGCTGTTTGGCGATCACGGTCTTTGTGACAGATTGCCCTTTTTGTTCTTTTAATAAGTGAGCTAAATCATAGGTAGTTAGGGGTAGGTAAAATCCCCCATTATCATCCCTGTGATCCTTCAGAGGCTTGAGTGAGAGGCTCTGTGATCCTTCAGAGGCGGGAGTGAGAGGCTCTGTGATCTGTAAGAGGCGGAAGTGTGAGACGCGCTGATAGGGTGAATGGGGAACGAGTGAGTGACCAGGGGTGACATGCTGACGTGACCGGGAGAGGCGGCGGGGGCCAGGAAATGCACAGATGACCAGCTGGTCGGAGGGGCAGTGGGGGCAGGCACCTGATGGGGAGACTGTGAGTCTATAGCAGATCAGCTGATTAGAAGAGGCGGCAGGGGCCTGGTGTGTGATACTCAGAGCGGGAGAGGTGGCAGGAGCGGGAGGAGACAGACTGCCCGAGGGAGGCTGCAGTCAAGCTTGTTAGCAGAGTAACTGGTACCTTATTACCAGGGTACGCTTAGTATCTGGGTGGGAGTAACTGGGGTTACCCTTAGCATCTGGGAGTGCCATTAGTAACATCTAGTACCTGGGAGTACCTTCTAGTGATTAGAGTGACTGGAGTACCATTGGTACCTGAGAGTACCATTGGTACCTGAGAGTACCTTTAGTACCTGGGAGTGCCTTTAGTACCTGGGTGTAACCAAGTAGACCTTTAGCACCTGGGGGTGCTGAGAGTACCTGGAGTAACAGAGTACCTCAGTACCCTTACTACCTAGGAAGTGAAGAGACACAGAGTGCTGAGTGTGAGCAGGGTCCTGTGAAGTGACGTGGGGTGCTGTGAGTAACGCGGGGTGCTGGGAGTGGCACGGGGTGCGGAGAGAGGTGAGGTGCTAAGAGTGGCATGGGGTGCTGAGAGCAAGGCAAGATGCTGTGAGTGGCACGGGGTACTGAGAGCGGCGCGGGGTGCTGAGAGTGACTGATGCGAGGTGCTGAGAGTGACTGATGCAAGGTGCTGAGGGTGACGCGGTGGTGCTGAGAGTGAGCTGGGGGGTGTGAGGTAATTGGAGTAGCTGTAGTGCCAGGGGAGAGCAGAGCAGAGTAGAGTAGCAATAGCAAGTCCTTAATTATTATCCCCATTAGAATAGAGGGTAATAATGCCATTGATGCCATTCTGCTCCATGTATGCTTTCCTTGTTGAACCAATCGAGGGTGAATACTGCTGTGCAAGATGTCAGTTAGTTGTTTCTCTGGAAGCCCAGATCATGGATCTAGAAAACAAGGTGGCAACACTGCGCAGCATCAACAACCTGGAAAGGGGCCAACGCAGAGGAGGTTGGAGACATGGAGGCACAGGAGGTAGGTAGCTGGGTGACATCTAGGAGGAGGGGTAGAGGGAAGAGTGCTAGGGAGGCTAGTCCTGAGTTGGTACACCCTAACAAGTATGCCAAGTTGCATGATGCTGGGGATATAAGCTCAGGGGTGGCTGTACTGGAGCAGGTGCTCTCACCTAGCTGCCAGGGGAGGGACGGTTCCGGTAAGGAGGGAGGCAGAGATACAGGAAAGGTTAGACAGGTACTAGTAGTAGGGGACTCAATTATTAGGAGGGCAGAGAGGGCAATCTGTCAAAAAGACCATGGTCGCCGAACAGTATAAACATACCCAGGCACTCGGATTCAGCACATTGCGGATCGAGTAGACAGATTATTGAGTAGGGCTGGGGAGGACCCAGCTGTCGTGGTACAAGTTGGTACCAATGACAAACTGAGAGGAAGGTGGAGAGCCCTTAAAAATGATTTTAGGGACCTAGGGAATAAATTGGGGAGAAGGACCTCCAAGGTGGTTCTCTCGGAAATACTACCTGTGCCTCGAGCCACACCAGAGAGGCAGCAAGATATTATGGAACTGAACAAGTGGCTGAGGAACTGGTGTAAGAAAGAGGGGTTCGCGTTCCTGGAGAACTGGGCTGACTTTGCAGTCGTTTACCGGCTCTTTAGTAAGGATGGGCTGCACCTTAATGGGGATGGTACAGCTCTGTTGGGAAGAAAGATGGCCACAAAGTTGGAAGGGCTTCTAAACTAGGTGAGGTGGGGGGGTTTAGAGGTAGCAATAACCGGCAGTGAGCATAGGACAGAGGGAGGACATAGTGATCTTACAGTATATCCATAACATCTAATCCCGGGGATAATGGGTTATCAAATCAAAAATGAAGCCTGAATTTATATGGAATAAAAATATCCACCAATAGCCGGTGATCTGCTTTTTTTTTGTCCTCATGCTATCAGCGCAAGGAATAAAGAAAAATACTGTTACCGATCTTCTGTTTACATCACGTGATCAGCTGCCATTGGCTGACCACTGGTCTAAGGTTATTAGTGGTGTACCCCAAGCTTCAGTGTTTGGACCCTTACTTTTTAATATATTTATAAATGATATAGAGTCTGAGTCATTTCAGTCTTTGCAGATGACACCAAGCCATGCAGTGGAATAACATCCTTACAGGATGTCTCCAACTTACAAGCTGAAACAAAAACGGGTTTGGGACTTTAAATGATGTGTGTGGGATCACACATCTCTATCCCTCTCTATATGCAAGAAAAAGAGGGTTTGGGACTTTAAATAAGGTAGGGCTAGTATAGATAAAAGATGAGTCAATGCAAGAAGACATGTTTTAGTCAAAACAATAAAAAACAGGACATGGCAAAATAAGTTCATGCATGGTAAACAAGCATATCAATCACATATTATTAACCAGATATTCATAAAAACAGTCATAGCAACTTAGAGATGACATATTGAGGTATAAGACAGTTGTCCATCATAATCGCTTGAGAAGCAACATGGTGGGGTAACCTTGGAGTGGATGAAATAAAACCATCTAAAAAGAAAATGGTGCATCAAAACTGGCCCGACACACGTTTTGTGGTTTCCTACCACATCATCAGGGGCGAGTGCACCAATATATGTCATTTAAGTCTAAACAATGTGAACGTGAAAACTGGTAGCTGCTTAAGATGTTCATCCCGGGAGCTGAGGAAGGGGCCCGCAGGAAAGCCGGATGCACATCATGATCCCCAGAGAACAAGTGATCAAAAAGAAAACCATTTGGGCCCCAATGCTAATGATGTGACAGAGAAATATGATCCACAGATCTGTGCAGTATGCGGCTGGAGGTGCTGCCAACTTACAAGCTGATCTCAATGCACTGTTTAACCAGTTCTGGACCACCCCACGTACATATACTGTAGCAGGGTGGCCTGACTGCGCAAACGCACGTACAGGTATGGGACTCGCGTCACCGCGGCAATTGGATACAATTCAGAACCAATCACTCATCAGGTCTAGGCCAGTCATTTATAGTCTTGACCTGCTGATTCTTTGGTTCTGACCAATGGATAGACTTCCTATGCCTGTGTAATGTAAAGGCACAGGAAGTGATGCAATCTCCCACCCCTATCGGTTCTAGCGTACGGGGAGAGAGCATCTCACTGTGTGTACACCAACACTACACTAAGAGCCCTTTCACACTGAGGCGCTTAAACGCCTTAAAATGCGATTACTGCGTTTTTACCGCATTTTCATTGCTTTATGGGGAGCTAGCGCTAAAATTAGCGCACTGCGCTGGCGTTTTAAAGGCATTTTTCAAGCATTATTGAAGCATGGGCGTCAGGTAATAACCCCAGCTCCCTACATCACTTCCGGTGAACTTCCTGGTATCTTGTGGGGGTGAGAGAGTGTACAGCACACACCTCAAGAGGACAATTTGCGTTATATGAGGACCTTAGGGTGCACCCTGACAAATTCAGAAATTACACTAAGATGAGCATTGCAATGTAAGTGTCTATATCCCAATCACTATTCCCAACCGTGACCCTAATCCCGCTCCCACTAGTCCCAAATCCCCAGTCCTGCTCCCACTAGTCCCAAATCCTCAACCCTAATCCTTCTCCCACTAGTCCCAAAACCCTAATCCCACTCCCACTAGTCCCAAATCCCCAACCCTAATCCCACTCCCACTAGTTCCAAAACCGAAACTATTAACCCTAATCCTGCTCCCACTAGTCCCAAATCCTTAACCCTAATCCCGATCCCCCTAGTCCCAAATCCCTAACCCTAATCCAGCTCCCACTAGTTCCCACTCCCACTAGTCCCAAATCCCTAACCCTAATCTCGCTCCCACTAGTCCCTAATCCCGCTCCCACTAGTCCCAAATCCCTAACCCTATTCCCACTCCCACCAGGTCCAAGTCCTTAACCCTAATCCTGCTCCAACTAGTCACAAATCCCTAACCTTAATCCCGCACCCACTAGTCCCAAGTCTCTAATCCCACCCTCACTAGTACCAAATCCCTAACCCTAATTTTACTCCCACTAGTCCCATATTCCCAACCCTAATCCCACTCCCACTAGTCCCAAATTCCCAACCCTAACCCAGCTCCCACTAGTCCCAAATCCCCAGTCCTGCTCCCACTAGTCCCAAATCCTCAACCCTAATCCTTCTCCCACTAGTCCCAAAACCCTAATCCCACTCCCACTAGTCCCAAATCCCCAACCCTAATCCCACTCCCACTAGTTCCAAAACCGAAACTATTAACCCTAATCCTGCTCCCACTAGTCCCAAATCCTTAACCCTAATCCCGATCCCCCTAGTCCCAAATCCCTAACCCTAATCCAGCTCCCACTAGTTCCCACTCCCACTAGTCCCAAATCCCTAACCCTAATCTCGCTCCCACTAGTCCCTAATCCCGCTCCCACTAGTCCCAAATCCCTAACCCTATTCCCACTCCCACCAGGTCCAAGTCCTTAACCCTAATCCTGCTCCAACTAGTCCCAAATCCCTAACCTTAATTCCGCACCCACTAGTCCCAAGTCTCTAATCCCACCCTCACTAGTACCAAATCCCTAACCCTAATTTTACTCCCACTAGTCCCATATTCCCAACCCTAATCCCACTCCCACTAGTCCCAAATTCCCAACCCTAACCCCGCTCCCACTAGTCCCAAATCCACAACCCTAATCCCGCTTCCACTAGTCCCAAATCCCTAACCTTAATCCCACTCCCACTAGTCATAAAACCCCAACTCTTAACACTAATCCCACTCCCTCTAGTTCCAAATCCCTAACCCTAATTCTGCACCCACTAGTCCCGAATCCCCAACCCTAATCCCGCTCCCACTAGTCCCAAATCCCCAACCCTAATCCCGCTCCCACTAGTCCCAAATCCTCAACCCTAACCCTAATCCTACTCCCAAAGCCCTAATACCACTCCCACTAGTCCCAAATCCCCAACCCTAATCCCACTCCCGCTAGTTCCAAAACCCGAACTCAACCCTAATCCTGCTCCCACTAGTCCCAAATCCTTAACCCAATCCCGCTCCCCCTAGTCCCAAATCCCTAACCCTAATCCAGCTCCCACTAGTCCCCACTTCCACTAGTCCCAAATCCCTAACCCTAATCCCGCTCCCACGAGTCCCAAATCCCTAACCCTAATCCCACTCCCACTAGTCCCAAATCCTTAACCCTAATTTCGCTCCCACTAGTCCCAAATTCCCAACCCTAATCCCGCTCCCACTAGTCCCAAATTCCCAACTCTAACCCTAATCCCGCTCCCACTAGTCCCAAATCCACAACCCTAATCCCTAACCTTAATCCCACTTGTCATAAAATCCCAACTCTTAACCATAATCCCACTCCCTCTAGTTCCAAATCCCTAACCCTAATCCTGCTCCCACTAGTCCCAAATTCCTAAACCTAATCCCGCTCCCATTAGTCCCTAACTCTAATCCTGCACCCACTAGTCCCAAATCCCCAACCATAATCCTGCTCTCACTAGTCCCAAATCCCTCACCCTAATCCTGCTGCCCCTAGTCCCAAATACCCAACCCTAATCGTGCTCCCACTAGTCATAAAACCCCAACTCTTAACCCTAATCCCACTCCCTCTAGTTCCAAATCCCTAACCCTAATCCTGCTCTCACTAGTCCCAAATTCCTAATACCACTCCCACTAGTCCCTAACCCTAATCCTGCACCCGCTAGTCCCAAATCCCCAACCCTAATCCTGCTCTCACTAGTCCCAAATCCCTCACCCTAAGCCTGCTGCCACTAGTCCCAAATCCCTCACCCTAAGCCTGCTGCCACTAGTCACAAATCCCCAACCCTAATCCTGCTCCCACTAGTCCCAAATTCCTAACCCTGGTCCCAAGTCCCTAACCCTAATCCCATTCCCACTAATCCCAAATCCCCAACCCTAGCCCTGCTCCCATTAGTCCCAAGTCCTTAACCCTAATCCCGCTCCTACTAGTCCCAAATCCCTAACTCTAATCCTGCTCCCACTAGTTCCAAATCCCTAATCCCACTCCCACTAGTCCCAAATCCTTAACACTAATCCTGCTCCCCCTATTCCCTAATCCCACTCCCACTAGTCCCAAATCACTAACCGTAATCCTGCTCCCACTAGTCCCAAATCCCCATATCTAACCCTAATCCCACTCCCATTAGTCCCAAATCCCTAATCCTGCTCCCACTAGTCCCAAATCCCCAACCCTAATCCTGCTCCCAGTAGTCCCTAATCCACAAATCTAACCCTAATCCCGCTTCCACTAGTCCCAAATCCCTAACCCTAATCCCGCTCCCACTAGTCCTAAAATCCCAACTCTTAAACCTAATCCCACTCCCTCTAGTTCCAAATCCCTAACACCAATCCTGCTCCCACTATTCCAAAATCTCTAACCCTAATCCTGCTTCCACTAGTCCCAAATCCCTAACCCCGCTCCCACTAGTCCTAAAACCCCTATTCTTAACCCTAATCCCACTCCCTCTAGTTCCAAATCCCTAACCCCACTCCCACTATTCCCAAATCCCCAACAAATAATCCAGCTCCCACTTTTTCCAAAAAACCCCAACCCTAATCCCGCTCCCACTAGTCAGTAATCCCTAACCCTAATCCTGTTCCCACTAGTCCAAAATCCCTAACCCTAATCCTGCCCTCACTAGTCCAAATCCCCAACCCTAATCCTGCTCCCACTAGTACCATATCCCCAACCCTTATCCCGCTCCCACTAGTCCCAAGTCCTTAACCCTAATCCTGCTCCCACTAGTCCCAAAACCCCAACCCTAAACCTTATCCTGCTCCCACTATTCCCTAATCCCACTCGTCCCGAATCACTAACCTTAATCCTGCTCCCACTAGCCCTAAAATCCCAACTCTTAACCCTAATCCCACTGCTTCTAGGTCCAAATCCCTAACCCTAATTCCGCTTCCACTAGTCCCAATTCCCCAACCCTAACCCTGATCCCACTTCCACTAGTCCCAAATCCCTAACCCTAACCCCACTCCCACTAGTAATAAAACCCCAACTTTTAATCCTAATCCCACTCCTAGTTCCAAATCCCTAACCCTAATCCCGCTTCCACTGGTCCCAAATCCCGAACCCTAATCCGGCACCCACTAGTCCCTAATCCCGCTCCCACTAGACCCAAATTATTAACCCTAATTCTGCTCCCACTAGTGCCAAATACCCAACCCTAATCCTGCTCCCACTAGTCATAAAACCTCAACCCTTAATCTTAATCCCATTGCTTCTAGGTCCAAATCTCTAACCTTATTCCCACTCCCACTAGTCCCAAATCCCTAATCCCGCTCCCACTAATCCCTAATCCTGCTCCCACTAGTCCCAAATTCCTAGCCCTAATCCCACTCCCACTATTTCCGAATCCCTAATCCCACTCCCACTAGTCCCTAACCCAAATCCTGCTCCCACTTGTCCCAAATCCCTAATCCCTCTCCCACTAGTCCCAAATCCCTAACCCTAATCCCGCTCCTACTAGTCCCAAATCCCTAACTCTAATCCTGCTCCCACGTTTTCCAAAAAACCCAACCCTAATCCTGCTCCCACTAGTCAGTAATTCCTAACCCTAATCCTGCTCCCACTAGTCCCAAATCCCTAACCCTAATCCTGCCCTCACTAGTCCAAATCCCCAACCCTAATCCTGCTCCCACTACTACCAAATCCCCAACCCTAATCCCGCTCCCACTAGTCCCAAGTCCTTAACCCTAATCCTGCTCCCACTAGTCCCAAATCCCTAACCCTAGCCCTGCTCCCACTAGTTCAAAATCCCTAATCCTGCTTTCACTAGTCCAAATTCCTTAACCCTAATCCCACTACCACAAGTCCCAAAACCCAACCCTAAACCTAATCCTGCTCCCACTATTCCCTAATCCCACTCATCCCGAGTCACTAACCTTAATCCTGCTCCCACTAGTCCCAAATCCCCAACCCTATTCTCGATCCCACTAGTCCCAAATTCTCAACCCTAATCCCGCTCCCTCTAGTTCCAAATTCTCAACCCTAACCCTAATCCCGCTCCCACTAGTCCTAAAATACCAACTCTTACCCCTAACCCCACTGCTTCTAGGTCCAAATCCCTATTTCTAATCCCGCTCCCACTAGTCCCAAATCTCTAATCCTGCTCTCACTAGTGTAATGGAAATTTGTAAGTTCTGTATATAATTGTATTGTATTTTCTATGTATTGCACTCTGCCCTCACTGTGCACACGGCACTAATAATGTTTTCAGTAAATGTTTACATTCTTTTGAGTCCTGATTAGAATTAGCCTGCCTATGTAACGCCCCTTGTTACCATAAACCTACAATTGTAATATTAATGTGATACCTACGTAATCATGTGCATAAAAACCTTCAATTGCGTCATAATAAAGCAGAACAGTAATTTGGAAAGATGCTGAGCGTATCTTTTGTGTCTGTTCCCTACTGCAGTAGATATTATTAATTTGGAACCACTAATCAATATGAGGATAGGAGTTGCCTATCATCAATTTAACCGAGTCACTAGTCCCAAGTCCTTAGCCCTAATCCCACTAGTCCCGAATCCCTAACCCTAATCTAACCCTAATCCCACTCACACTAGTCCCTAACCCAAATCTTTCTCCCACTTGTCCCATATACCTAACCCTAATCCCGCTCCAACTAGTCCCAAATCCCTAACCCTAATCCCACTCCCACTAGTCCCAAGTCCTTAACCCTAATCCCGCTCCCACTAATTCCAAATGCCTAATCCCACTCCCACTAGTCCTATATCCCTAACCCCACTTCCTCTAGTCCCAAATCCACAACCTTAACCCTAATCCTGCTCCAAGTAGTACTAAAACCCAAGTCTTAATCCTAATCCCACTCCTAGTTCCAAATCCCTAACTCTAATCTCGCTCCAACTAGTCCCAAATCCCTAACCCTAATCCCACTCCCACTACTCGCAAATCCCTAATCCCACTCCCACTAGTCTCAAGTCCCTATCCCTAATCCCGCTCCCACTAGTCCCAAATTCTTAACCCTAATCATTCTCCCACTAGTCCCAAATCCCTAACCCTAATCCCACTCCCACTAGACTCAAATCCCTATCCCTAATATCGATCCCACTAGTCCAAATCCGCAATCCTGCTCCCACTAGTCCCAAATCCCCAACCCTAATCTCACTCCCACTAGTTCAAAATCCCTAATCCTAATCATGCCCTTACTAGTTCAAAATCCCTAACCCTAATTTTACTTCCACTAGTCCCAAATCCCTAACCCTATTCCCTCCTCCACTAGTCCCAAACTCCTAACCCTATTCCCGCCTCCAGTAGTCCCAAACTCCTAACCCTAATCCCACTCCCACTAGTCCCAAGTCCCCAACCCTAACCCTGCTCCCACTAGTCCCAAATCCCCAACACTAATCCTAATCCCAGTAGTCCCAAATCCCCAACCGTAGCCCTAATCCTGCTCCCACTATTCTCAAATCCCCAACCCTAATCTCGCTACCTTTAGTCCTAAATCCCACACCCTAATCCCACTCCCACTAGTCCCTAATCCCACTCCCACTAGTCCTAAATCCCCAACTCTAATCCTGCTGCCACTAGTCCAAAATCCACAACCCTAACCCCGCTCCCACAAGTCATAAAACCCTAATCCCACTCCCACAAGTCCCAAATCCCCAACCCTAACCCTGCTCCCACTAGTCCCAAATCCCCAACACTAACCCTAATCCCAATAGTCCCAAATCCCCAACATTAACACTAATCCCAATAGTCCCAAATCCCCAACCTTAGCCCCAATCCTGCTCCCGCTAATCCTAAATCCCAAACCCTAATCCCGCTCCAACTAGTCCCAAATCCCCAACCCTTATCCTGTTCCGACTAGTCCCAAATCCCCAACACTAACCCTAATCCCAGTAGTCCCAAATCCCCAACTGTAGCCCTAATCCTGCTCCCACTAATCCCAAATCCCTAATCCCATTCCCACTAATCCCTAATCCTGCTCCCAGTAGTCCCAAATCCCTAACGCTAATCCTGCTCCCACTAGTTCCAAATCACCAACCCTAACCCTAATCCCACTCCCACTAGTCCCCAACCCTGACCCCAATCCCCCTCCCACTAGTCCCAAAACCGTAACCCTAATTCTGCTCCCACTAGTCCCAAATCTACAACCCTAACCCTGATCTCACTTCCACTAATCCCATATATCTAACCCTAATCCCACTCCCAATAGTGCCAAATACCCAACCTTAACCTCCCACTAGTCATAAAATCCAACTCTTAATCCTAATCCCACTCCTAGTTCTAAATCCCTAACCCTAATCCCCTCCCTCTTGTCCAAAATCCTCAACCCTAATCCTGCTCCCACTAGTCCCAAATCCTTAACCCTAATCCTGCTTCCACTAGTCCCAAACCCTAATCCTGCTCCCACTAGTCCCAAATCACCAACCCTAACCCCAATCCCACTCCCACTAGTCCCCAACCCTAACCCTAATTCCCCTCCCACTAGTCCCAATTTCCTAACCCTAATCCTGCTCCCTCTAGTCCCAAATACCCAACCCTAATCCCGCTCCCACTAGTCAAACCCAACTCTTAATCCTAATCCCACTAATAGTTCCAAAACCCTAATCCAGCTCCCACTGGTCCCAAATCCCTAACCCCGATCCCACTAGTCCCAAATCTCTAATCCTACTCCCACTAGTCCCAAATCCCAAATCCCGCTACCACTAGTCCCAAATCCCTCACCCAAATCTGGCTCCTACTAGTCCAAAATCCCTAATCCCACTCCCACTAGTCCCAATTCCCTAACCCTAATCCCACTTCTACTAGTCCCAAATCCCCAACCCTAATCCCGCTCCCACTAGTCCAAAATCCACAACCCTAACCCCACTCCCATCAGTCCCAAAACCATAATCCCGCTCCCACTAGTCCCAAATCCCCAACCTTAACCCTTCTCCCACTAGTCCCAAATCCCCAACACTAATCCTAATCCCAGTAGTCCCAAATCCCCAACCGTAGCCCTAATCCTGCTCCCACTATTCTCAAATCCCCAACCCTAATCTCGCTACCTTTAGTCCTAAATCCCACACCCTAATCCCACTCCCACTAGTCCCTAATCCCACTCCCACTAGTCCTAAATCCCCAACTCTAATCCTGCTACCACTAGTCCAAAATCCAAAACCCTAACCCCGCTCCCACAAGTCATAAAACCCTAATCCCACTCCCACAAGTCCCAAATCCCCAACCCTAACCCTGTTCCCACTAGTCCCAAATCCCCAACACTAACCCTAATCCCAATAGTCCCAAATCCCCAACACTAACACTAATCCCAATTGTCCCAAATCCCCAACCGTAGCCCCAATCCTGCTCCCGCTAATCCCAAACCCTAATCCCGCTCCAACTAGTCCCAAATCCCCAACCCTTATCCTGCTCTGACTAGTCCCAAATCCCCAACACTAACCCTAATCCCAGTAGTCCCAAATCCCCAACCGTAGCCCTAATCCTGCTCCCACTAATCCCAAATCCCCAACCCTAATCCCGATCCAACTACTGCCAAATCCCCAACCCTAATCCCACTCCCACTAGTCCCAAATACCCATCCCTAACCCCGCTCCCTCTAGTCCCAAGTCCCTAACCCCAATCTGTCTCCCACTAGTCCAAAATCCCTAACCCTATTCCCACAAATCCCTTACCCTAATCCCACTCCTGCTAGTCCCAAAACCCCAACCCATTACACTAATCCTGCTCCCACAAGTCCCAAATTCCTAACCCTAATCCCACTTCCACTAGTCTCAAATCCCTAACCCTAATCCTGCTCCCACTAGTCCTAAATCCCTAACCCTGCGTCCTCTCCCATTAGTCCCTAATCTCTAACCCTAATCCCTCTCCCATTAGTCCCAAATCCCTAACCCTAATCCTGCTCCCACTAGTCCCAAATCCCCAACCTTAAGCCTGCTCCCACTTGTCCCAAATCCCCAACCCTAACCCCGCTCCCACTAGTACCAAGTCCCTAACCCTAATCCCTCTCCCACTAGTCCCAAATCCCTAACCATAATCCCGCTCCCACTAGTCCCAAATCCCTAACCCTACTCCCACTAGTCCCAAATCCCCAAACCTTAACCTTAATCCTGCTCCAACTACTCACAAATCCCAAACCCTAACCTTTATCCCACACCCACTAGTGCCATATCCCCAACTCTAGCCCCGCAAATCCCCATTCATAGCCCCAATCCTGCTTCCATGAGTCCCAAATCCCTAATACTAATCCTACTCCCACTAGTCCCAAATCTCTAACCCTAATCCCCCTCCCACTAGTCCCAAATCCCAAACCCTATTCCTAATCCTGCTCCCACTTGTCCCAAACCACAACCCTAACCCTAATCCTGCTCCAACTAGTCCCAAATCCCTAACCCTATTCCTGCTCCCACTAGTGCCAAATGCCTAATCCCGCTCCCACTAGTCCAATATCCCTAACCTCACTTCCTCTAGTCCCAAATCCCCAACCCTAACCCTGCTCCTACTAGTCCCAAATCCGCAACCCTAACCCTAATACCGCTCCAAATAGTACTAAAACCAAACTCTTAATCCTAATCCCACTCCTAGTTCCAAATCCCTAAACCTAACCTCACTCCCACTAGTACCAAATCCCTAGCACTAATCCCGCTCCCACTACTCGCAAATCCCTAATCCCACTCCCACTAGTCTCAAGTCCCTAACCCTAATGCCACTCTCAGTAGTCCCAAATCTTTAACCCTAATCCTGCTCTCACTAGTCCCAAATCCCTAACCATAATCCCACTCCCACTAGTCCCAAATCCCCAACCCTAATCCTGCTCCCACTAGTCCCAAAACCCTATTTCCACTCCCACTAGTCCCAAATCCCCAACCCTAATCCTGCTCCCACTAGTCTCAAATCAACAACACTAACCCTACTCCCAAAAGTCCCAAATCCCTAACTGTAGCCCTAATCCCGTTTCCACTAGTATCAAATCCCTAACCCCACTCCCACTAGTCCCAAATCCCCAACCTTAACCTCAATCCTGCTCCAACTAGTCCCATATCACCAACCCTAACCCCACACCCACTAGTCCCATACCCCCAATCCTAGCCCCGCTCCCACCAGTCCCAAATCCCCAACCATAACCCCAATCCTGCTTCCACTAGTCCCAAATCCCTAACCCTAATCCCCCTCCCACTAGTCCCAAATCCCCAACCCTAGCCCTTATCCTGCTCCCACTTGTCCAAAATCCCTAACCCTAATCCTGCTCCAACTAGTCCCAAATCCCTAACCCTAATCCTTCTCCCACTAGTTCCAAATGCCTAAACCCACTCCCACTAGTCCTATATCCCTAACCCCACTTCCTCTAGTCCCAAATCCCCAACCTTACCCAAATCCTGCTCCCACTAGTCCCAAATCCACAACCCTAACCCTAATCCTGCTCCAAATAGTACTAAAACCCAACTGTTAATCCTAATCCCACTCCAAGTTCCAAATCCCTAACCCTAATCTCGCTCCCACTACTTGCAAATCCCTAATCCCACTCCCATTAGCATAAGTCCCTATCCCTAATCCCGCTCCCACTAGTCCCAAATCCTTAACTCTAATCCTTCTCCCACTAGTCCCAAATCCCTAACCCTAATCCCACTCCCACTAGCCCCAAATCCCTATCCCTAATCCCACTCCCACTAGCCCCAAATCCCTAACCCTAATCCCACTCCCACTAGCCCCAAATCCCTATCCCTAATCCCACTCCCACTAGTCCAAATCCACAACCCTTACCCCGCTCCCACTTGTCTCAAAACCCTAATCCCTCTCCCACCATTCCCAAATCCCCAACCGTAGCCCTAATCCCTCTCCCACTAGTCCCAAATCCCCAACCCTAATCTCACTCCCACTAGTTCAAAATCCCTAACGTTAATCATGCCCTCACTAGTCCCAAATCCCTAACCCTATTCCCTCCTCCACTAATCCCAAACTCCTAACCCTATTCCCGCCTCCACTAGTCCCAAACTTCTAACCCTAATCCCACTCCCACTTTTCCCAGATCCCTAACCCTAATCCCGCTCCCACTAGTCCCAAATCACCAACCTTAACCTCAATCCTGCTCCAACTAGTCCCAAATCCCCAACCCTAACCCTAATCCCACATCCACTAGTCCCATATCCCCAACCCTAGCCCCGCTCCCACCAGTCCCAAATCCCCAACCATAGCCCCAATCCACTAGTTCCAAATGCCTAAACCCACTCCCACTAGTCCTATATCCCTAACCCCACTTCCTCTAGTCCCAAATCCTCAACCTTACCCTAATCCTGCTCCCACTAGTCCCAAATCAACAACCCTAACCCTAATCCTGCTCCAAATTGTACTAAAACCCAACTCTTAATCCTAATCCCACTCCAAGTTCCAAATCCCTAACCCTAATCCCAATCCCACTGGTCCCTAACCCTAATCCCGCTCACACTAGTCCTAAATCTATAATCCCTCTCCCACTATTCCCTAATCCCGCTGCCACTAGTCCAAATCCCCAACCCTAATCCCACTCCCACTAGTCCCAAATTCTTAATCCTAATCCTACTCCCACTAGTCCCAAATCCCTAACCCTGCTCCCACTAGTTCCAAATCCCCAATCCCGCTTTCACTAGTCCAAATATCTTAACCCTTATCCCACTCCCACTAGTCCCAAAACCCACTCATCCCAAATCACTATCCTTTATCCCTCTCCCACTAGTCCCAAGTCCCCAAACCTAACCCTAATTCTGCTTCCACTAGTCCCAAACCCTCAACCCTAACCCTGCTCCCACTAGTCCCAAATCCATAATCCTAATCTTGCTTCCACCAGTCTCATAACCCTAACCCCACTACCAACAGTCACAAATCTCCAACCCTAACCCTAATCCCACTCCCACCAGTCTTAAAACCTCAACTCTTAACCCTAATCCCATTGCTTCTAGGTTCAAATCCCTAGCCTTAATCCAACTCCCACTAATCCCTAATCCCATTCCCACTAATCCCTAATCCTGCTCCGAGTAGTCCCAAGTTCCTAGCGCTAATCCCACTAGTTCCAAATCCCTAATCCTAATCCCACTCCCACTATTCAATAACCCAAATTCTGCTCCCACTTGTCCCAAATCTCTAAAACTAATCCATCTCCCACTAGTCCCAAATCCCTAACCCCACTCCCACTAGTCCCCAACCCTAACCCCAATCCCCCTCTACTAGTCCCAAATCCGTAACCCTAATCCTGCTCCCAATAGTCCCAAAATCTACAACCCAAACCCTGATCTCACTTCCACTAGTCCCAAATCCCTAACCCTAATCCCACTCCCAATAGTGCCAAATAACCAACCCTAACCTTAATCCCGCTCCCACTAGTCATAAAATCCAACTCTTAATCCCACTCCTTCTAGTTCTAAATCCCTAACCCTAATCCCACTAGTCCCAAATCCCTAATCCCACTCCTACTAGTCCCAAATCCCTAATCCTGCTCCCACTAGTACCAAATCCCCAACCCTTATCCTGCTCCCACTAGTCCCAAATCTTTAACCCTAATCCTGCTCCCACTAGTCCCAAATCCCAAACTCTAATCCTGCTCCCACTAGTCCCAAGTCCTTAAACCTAATCCCGCTGCCACTAGTCCAAAAATCCACAACCCTAGCCCTGCTCCCACCAGTCCCAAAACCATAATCCTGCTCCCACTAGTCCCAAATCCCCAACCCTAACCCTGCTCCCACTACTCCCAAATCCCCAACCCTAATCTTAATCCAAATAGTCCCAAATCCCCAACCGTAGCCCTAATCCCGCTCCCACCAATCTCAAATCCCCAACCCTAATCTCGCTCCCACTAGTCCCAAATCCCTAACCCTAATCCCACTCCCACTAGTGCCTAATCCCACTCCCACTGGTCCTAAATCCCCAACTCTAATCCTGCTACCACTAGTCCAAAATCCACAACCCTAACCCCACTCCCACAAGTCATAAAACCCTAACCCCGCTCCCACAAGTCCCAAATCCCCAATACTAACCCTAATCCCAATAGTCCCAAGTCCCCAACCATAGTCCCAATCCCGCTCCCACAAGTCCCAAGTCCCCAACACTAACCCTAATCCCAGTAGTCCCAAATCCCCAACCATAGCCTAATCCTGCTCCCGCTAATCCCAAATCCCCAACCCTAATCTCACTCCCACTAGTTCAAAATCCCTAACGCTAATCATGCCCTCATTGGTTCAAAATCCCTAACCCTAATCTTGTTCCCACTAGTCCCAAATCCCTAACCCTGTTCCCTCCTCCACTAATCCCAAACTCCTAACCCTATTCCCGCATCCACTAGTCCTAAGTCCCTAACCCTAATCCCGCTCCCACTAGTCCCAAATCCCCAACCTTAACCTCAATCCTGCTCCAACTAGTCCCAAATCCCTAACACTAATCCCGCTCCCACTAGTCCCTAGTCCTTAACCCTAATCCCACTTCCACTAGTTCCAAATGCCTAAACCCACTCTCACTAGTCCTATATCCCTAACCTCACTTCCTCTAGTCCCAAATCCTCAAACTTACCCTAATCCTGCTCCCACTAGTCCCTAATCCACAACCCTAATCCTGCTCCAAATAGTCCTAAAACCCAACTCCTAATGCCACTCCTAGTTCCAAATCCCTAACCCTAATCCCGCTTCCCCTGGTCCCAAATCCCTAACCCTCTTCCACTAGTCCCAAATCCCTAATCCCGCTCCCACTAGACCCAAATCCCTAACCCTAATCTTGCACCCACTAATGCCAAATACCCAACCCTAACCATAATCTTGCTCCCACGAGTCATAAAACCCAACCCTCAATCCTAATCCCACTCCTAGTTCCAAATCTCTAACACTAATCCCAATCCCACTGGTCCCTAACCCTAATCCTGCTCACACTAGTCCTAAATCTATAATCCCGCTCCCACTATTCCCTAATCCCGCTGCCACTAGTCCAAATCCTTAAACCTAATCCTGCTCCCATTAGTACCAAATCCCCAACCCTAATCCTACTCCCACTAGTCCCAAATCCCTAACCCCGCTCCCACTAGTTCCAAATCCCCAATCCTGCCTTCACTAGTCCAAATATCTTAACCCTTATCCCACTCCCACTGGTCCCAAAACCCCAACCCTAACCCTAATCCTGCTCCCACTAGTCCCTAATCCCACTCATCCCAAATCACTAACCTTTATCCCTCTCCCACTAGTCTCAAGTCCCCAAACCTAACCCTAATTCTTCTTCCACTAGTCCCAAACCCTCAACCCTAACCCTGCTCCCACTAGTCCCAAATCCATAATCCTAATCCTGCTTCCACCAGTCTCATAACCCTAACCCTGCTACCAACAGTCACAAATCTCCAACCCTAACCCTAATCCCACTCCCACTAGTCCCAAAACCTCAACTCTTAACCCTAATCCCATTGCTTCTAGGTTCAAATCCCTAGCCTTAATCCAACTCCCACTAGTCCCAAATCTACAACCCAAACCCTGATCTCATTTCCACTAGTCCCAAATCCCTAACCCTAATCCCGCTCCCAATAGTTTCAAATAACCAACCCTAACCTTAATCCCACTAGGCATAAAATCCAACTCTTAATCCTAATCCCACTCCTAGTTCTAAATCCCTAACCCTAATCCCACTCCCACTGGTCCAAAATCCCTAACCCTAATCCCGATCCCACTAGTCCCAAATCCTTAACCCTAATCCTGCTCCCACTAGTCCCAAATCCCAAACTCTAATCCTGCTCCCACTAGTCCCAATTCCCTAATCCCACTCCCACTAGTCCCTAATCCCTAATCCTGCTCCCACTAGTACCAAATCCCTTACCCTAATCTTGGCTCCCACTAGTCCAAAATCCTTAACCCTAATCCTGCTCCCACTAGTCCCAAATCCCAAAATCTAATCCTGCTCCCACTAGTCCCAAGTCCTTAACCCTAATCCCGCTCCTACTAGTCCAAAATCCACAACCCTAACCCCGCTCCCACCAGTCCCAAAACCATAATCCCGCTCCTACTAGTCCCAAATCCCCAACCCTAACCCTGCTCCCACTAGTCCCAAATCCCCAACACTAATCCCAGAAGTCCCAAATCCCCAACCGTAGCCCTAATCCTGCTCCCACTAGTCTCAAATCCCCATCCCTAATCTCACTCCCACTAGTGCCTAATCCCACTCCCACTAGCCCTAAATCCCCAACTCTAATCCTGCTACAACTAGTCCAAAATCCCTAATCCCTAACCCCGTTCCCACAAGTCATAAAAACCTAACCTCGCTCCCACAAGTCATAAAACCCTAATCCCACTCCCACAAGTCCCAAATCCCCAAACCTAACCCTGCTCCCACTAGTCCCAAATCCCCAAAACTAACCCTAATCCCATTAGTCCCAAATCCCCAACCATAGCCCTAATCCCGCTCCCACAAGTCCCAAATCCCCAACCTTAGTCCCGCTCCCACTAGTCCAAAATCCCTAACTCTAACCCTAATCCCTCTCCCACTAGTTCCAAAACCCTAATCCCGCTCCTACTAGTCCTAAATCCCCAACCCTAACCCTGCTCCCAATAGTCACAAATCCCCAACACTAACTCTAATCCCAGTAGTCCCAAATCCCCAACCATAGCCCTAATCCTGCTCCCGCTAATCCCAAATCCCAAACCCTAATCCCGCTCCAACTAGTCCCAAATCCCCAACCCTTATCCTGCTCCCACTAGTACCAAATCCCCAACACTAACCCTTTTCCCAGTAGTCCCAAATCCCCAACCATAGCCCTAATCCTGCACCCGCTAATCCCAAATCCCCAACCCTAATCCTGCTCCAACTAGTCCAAAATCCCCAATGCTAATCTTGCTCCCACTAGTCCCAAATCCCCAACCCTAACCCCGCTCCCTCTAGTCCCAAGTCCCTAACCCCAATCTGGCTCCCACTAGTCCCAAATCCCTAACCCTACTCCCACTAGTTCCAAATCCCCAAATCATAACCTTAATCCTGCTCCAACTAGACACAAATCCCAAACCCTAACCTTAATCCCAGACCCACTAGTGCCTTATCCCCAACCCTTGCCCCAATCCTGCTTCCACGAGTCCCAAATCCCTAACACTAATCCTACTCCCACTAGTCCCAAATCCCTAACCCTAATCCCCCTCCCACTAGTCCCAAACCCCATTCCTGCTCCCACTTGTCCCAAACCACAACCCTAACCTTAATCCTGCTCCAACTAGTCCCAAATCCCTAACCCTAATCCTGTTCCCACTAGTCCCAAGTCCTTAACCCAAATCCCGCTCCCACTAGTCCCAAATCCCTAACCCTAATTCTGCTCCCACTAGTGCCAAATGCCTAATCCCGCTCCCACTAGTCCAATATCCCTAACCTCACTTCCTCTAGTCCCAAATCCCCAACCCTAACCCTAATCCTGCTCCCACTAGTCCCAAATCCGCAACCCTAACCCTAATCCCACTCCAAATAGTACTAAAACCAAACTCTTAATCTAAATCCCACTCCTAGTTCCAAATCCCTAACCCTAATCTCACTCCCACTAGTTCCAAATCCCTAACCCTGATCCTGCTCCCACTACTCGGAAATCCCTAATCCCACTCCCACTAGTCCCAAGTCCCTAACCCTAATGCCACTCCCACTAGTCCCAAATCCTTAACCCTAATCCTGCTCTCACTAGTCCCAAATCCCTAACCCTAATCCCACTCCCACTAATCCCAAATCCGCAACCCCAATCTCACTCCCACTAGTCCAAATCCCCAACCCTTACCCCGCTCCCACTAGTCCCAAAACCCTATTTCCACTCCCACTAGTCCCAAATCCCCAACCCTAATCCTGCTCCCACTAGTCCCCAAATCACCAACACTAACCCTACTCCCAAAAGTCCCAAATCCTCAACCGTAGCCCTAATCCCGCTCCCACTTGTCCCAAATCCCCAACCTTAACCTTAATCCTGCTCCAACTAGTCCCAAATCCCCAACCCTAACCCTAATCCCACACCCACTAGTCCCATATCCCCAACCCTAGCCCCGCTCCCACCAGTCCCAAATCCCCAACCATAGCCCCAATCCCGCTCCCACTAGTCCTAAATCCCAAACACTATCCTTTATCCTGCTCCTACTTGTCCAAAATCCCCAACCCTAACCTAATCCCGCTCCCATTAGTCCCAAGACTTTAACCCTAATCCCACTTCCACTAGTTCCAAATGCCTAAACCCGCTCCCGCTAGTCCTATATCCCTAACCCCACTTCCTCTAGTCCCAAATCCCCAACCTTACCTTAATCCTGCTCCCACTAGTCCCAAATCCATAACCCTAACCCTAATCCTGCTTCAAATAGTACTAAAAACAAAACTCTTAATCCTAATCCCACTCCTAGTTACATATCTCTAACCCTAATCTTGCTCCCGCTAGTCCCAAATCCCTAACCCTAATCCCGCTCCCACTACTCGCAAATCCCTAATCCCACTCCCACTAGTCTCAAGTCCCTATACCTAATCCCGCTCCCACCAGTCCCAAATCCTTAACCCTAATCCTTCTCCCACTAGTCCCAAATCCCTAACCCTAATCCAACTCCCACTAGCCCCAAATCACTATCCTTAATATCGCACCCACTCATCCAAATCTACAACCCTTACCCCACTCCTACCAGTCCCAAAACCCTAATCCCGCTCCCACTAGTCCCAAATCCCCAATCCTGCTCCCACTAGTCCCACATCACCAACACTAACCCTAGTTCCAATAGTCCCAAATCCCCAACCGTAGCCCTAATCCCTCTCCCACTAGTCCCAAATCCCTAACCCCACTCCCACTAGTCCTAAATCCCCAACCTTAACCTTAATCCTGCTCCAACTTGTCCCAAATCCCCAACCCTAACCCTAATCCCACACCCACCAGTCCCATATCCCCAAGCCTAGGCCTGCTCCCACCAGTCCCAAATCCCCAACCATAGCCCCAATCCTGCTTCCATGAGTCTCAAATCCCTAACCCTAATCCCGTTGCCACTAGTCCCAAATCCCCAACCCTATCCCTTATCCTGCTCCCACTTGTTTGAAATCCCCAACCCTAACCCTAATCCTGCTCCAACTTGTCCCAAATCCCTAACCCTAATCCCGCTCCCACTAGTCTCAAGTCCTTAACCCTAATCCCACTTCCACTAGTTCCAAATGCCTAAACCCGCTCCCACTAGTCCTATATCCCTAACCCCACTTCCTCTAGTCCCAAATCCCCAACCTTACCTTAATCCTGCTCCCACTAGTCCCAAATCCACAACCCTAACCCTGCTCCAAATAGTACTAAAACCCAACTCTTAATCCTAATCCCACTCCTAGTTCCAAATCACTAACCCTAATCCCACTTCCACTGGTCTTAAATCCCTAACCCTAATTCCGCTCCCATTAGTTCCAAATCCCTAATCCCGCTCCCACTAGACCCAAATCCCTAACCCTAATCTTGCTCCCACTAGTCCCAAATCCCTAATCCTAATCCCGCATCCACTACTCGCAAATCCCTAATCCCACTCCCACTAGTCTCAAGTCCCTATACCTAATCCCACTCCCACTAGTCCCAAATCCTTAACCCGAATCCTTCTCCCACTAGTCCCAAATCCTAAACCCTATTCCGACTCCCACTAGCTCCAAATCCCTATCCCTAATATCGCTCCCACTAGTCCAAATCTGCAACCCTTACCCCGCTCCCACTAGTCCCAAAACCCTAATCCTGCTCCCACTAGTCCCAAATCCCCAATCCTGCTCCAATTAGTCCCACATCACCAACACTAACCCTAGTTCCAATAGTCCCAAATCCCCAACCGTAGCCGTAATCCCTCTCCCACTAGTCCCAAATCCCTAACCCCACTCCCACTAGTGCCAAATCCCCAACCTTAACCTTAATCCTACTCCAACTAGTCCCAAAAACCCAACCCTAACCCGCTCCTGCCCTAGTTCCAATAGTCCCAAATCCCCAACCATAGCCCTAATCCCTCTGCCACTAATCCCAAATCCCCAACCCTAATCTCGCTCCCACTAGTTCAAAATCCCTAACGCTAATCATGCCCTCACTGGTTCAAAATCCCTAACCCTAATCTTGCTCCCACTAGTCCCAAATCCCTAACCATATTCCCGCCTCCACTAGCCCCAAATTCCTAACCCTAATCCCGCTCCAACTATTCCCAAATCCCTAACCCTTTCCCCGCTCCCACTAGTCCCAAGTCCCTAACCCTAATCCCGCTGCCACTAGTCCCAAATCCCCAACCCTATCCCTTATCCTGCTCCCACTTGTCTGAAATCCCCAACCCTAACCCTAATCCTGCTCCAAATAGTCCCAAATCCCTAACCCTAATCCCGCTCCTACTAGTCTCAAGTCCTTAACCCTAATCCCACTTCCACTAGTTCCAAATGCCTAAACCCACTCCCACTAGTCCTATATCCCTAACCCCACTTCTTCTAGTCCCAAATCCCCAACCTTACCCTAATCCTGCTACCACTAGTCCCAAATCTACAATCCTAACCCTGCTCCAAATAGTACAAAAACCCAACTCTTAATTCTAATCCCACTCCTAGTTCCAAATCCCTAACCCTAATCCCGCTCCCACTAGTTCCAAATCCCTAATCCTGCTCCCACTAGACCCAAATCCCTAACCCTAATCCCGCTCCCACTAATGCCAAATACCCAACCCTAACCCTAATCCTGCTCCCACGAGTCATAAAACCCCAACCCTTAATCCTAATCCCACTCCTAGTTCCAAATCTCTAACCCTAATCCCAATCCCACTGTTCCCTAACCCTAATCCTGCTCCCACTAGTCCCAAATCCACAACCCTAACCCTAATCATGCTCCAAATAGTACTAAAATCCAACTCTTAATCCTAATCCCACTTCTAGTTCCAAATCCTTAACCCTAATCCTTCTCCCACTAGTCCCAAATCCCAAACTCTATTCCGACTCCCACTAGCTCCAAATCCCTATCCCTAATATCGCTCCCACTAGTCCAAATCTGCAACCCTTACCCCACTCCCACTAGTCCCAAAACCCTAATCCCGCTCTCACTAGTCCCAAATCCCCAATCCTGCTCCAATTAGTCCCACATCACCAACACTAACCCTAGTTCCAATAGTCCTAAATCCCCAACCGTAGCCCTAATCCCTCTCCCACTAGTCCCAAATCCCTAACCCTAACCCCACTCCCACTAGTCCCAAATCCCCAACCTTAACCTTAATCCTGCTCCAACTAGTCCCAAATACCCAACCCTAACCCTAATCCCACACCCACCAGTCCCATTTTCCCAACCCTAGCCCCGCTCCCACCCGTCCCAAATCCCCAACCATAGCCCCAATCCCGCTTCCATGAGTCCCAAATCCACTAGTTCCAAATGTATAAACCCGCTCCCACTAATCCTATATCCCTAACCCCACTTCCTCTAGTCCCAAATCCCCAACCTTACCCTAATCCCACTCCCACTAGTCCCAAATCCCCAATCCTATCCCTTATCCTGCTCCCACTTGTCCAAAATCCCCAACCCCAACTTAATCCTAATCCCACTCCTAGTTCCAAATCTCTAAACCTAATCCCAATCCCACTGTTCCCTAACCCTAATCCTGCTCCCACTAGTCCCAAATCCACAACCCTAACCCTAATCCTGCTCCAAATAGTACTAAAACCCAACTCTTAATCCTAATCCCACTCCTAGTTCCAAATCCCTATCCCTAATATCGCTCCCATTAGTCCAAATCCGCAACCCTTAACCCGCTCCCACTAGTCCCAAATCCCTAATCCCACTAGTCTCAAGTCCCTATACCTAATCCTGCTCCCACTAGTCCCAAATCCTTAACCCTAATCCTTCTCCCATGAGTCCCAAATCCCTATCCCTAATCCCATTCCCACTAGTCCAAATCTGCAACCCTTACCACGCTCCCACTAGTCCCAAAACCCTAATCCCACTCCCACTAGTCCCAAATCCCCAATCCTGCTCCCACTAGCCCACATCACCAACACTAACCCTAGTTCCATTAGTCCCAAATCCCCAACCGTAGCCCTAATCCCACTCCCACTAGTCCCAAATCCCCAACCCTATCCCTTATCCTGCTCCCACTTATCCAAAATCCCCATCCCTAACCCTAATCCTGCTCCAACTAGTCCCAAATCCCTAACCCTAATCCCGCTCCCACTAGTCCCAAGTTCTTAACCCTAATCTCACTTCCACTAGTTCCAAATGCCTAAACCTGCTCCCACTAGTCCTCTATCCCTAACCCCACTTCTTCTAGTCCCAAAACCCCAACCTTACCCTAATCCTGCTCCCACTAGTCCCAAATCCACAACCCTAACCCTAATCCTGCTCCAAATAGTACTAAAACCCAACTCTTAATCCTAATCCCACTCCCAGTTCCAAATCCATAGCCCTAATCTTGCTCCCACTAGTCCCAAATCCCTAACCCTAATCCCACTCCTACTACTTGCAAATCCCTAATCCCACTCCCACTAGTCTCAAGTCCCTATCCCTGATCCCGCTCCCACTAGTCCCAAATCCTTAACCCTAATCCTTCTCCCACAAGTCCCAAATCCCTAACCCCAATCCCACTCCCACTAGCCCCAAATCCCTATCCCTAATATCGCTCCCACTAGTCCAAATCCACAACCCTTAACCCGCTCCCACTAGTCCCAAAACCCTATTCCTGCTCCCACTAGTCCCAAATCCCCAATCCTGCTCCCACTAGTCCCACATCACCAACACTAACCCTAGTTCCAATAGTCCCAAATCCACAACCGTAGCCCTAATTCCTCTCCCACTAGTCCCAAATCCCCAACCCTAATCTCACTCCCACTAGTTCAAAATCCCTAACGCTAATCATGCCCTCACTAGTTCAAAATCCCCAACCCTAATCTTGCTCCTGCTAGTCCCAAACTCCTAACCCTATTCCCACCTCCACTAGTCCCAAACTCCTAACCCTAATCCCGCTCCCACTATTCCCAAATCCCTAACCCTATCCCCTCTCCCACTAGTCCCACGTCCCTAACCCTAATCCCGCTCCCACTAGTCCCAAATCCCTAACACTAATCCTGATCCCACTAGTTCTAAAACCCCAACCCTAATCCCGCTCCCACTATTCCCAAATTCCCAACCATAACCCTAATCCTGCTTCCACTAGTCCCAAATCCCCAACATAACCCTAATCCCAATAGTCTCAAATCCCCAACCGTAGCCCTAATCCTTCTTCCACTAGTCCAAAATCCCTAATGCCATTCCTACTTCCCCAACCCTAATCCCGTTCCATCTAGTCCAAAATTCCCAACCCTAACCCCACTCCCACTAGTCCCAAATACCTAACCCTAATCCCACTCTCACTAGTCCCAAGTCCCTAATCCTAATCCCGCTCCCACTAGTTTCAAATCCCCAACCCTAACCCTAATTCCGCTCCCACTAATCCCAAATTCCTAATTCCAATCCCACTCCCACTAGACCCAAATCCCCAACCCTAACCCTAATCCTGCTCCCACTAGTCCCAAATCCCCAACACTTACCCTAATCCCAATAGTTCCAAATCCCCAACCGTAGCCCTAATCCCGCTTCCACTAGTCCCAAATCCCGCTCCCACTAGTCCCAAGTCCATAATCCTAATCTCGCTCCTACTAGTCCCAAATCCTCAGCCCTAACCCCGCTCCCAATAGTCTCATGTCCCTAACCCTAATCTGGCTCCCACTAGTCCCAAATCCCTAACCCCACTTTCTCCCATCCCAAATTGCCAACCTTAACCTTAATCCCGCACCCACTAGTCCCATATCCCCAACCGTAGCCCCGCTCCCACTAGTTCCAAATCCCCAACTGTAGCCCTAATCCCACTTCCACGAGTCCCAAATCCCTACACTAAACCCACTAGTCCCAAATCCCTAACCCTAATCCCGCTCCCACTAGTCCCAAATCCCCAACCCTAACCTAAATCCAGCTCCCACTAATCCCAATTCCCTAACCCTAATCCCGCTATCACTAGTTCCAAGTCCCTAACCCTAATACCGCTCCCACTAATCCCTAACCCCAATCCTGCTCCCACTAGTCCCAAATCCCTAACCCCAACCCCACTCCCACTAGTCCCAAAACCCCAACCCTAACACTAATCCTGATCCCACTATTCCCAAATCCCTAATCCTGCTCCCACTTGTACCAAATCCCCAACCCTAATCCTGCTCCCACTAGTCCCAAATCCCTAACTCTAATCCCACTCCCACTAGTCCCAATTCCACAACTTTAACCCCGCTCCCACTAGTATCAAGACCCTAACCCTAATCCAACTCCCACTAGTCCCAAATCCTTAACCCTAACACTGCTCCCACTAGTCCCAAAACCCTAATCCCGCTCCCACTAGTTCCAAATCCCCAACCCTAATCCTGCTTACACTAGTCCCAAATCACCAACATTAACCCTAATCCCAATAGTCCCAAATCCCCAACCGTAGCCCTAATACCGCTTCCACTAGTCCCAAATCCCTAACCCTAATCCCACCAGTCCCAAATCCCCAACCATAATCTCACTCCCACTAGTCCCAAATCCCTAACCCTAATCATGCTCTCACTGGTTCAAAATCCCTATCCCTAATCCCGCTCCCACTAGTCCCAAATACCTAACCCTAATCCCGCTCCCACTAGTGTAAATCCCCAACCCTAACCCGGCTCCCACTATTCCCAAGTCCCTAACCTTAATCCCGCTCCCACTAGTCCCAAATCCCTAACCCTAATCCTGCTTCACTTGTCCCAAATCCCTAACCCTAATCCAGCTCCCACTAGTCCCAAAACCCCACACCCGCTCCTACTATTTCCAAATCACCAAACCTAACACTAATCCTGCTCCCACTAATCCCAAATCCCTAACTCTAATCCCACTCCCACTATCCCAAATCCCTAACCCCAATCCCACTCCCACTAGTCCCAAATCCCTAACCCTATTTCCGCTCCCACTACTCCCAAATACCTAACCCTAATCCTGCTCCCACTAGTCCCAAATCCCCAGCCCTAACCCTGTTCCTGCTCCCACTAGTCCCAAATCCCCAACCCTAACCCTAATCCCGCTCCCACTAGTCCCAAATCCCTTACCCTAATCTCGCTCCTACTAATCCCAAATCCCTAACCCTAATCGCGCTCCCACTAGTCCCAAATCACCAACCCTAACCCTAATCCCACTCCCACTAGTCCCAAATGCCTAACCCTAATCCCACTCCCACTAGTCCCAAATCCCTAATCCCGCTCCCTCTAGTCCCATATTCCCTACCCCAATCCAACTCCCACTAGTCCCAAATCGCTAATCCCGCTCCCCATAGTCCCAAATCCCTAACCCTAATCCTGCTTCCACTAGTCCCAAATCCCTAACCCTCTTCCCACTCCCACTAGTCCCAAATCCCTAACCCTATTTCTGCTCCCACTACTCCCAAATCCCTAACCCTAATCCTGCTCCCACTAGTCCCAAATCCCCAGCCCTAACCCTGTTCCTGCTCTCACTAGTCCCAAATCCCCAACCCTAACCCTAATCCCGCTCCCACTAGTCCCAAATCCCTAACCCTAATCTCACTCCTAGTCCCAAATCCCTAACCCTAATCGCGCTCCCACTAGTCCCAAATCCCCAACCCTAACCTTAATCCCGCTCCCACCAGTCCCAAATCCCTAACCCTAATCCCACTCCCACTAGTCCCAAATCCCTAATCCCGCTCCTACCAGTCCCAAATCCCCAAAGCTAATCTCACCCCCACTAGTCCCAAATCCCTAACCCTAATCATGCTCTCACTAGTTCAAAATCCCTAACCCAGCTCCCACTACTCCCAAATCCCTACCCTAATCCCACTCCCACTAGTCCCAAATCCCTAACCCTATTCCCACTCCCACTACTCCCAAATCCCTATCCTTAATCCTGCTCCCACTAGTCCCAAATCCCCAACCCTAACCCTAAGCCCGCTCCCACTAGTCCCAAATCCCTAACCCTAATCCCGCTCCCACTAGTCCCAAATCCCTAACTTTAATCCCGCTCCCACTAGTCCCAAATCCCCAACCCTAACCTTAATCCCACTCCCACTAGTCCCAATTTCTAACTCTAATTCCACTCCCACTAGTCCCAAATCTCTAACCCTAATCCCGCTCCCACTAATCCCCAACCCTAACTTTAATCCCGCTCCCACTAGTCCCAAATCCCCAATCCTAACCCTAATCCCACTCCCACTAATCCCAAATCCCTAACCCTATTCCCGCTCCCACTACTCCCAAATCCCTAACCCTAATCCTGCTCCCACTAGTCCCAAATCCCCAACCCTAACCCCGCTCCCACTAGTCCCAAATTCCTAACCCTAATCCCACTCCCACTAGTCTAAAATCCCTAACTTTAATCCCGCTGCCACTAGTCCCAAATCCCCAACCCTAACCCTAATCCCTCTCCCACTAATCCCAAATCCCTAACTCTAATCCCACTAGTCCCAAATCCCTAACCCTAATCCCGCTCCCACTAGTCCCAAATCCCTAACCCTATTCCCGCTCCCACTACTCCCAAATCCCTAACCCTAATCCTGCTCCCATTAGTCCCAAATCCCCAACCCTAACCCTAATCCCGCTCCCACTAGTCCCAATTACCTAACCCTAATCCCGCTCCCACTAGTCCCAAATTCCCAACCCTAACCCTAATCCCGTTCCCACTAGTCCCAAATCCCTAACCCTAATCCTGCTCCCACTAGTCTAAAATCCCTAACTTTAATCCCGCTCCCACTAGTCCCAAATCCCCAACCTTAACCCTAATCCCGCTCCCACTAATCACAAATCCCTAACTCTAATCCCACTCCCACTAGTCCCAAATCCCTAACCCTAATCCTGCTCCCACAAGTCCCAAATCCTCAACCCTAACCCTAATCTCGCTCCCACTAGTCCCAAATCCCTAACCCTAATCTCGCTCCCACTAGTCCCAAATCCCTAACTTTAATCCTGCTCCCACTAGTCCCTAATCCCCAACCCTAACCCTAATCCCGCTCCCACTAGTCCCAAATCCCTAACCCTAATCCCACTCCTACTAGTCCCAAATCCCTAATCCCGCTCCCACTAGTCCCAAATCCCTAATCCTAATCCCACTCCTACTAGTCCCAAATCCCTAACCCCGCTCCCACTAGTCCCAAATCCCCAACCCTAATCCCACTCCCACTAGTCCCAAATCCCTAACCCTAATGCCTCCTCCACTAGTCCCAAATCCCTAACCCTATTCCTTACCCTAATCCCTGATAGTGTTAACAATTTTCCTTTTTTCTGTCGCATGTTTGACTTCCTTCTTGAAATGTAGTCGTCTGCCTTGTTGAGACAGGATACCAAGGTAGGCAATATCTCTGTGTGAACGTTTGCTTATAACACTCAGGTAAGTTTTTAAAGATAGATAAGTAGGTAAATCAATATGTTATCAAGTATTAAATAAAAGACAACATATTTCAATATATATATATATATATATATATATATATATATATATATATATATATATTTTTTTTTTTCCCCCTTCCATATATATATATTGTATATAATTTTAACATTTTTTTATTCAAAAATTTGGCAAATAGAAGATGCTGAAAAATACAACAAAATAACCAAAAAAATACATGCTTAAATGAGCATACATTTTTTCAAACAATATTATTTACAAAACTATAATTTAAAGGTTATGATATAAAGGAGGGGTGGAATGGGACTCCTCTCGAGGGGGGATGAGGGTGAGGTTGGTGGGCTCTATAAACTGGTAAGTCATATGTCCCTCCCTGCACCCATGTAGTGTTGACCCTGATGGACCCCGGTACTGTACGGCTCATTGATCGAAAAAATGTAGGATCATTACTGTGTGGATAATACACAGAGTTCGGAGAATTTATTTCAGGTCTGGAGGTGGAGAATGGACATGATTTATTTTGAAAGGATTAAATCACTCATAACAATTCCATCCTCACAGCACATTGAAATCTTTTTTCCACCATGTCCATTTGAGGTATGATGCTACGAGCAAAAGTAGAATTTTCACCCATATTCTGTTGTGCTGCCAACATTTTTTTACTACATTAATGAAGTCATCTGATTGTTGCTGTTTAGATTTTTTTTTTACGGGTGTTCCTCACAGTCTCGGGGTCTGGACCATTAGGGCTTCCAGGTTCAGTGTCCTCGAAGAGAACTTGTGACTCTGTGGCAAGTTCAGCATCCTCCTGCTGATTGCCATTCTGATCCTCCTCTCTTTCCGAGTCTAGATTACTTTCAGTTCTAAAAACGAAATATAGAAAAAAAATAACTATATAATCCTTATTAATTACAATTTATAACTCAACAAGTTTTTATACTTAATCCCTAAGCTCTATCACTGGCTTTAAAAATTCCAGCTCATAATAGTGGCAGTACATGCTGACTTTCTTGGCACCGGACCCATTCTTTGATTTCCTCTGCCTCCCTCCTAGAATTGTCCTTCAAAGTCTTCCATGTTTTCAGTTGTTCCACTGAAATGTCGCAAATTATTTCTTCCTTTTATTTACAGATATCTTGCCACAGGAAATAGCTACACATCACTCCAATACGAATTTCGCACAGGAATATCAACTATAAGTGAGATTGTCAAGCTAACATGTGAGGCTATCTGGAATCTAAAGAAGGAATTCATGCCAATTCCAAAAAAAGAGAAGTGGGAAGATGTAGCCAAGCATTTCTGGAGTAAAACTTACTTTCCTAACTGCCTGGGAGCTATTGATGGTAAACACATAAGGGTAAACCCTGCCACAGTGGAAGCAGATACTTCAACTACAAAAAGTAATTTTCGATTGTGCTAATGGCTGTTGTAGATGCAGACTACAAATTCTTGGTTGTCGACATAGGAGCATTTGGAAGTTGTGCAGACTCAACTGTGCTCCAGAATTCCAACTTTGGAAAGGGGCTAGCTGCAAAAATCTAGATTTACCTGAGAACCAACCTGGCACAGAAAATCCAGATATGCCTTTTTGTTTTCGTGGCTGAGAAATTCACTATTAAACACCAAATGAAACCATACTCACAAAGAAATCTCGTCCCCATAAGAGAATATTCAACTACGATCTCTGTTAGTATTCAAAAAAAAGATTAAACTAAGACGGTCACATTGATGTGACCATGTTTATGTAGTTGGTATAATATGTATCTTAGCTTATTTTAGTAAGTGTTTTGTATTATTGGTTTGTACCTAGCATTGAACCAAGTTAGTAAACTTCCTGTCTAATTTTCTTAGGATTCTCTTATTTTGTGGTGAGAACATACTTTGCACAAAAAATATCTATATATTTGTTGATTATAATGTGTCATGTAATTAAAATAATCAAATATGAGTGGTGTTTGTCTTTTATCTATGTAACATTACTTATAACATCATTACAAAATATAAATATTGACTATAGTGGGATTAGGGTTAGGGATTTGGGACTTGTGGGAGCGGGGTTAAGGATTTGGGACTAGTGGGAGTGGGATTAGGGTTAGGGATTTGGGACGAGTGGGATTAGGGTTAGGGATTTGGGACTAGTGGGAGTGGGATTAAAGTTATGGATCTGGGACTAGTGGGATTAGGGTTAGGGATTTGGGACTAGTGGGAGTGGGGTTAAGGATTTGGGACTAGTGGGAGTGGGATTAGGGATTTGGGACGAGTGGGAGCGGGATAGGGTTAGGGATTTGGGACAAGTGGGAGCAGGCTTAGGGTTAGGGATTTGGGACTAGTGGGAGCAGGGTTAGGGTTAAGAGATGGGCTTTTTTGGGACTAGTGGGGTTAGGGATTTGGGACTATGGGGAGCGGGATTAGGGTTTAGAGTTGGGGTTTTGGGACTAGTGAGAGTGGGATTTGGGACCAGTGGGAGCAGGATTCAGGTTAAGGATTTGGGACTAGTATAAATATGAACAGAAAAATTATTTCTTCTGCGCTCGTGAAGGCGGTATTAGTATGGAATGGTAGTACTTTCAAATGGTTGGAAGTAAAGGATGATCATGCGTGTCCCGCTGCCTAAACTGATCAGGGGTGGTCCGAAGAAGGCCGAGTGAAAGAAAGATGTGAAAGGAAAATGATTTAACGCTTGAATCAAGATAATCCAGTTTATTCTCATACAAAGTAGATAAATACTAAAAAGTTACTACGTATTCATAAAAACTAGGTTACCAAATATACATTAAAAATTAGACATGTGCATGCAAGGGCAAGTGCTCAAAGGTTGGCTGACACATTTCGAGGGGTTCCCTCTTCATCAGAGCCTTGGAAAACAAAAGAAAGTCTGTACAATGTGGTAGACCAACATTAAAAGGAGTGGCTGATTTGGAGGTGTATCACATGGTGAGTGATGAATTCTCCTTTACCCTAGAATTGTCCACATCACCAAGGATTTGGGACTAGTGGGAGTGGGATTAGGGTTAGGGATTTGGGACTAGTGGGAGCGGGATAGGGTTAGGGATTTGGGACAAGTGGAAGTGGGATTAGGGTTAGGGATTTGGGACTAGTGGAAGTGGGGTTAGGGTTAAGAGTTGGGGTTTTGGGACTAGTGGGATTAGGGTTAGGGATTTGGGACTAGTGGGAGTGGGATTAGGGTTAAGAGTTGGGGTTTTGGGACTAGTGGGATTAGGGTTAGGGTTTTGGGACTAGTAGGAAAGGGTTTAGGGTTAAGAGATGGGGTTTTGGGGCTAGTGGGATTAGGGTTAGGGATTTGGGACTAGTGGGAGCAGGATTCGGGTTAGGGATTTGGGACTAGTGGGAGTGGGGTTAAGGATTTGGGACTAGTGGGAGAGGGATTAGGGTTAGGGATTTGGGACTAGTGGGAGTGGGATTAGGATTAGGGATTTGGGACCAGTGGGAGAGGGGTTAAGGATTTGAGACTAGTGGGAGTGGGATTAGGGTTAGGGATTTGGGACTAGTGGGAATGGGATTATGGTTAATAGTTGGGGTTTTGGGACTAGCGGGAGCGGGATTTGGGATTAGTGGGTTATGGTTAATAGTTGGTGTTTTAGGACTAGTGGGAGTGGGATTTTGGACTAGTGGGAGTGGGGTTAGGGATTTGGGACTAGTGGAAGCAGGGTTAGGGATTTGGGAGTAGCATGAATGGGATTAGGGTTAAGAGTTTGGGTTTTGGGACTAGTGGAGTTAGGTATTTGGGACTAGTGGGAGCGGGATTAGGGTTTAGAGTTGGTGTTTTGGGACTAGTGGGAGTTGGGTTAGGGATTTGGGACTAGTGGGAGTGGCATTCAGGTTAAGGATTTAGGACTAGTATAAATATGAACAGAAAAATGATTTCTCTTGCGCTTGTGAAGGCGGTATTAGTATGGAATGGTAGTAATTTCAAATGGTGGGAAGTCAAGGATGATCATGCGTGTCCCTCTGCCTAAACTGATCAGGGGTGGTCCAAAGAAGGCAGAGTGAAAGAAAGGGGTGAAAGGGACGTGATTTAACTCTTGAATCAAGATAATCCAGTTTATTCTCATACAAAGTAGATACATACAAAAAAGTTACTACATATTCATAAAAACTAGGTTACCAAATATACATTCAAAATTAGACATGTGCATGCAAGGGCAAGTGCTCAAAGGTTGGCTGATGCATTTCGAGGGTTTCCCTCTTCATCAGAACCTTGGAAAACAAAAAAAAGTCTGTACAATGTGGTAGACCAACATTGAGAGGAGTGGCTGATTGGGAGGTGTATCACATGGTGAGTGATGAATTCTCCTTTACCCTAGAATTGTCCACATCACCAAGGATTTGGAGTGGGATTAGGGTTAGGGATTTGGGACTAGTGGGAGCGGGATAGGGTTAGGGATTTGGGACAAGTGGGAGCGGGCTTAGGGTTAGGGATTTGGTACTACTGGAAGCGGGGTTAGGGTTAAGAGTTGGGGTTTTGGGACTAGTGGGATTAGGGTTAGGGATTTGGGACTAGTGGGAGTGGGATTAGGGTTCAGAGTTGGGGTTTTGGGACTAGTGGGATTAGGGTTAGGGTTTTGGGACTAGTGGGAATGGGATTAGGGTTAAGAGATGGGGTTTTGGGACTAGTGGGATTAGGGTTAGGGATTTGGGACTAGTGGGAGCAGCAATAGGGTTAGGGATTTGGGACTAGTAGGAGTGGGGTTAGGGTTAGTGATTTGGTACTAGTGGGAATGGGATTAGGGTTAGGGATTTGGGACTAGTGGGAGTGGGATTAGGGTTAAGAGTTGGGGTTTTGGGACTAGTGAGAGTGGGATTAGGGTTAGGGCTAGGGATTTGGGACTGGTGGGAGTGGGATTGGGGCTAAGAGTTGGGGTTTTAGGGCTAGGGTTAGGGTTAAGGATTTGGGACTAGTGGGAGTGGGGTTAGGGTTAAGAGATGGGGTTTTGGGACTAGTGGGAGTGGGATTAGGGATTTGGGACTAGCGGGGCTGGATTTGGGTTAAGAGTTGGGTTTTGGGACTAGTGGGAGTGGGATTAGGGATAGGGATTTGGGACCAGTGGGAATGGGATTAGGGTTAGGGTTAAGAATTTGGGAATAGTGGGAGCATGGTTAGGGATTTTGGACTAGTGGGAGTGGGATTAGGGTTAGGGATTTGGAACTAGTGGGAGCAGGATTAGGGTGAGGGATTTGGGACTAGTGGGATTAGGGTTAAGAGTTGGGGTTTTGGGACTAGTGGGAGTGGGATTAGGGTTATGGTTAGGGATTTGGGACTAGTTGGAGCAGTATTAGGCCTAAGAGTTGGGGTTTTGGGACTAGTGGGAGTGGGATTAGGGTTAAGAGTTGGGGTTTTGGGACCAGTGGGAGTGGGGTTGGTGTTAAGGATTTAGGAATAGTGGGAGCGCGGATAGGGATTTGGGACCAGTGGGAGCGGGAATTGGGTTAAGAGATGGGGTTTTGGGACTAGTGGGAGTGGGATTATGATTAGGGATTTGGGACTAGTGGAAGTGGGATTAGGGTTAAGAGTTGGGGTTTTGGGACTAGTGAAGTTGGATTAGAGTTTGGGATTTGGAACTAGTGTGAATGGGATTAGGGTTAAGAGTTGGGGTTTTGGGACTAATGGGATTAGGGTTAGGGATTTGGGACTAGTGGGGGTGAGATTAGGATTAAGAGTTGTGGTTTTGGGACTAGTGGGATTAGGGTTAGGGTTTTGGGACTAGTGGGAATGGGATTAGGGTTAAGAGTTGGGGTTTTGGGACTAGTGGGATTAGGGTTAGGGATTTGGGACTAGTGGGAGTGGGATTAGGGATTTGGGACAAGTGGGATTGGGGTTATGGTTAGTGATTTGGTACTAGTGGGAGTGGGATTAGGGTTAGGGATTTGAGACTAGTGGGAGAGGGATTAGGGTTAGGGCTAGGGATTTGGGACTAGTGGGAGTGGGGTTGGGGCTAAGATTTGGGGTTTTAGGGCTAGTGGGAGTGGGATTTGGGTTAGGGATTTGGGACTATGGGAGTTGGATTAGGGTTAAGATTTGGGGTTTTGGGAGTAGTGGGAGTGGGGTTAGGGTTAAGGATTTGGGACTAGCGGGAGCGGGGTTAGGGTTGGCGATTTGGGACTAGTGGGAGCAGGATTTGGGTTAAGAGTTGGGTTTTGGGACTAGTGGGAGTGGGGATTGGGTTAAGAGATGGGGTTTTGGGACTAGTGGGAGTGGGATTATGATTAGGGATTTGGGACTAGTGGAAGTGGGATTAGGGTTAAGAGTTGGGGTTTTGGGACTAGTGAAGTTGGATTAGAGTTTGGGATTTGGAACTAGTGTGAATGGGATTAGGGTTAAGAGTTGGGGTTTTGGGACTAATGGGATTAGGGTTAGGGATTTGGAACTAGTGGGAGTGAGATTAGGGTTAAGAGTTGTGGTTTTGGGACTAGTGGGATTAGGGTTAGGGTTTTGGGACTAGTGGGAATGGGATTAGGGTTAAGAGTTGGGGTTTTGGGACTAGTGGGATTAGGGTTAGGGATTTGGGACTAGTGGGAGTGGGATTAGGGTTAGGGATTTGGGACTAGTGGGATTGGGGTTATGGTTAGTGATTTGGTACTAGTGGGAGTGGGATTAGAGTTAGGGATTTGAGACTAGTGGGAGAGGGATTAGTGTTAGGGCTAGGGATTTGGGACTAGTGGGAGTGGGATTGGGGCTAAGATTTGGAGTTTTAGGGCTAGTAGGAGTGGGATTTGGGTTAGGGATTTGGGACTATGGGAGTTGGATTAGGGTTAAGATTTGGGGTTTTGGGAGTAGTGGGAGTGGGGTTAGGGTTAAGGATTTGGGACTAGCGGGAGCGGGGTTAGGGTTGGCGATTTGGGACTAGTGGGAGCGGGATTTGGGTTAAGAGTTGGGTTTTGGGACTAGTGGGAGTGGGGATTAGGGTTAGGGATTTGGGACTAGTGGGAATGGGATTAGGGTTATCTGGTATGAGTGGGTTAAATAGCACATTAACAAGAGGAGAACATGGCAAAGCGAGGGAGTAGTTTTGAGACACTTATGCCAAATGGTTAGGGTAAATGCCATTGGAGCAGTGCACTGATGTTTGTATATGGGATCCAGGGAAGGGGGCACCCCAAACTAAAGAGCATGGATGAACCGGGTATAGCACTCCCTTTTCAATGGCAGTCCATTGATTAGATGCATGTAAAGAGGACCACGAGGCGATAGCCCTCAGGTGTGTGGCGTAGTAATATTTAGTAATGTCCGGAGCTCCCAGACCTCCCCTGGATCTCAGAGAAAATATTAGCGAACTTTCAATGCGGTGGGCTTTACCGTTCAATATGAATTTTAAGAAATTCCCCTGGAGTGCTTTTAGTTGAGAGGAGGGTAAAGCAACTAGTAATGTTTCAAAGTGGTATAGCAACCTGGGTAAAATAGACATTTTGAGGACATTGATCCTACCTAACAGAGATAGAGGATATCTTGTCTAGGTCGACAGGGATTTATTAATGTCTAAAATCAGAGGAGGAAAATTTGCAGAGTAAAGGGAAGAGTAGGATGGGGTAAGTAAGACACCTAAATATTTAAGAGTAGTGCACCACTTATAAGGGTATGAGTCTTTAAGCTGAGATAGTAGGGGCGAAGGAATATGTATGGGAAGGGCTTCAGTTTTGGAAGTGTTAACTTTATAGCCAGGGATGGCACCAAAGGAGGTCAATAGTTTGTGTAAAGAAGGGAAAGATATCAGTGGATTGGTAATAGTTAGCAAAATGTCGTCTGCAAAGAGTGATAATTTATATTCAAATGTGAAGAAACAGTATATGCAATAAACACACACATGTATATCAATGATATCAAATCAGTAATGCAAAAATAGTAGCAAAGTTGGTGAAAAGGAAACAAGAGAAGTCCCCTAGCAGTTCTCTGTGAGATTCCAGTGAGAAATGGAAAACGTTGTGACATCTCGGAGGCGTCAGGCGTAGACGCCTGACGCCTCCGAGATGTCACAACGGCCGGCGATTGCTCTTTTTACAACCAATATTTTGTAAGTGTTTTACCATATTTTAAATAAATCTCCTTATCTGATTTACGCTATGGCTGCCCTTCTTTCATCCTTATGTTTGTAACTCGGGTTGTTGGTTGGTTGGAGCCACGCTACACGGAGGGAGATCGTAGATAGCATACAGGGATCCAGCTTTCATGCTCAACATCCATAGTGGTATCCAGAGGAATGTCTCCACTGTTTAGCAGCCCTACCTGGATGTTGTCCTGAGATGTGCTTATTTATGCTTCCCATCTGGTAAGCGCATATGCTTGGTGGTGGAGGTTCGCTGTGCAGGGTGTGCTCTTTTTCCATTTCTCACTGGAATCTCACAGAGAACTGCTAGGAGACTTCTCTTGTTTCCTTTTCACCAATGAACTTTGCTACTATTTTTGCATTACTGATTTGATATCATTGATATACATGTGTGTGTTTATTGCATATACTGTTTCTTCACATTTCACTATATAGCGCAGTTTTTTTTTGTTTTTCCTGTTTGTTGTGATTATTTCACAGTTGAACTGCTGCTTTTTTGGGGGTTTCCTCATGTTAGCGCGGTGATTTTTTTTGCTTGATAATTGATATTCCCCCTGTCACATCACCACCCCACGAATATCCAGATGAGTACGGATGGACTCGGCCAGGGGTTCCAAACACAAGATGAAAAGTAAGGGTGATAAAGGACATCCCTGCCGAGTCCCGTTAGTCATGGGAAAACCAGGCGATAGGAGGGACAACATCTGTACTTGGGCCGTGACAGTTGAGTAAAAGGTCTCTAAAGCTTTTAAGAAAGGGCCATTAAAACCCTATGTTTTTAAGGTGACAAACATATAAGGCCAACTCAGCCTATCAAAGGCCTTCTGTGCGTCTAAACTTAAGATCAGTGCCGAGTACAAAGCCCACCTGGTCCCTATGGATCAGTTTGGGGATGAGCTTGGATAATCTGGACGCGAGGATTTTGATAAATATAGTCTGAATTTAGAAGGGCTATGGGTCTGTAGTTATCTGGGATAGAGGGGTCCTTACCAGGTTTTTGAATAACTGAGATGAATGAATGAGAGAAATGCAGAAGTGGGGACGTACCTTTAAGCAGAGAGTCATATAGAGTTAACATGTGTGGGGAGAGAACGTCAAAGAAAGTTTTGTAATAAGAATAAGGTAGACCATCTGAACCAGGTGACTTATGTAATGGAAGATCCTTAATAGGGATGAGCCGAACACCCCCCTGTTCGGTTCGCACCAGAACATGCGAACAGGAAAAAAGTTCGTTCGAACATGCGAACACCGTTAAAGTCTATGGGACACGAACATGAATAATCAAAAGTGCTAATTTTAAAGGCTTATATGCAAGTTATTGTCATAAAAATTGTTTGGGGACCTGGGTCCTGCCCCAGGGGACATGGATCAATGCAAAAAAAAGTTTTAAAAACGGCCGTTTTTTCAGGAGCAGTGATTTTAATAATGCTTAAAGTCAAACAATAAAAGTGTAATATCCCTTTAAATTTCGTACCTGGGGGGTGTCTATAGTATGCCTGTAAAGGGGCGCATGTTTCCTGTGTTTAGAACAGTCTGACAGCAAAATGACATTTTGAAGGAAAAAACTCATTTAAAACTACCCGCGGCTATTGCATTGCCGACAATACACATAGAAGTTCATTGATAAAAACGGCATGGGAATTCCCCAAAGGGGAACCCCGAACCAAAATTAAAAAAAAAAAATGACGTGGGAGTCCTCCTAAATTCCATACCAGGCCCTTCAGGTCTGGTATGGATATTAAGGGGAACCCCGGCCAAAATTTAAAAAAAAAAATGACGTGGGGTTCCCCCTAAATTCCATACCAGACCCTTCAGGTCTGGTATGGATTTTAAGGGGAACTCCGCGCCAAAAAAAAAAAAAAAAAACGGCGTGGGGTCCCCCCAAAAATCCATACCAGACCCTTATCCGAGCACGCAACCTGGCAGGCCGCAGGAAAAGAGGGGGGGACGAGAGTGCGGCCCCCCCTCCCTCCTGAACCGTACCAGGCCACATGCCCTCAACATTGGGAGGGTGCTTTGGGGTAGCCCCCCAAAACACCTTGTCCCCATGTTGATGAGGACAAGGGCCTCATCCCCACAACCCTGGCCGGTGGTTGTGGGGGTCTGCGGGCGGGGGGCTTATCGGAATCTGGAAGCCCCCTTTAACAAGGTGACCCCCAGATCCCGGCCCCCCCCTGTGTGAAATGGTAAGGGGGTACATAAGTACCCCTACCATTTCACGAAAAAAGTGTCAAAAATGTTAAAAATGACAAGAGACAGTTTTTGACAATTCCTTTATTTAAATGCTTCTTCTTTCTTCTATCTTCTTTCATCTTCTGGTTCTTCTGGCTCTTCTGGTTCTTCCTCCGGCGTTCTCGTCCAGCATCTCCTCTGCGGCGTCTTCTGTCTTCTTCTCCTCGGGCCGCTCCGCACCCATGGCATGGGGGGGAGGCTCCCGCTCTTCTCTTCTTCTTTTCTTCTCTTCTTCATTTTCTTCTCCGGGCCGCTCCGCAATCCATGCTGGCATGGAGGGAGGCTCCCGCTGTGTGACGGCGCTCCTCGTCTGACAGTTCTTAAATAACAGGGGGGGGGCCACCCGGTGACCCCGCCCCCCTCTGACGCACGGTGACTTGACGGGACTTCCCTGTGGCATTCCCCGTGACATCACAGGGAAGTCCCGTCAAGTCACCGTGCGTCAGAGGGGGGCGGGGTCACCGGGTGGCCCCGCCCCCCCGTTATTTAAGAACTGTCAGACGAGGAGCGCCGTCACACAGCGGGAGCCTCCCTCCATGCCAGCATGGATTGCGGAGCGGCCCGGAGAAGAAAATGAAGAAGAGAAGAAGAGAAGAAAAGAAGAAGAGAAGAGCGGGAGCCTCCCCCCATGCCATGGGTGCGGAGCGGCCCGAGGAGAAGAAGATAGAAGACGCCGCGTAGGAGATGCTGGACGAGAACGCCGGAGGAAGAACCAGAAGAGCCAGAAGAACCAGAAGAACCAGAAGATGAAGGAAGATAGAAGAAAGAAGAAGCATTTAAATAAAGGAATTGTCAAAAACTGTCTCTTGTCATTTTTAACATTTTTGACACTTTTTTCGTGAAATGGTAGGGGTACTTATGTACCCCCTTACCATTTCACACAGGGGGGGGGCCGGGATCTGGGGGTCACCTTGTTAAAGGGGGCTTCCAGATTCCGATAAGCCCCCCACCCGCAGACCCCCACAACCACCGGCCAGGGTTGTGGGGATGAGGCCCTTGTCCTCATCAACATGGGGACAAGGTGTTTTGGGGGGCTACCCCAAAGCACCCTCCCAATGTTGAGGGCATGTGGCCTGGTACGGTTCAGGAGGGAGGGGGGGCCGCACTCTCGTCCCCCCCTCTTTTCCTGCGGCCTGCCAGGTTGCGTGCTCGGATAAGGGTCTGGTATGGATTTTTGGGGGGACCCCACGCCGTTTTTTTTTTTTTTTTGGCGCGGGGTTCCCCTTAAAATCCATACCAGACCTGAAGGGTCTGGTATGGAATTTAGGGGGAACCCCACGTCATTTTTTTTTTAAATTTTGGCCGGGGTTCCCCTTAATATCCATACCAGACCTGAAGGGCCTGGTATGGAATTTAGGGGGACTCCCACGTCATTTTTTTTTTTTTAATTTTGGTTCGGGGTTCCCCTTTGGGGAATTCCCATGCCGTTTTTTATCAATGAACTTCTATGTGTATTGTCGGCAATGCAATAGCCGCGGGTAGTTTTAAATGAGTTTTTTCCTTCAAAATGTCATTTTGCTGTCAGACTGTTCTAAACACAGGAAACATGCGCCCCTTTACAGGCACACTATAGACACCCCCCAGGTACGAAATTTAAAGGGATATTACACTTTTATTGATTGACTTTAAGCATTATTAAAATCACTGCTCCTGAAAAAACGGCCGTTTTTAAAACTTTTTTTTGCATTGATCCATGTCCCCTGGGGCAGGACCCAGGTCCCCAAACACTTTTTATGACAATAACTTGCATATTAGCCTTTAAAATTAGCACTTTTGATTTCTCCCATAGACTTTTAAAGGGTGTTCCGCGGCATTCGAATTTGCCGCGAACACCCCAAATTGTTCGCTGAACTTGCGAACAGCCAATGTTCGAGTCGAACATGAGTTCGACTCGAACTCGAAGCTCATCCCTAATCCTTAACCACAGCCAGGAGTTCCTCAGCCGTTATGGGTATGTTCAATCTACCTAGATCCATCACAGACAATGTAGGTAGCTTTATATTAGAAAAGAAGGATTCAAATTTTTCCTGGGTGAAATTAAAATTATTCTCTGGAGTCAAGCAGTTATACAATTTGCTATAGAATTTACCAAAGATCCTGGACATCTCACGGGGCAATACGTTCTAGATCCGTCCGCTTGCTGGAGAAAGTCAGGAAACGAATAAAATGGTCGTGGGCACAGTTTATTTACTAACAATCTATGGGGTTTATTAGAATATTCATAACATTTCTGTTTCATCCACAATAGGGACCTAGCTGTTTTTTCTAACTTTATCAATTTAATTTGTTCTCTGAGAGAGGTGACTCTATGCAGGTTCATCACTGTGGGTGCACACAACAGCCTACACTCTGCAGCTATCAGGGCAGATGTCAAGGACTGTAGAAGTCCATCTCTATCTCTCTAACCTAGAGCTTTCAGCAATGCAAGCACCACAAAACACGGCCTTGTGTGCCTCCCACAGCATAGAAAACATAGACACTGACCCTGTGTTAAGTTGAAAATAATCTCTTAGACCTTTTTCTAAGACAGAATGGGAGACCTCAGACTGTAAGAGATGATCATTTAGGTGCCAATGACAGGATTTGGTATATGTCTTGGAGAGCATGAGGTCCAAGATAATGGATGCATGGTCCGACCATGTAATGGGGAAAATGTCAGACTCGACCACATAGGGGATAAGTGGGGCTGAGATGAAAAAGTGATAGAGACGTGAGTACATCTTATGCGCCGGAGAATAGAACGTGAACTGTTTAGCAGAGGGATGTTTTATCCTCCATGAGTCGAAAAGCCGACGTGATCTAATACATCTACAAAAGGCAGCAGCTTGGGATGTAATCTTTTTGGATGGTACAGTACTAAGGAGGGTTTGTCTATCTCTAGTGGGTAACATAACCAGATTTAAATCCCCACCAATGACCATAAAAGGTTGTAAATAATATTGGGGGGGGGGTGTCAAAAAGTGTGTTAAGGAAATCGATCTGGCCTGTATTGGGGGCATATAGATTAACCAGAGTAAAAGAAGTGGACATATATTCACAATCTAAAATAAGGAATCTTCTGTGGGGATCGATGTGAGAATTTTTGCCCTTAACAGGACATGACTTCCTTATAAATATTGCCACTCCTGCCTTGCCCGTGGAATCAGAGGCAAGGAAGGAGGTGGGAAAAAACTTTGAGGCAAATTTAAATGAACCTCCAGCGTGGAAATGTGTTTCCTGTATCATTACCACGTCAGCGCCAGAAGCCCTGAAGTCCTTCAGGGCCATCCAGCACTTGCTAATGGAACCTAAACCCTTCACATTGTTTGACAAGATCCTCAACACCATGGATGTGGTCTATTCAGGCTAGTGTGAGGATAGTGAAGAGGATAAAGTGTATAATATCGGCTACATTAAAATAAACATAATACTGTTTATGAGTGCTACCAATACTCGTTAGACTTGGCATCTGGGTATGAACATACATAACCTGTGGTGGAACTGCTCCAGAGTAAAGGAGAGAGTGCAATTTCAACCTATAGAGTAAATCTATAAACATGGACATAGAAATAAAGAAAATCAACAAACATAACATCAAACAAAAGAAAAAAAAAGTATAAATTGTCGAAAACCTGAGAACACAATACATCTCAGGAAGCCCTGGATATAATCCAGGGCCTGGTAGGGGCATGCATGGACTTCCATCAGGATGGAGATGGAGTAAATGGAAGGGCCAGCTGCTCACCTTATGAACTCGGTAACATGCAGTATAAGTCTGACATTGAAAAATCTGTTTACAATGAAAAGAAAATGCCAGCAAATAAACAGAAACATTTTGTCATCTAAGGCGTTAAAACCTCTAATGGAAGAATCCCATGGGATGGGAAAAAAGTTCTACTCTGAACATGGAACAGAGTAGGCACAATACTTTGTGAACCAAAACAGCAACTTTGTTTCATCTAAGTCATGAGGAAACGGAACCGCAAAAGGCATTGAAGTGTGGATCCATAAAGAGAAAAAGAGAAAAAAAACACAAAAAAACAATAAAAAGTTCAAGGAGGTTGTTTAGAGGAACGTAGACGTTGATGTTAAGGTGTAGAGAGGTGTTTCTTGGATTTGCCCCTTACAGGGGTCCAGATGCGGCTGGGAGTGTTTGGAGGCAGACGAACCTGGGCGGCAGGAGGTATCAGATCTTCTTTCTAAAGTGGAGGCAGGCCGAGATTTTTAAGGAAGGCGTCCGCTTCCTGCAGTTCACGCAGGGTAAACTGGGTTCCATCTTTAGATACAGCAAGGCGTAAAGGGAAGCCCCAGTAGTATGGAATCTTATGATGTTGTAGATAAGAAGTAATTGGATGTAGGTTCCTTCGTTTACCAAGGGTGATGGGCGAAAGGTCACCCCCTTGTACATAATTTGGGATTTCTTATGTGTGGCCAGGATTAGTCTCTCTTTACTTTCAAAATAATGAAACCTCACCATGACATCTCTTGGTCTGGCTCCTGCTGGGGGTTTTGGGCCCAGGGACTGGTGTGCTCTATCCAGTCACCAATCTATGTCCACAATTGTGGGAGCAAGGTTGTTAAAAGGGCCCAAAAGATATGTACGTAGATTGGGGTCTTCCACCGTCTCTGGAATTCCCCTGAAGCGTAAGTTCTGTCATCTCTCTCTGTTCTCTAAATCCTCCTGTTGCAGTTGTAGCTGGGAAACTGAGAGATGAAGATTGTGGTTTTCCTCCTTTATAGCCTTAACATAGCTTATCATCTGGTCGAATTTATTTTCAAGAGTGTCTCTACGTTCCCCAATCTGGGTTATTTCCCCTCTCAATTCTGCGGCCAATTTGCTCACCTCCGCTGAGACATTAAACGTGATTTGTTGAAGTAAAAGCTGTAGTTTAGTGTCCAGGATGTCAGGGGTGAGAGTCTCATGTGAGGTGGTGAATTAGGAACTTGGCTCTGAGTGTTAGCTAATGGAGGGTTCACTGGATCTTCTGTATCCAAGGATGGATCCAACATGGCGAAAGGGTTCGCTGAGGGGTTCAGGGGTGCAGATTGCGACCTAGTAACAAAGCGTTCCATTTAGACCCTCGTGCAACCCAAATTGTGGCTTGTAGTAACGCTGCTGCTTGCCAACTTTGCCCATGAGGTGCTCGTGGAATATGGTGGTCAGTCAGGCTTACCTCCATAGCTATACATGTTTAAAGAAGCATCTCGGAGGCCTTGGTGAGCAGGTGAGGACCCTGAATTCAATTAAGCGACATCCTCCATAAGAGTAGAATCAAGCTCTACAAAGTGGGTGATACCACTAATCGGTGTCCCCACAAACCAGTATTGTAGAGGCACAGGGCTGGTAGAGCAGCAGTGATGGGGCACAACTGATGGCACAGGGAAGGTAATATTATGGTGCCGGGGTAAAGATTATGGCAGTGGGAGGACAGCACTACGTTTCTGGGGCACAGTATGTTGATGTGGAGATTGTGTCCCATGCAGTGGGCCGCGGTATGGCGATAAGCAGCAGGCAAACTCCAAGGGACAAGTAAGGGAATGAGAGATGCTGAGATTGTAAACTGCCTGCACCAGGTCAGGGCCCTCAGCAGGGCACAACTTCTATGAGGGTGGAGGCACAGGGGAGGTAGAGCAGGACTGCAGGGGCCCAGATGGTGACACAGAGAGGGCTGTAGAATATGTCCAGGGCCTGGATTATGGCACAGGGAGAGCGGCACCGCTATGCTGGAACACAGTACCTGGTCATGGAAGCCGTGCCTTGGTTAGTAGGCCTCAAGATGGCGGCGGGCCGCGGGCTCCCGGAATCTGAACTACAGGAAACTCACTGGAGACCGGAAATGGGACTTCACTGTTCCCTTTTCTCAAGCACTGAAAACCTTTCACCCTGCACCGCTGTGCAGCATCAGAACTCTAAAAGCTGACATACAAGTAGGATTACAAGCTGGGATTGGGGAACGGCTCAGTGCTTCAGACGCAAACTGGATGGTATCTGGGAAATATGGAGTTATCCAGTTTAGCTAAACGGTGTAATGGAGTAACTACAACCTTGAAATTATTAAGTCAGTAAGTTAAATGAATTTAAAAAGAGCCACCCTGTAAATTAAAAAGAGTAACTGTTACATTTATGATGGGCAGTGTTGAATCTTTGCTCCCTTGAAGTACTCCATCCCTTGCTGCTATTTGACACTTTTAGGTATATTGGAGAGTTAGGGATTTGGGACTACTGTGAGCGGGATTAGGGTTAAGAGTTGTTTTTTGGGACTAGTGGGAGTGGGATTAGGAATTTTGGTCTAGTGGGAATAGGGTTGGGGTTAAGGATTTTGGACTAGTGGGAGTGGGGTTAGGGATTTGGGAATAGTGGGAGCGGGATTAGGGTTAAGAGTTGGGGTTTTTGGACTAGTGAGAGTGAGATTAGGGTTAGGGATTTGGGACCAGTGGGAGCAGGATTAGGGTTAGGCATTTGTGACTAGTGGGAGCGGGATTAGGGTTGAGGATTTGGGACTAGTGGGAGTAGGATTAGGGTTAATAGTTGGGGTTTTGGGACTAGTGTGAGTGGGATTAGGCTTAGGGATATGGGACTAGTGGGAGCGGGATCAGTGTTAGGGTTAAGGATTTGGGACTAGTGGGAGCGGGATTAGGGTTAGGGATTTGGGACTAGTGGGAACGGGATTAGGGTTAGGAAATTTGCACTAGTGGGTGCAGGATTAGGATTAGGGATTTTGGACTAGTGGGATTAGAGTTAAGAGTTGGGTTTTGGGACTAATGGGTGCGGGATTAGAGATTTTGGACTAGTGGGAGCGAGATTAGGGTTAGGAGTTGGGTTTTGGGACTAGTGGGAGTGCGATTAGGGTTAGAGATTTGGGACTAGTGGGAGTGGGATTAGGGTTAAGGGTTGGGGTTTTGGGACTAGTGGGAGTGAGATTAAGGTTAGAGATTTGGGACTAGTGTGAATAGGATTAGGGTTAAGGATTTGGGACTAGTGGGAGTGGGATTAGGGTTAAGAGTTGGGGTTTTGGGACTAGTGGGAGTGGGATTAGGGTTTTGGGACTAGTAGGAATAGGATTAGGGTTAAAAGTTGGGGTTTTTTAACTAGTGGGAGTGGGATTAGGGTTAGTGATTTGGGACCTGTGGGAGTAGGATTAGGGTTAAGAGTTGGGTTTTGGGACTAGTGGGAGTGGGATTAGGGTTAGGGATTTGGGACTAGTTTGAGTGGGATTAGGGTTAAGGATTTGGGACAAGCAGGAGCGGGGTTTGGGATTTGGGACTAGTGGGAGTGGGGTTAGGGTTAGGAATTTTGGGACTAGTGGGAATGGGGTTAGGGATTTGAGACTAGCGGGAGTGGGATTAGGGTTAAGAGTTGGGGTTTGGGACTAGTGGGAGTGGGGTTAGGGTTAAAGATTTGGGACTACTGTGAGCGGGATTAGGGTTAAGAGTTGGGGTTTTGGGACTAGTGGGAGTGGGATTAGGGTTAGGAATTTTGGACTAGTGGGAGTGGGGTTAGGGATTTTGGACTAGTGGGAGCGGGATTAGGGTTAAGAGTTGGGGTTTTTGGAACTAGTGGGAGTGAGATTAGGGTTTGGGATTTGGGACTAGTGGGAGCGGGATTAGGGTTCAGAGGTGCGGTTTTGGGACTAGCAGGAGTGGGATAAGGGACTTGGGACTAGTGGGAGCCGGATTAGTGTTTGGGTTAGGCATTGTGACTAGTGAGAGTGGGATTAGGGTTGGGGATTTGGAACTAGTGTGAGTGGGATTAGGGTTAATAGTTGGGGTTTTGGGACTAGTGGGAGCGGGGTTGTCAGGACATGTTCCATCCGCTGGTAATATCTGATATTTGGCGTGCAGTACTGAGGTCCACCAGCAGGTGTTTCCTAGCAGTTTGGAACTGTCAGGAGAGCTTTTTCCTGCTGATGTTATGTCATCTTTGGGCCGCAGTATTGGCTTCCACCAGCGGATGGATCCTGGCAGTGTGGAGCAGACAGCACCTCCTACAATCAGGTGTCACTTGAGGCCAATCACAGGCCTATAAATACCTGGCAAGCATTCACATGTTTTCCTTGGTTTCGTCCTTGCGCCCTGACCTGCTAGCTTGTGATCTGATCCTGATTCTGAACCTGTTCCTGTGCCCTGAACCTGTGTATCTGATCCTGTCTCCCTGTCCTGATCCCTATCCTGTCCCACATGTTACCTTGCATCCCTGCCCTGCAGTCTGTTCCATCCATCCTCTCCCTGTCCTGTGTTCCTTACCCCATCTGCTGATCTCCCTGTGTAAGACCTTGGCATGGCTTACGTTTATGTTTCTGGAACATCCCGTGTCCATCTGCTGATCTGCTGTGTATGACCCTGGCCTGCTATTGTTTATGATCCTGGTATTTCCCATTTATTGTATTTATCTATTCGTTGTTATTTGTGGGTCTCTGTTGGTTGGTTATTGCACTGTGTCATATTGGAGGTGGTTGTACTTATATTATTCGCTTACTTATATCATTTATATTTCACTTATACATGTCTGGGTTTCCTCTGTTGCAGTCCACACAGTTCTGGTCTTATCTGGTACATGACAGTAAACCAAGGCCATTCCTGACCAGAAGTGTCTACACAGAGGAACCATCTTGGTTCAGGTTGCTTGCTGCAATGAATTCTGATGTGATTTGTTATTATGCTCTGCTGGCATCAGAGAGCAGTGAATATCTCCGCCAGACACTGAGGGAGTGGACCAGTGATCAGCTGCTAGAGATCATTCATTTTGATCAGGGCTGTATGCTGTTTGGGGATGTTAAGCCTTTAATGTGGGTGTAAACCCGATTTTTTTTATGTCATAATGTAGAGTATAAGAATTCCCATCATTTGAGCCCAGTCTTGCCACAAAGAGTTAATCCAGCTCTGAGCAATCCTCTTTTATTGTTCAGTGAGATAAAACTTGACAAACAGAGAAAAACTTTGTCAAATCCTCCCCCTTGCTGTGAGTGACAGGTGATTTACATATCTTGTGCACCAGCCTAAGACATGCATTATTTTTTAATTCCCACCCCCACTCCTTTGTTCAGCAGCTCTGCAAGGGTTTATTTCAAATCTGCACAGAGCTGGCTTTGCCCTGCATCCCAGAGGGCCAGGATGAGTTTTCTCCCCCTTTCAGTATTAATCAGGTCACATCACTGGTATGGCTTCTGAAAGATGACTCCCCTTACTTTTTTAACATTACACAGTCTGTTCCCAACAGATGATAAAAGAATGTGTTGATTCTCTACAGTCCCTTGTCAGACAGGCAGTAAGTAACTGGCAGTTTGTGCAACCACTACTTGTAGCATGGTCCGGTATTTTGCAATCAGCCCCAGCTAGCCCACAACAAACCATCTCTGCTTCCAGACACCTGCCTGCCCAAGAGTCTTTTTCCCCTTCACCCATGGCAACATCTGTTTAAGCCCAATATACCCTGCTTCCCACCAAATATCAATACCCTGTCTCTACCTGCTGCACTTATCCTGCCTTTAACCCGCCTGCCTCTTCTCTGCTACCTATAACTTCCCCACAAGAACTTCCTCTGGCCGCTGCTCCCTCTTGCTTGCCATATCCCAGCCCTTCTCTTCAGTACGTCTTACCTCTAACTAATAAGAATAAAAAAACCCCATTGAATCCACACCACTAATCAATCAATTAATGAGCAATGGCTGATTCGTCTTAAAGACGGGATACCTCCTATGTACCAATGATTGAACAGTTCTAAAAAATTGAGAACACAGAAATGTCCCCAGAATGGTAAAAATTTGGAGGGTCAACCACAGTCTAATGCACAAAATGTTAGACTTTATTGATGAAAAAATGTTAAAAAGCGTAAGGTACATCAGAATCACACGTTGGGTGCCCGACCACCGATGTAGTACGCTCTCACAGTATCGGACAACAATTCATACACTGAAACACAAAAAGACCTAAAATCTTAAAAACCCACTAAACTCAAAAATTATCCCCATTAGCTCCACTATCCAGATTCCCCCTCACGAGAAAAGGGGAGTGCTGATGAACCCTCTGTGTATCAAAAAAGTTTTACAGGTGTCTCAATGCTGTCCAGTAGGGATGAGCCGAACACCCCCCTGTTCAGTTCGCACCAGAACTTGCGAACAGGCAAAAAATTTGTTCAAACACGCGAACACCGTTAAAGTCTATGGGACATGAACATGAATAATCAAAAGTGCTAATTTTAAAGGCTTATATGTAAGTTATTGTCATAAAAAGTGTTTGGGGACCTGGGTCCTGCCCCAGGGGACAATGATCAATGCAAAAAAAAGTTTTAAAAACGGGAGCAGTGATTTTAAAGCTTAAAGTGAAACAATAAAAGTGTAATATGCCTTTAAATTTCATACCTGGGGGTGTCTATAGTATGCCTGTAAAGGGGCGCATGTTTCCCGTGTTTAGAACACTCTGACAGCAAAATGACATTTCAAAGGAAAAAAAGTCATTTAAAACTACTCGCGGCTATTAATGAATTGCCGGTCCGACAATACACATAAAAGTTCATTGATAAAAAAGGCATAGAATTTCCCCACAGGGGAACCCCAACCAAATTTTTAAAAAAAAAATGACGTGGGGGTCCCCCTAAATTCCATACCAGGCCCTTTAGGTCTGGTATGGATATTAAGGGGAACCCCGGCCAAAATGTAAAAAAAAAAATGGCATGCGGTCCCCCCAAAAATCCATACCAGACCCTTATCCGAGCACGCAACCTGGCAGGACGCAGGAAAAGAGGGGGGGACGAGAGAGTGCCCCCCCTCCTGAACTGTACCAGGCCACATGCCCTCAACATTGGGAGGGTGCTTTGGGGTAGCCCCCCCAAAACACCTTGTCCCCATGTTGATGGGGACAAGGGCCTCATCCCCACAACCCTTGCCTGATGGTTGTGGGGGTCTGCGGGCAGGGGGCTTATTGGAATCTGGAAGCCCCCTTTAACAAGGGGACCCCCAGATCCCAGCCCTCCCCCTGTGTGAAATGGTAAGGGGGTACAAAAGTACCCCTACCATTTCACAAAAAAACTGTCAAAAATGTTAAAAATGACAAGAGACAGTTTTTGACAATTCCTTTATTTAAATGCTTCTTCTTTCTTCTATCTTCTACCTTCTATCTTCCTTCGGTTTCTTCCTCCATCTACTTCTTCTTCTGGTTCTTCTGGTTCTTCCTCCGGTGTTCTTGTCCGGCATCTCCTCCACGGCGTCTACTTATCTTGTTCTACTCTGGCCGCTTACGCATTAATGATGGCATGGAGGGAGGCTCCCGCTGTGTGACGCTTCTCTCTTCATCTTTTTCTTCATCTTTTTCTCTTCATCTTCTTCTCTTCATCTTCTTGTCTTCATCTTCTTTTTGGGCCGCTCTGCATCCATGATGGCATGGAGGGAGGCTCCCTCTGTGTGACGCTTCCCCTCTTCTGACGGTTCTTAAATAACGGGGGCGGGGCCACCTGGTGACCCCACCCCCCTCTGACGCATGGGGACTTGACGGGGACTTCCCTGTGGCATTCCCCGTGACGTCAGAGGGGGCAGGGGTCACCGGGTGGCCCCGCCCCCCCATTATTTAAGAACCGTCAGTAGAGGAGAAGCGTCACACAGCCGGAGCCTCCCTCCATGCCATCATGGATGCGGAGCGGCCCGAGGAGAAGAAGATAAGAAGACGCCGCGGAGGAGATGCAGGACGAGAACACCGGAGGAAGAACCAGAAGAAGAAGAAGATGGAGGAAGAAACCGAAGGAAGATAGAAGATAGAAGATAGAAGAAAGAAGAAGCATTTAAATAAAGGAATTGTCAAAAACTGTCTCTTGTCATTTTTAACATTTTTGACAGTTTTTTGTGAAATGGTAGGGGTACTTTTGTACCCCCTTACCATTTCACACAGGGGGGAGGGCCGGGATCTGGGGGTCCCCTTGTTAAAGGGGGCTTCCAGATTCTGATAAGCCCCTCGCCCGCAGACCCCCACAACCACCGGGCAAGGGTTGTGGGGATGAGGCCCTTGTTCCCTTCAACATGGGGACAAGGTGTTTTGGGGGGCTACTACCAAAGCACCCTCCCAATGTTGAGGGCATGTGGCCTGGTACGGTTCAGGAGGGGGGGCGCTCTCTCGTCCCCCATCTTTTCCTGCGGCCTGCCAGGTTGCGTGCTCGGATAAGGGTCTGGTATGGATTTTTGGGGGGATCCCACGCCATTTTATTTAAATTTTGGCATGGGGTTCCCCTTAAAAAATCCATACCAGACCTGAAGGGTCTGGTATGGATTTTAAGGGGGGACCCCACGCCATTTTTTTATTTTGGCCGGAGTTTCCCTTAATATCCATACCAGACCCAAAGGGCCTGGTATGGAATTTAGGGGGACCCCCACGTCATCTTTTTTTTAAATTTTGGTTCGGGGTTCCCCTGTGGGGAATTCCCATGCTGTTTTTATCAATGAACTTTTATGTGTATTGTCGGACCGGCAATTCATTAATAGCCGCGAGTAGTTTTAAATGACTTTTTTTCCTTTGAAATGTCATTTTGCTGTCAGAGTGTTCTAAACCTGGGAAACATTCGCCCCTTTACAGGCATACTATAGACATCCCCCAGGTACGAAATTTAAAGGGATATTACACTTTTATTGTTTCACTTTAAGCATTATTAAAATCACTGCTCCCGAAAAAACAGCCGTTTTTAAAACTTTTTTTTGCATTGATCCATGTCCCCTGGGGCAGGACCCAGGTTCCCAAACACTTTTTATGACAATAACTTGCATATAAGCCTTTAAAATTAGCACTTTTGATTTCTCCCATAGACTTTTAAAGGGTGTTCCGCGGCATTCAAATTTGCCACGAACACCCCAAATTGTTCGCTGTTTGGCGAACTGGCGAACAGCCGATGTTCGAGTCGAACATGAGTTCGACTCGAACTCGAAGCTCATCCCTACTGTCCAGTGGTGAAATCTGGCAAGTGTTTAATTACTGAACATGTCATGTATAGTCATCAATTCCCATTGGTTGAGGGCCAACCACTGATATCTACAGCAAGGGTCCTGGTAATAATTGTTCCACTGCTTGCCTTTAGGGATGAGCCGAACACCCCCCGGTTCGGTTCGCACGAATGTTAGAACCCCATTGAAGTCTATGGGACTTGAACGTTCGAAATCAAAAGTGCTAATTTTAAAGTCTAATTTGCATGGTATTGTCCTAAAAAGGGTTTGGGGACCTGGGTCCTGCCCCAGGGGATATGTATCAATGCAAAAAAAAGTTTTAAAAACGGCCGTTTTTTCGGGAGCAGTGATTTTAACAATGCTTAAAGTGAAAAAAAGTGAAATATTCCTTTAAATATCGTACCTGGGGGTGTCTATAGTATGCTTGTAAAGTGGCGCCTGCTTAGAACAGTCCCTGCACAAAATGTCATTTTTTAAAGTAATAAAAGTCATTTAAAACTGCTTAATATAATGTCCGGTCCCGGTTATATGGATGAAAATCAGTGAGACAAATGGCATGGGTACCCCCCCAGTCCATTACCAGGCCCTTTGGGTCTTGTATGGATATTAAGGGGAACCCCGCACCCAAATTATAAAAAAGGAAAGGCGTGGGGCCCCAGGCCCTCTGAACAGCAGTATACAGGTGGTGCAAACAAGACAGGGACTGTAGGTTTGTTGTTAAGTAGAGTCTGTTTGTAATTTTGAACTGGTACATTTTTAAAGTGTAGCTCCAGCCAAAAAATCTATTTTTAAGCTTTTTGCAAAACATAGGGAAGGGTTATCACCCCTGTGACATTTGTTTTGCTGTCTGTGCACCTCTTCAGAAGATTTTACCTCATTTTCTGTCCCAATGACAAATGTTTTTTGACAATTTGGGGTTTTTAGTGAAACAAGGATTGGTGATAAAGCATCAGTGGAGAGGAGACACGTTTATACTCTGCAGAAATTGCGGCCTTAGGTGTTGGTGTTGCCACAACACTGTAAGCCCTCACAGTTACTCTTGGTGGGCGCAGGAACGGGCTCTGCTGTGAAATATTAGATGAAGAATTGTAATTACATGCCCCTGTTGAACAGGGTCAGAAAAATTGGGCCTTTGGTGGTGGTGGTGGTGCTGGTGCCACAACACTGTAAGTCCTCACAATTACTCTTGGTGGGCGCAGAAACGGGCCCTGCTGTGAAATATTAGATCAAGAATTGTAATTACATGCACCTGTTGAACAGGGGCAGAAAAATTGGGCCTTTGGTGGTGGTGGTGTTGCCACAAGACTGTAAGTCCTCACAGTTACTCTTGGTGGGTGCAGAAACGGGCCCTGCTGTGAAATATTAGATCAAGAATTGTAATTACATGTCCCTGTTGAACAGGGGCAGAAAAATTGGGCCTTAGGCACTGGTGCCACAACACTGCAAACCCTCACAGATACTCTAGGAATGAGCCCTCCTGTAAAATATTGCATCAAAAATTGTAATTACATGCCCCCGTTAAACACGGGCTGAAAAATTGGGCCTTGGCCACTGGTGGCGGTGCCCAGAACCAATAATATTCTTACAAGCTATCAGCATTATCATTGAGGAAGAGGCACTGGTGCTGGTGCCACAACACTGCAACCCCTCACAGATACTCTAGTTGGAGCGCAGGAACGAGCCCTGCTGCAATGTATTGCATCAAAAATTGTAATTACACGCCCCTGTTAAACAGGGGCTGAAAAATTGGGCCTAAGGCACTGGTGCTGGTACCACAACACTGCAACCCTTCACAAATACTCTAGATGAGTGCAGCAACGAACCCTCCTTGCAAAATATTGCATCAAAAATTGTAATTACACGCCCCTGTTAAAGAGGGGCTGAAAAATTGGGCCTTAGCTGTAGTGATCGGGTATATGTATTGGGTGGATAGTGGTGTAGAGTGGGTATGATAATTAATTGGTGGTTATTATAATGATGATGTAAGTATTCTTCCGCAGCAACCCAATTCTTCCAGAGAGATGCACTTTATTGACTTCCAACACAGAACAAAGTCCAAAGTCCACAGATGACAAAAAAATCCGACAGAGGAAATATAATTCAGAGACCCATATTCCTAGGCCTGTGTGTTCCCAGCCATACACAGACAAGCCTCACTTAAAACTTATAGACTGAATGCCGTGTTATATTCACTAAATATTGAATGGCTGAGCAATTTGATTGGCCGTTTCAGTTTAGGACTTTGATTAGCTTTAGTCTTTCAAACAGACAACAACTCCCAGCCGTGAACAGCTGTAGTCATAAACCGCCCCAATTTGCACTCCCGCATATCAACATCAACAAGTCCCCTTAGATATGTGTAATTAGATTAGATTAACAGATACTACCTGAACACCCTTTGAGATGTTCAAATAGACTTGCATAAGATTAACACATCAAAGAGTCTTCAGCTGTCCCCTTGCTATGTTAAAATTCAGTTGGACAAATCAACCATTGTCATTCTGGCCTGGTCAACATTGGCTGCATGTGTACATACACACAACAATGTCCCACATAAATTGGTGAACATATTACAACATATACAACAAATACCCCCACTTGGGTCGGTTCTAACTACTAGAACGGACCCATAAATCAAACAACAAAAAATATCATTACGATTTAAGGTACTGGATGCTTTACAATGGCTCATATAAAATATGAAGTTGAAACTGGTTACATCTCTCTTCGCCAGCCTCTAAAATATCCCCATGAAACAGTTATTAAATAATATAACTTTTAGAGCATAACTAGAAAAGGATTTGGTAAACATCAGTGGCCCATATAGCTGTTAGGCCTTATTATATCACATCAAGATCTTGATTATTGCGCAAAGACGAGCTGATGTCACAGTCCATCCGTTGGTCTGACTTCCTCACATCTCTCACCATCTCACTGAAAGTAAACTTGGTATGCTCTGGGGACTCCAATCCACATAAGTCCAGGATTTTTTTCATCTCCAGGCTCAAGCTTTCCATTTTTAAAGATATTTTTACGCAAACACTCTACTTTCATCTTTATAGTAAGAAGAACTGTCAATGTACCAGCACTCACTTTCAAGGTAGAAAAGGTTTGGATTGTGTTTGGATTATGGCAGTAAAAACTGTGCTGCAAACTATTTCCTTGCACTTGACATTCATGAGTCCATCTTTGTTGATTGCCAGTCACAATTTGCTTTTGTAATTTGCTGTAGGCCGACCCCTCATTGCCTTCAATAAAGCAGTTACTTGGATCATTCAGTCCACAATTACACTTGAATGGTATACCAACATATACATATACCCCCACACGATGGTTCAGATAGAATCAGCTTGACATCAGTGTTTATCAGATCTTCTATCCAGACAAAGCGGCAGTGGAAATTCTTGTCAGCATCTTCACCATGAAAGGTAGAAAGGTCTTTTCCATCCATATATGTCATAGCCTTTAGCATATTATAAACAACTGAATCAACAAAGTTTCAAATCATTACTAGAGTGATGAATTTCACTCACCCCTCTTATAAATTTAGGAAAACCACCCAACATACTATAATTTATGCTATGCCAAGCCATTGTGCAGCATCTCACCTTAGATGTCAAATATATTGCATTACGATTTATGTAATTTGTACAGATGTTATGAAAATTATTTTAGGTTAAAATGCTTCTCTTTGGTTTTAAGATAAAGTTCAAGAAATAAAACATAAAGAAAATAAAAAAATAAAAAGCAAAATATATCAGGAAAAGGGAGAAAAATTAAAAATTAGGGCGTTGAAAAAAAAAGAAAAAAAGGTCCATTGCTTGATGAATTTCGAGAGAGTCCAAGAATACTTTATAATTCCATGTATAGTGATATATTGTCTATTCAGCATTTCTCCCATAATTCTCCCCCACTAGCCAGCAATTTCAGACTGTGCTTCTGCTATTCACATGCAAGCATCTTCAGACGTCCCTGAAAGACAAAACTCTCCAACAAAACTAATTAGCAAGGTCTTTAAACGTAGTTTGAAGTTAAAACAAAACATTATTTACACGTTTACAGTTTGAAGCTAATTCACCCCCACTGCTAGAGAAGTGTCATTTGCATTCAAAAACAGATCTGGAGAATGTACATCTTGTACATTCATGACACCCTGTACCCCCTTCAACTGCTCTAATAATTTATCACGTTCCCCTCTCATCTTGTCATACTCAATCTTCAGGTGGTCATATTTCTGTTTTAACTGAGAAAACGGTATCCAAGTCTTGGACCTTTTCTTATTATTATTTTGGTCAGCTCTGTTTTTCATATTAATATCACCTATGTTTGACCCGGAGTGTCCTCTCTGGGTGTTATCATAGGATGTTATCTTCTGATCTTTATGCTCAGTATTTGTCCTAAACAATGTGGCTAAATCAATTTTGACAGCCTGCTCATTTGACTTTCTCCATAAATGGTCTGCTCTCAACAATATGTCTTTTAAATCATGAGGATTTGGGGTAACTAATAAAATATTTTGTTTGATATACAACATTAGCCACTGTTGACGGCGCCCAGAACCAAAAATATTCTTACAAGCTATCAGCATGATCATTGAGGAGGAAGAGGATAGTCACTCAGCATCACAGTCTTGAAGGGATCTGACTTTTCAAAAAAAATTATTCGGTTACATCAGCATCAGGTGCTTGGTAGCTGGTGGTGATCCAAGACTGATTCATTTTTATGAAGGTCAGTCGATCGACCGAGTCGGTGGACAGGCGCACCCTGTGATCGGTTACAAAACCTCCAGCAGCACTGAATGTGCGTTCTGAAAGAACGCTGGACGCAGGACAGGCCAGTAGCTCAATTGTATACTGTGCAAGCTCTGGTCAGTGATCCATCCTAAAGACCCAGTAACCCAGAGGATTTTCGGTGGGAAAGGTGTCCAAGTCAGATCTTGCCCCTAGGTATTCCTGCACCATGTAAAACAGACGCTGGCGATGGTTGCTGGAACCGATCATACCTTGGGGCTGCGGACTAAAGAATTGTCTGAATGCATTGGTCAGATAGCCACCTTCTCCACCGCTCCTTCTTTGACTGACCGAAGGCTCAGCAACACGTTGTCCAGGAACATGAGTTTGTAACCTCCCAGTCTCTGGGAACGCGTTGCACAGACCTTTCTGCAAGGCCTCCCGAAGATGTTTCATCCTCTGCTCCCTCTGCGACGGCAAGATAAGGTCTGCAACCTTACCCTTGTAACGTGGATCAAGGAGGGTTGCCAGCCAGTATTGATCCCTCTCCTTGATACCATGAATACGAGGATCCTTCCGCAGGCTTTGCAGGATCAGGGAGGCCATGCAGCGTAGGTTTGCTGAGGCATTCGGTCCAGAGTTCTCTGGGTCACTAAGGACGACATGATCCGCAGACACCTCCTCCCAGCCACGTACAAGTCCATGGGTTTCTTGGGACTGTAAATGATCCCATGAAGACTGCTGCTGATGCTAAGTGCCAGGCTCCACCTCCATGCTGACATGATCCTCCTCCACCTCCTCCTGTGTGATCGGCGGGCACGCAGGAACACTGTCTGGATAAAAGAGCTTGGGGAAAAAAAACAAGCTCCCCTGACCCTGTCCTGGTGCCATAGTCGCACAGGTACTCATTGATGGCCCTCTACTGCGTGTGCAGCCGCTGCAGCATGGCCAACATTGAGTTCCACCTGGTGGGCATGTCACAGATTAGGCGGTTCTTGGGCAGGTTAAATTCCTTTTGGAGGTCAGCCAGCTGACCACTGGCATTATATGACCTGCCGAAATGTACACAGACTTTCCTGGCCTGCCTCAGAACATCCTGTAAGCCTGGGTACGGCCCAAGAACCACTGCACCACCAAGTTAAGGATGTGAGCCAAACAGGGCACATGGGTCAGTTGTCCCTGTCGGAGGGCGGAGAGGAGGTTGGTGCCATTGTCGCAAACCACCATACCTGCCTTAAGCTGGCGTGGCATCAACAACCTCTGAACCTGCCCCTGCAGAGCTGACAGAATCTCTGCCCCAGTGTGGTTCCTGTCCCCCAAGCACACTAGCTCAAGCACCGCATGGCATCTTTTGGCCTGCGTGCTTGCGTAGCCCCTTGAATCCCTACGGAGCACCGCTGGTTCCGAAGTCAAATCACAGGAAGAGGCCATGGAGGAAGAAGAAGAGGAGGGGGTGGAGGAGAGAGGTGTGGCAGAATCACCACTAGTAGTATTTTGGAGGCGTGGTGGCAGAACAACCTCCAACACTACTGCACCTTGTCCTGCATCCTTCCCAGCTGCCAGAAGAGTCACCCAGTGCGCAGTGAAAGATAGGTAACGTCCCTGTCCATGCCTGCTGGACCATGAGTCAGCGGTAATATGCACCTTACCACTGACCGCCCTGTCCAGCGAGGCCAAGACATTGCCTTCCACATGCCGGTAGAGAGCCGGAATCGCCTTCCGTGAGAAAAAGTGGCGTTTGGGAACCTGCCACTGAGGAACCGCACATTCCACAAACTCACAGGAGGGGGCAGAGTCTACCAACTGAAAAGTCAGCAGTTGAAGTGCTAGCAATTTAGCCAAGCTAGCATTCAACCTCTGGGCATGTGGATGGCTTGGAGCGAACTTCTTTCGGCGGTGCAGCAGCTGGGGCAGGGAAATTTGCCTGGTACAATCTGACGTCGGTGTACCGATAGCAGATTGCCCACAAGTACTTGGCTGTGACACACCTAATTCTACACCTTCATTCCTCTCAGTGCAGGTCTCAGAGAGGACTGAAGGTATAGTGGGGTTGGAGATCCCAGCTGATGAGGAGCAAGGAGAGGTCCTCTTTGTTCTTTGGTGTGGGTCTTTTAGGTATGCTTGCTAACAAACTGCATGGCACGTCAACATATGTCTGGTCAAGCATGTGGTGCCCAAGCGGGAGATGTTTTGGCCACAAGAGATACGCTTGAGACATATGTTGCAAATAGCAGTGGTGGGATCTGATGCACTCGTCTCAAAAAAAGCCCACACCAAAGAACTTTTGGAATAACACGCAGCGACAGCAGCGCCCTGCACATGCGGAGCTCTGCGGTGTGATGCAGTCGGTGTGCTGCCCTTAAGCTGGCCCCTGGAGGGCATCCTGCCTCGTTAGTGATATGCCTCCTCCTCCTCCTCTCTACTATCAGGCACCCACGTGGATTCAGTGACCTCATCATCCCCTCCCTCCTCATCACTGGAGCAAAGCTGGCAGTATGCTGCAGCTGGGGGAACATGACTGCCAGATTGCTGTCCTTCTTGGGCACCCCCTCTCTCTGGGCTCATGTTACTGCCTTCCTCTAGCTGGGTACCATCATTGGAGCCTTCAAAACGCTGGGCATCCTCCTGGAGCATGTACCCAACACTGTGGTCAAACAGTTTAGGGGACTCCTCAGGAGGACATGGTGGGGATAGGGAAGGAGTGACTGATGTCATTGAGCCAAGGGAAGAGGCCGCGTTGGCAGCTGCTTTGTCAGACAAAGTACCCTGAGCCTGGGTGAGAGAGGATGAGGAGAATGAGGACAGCTTGGTCATCCACTCTACCAAGTCTTCCGCATGTTGCGGCTCAACACGTCCAGCTGCTGAAAAAAAGGACAAGCGTGTCCCACGGCCACGTGCTGATGAGGATGCACCGTCTCCACGACCAGCACTGTTGCCTCTAGACACAGAGCCTGCTTGCCCTCTTTTATTGGCTTGTGACTGTCTGCCTCTCCTTGTTGGCCTTCCAGACATACTAATGGCCTGCAGTGAGATGTAGCTGCACAAAGCTTGGATGTATATATATACTGATACTGCAGCTAGCAGAATCAACTGCCTGCCTGTAGTATTATTAGTATGAGAACACCAGCAATTGTCTTCAGGTAGCTTTAGGTGCCCACTGTGCAGAGGACGCAGTACACTAACTGTAAATACTGTAACTGCCTGCCTGTGGTATTAATAGGAGCAGAACAACAGCAATTGTCTTCAGGTAGCTTTAGGTACACACTGTGCAGAGAACGCACTACACTAACTGTAAATGCTGTAGCTGCCTGCCTGTGATATTAATAGGATAAGAAGAACACCACTAATTTTCTTCAGGTAGCTTTAGGTGCACACTGTGCAGAGGACACAGTGCACTAACTGTAAGTACTGTAGCTGCCTGCCTGTGGTATTAATAGGAGCAGAACAACAGCAATTGTCTCCAGGTAGCTTTAGGTGCACACTGTGCAGAGGACGCACTATACTAACTGTAAATGCTGTAGCTGCCTGCCTGTGGTATTAATAGGATCAGAAGAACACCACTAATTTTCTTCAGGTAGCTTTAGGTGCACACTGTGCAGAGGACACAGTGCACCAACTGTAAATACTGTAGCTGCCTGCCTGTGGTATTAATAGGAGCAGAACAACAGCAATTGTCTCCAGGTAGCTTTAGGTGCACACTGTGCAGAGGATGCACTACACTAACTGTAAATGCTGTAGCTGCCTGCCTGTGGTATTAATAGGATAAGAACACCACCACTAATTTTCTTCAGGTAGCTTTAGGTGCACACTGTGCAGAGGACACAGTGCACTAACTGTAAATACTGTAGCTGCCTGCCTGTGGTATTAATAAGAGCAGAACAACAGCAATTGTCTCCAGGTAGCTTTAGGTGCACACTGTGCAGAGGACGCACTACACTAACTGTAAATGCTGTAGCTGCCTGCCTGTGGTATTAATAGGATAAGAAGAATAAAACGAATTTTCTTCAGGTAGCTTTAGGTGCACAGTGTGCAGAGGACACAGTGCACTAACTGTAAATACTGTAGCTGCCTGCCTGTGGTATTAATAGGATCAGAAGAACACCACTAATTTTCTTCAGGTAGCTTTAGGTGCACACTGTGCAGAGGACGCACTACACTAACTTGTAAATACTGCAGCTGACTGCGGTACTGTACTAATAGGATCAGAAGAACACCACTAATTTTCTTCAGGTAGCTTCAGGTGCACACTGTGCAGAAGACACACTACACTAACTTGTAAATACTACAGCTGCCTGTGGTACTGTACTAATAGGCTCAGAAGAACACCACTGTTTTTCTTCAGGTAGCTTTAGGTGCATACTGTGCAGAGGACGCACTACACTAACTTGTAAATACTACAGCTGCCTGTGGTACTGTACTAATAGGATCAGAAGAACACCACTAATTTTTTTTGGGTAGCTTTAGGTGCACACTGTGCACTCTGCACAGTGTGCACCTAAAGCTACCTGAAGAAAATTAGCACTAAATAAACTTGTAAATACTGCAGCTGCCTGCGGTACTGTACTAATAGGATCAGAAAAACACCACTAATTTTCTTCAGGTAGCTTTAGGTGCACACTGTGCAGAGGACGCACTACACTAACTTGTAAATACTGCAGCTGCCTGCGGTACTGTACTAATAGGATCAGAAGAACACCACTAATTTTCTTCAGGTAGCTTTAGGTGCACACTGTGCAGAGGACACACTACACTAACTTGTAAATACTGCAGCTGCCTGCGGTACTGTTCTAATAGGATCAGAAGAACACTAATTTTCTTCAGGTAGCTTTAGGTGCACACTGTGCAGAGGACGCACTACACTAACTGTAAATACTGTAGCTAATAGGACTAATAGGATCAGAAGAACACCAGCAATTTTCTTCAGGTAGCTGTAAATACTGTAAAAACACCTGCCTGCCTGTCAGTAGTAGGAAGAGAATAACAGGAACGGATCTAGCTAAACTGAATACAATGTGTATATATATATATATATATATATATATATATATATATATATATATATATATATATATATATATACACACACACACACACACACACACCACCTAGGATGTATATATATGCACAATACACTGCTGTAAGTGCTGCTAACTGACTCGCCTGCCTACTCTATCTAACTTAAATCAAATGACACTGTCTCTCTCTCAACGCCGGAGCACACTACACAGGGCCGCTGTGCAGGTGGTCTTATATAGTGTGGGGCGCGTACTAAACCCCCTGAGCCATAATTGGCCAAAGCCACCCTGGCTTTAGCCAATTCCGGCTCTCTGTACAGACGGCACTGCGATTGGCCAGGCATGCGGGTCATAGTGCATGCTTGGCCAATCATGAGCCAGCAATGCACTGTGATGCCACAGTGAATTACGGGCCATGACGCGCCACTCAAATTTGGCGCGAACGGCCCATATTGTTCGGAATTCGGCGAACGACCGAACAGGCGTTCGATTCGAATACGAAGCTCATCCCTACTTGTCTTAATCAACTTAAATCATAGGATTCATAAAGAAACAGTTCCGTAATTAAACCTTATATTGATGGTAATGCTTACAGCTGTAAGGAATTATCTCTTTGCACTGTTGACTGGCTGCATAGTTTGGTGAAGGGTAAGCCTTATATAGGTATGTGATTTCAAATACTTCTTTTTCACTGACACCCCAAGGCAGGTTTAATATTCAGAGATGTGAGTTACAGTTACAGGTGAACCACCTACAGTGTGACTAAGTCATATATAGAAAGAAGTCTCTTCATTAGCTCATAACATTCCTCCGCACCATTCAGTTCATTGATGTGACAGGCGGGGTGTAACAGCTGAGACTCTTTAATTAGGCACAGAGTGGTGTTAAGTCTAGTCTTTATGATATCGCTATAATTATGAAACAGTATGGAGAGTTCACCTTACATAGGTGCTTACCTCTCCTGGGTTGTTTGTAGTCTATGACAGCAATTTCCAAAAGAGTCTCTATAAAGTTGCTCTGTGCGATTTCACTTTCACAACTGTAAATGAATCATTTCCTTATAAACGGGATTCTTGTTTTCCTCACATCCATATATGACAAATGTTTAGTTATAAAGAAGTGAGCTGTAATAGGCAATGCATTTGTCAGGAACCGTTCTCAATAGTGATTCAATTCATTGAGGCAAACTATGGAAGCTGAGTGTCCTCATGTCCCATGATGGAAAGCCCCAGGAGTCGCTTTGTGGGTGAGTGAGAGGGACTGGAAGGGAGGGCAGAGGTGAGCCAGCGTCAGCCACGTCGATGCTGGCATTTCGTGCAGCTCATCTGCACTTCATCTGGATGCCCAGCAGAGGTTGCTGTAGACTATTTGTAGGGACTTGTGCCCAATCAAAGCTCACCGATAGGGGAATTAGAGAGGCAAAAAGGAGCAATATGGCCAAAATTCCGAGCAGTAGAAAGGTAAGTATTACACCTTACCCTAATCTTAGGGTTCAAGGAAAATCTTCAGGCTCAGTTCGTTATTCAAGCCAGCCGACTGGAGCATGTTGAGCCTGAATATCCAGGATTTTTCCTTGCTGAGGAGTATCGTATCAAAGTCCCCTATACGGTCACTAAGTTTAAGAGAGTAAAATCCTTTGACTTTTAGCCCTTGAGCATTTCCCTTGTGGTATTCTGTAAAGTGATTAGCTATCGGGGTATCTTCGTTGAATTTAATACTCTTCAAGTGCTCATTAAATTTTACACGTAGCTGGCGTTTGGTTTTACCTACGTATAATTTCCTGCACGGGCATTCCAGAATGTACAGGACCCTAGTTGTGGCACAGTTAATAAACTAATTGATTTATATTCACGTACGCCTCCAGAATCTCTGAATGTTTGCGTATGATCTACATGTTTACATCTGCCACAGTGGCCACATGGGAACATCCCATTGATTCAAACGCCAGCTACGTGTAAGATTTAATGAGCACTTGAAGAGTATTAAATTCAACGAAGATACCCCAATAGCTAATCACTTTGCAGAATACCACAAGGGAAATGCTCAAGGGCTAAAAGTCAAAGGATTTTATTCTCTTAAACTTAGTGACCATAGAGGGGACTTTGATACGATACTCCTCCGCAAAGAAAAATCCTGATATTCAGGCTTAACATGCTCCAGCCGGCTGGCTTGAATAACGAATTGAGCCTGAACATTTTCCTTGAACCCTAAGATTTGGGTAAGGTGTAATACCTTTCTGCTGCTTGACATTTTGGCCATATTGCTCCTTTTTGCCTCTCTATTTCCCCTATTGTTTTCCTTTAACTAGCTGGGGTTAAACATCTTTGATCTGATTTATTTGCAGACCAATGGTAACATTGGTAAAAATATATATCTTACTAAGCTTCTCCAGAGACATTTGGTACGCACAAACTATTCCACGTATGAAAAGGCCCTATATATCTGATAATATTTAAGTTAAGGTGCAAAGTGGTAACAATGGATCTCTAATTAGTTTTAATTGAAAAATACTGTATCCATGCTTTCCCTCGCGGGAAGGCTTTGTCTGTCTGGGTAGTTCAATATTTGGATCTGCCACAAGATGGCAGTATAAAGTACTAACAATAAAGGTGAGCTTTGATTGGGCACAAGTCCCTACAAATAGTCTACAGCAACCTCTGTTGGGCGTCCACATGAAGTGCAGATGAGCTGCACGAAACACAAGCGTCGACGTGGCTGACGCCGGCTCACCCCTGCTCTCCCTTCCAGTCCCTCTCACTCACCCACGAGGCGACTCCTGGGGCTTTCCATCATGGGACATGATGACACTCAGCTTCCATAGTTTGCCTCAATTAATTGGATCACTACTGAGAATGGTTCCTGACAAATGCATTGCCTATTACAGCTCACTTCTTTATAACTAAACAGTGAAGGCTCTTCGTCATATATGGATGTGAGGAAAACAAGAATCCCGTTTATAAGGAAATGATTCATTTACAGTTGTGAAAGTGAAATTGCGCAGAGCAACTTTATAGAGACTCTTTTGGAAATTGCTGTCATAAACTACAAACAACCCAGGAGAGGTAAGCACCTATGTAAGGTGAACTCTCCATACTGTTTCATAATTATAGCAATATCATAAGGACTAGACTTAACACCACTCTGTGCCTAATTAAAGAGTCTCAGCTGTTACACCCCACCTGTCACATCAATGAACTGAATGGTGCGGAGGAATGTTATGAGCTAATGAAGAGACTTCTTTCTATATACGACTTAGTCACACTGTAGGTGGTTCACCTGTAACTCACATCTCTTAATATTAAACCTGGCTTGGGGTGTCAGTGAAAAAGAAATAATTGAAATCACGTACCTATATAAGACTTACCCTTCACCAAACTATGCAGCCAGTCAACAGTGCAAAGTGGTAATTCCTTACAGCTGTAAGCGCAAGCATTACCATCAATATAAGGTTTCATTACGGAACTGTTTCTTTATGAATCCTATGATTTAAGTTGATTAAGGCAAGCAGTGGAACAATTATTACCAGGACCCTTGCTGTAGATATCAGTGGTTGGCCCTCAACCAATGGGAATTGATGACTATACATGACATGTTCAGTAATTAAACACTTGCCAGATTTCACCACTGCACAGCATCGAGACACCTGTAAAACTTTTTTGCTACACGGAGGGTTCATCAGCACTCCCCTTTTCTCGTGAGGGGGAATCTGGATAGTGGAGCTAATGGGGAGAATTTTTGAGTTTAGTGGGTTTTTAAGATTTTAGGTCTTTTTGTGTTTCAGAGTATGAATTGTTGTCCGATACTGTGAGAGCGTACTACATCGGTGGTCGGGCACCCAATTGTGCCGCCTCTGATGTACCTTACGCTTTTTAACATTTTTTCATCAATAAAGTCTAACATTTTGTGCAATAGACTGTGATTGACACTCCAAATTTTTACAGTTCTGGGGACATTTCTGTGCTCACAATTTTTTAGAACCCCTCACCTCCTACCTACAGTCCTGCAGTCACCTACAGATCTCAAGCAGTTAAGCCAAAGAAGAAATGGAAGTTCTTTCCAACCCACACAATCCTGCCAGTAACCCAACCTGCCTCCACACCAACTAACCTGCTCCAGTCTGCTTGCATGTCAGCTGAACCTGATAACCCACCTGATTCTGCCAAACCTCTGCCTGCTATCCAGCCAGTGTCTCAGCCTGATGTGTTCCTGCCTGCTGCCCAGCCTGATGAGCCTCTGTCTGCTGCTCAGCCTGGTGTGTTCCTGCCTGCTGCCCAGCATGATGAGCCGCTGTCTGCTTCCCAGCCTGACGTGCCTCTATCTTCTGCCCAGCCTGACGTGCCTCTGTCTGCTGCCCAGACTGACGTGCCTCTGTCTGCTGCCCAGACTGATATATTCCTGTCTGCTGCCCAGCCTGACGTGCCTCTGTCTGCTGCCCAGCCTGATGTGTTCCTGCCTGCTGCCCAGTCTGATGAGCCTCTGTCTGCTGCCCAGCCTGACATGCCTCCGTCTGCTGCCCAGCCTGATGTGCCTCCGTCTGCTGCCCAGCCTGATGTTCCTCCGTCTGCTGCCTGGGCCTGATGTGGATCTGTCTGCTGCCCAGCCTGATGTGCCTCTGTCTGCTGCCCAGCCTGATGTGCTTCTGTCTGCTGCCCAGCCTGATGTGCCTCTGTCTGCTGCCCAGCCTGATGTGTTTCTGTCTGCTGCCAAGTCTGATGTATCCCTGTCTGCTGCCCAGCTTGATGTGTCCCTGTCTGCTGCCCAGCTTGATGTGTCCCTGTCTGCTGCCCAGCCTGATGTGCCCATGCCTGCTGCCCAGCTTGAAGTGCCCGTGCCTGCTGCCCAGCTTAAAGTGCCCTGCCTGCTGCCCAGCTTGATGTGCCCGTGCCTGCTGCCCAGCTTAATGTGCCCATGCCTGCTGTCCAGCTTGACGTGCCGGTGTCCCAATCTGAAGCCCCGGTTTCCCAGTCTGAAGTCCCGGTGTCCCAGTCTTAAGTCCCGGAGTCCCCGTCTGAAGTCCCGGAGTCCCCGTCTGAAGTCCCGGAGTCCCAGTCTCAGCCTGTCATGCCAGTGTCCGTCATCCGGCTTTCTGAGCCAGTGCCCAGCATCTGGCTCGCTGATCCGGAGCTCGTTTCCCAGCCCATTGGGCTGGGGCCTGTTACTCAGCTTGCTGAGCCGGTGCCCAGCCAGCCATTACGGTGCTTGCTGCTCGGCCTGACATTCTAGTGTCTGCCGCCCAACAGATGATCTTCTAGATGTTCTAGTGTCTGCCGCCCAGCTCGATGACCCAGAGCCTGCCGCCCAGCTTGATGATCTGGAGCCTGCCACCCAGCTCAATGACCCAGAGCCTGCCACCCAGCTCGATGACCCAGAGCCTGCCGCCCAGCTCGATTACCCAGAGCCTGCTGTCTGCCCTGAAGTGCCTGATGCCCAGCCTGAAGCCCAGCCTGAAGTGCCTGTTGCTCAGCCTGACATACCCCCATCCATTGTTCTGTTTGATGCCTTAGACTATGGACAATTACAACCAGTTGGAGCATCCGAAGGCCGCTCCTTTGGGGGCTACTGTCAGGAACTGTTCCATCCGCTGGTAATATCTGTCATTTGGCGTGCAGTACTGAGGTCCACCAGCAGGTGTCTCCTGGCAGTTTGGAACTGTCAGGAGAGCTTGTCCCTGCTGATGTTATGTCATCTTTGGGCCGCAGTACTGGCATCCACCAGAGGATGGAACCTGGCAGTGTGGAGCAGACACCACCTCCTTCAATCAGGTGTCACTTGAGACCAATCACAGGCCTATAAATACCCACAAGCACTCACATGTTTGCCTTGGTTTTGTCCTTGCGTCCTGACCTGCTAGCTTGTGATCTGATCCTGATTCTGAACCTGTTCCTGTGCCCTGAACCTGTGACCCGTGTATCTGATCCTGTCTCCCTGTCCTGATCCCTATCCTGTCCCACCTGTAACCTTGCATCCCTGCCCTGCAGTCTGTTCCATCCATCCTGTCCTGTGTTGCTTACCCCATCTGCTGATCTCCCTGTGTATGACCTTGGCCTGGCTTATGTTTATGTTTCTGGAACATCCCCTGTCCATCTGCTGATCTGCTGTGTATGACCCTGGCCTGGCTATTGTTTATGATCCTGGTATTTCCCATCTATTGTACTTATCTATCCGTTGTTATTTGTGGGTCTCTGTCTGTTGGTTGGTTATTGCACTGTGTCATATTGGAGGTGGTTGTATTTATATTATTCACGTACTTTAATAAATCATTTATATTTCACTTATACACATCTGGGTTTCCTCTGTTGCAGTCCACACAGTTCTGGTCTTATCTGATACATAACAGGGGTTAAGGTTGGGGTTTTGGGACTAGTGGGAATGGGGTTAGGGTTAAGGATTTGGGACTAGTGGGATTAGGGTTAGGGATTTGGGACTAGTGTAAGTGGGATTAGGGTTAAGGATTTGGGATGAGTGGGAGCGGGGTTTGGGATTTGGGACTAGTGGGAGTGGGATTATGGTTACGGATTTGGGACTAGTGGGAGTGGGGTTAGGGATTTGAGACTAGTGGGAGTGGGGTTAGGGATTTGAGACTAGTGGGAGCGGGATTAGGGTTAAGAGTTGGGGTTTGGGACTAGTGGGAGTGGGGTTAGGGATTTGGAAATAGTGGTAGCGGGATTAGGTTTAAGAGTTGGGGTTTTGGGACTAGTGGGAGTGGGATTAGGGTTAGGAATTTTGGACTAGTGGGAGTGGGGTTAGGGATTTGGGACTATTGTGAGCGGGATTAGGGTTAAGAGTTTGGGTTTTGGGACTAGTGGGAGTGGGATTAGGGTTAGGAATTCTGGACTAGTGGGAGTGGGATTAGGGTTAGAGTTAGGGATTTGGGACTAGTGGGAGTGGGATTAAGGTTAAGAGTTGAGGTTTTGGGACTAGTGGGAGTTGGGTTAGGGACTTGGGACTAGTGGGAGCGGGCTTAGGTATTTGGGACTAGTGGGAGCAGGGTTAGAGTTGGGGATTTAGGACTAGTGGGAGTGGGATTAGGGCTAAGAGTTGGGGTTTTGGGATTAGTGGGAGTGGGATTAGGTTTGGGGTTTTGGGACTAGTGGGAACGGGATTAGGGTTAGGGATTTGGGACTTCTGATACTTTTGCTGGCTTACTGCTGCTTGTTGAGGTTTTTCCACTCTTGAATGTGTTTTTCAGCTATCTCATTCCATGCCATTGTCCGTTTGCTGCGGGTGGCATAAGCATTCTGTAGATTCCATACTTCAGGGTAGCCCCTCAGTGTACTTATGAACTCCTCCGGTTCATAGGCTCTGTTTGCTCTGGCCACATCTTCGGGTCTGCTGTTGTGGCTGCTCTCTTTCTGCTTCCATGTTTTCTCTTCTCCTATACACCTCTACAAACTGGATTTCCTGATATTCCAGCACCCTACACTTCAGTACGATCATGTGACTTTTCCACAGCTTCAGGGCTATTTTTTGAGCACCCCAAAGATGCTCCAAAAATGCTGCTTGCATGGCTTTTCTCAACACCCCGCCAGCGCAATGCCTCAGTGTGAAAGTTCATATTTTTTACTGATCACTGTATTGGTGTCACTTATGACACTAAACAGCATTAGGGCAGTTAGTGGCACTTAGTGTTACTCCCGGATAGGTTTAGGGTACCCCCATATATTCCTTAATAAAGGTTTGACCCCTTGATCACCCCCCAGTTAACCCTTTTACTCCCTGTCACAATGTCAATAGTATAGTGTACAGATTTGGCAGGATCAGCCCTGACACCTGCCAGCACCTGCTTTTAGCCCCTCCACCCAGCCCACCCAAGTGCAGTATCAGAAGATCACTATCACTTCCAAAACACAGCACACAAAACCACAGCATTTAGCAGAGTCAGGCCTGATCCCTGCTAGCGCTAGCAGTTAATTTCTTTGAAGCGGTTCAGTCCTTTGACAACCAGGTGCTTTTTTTACCTGTGAGTCACACTAGTTACCTATAAATGTATTGGCCAAAATGTCAAATTAATGGTACACTAGTGAAGAGGCCTACAGGATGCTGAGCATGACTGATGTGAATGGGGAGTCCTCGCTGTCAGATTCAGGCACAGTATGTGAACTGGTAGAGAGTGGCACTCCGACAGATAGCTCTGACGACGGAGTAGGGGTCTGTGCTAAGGTCAGGCAAATCCGACCCTGTTCTTCTGTTGCTGAGGTGCTACAACCACATGATACTCGTATGCAGCAGAGTGTCAGTACTATTCTGGAGCACCCGTACTTCCCCCAGTCACCCATTCACTGGCCAACCCGGAATTCAGGTGGAAATGGTAGATTTAACGCCCCTTGAATTATTTGAGCTCTTTTTCAAGGAAGAGCTGTACGGATCTATTGTAGACCAAAGCAATATAAACGCTGGTCAATTTATCGCCCAAAACCCAAATTCAACCGCTTGCCAGACAATTTGGCTAGAAACATATAATGGTTCCCAAATTTTAGGAGCTTTCTGGGCCTATCCCTCAACATGGGCATTACTAAAAAGAGTGAGTTGCGGTTATATTGGTCCACTGACCAAAATCACCATATGCCTGTGTACTCTGCTGCCATGGCCAGGGCTAGATACGAGCAGATATTGTGGTTCATGCATTTTAGTGACAATGAACTCTGTCGTCCTCGGGGTGACCCTGATCATGATCGGCTCCATAAAATTCGGCCCCTCGTAAACCACTTCAACAAAAATTTGCAGCCTTGTTTATCCTTGATCAAGATGTCTGCGTTGAGTCCCTGACTACATTTTTTGGCCGTCTTGTTTTTAAACAGTTTCTTCCCAGCAAGCATGCCAGATGTGGGGTCAGGATGTATAAGCTCTGTGACAGGTCCACAGGCTATACATAGAGTTTTCTGGTTTACGAGGGAAAAGATAACAGTGTGGAGCCCACAACTGCCCAGACTAAATAGGGAGCAGTGGCAAGATTGTTTGGGACTTGGTGTCACCCTTATTCAGAAAGGGGTACCATTTATAAGTGAACAATTTTTATTCAAGCATGCCACTTTTTAGACACCTCTATCAATCACGAATGTCATGCATGTCATGTTGGGCTTCCCCCAACGGCTTACAAAGGGGGAGAGAGCCTGCTTGAGCTCCAATGAATTACTTGCAGTAAGATGTAAGGGCAAACTGAATATTTTAGTTCTGTTTTCCATTCACCCAGATAGTCAGATAGCAGTCCAAATTACTATGGCGACTGGTGTGGTTGAGAAGCTCCTCTGTGTCCATGACTACAACCTTAAAATGGAAGGGGAGGACTTCAACGACCAGATGATGGGGCCCTACTTAGTTGCCCGTAAGGCCAGATGCTGGTATAAAAAGTGTATACTTATTTCAATTGGCTCTGTAGAACGCTTATGTGCTATACAAAGCATCAGGAAGAACTGGATCCTTCCTAAAATTTCAGGAAGAGGTCATCGCAGCCCATCTGTATCCAGGAGGTGCTGTGGCCCATATTCCCAATCCAGATGCAGTGAGCCAGCTGCATGAGAGGCATTTTCCTGACGCATCATGGCAGCACACACAATGGGTTGTGACTCCGCCTCCACAACCTGATAGGACTGGTTAGCTATAAGTTTTGAAGCGGAGCCCACCGCTGCATTCTCCTTTTTTTCCTCACCTAGATGGTTGGACCGGTAAAAGCTGAAGAACCCCTTACCGCTTCGCCCCAGCTAGGTTCAAGCCTCTCCTAGTTGGAAGCCCTGGCTGTACAGTCTCTAAAAGAGCTTTATGCAAGGGAACCCCACTCTGGTGGTCTCAGGGGTTAAAAACAAACAATCCACCTGTGCCTTACAAACCTTAAAGAGGTTTTTTGGTGACATCTGCAGCGGCCTCCAGGTACTAGCTTTCCTTCCTTCTCTGCCCTCTCCTGACATGCTGTATTTCTTTATACACATCTGTGTAATGTGGGCTCCAGGTGCGCTGGGCGCTGTAGTCCCACAGCGTCTTCCTACTATGCATAGCTATGCATAGCACTGGCTCCAGGGCGCACAGGATCTGACATAGGCGGCGTTAGGGCACGCCAGATTCCAAGATGGCGCCGGACGCCGCAAATGGCCACTGCGCATGCGCGGCCGTGACGTCAGAGCCACAGCGACGGCGGTATATTTAAAAACGGAGGAATTCTGTCATTTTGCCTCTGTGAGCCCCAGAACATCACCACAGTGCTGCCTTGTGTTTGTTTTTCTGATCCCTGACACTGGTAAGTCTGGAACTCTCATCCTCTCTGCTAAAACTCTGCATTTCTATTCTCTGGGCACCTCCTGTCTTTTAAAAAAAAAAAAAAACACATACAAACTTTTTTCCTTTCAGATACACTCTATCTCCTTTTTATGGAGGCCGCTGCTCCAGCAGACCATCCACGGGCTACAAGGTAAGGGGGGACAGACATTAGGTAAGTAGTGAAGAGGAGTAAAAGAGAGCCTTGCCACTAATGCTATATTATTTTAATAGCTCTGGCAGATCATCAAGATCAACGCACTCCAAACGCAAGGACCGATCACCTTCAAAACATTCTCAGTCCAGACGAAGTCGGTCAAGAACCTCATCCCACCACCATAGAGATGAGACTTCATCCCGTCAAGCTCGCGATGACCATCGCACCCATCCTGCGGCAAACGCCTGCTGGGTTTGCGGAGCAGTAGCACTACCTGCTAAGCTAGTCTGCCAAGTCTGTTTGGATGAAGCAACCCGTGAAAAAGAAGCGGATGCAAGGGAAGCATCCAATATAATAAAAGAATCTGTGAAAGAGTCTATCATGCAAGTGGCAGCCCACGAATCCATCAGACAGGCTTCAATGGCCTCAACCTCTTATACGCCGCAAGATCTCTCCCCGTCAGCCTCCCATACTCTTCAGGAAGACTCCCCAGAAGAGGAAGAAATTCTAATGCCCACTTCATTTGATTTTGCGCTTATAGATCCCTTCGCAAAATCTGTAAAAGAGGCAATCGGTTGGGAAGAGGACAAAGAGGCACCACGCAAATTAAGAAAGTATTTTCCTAACCTGAAAAGAGACCCTGAAACCTTTCCTTTTATTGAAGAGCTAGAAGAGCTAATAAAGGATGAGTGGCAGAAACCAGATAAAAAAACCAGTCTGAACAACAGGATAGCAAAACTCTACCCATTAAGGGAACCAATGGTGAACCCTCTAATTTCAGCTCCTGTAGTAGATTCCTCACTAATGCGTTTGGCACGACATGTAACTCTCCCGATTGAGGATGCCGTTACCTTTAGGGATGTAATGGATCGAAAAATAGACCTCGATCTTAAGAAAGCCTATTCAGCAGCAGGAGGAGCATGCAGACCAGCGATCACTCTGGCAGCGGTCGGCAGAGCGATTACCTTTTGGGCAGCCAACATTGAGAAATTGTTGCTAGAGGCAGCGGATCAGGAAAAAATCATATCAGCTATGCAAGAACTTAGCCTAGCAGGAGACTTCGTGGCTGAAGCGGCCGTGGATATCATAAGATCTTCAGCAAGGGCGATGTTGGCTTCAGTAATGTCAAGGAGAGCACTCTGGTTAAAACCATGGGTCGCAGATGCGACTTCTAAGTCGACCTGGTGTAGGATTCCCTACGACGGCACCAACTTATTCGGCCCTAAACTAGACACAGCGATTTCAAAAGTTACTGGAGGGAGGTCTGGCCTCATCCCTTCCGATAGAAGGCCCAAACAAAGAAATCCACCGTTTAGACGCCAGTTGCCAGAAAGATACCGAGAGGCAAGATCTTACAAACCAGGAAGGGAATTCAAGCGAAACTGGCGAAATCCCCAGTCATCCTTTGTGAGGGTGCAAAAACCTAAAGTCCCCAATTCAGGAGAGCAGCAGAAGTCATTTTGATGGCGTGCACGCCCAACCCGCGATAGTAGGAGCGAGGTTGAGGCGATTTACTCAGACTTGGGAAAATCAAATAAGAGATGCCTGGGCGATTTCCACCATCCAGGAGGGTCACAGATGGTCATTCAAACACAAACTTCCAAAAGACCACTTCAGACTGACCAGAACACCATCTTCTATACCAAAACGAAAGATCCTGACCAGTTATATTCAAGAACTATCGCAGAAACAAGCAATCATAGAGGTTCCTCAGGAACAGAGAGGTTTAGGATTCTACTCTCCGCTTTTTCTAGTAGCAAAAAAGACGGGAGATTTGAGGCCAGTGCTAGACTTGAAAGACCTAAACGAAACAATTTCAGTCGAATCCTTCAAAATGGAGAGCCTCCAGTCCATATTACTAGCAATAGGGACAAAGGACTGGATGCTCTCGGTCGATTTGTCCGACGCCTATCTACATATTCCGGTGCACCAAACCTTTCAGAAATACCTATGCTTTGCAATAGGTCATCAGCATTTCCAGTTCCAAAGCCTTCCTTTTGGCATATCGACGGCTCCCAGGACCTTTACAAAAGTCTTACTCCCGATCATAGCTCTCCTAAGAGAAAAAGGTCTAAGGGTGTTGCACTCGACGACATCATCCTCCTGGCCGACAGCCAACAAGTTGCCCTCCAACATCGAGCAGTTCTAATTTCTACACTTCAACAGTTCAGTTGGGTAATAAATTGGGGAAAGAACAGTCTGGTTCCAACGCAAAGAATGGTCTTCTTAGGCGCAGAATTGGACACCAGTTCCAATACGGTCGGACTGCCTCAAGAGAAGATAGGCCCATTGATTCACAAAATAAAGAACCTTTTGGCGGCAGAACATCTTCCTGCCAGAATGTGTCTGAGCATCCTGGGCTCCATGTCCTCGACCTTCCTAATGATCCAGTGGTCCCAGTGGAACTCAAGGGTCTTTCAAAACGCATTCCTGTCTCAATGGAACGGGTCCTCTATGAAGCAGAGAATAATCATCAGCCAGGCAGTAAAAAGATCGGCATGGTGGTGGACACGGGTCAGCAACCTTTCACGCTGTCGTCCCATAGTTCCTCCACTACCAGAAGTGGTCACGACGGATGCCAGTCTTCAGGGATGGGGAGCACATTACCAACATCACGGAGCACAGGGACGTTGGTCTTTCCGCCCACACGGCATAGTCTCCAATGTCCTGGAACTCAGAGCCGCCTGGCAGGCTATTCTAGCATTCGGACCATACCTAGAAGGGAAAAGTGTTCTCTTACGTATAGACAATACAGTAGCGGTAAATTACATCCACAGACAAGGAGGTACCAGGAGCAAAACGCTCATGGAGGAAGTGTGTCCCATACTCGAGTGGGCTCAGATCTACCTGACGGATCTGAAGGCGATTTATGTTCCGGGTATACAAAACCAACTAGCGGACGACCTGAGCAGGAAGTTTATATCGAACAACGAGTGGTCTCTCAGTTCCCAAGCCTTTGCTCTCATCACCCACAAATGGGGAATGCCCGACATAGATCTAGCAGCAACCCCAGAGAACAACAAGTGTATTCAATTCTTAGCGAGGAACAATTATCCAACAGCAGCAGGGATCGATTGCCTTCACCACCCATGGGAATTCCACCTGGGATACATTTTTCCTCCAATTCCCCTAATAGCCAGATTTCTGGCCAGGCTGAGGAACTCGACATCCACGGTCATAGCAGTACTGCCCTTCTGGCCAAGGAGGCCTTGGTTCGCGACTATGTTACAACTGAACACAGAAGAGCCGCTTCCGCTCCCGTTGAGCCCGGAGTTACTCTCTCAGGGTCAATTCCTGCACCCAGCACCAGAACGCTTACACCTAACGGCATGGAGGTTGAAAGGGGAAGGCTGCTGGATAAGGGATGCTCACTCAGAGTAGTGGCCACACTGCAACAGGCCAGAAAAAGATCAACAAATGGCACGTACAGCAGGATCTGGGAAAGATTTACCGCATTTGCCCAGCAACATTCTTGGGATCCGTTATCCCCTTCAGTCTATAATATCCTGGAATTCTTGCAGCTAGGCCTGGAAAAGGGCCTGGGTGCGAGCACTCTTAAAGTACAAGTCTCGGCACTGTCCGCAATGATGGGAACTAGATGGGCCCTAGACCCGCTCATAGTTCAGTTCTTGAAGGCATGCATGAAGATAAGGCCGCCCAGAAAACCAGTCTTTCCAACCTGGAATTTGTCCACCGTGTTAGAAGCTCTATCAAAAAAAACATTTCTTCCCCTACAATCAGTATCTTTATGGGATCTGACGCTCAAATTATCATTTCTGATCGCAATAACGTCTGCCAAACGAGTCTCGGAGATGCACGCTCTATTAATTAAAGAACCACATCTAGTTCTCTACCCGGATAGAGTTGTTCTCAGACCATCAGAACGATTTATACCCAAAGTGACGTCTACCTTCCACTTTAACTCGGAAATCAATCTTCCAGTTTTTCTCTCTAATGAAGGACATCCACACCCCCTAGATGTCAAGTCTACCATTGTTGCCTACCTTGAAGCTACTGAACCATTCAGGAAGGTCGAAAACCTCCTAGTCATTCCGCATGGCCCTAGAAAAGGGCAAGCAGCTTCCCCTAGAACAATAGCGACCTGGTTGATTAAAATCATTAAGAGGACGTACAGTATACAATCGCTCCCAATACCGGATGGTCTAAAAGCCCACTCGACCAGAGCAGTGGCCACCTCCTGGGCAGCGTACTGCAGAGTGTCAGCGGAAACTATTTGCAAGGCAGCAACTTGGTCTTCTAAAAACACGTTCATGTCACACTACAAAATAGATCCGGCTCAATTAACCACGGTTGAGTTCGGAAGATCAATCATTCAATCTAACTCCTCTATACCTTGTACCTGAGTAAATAAAATGCTCTAAAAGCACCCACCCATGTGGCGAGTTATTTCCCATTGTGTGTGCTGCCATGATGCGTCAGGAAAACGGAGAATTGTATACTTACCTTCCGTAATTTTCCTTTCCTGACGCATTCCCATGGCAGCACACGGAATCCCACCCTTCTAAGGTGATAGTTACTAAGAATGCAGCGGTGGGCTCCTCTTCAAAACTTATAGCTAACCAGTCCTATCAGGTTGTGGAGGCGGAGTCACAACCCATTGTGTGTGCTGCCATGGGATGCGTCAGGAAAGGAAAATTACGGAAGGTAAGTATACAATTTTCCGTTTTCTTGATGTCTTTCCTGGTACCCCTACCCAACAAGCACCCCGTGTCTGTAACAAGCATGGATACAGGCATTACACCCGCTATTTTAGTCCCTCCTGTTGTGGCGAATCTGGTCTCTGCATCGGGGACTGTTTCCATCGCTACCACACACTAGTAGAGTATTAGTATAGGGTACAGCACGGCACAGTCCTAGGGCACATATTTACACAGGGTCTCAAAAGATGTTAGATGGTTATCGCATTTTGAGAGACCCTAAGCTGGAAGGCTCAATGTTATCATAAAAGTGTAAAAAACATTAACCGCTTCAGCCCTGGAAGATTTTACCCCCTTCCTGAACAGAGCACTTTTTGCAATTCGGCACTGTGTCACTTTAACTGACAATTGCGCGGTCGTGCAACGTTGCACCCAAACAAAATTGACGTCCTTTTTTTCCCACAAATAGAGCTTTCTTTTGATGGTATTTGATAACCTCTGTGGTTTTTATTTTTTGCGCTATAAACAAAAAAGAGAGACAATTTTGATAAAAAAGCAATATTTTTTACTTTTTGCTATAATAAATATCCCCCAAAAATATATAAAAAAAAAACATTTTTTCCTCAGTTTAGGCCGATATGTATTCTTCTACATATTTTTGCTAAAAAAACACCGCAATAAACGTATATTGATTGGTTTGCGCAAAAATTATAGTGTCTACAAAATAGGGGATAGTTTTATGGCATTTTTATTATTTTTTTTTTATTAGTAATGGCGGCGACCTGTAATTTTTATGGTGACTGCGACAATATGGCAGACACATCGAACACTTTTGACACTATTTTGGGACCATTGTCATTTATACAGCGATCAGTGCTATAAAATATATAAATGACATTAGCAGGGAAGGGGTTAAACATTGGTGGGATATCCAGGGGTTAAGTGTGTCCTAGGGAGTGATTCTAACTGTGGGGGGATGGGCTTCCACTCACATGACAGCGATCACTGCTCCCAATAACAGGGAGCAGTGATCTCTGTCATGTCACAAGGCAGAACGGGAAGTACCTTGTTTACATAGGCATCTCCCCGTTCTGCAGCTCCATGACACGATCGCTGGGAGACCAGCGGACATCGAGTCTGTGTGTCCTGTGGGCATGGTCACACTGTACGCAGTGGGCGCGCACCTGCTAGCCCCGCCAATTAAAGGGGACGTACAGGCACACCCATTTGCCCACTGCTGCCATTGTGCCGATGTATATCCGCGTGAAGTGGTCGGCAAGTGGTTAAAAAAAAAAAATGTTGTTTTATTGTTCTTACTGTTTTACTGGATTTTATGTTATACTGTAATGTTTTATTGTTATTGTGTTTTATTGCGTTTGCTTTGCAGGTATGTCCTACTGTTTAACTGTTCTGTTACTGTGATTTATTGTTAACCTCTGTTTGGTTTGCAGGTACGCCATTCAGCTGCAGCACTGATTTACTTATTTTGACAGCAACTGGGTTTGCACTACGTAAATCTGTAGATAAGTAAATCCGCGACTCCAGTGCTGTAGGAGGTGAATTTACCACCACAGTTAAAAAAAAAAGAGCATACATGCTGAAGCATAGGGGCAGGGGTGGACATAGGGGTGGATTCGCACTATGCTTCAGCATATATTTATATTCACTTTTCTTGGCAGAGATTTCTTCATCCACATCGATCGATGTGAATGGAGGAATCTGTAAGGTTATTTTTTTTGTACAGGTCATGGGCTGAATGAAAAAAAGCGGTGCATGCATACCCATCATTAGAAGTGGGTGGATGCAGTGCAATATTTTAATGGTGGGCATACCACCGATCAATTGGTTCTCCTTTTTCATTTAACCCACATGCTGCATGAAAAAAAGAACATTACAATATATGCCCAACAAGAACCACCGACGTACTGGTATGTTGTTGGACTTTTGAGTGGTTATACCGGAATGATGCCTGCAGGTTTAGGTATCATCTTGGTATCGTTTTTTTCAGGCGGCGGTTGGCTTTCATGTAAAAGCAATCCTAGCGGCCGCCTTCAGCCTTTCTAAGGGCGTAAATTGTTGATTTTACTCCTCACTACCTATCACAGTTTCGAAGGCCCTGAAATGTCAAGATAGCACAAATCCCCCCCAAATTACCCCATTTTGGAAAGTAGACACCCCAAGCTATTTTCTGAGAGGCATGTTGAGCCCATGGAATATTTTATATTTTGCTACAAGTTTTTTTTTTCTTTACAAAAATTTGTCGCTTAAATGATATATTGCTCAAAAATGCCATGGGCATATGTGAAATTACACCCCAAAATACATTTTGCTGCTTCTCCTGAGTATGGGGATGCCACATGTGTGAGACTTTTTGGCGGTCTAGCCCTGAAAACCAATCAACTTCAGGGTGTAAATTGTTTATTTAATTCCTCACTACCTATCACAATTTTGGAGGCTAAGAAATACCAAGATACCACAAAACTCCCCCAAATCAAATGACTTCTTTTTGGATAGTAGATACCCCAATGTATTTGCTAAGAGGCATGGTGAGTATTTTGCTCATCTCTGCTCTCAGTGACTTTGGCACTTTGACACTTGGACCTTTGTACACGATACTATTTTGTATGCTGATCTCATCTTTAAAGGACTAGTATTCTCTTACAATTGCAGGTACTGCCTCTTTTTCATCTGGCCACCCACTCAAAACAATAGACTTCAAAGCTTGTAAAGTTGCATCACTGTCGGTGTGCTGTAATGCCCCGTACACACGGTCAGACATTGATCGGACATTCCGACAACAAAATCCATGGGTTTGTTCTGACGGATGTTGGCTCAAACTTGTTTTGCATACACATGGTCGCACAAAGTTGTCGGAATTTCCGATCTCCAAGAATGCGGTCACGTACACCACGTACGACGAGATTAGAAAAGGGCAGGGCCGAACCAAGCGTGGCACCCTTTGGGCTCCTTTTGCTAATCTCGTGTTAGTAAAAGTTTGGTGAGAGACGATCCGCGCTTTTTCAGACTCGTGGTTTTCAGATCGTTTTCTGCTGTTCAGTTTGTGCTTGTGGGTTTGTATCTGCTCTTTAGTGCGTGCAGTGAGTTCGCATTTGGAGTTTTCTGTGCGATCTTGTCTGCTCGTTGCTGTTTTTCAGGTCGCTCTTCACAGGCCTTGCTGTTCTTCAGTGCGTTCTGTTACTTCGTTCTGAGCAGCCGATCATTTTCTAGCCATGTTGCGTATACGTACTCCTCGTAGAGTTCGTGCTGTGCGGGGGCTTGGTGTTGTGGTCCCTACCTTGACACAAGCCCAGTCCATGAACAGGGTGGGGAAGAGTTCATGGACCAAGAATTGGTTGCTCCAGCGTGATCAGTTCTGTCATATGCCTTTGCTCCGTGAGAATAATCCTGATGATTTCAGGAACTTTCTCAGGATGACAGACCCCGTATTTCACCGTTTGTTGGCTTTGCTGACCCCCTATATCAACAGGCAGGATACTTGCATGAGGCAAGCCATCACTCTGGAGCAGAGGCTTGTCGCCACCCTGCGGTACTTGGCGATGGGGAGAAGCCTGCAGGACCTCAAGTTCTCGACAGGCATCTCCCCCCAGGCTCTGGGGATCATTATCCCAGAGACCTGTTCTGCCATAATTCAGGTCCTGCAGAAGGCGTATATGAAGGTAAGATTTTTATCCTTTAACATCACATTTTATTGTATTTAATGTTTGATGATATATTGTATTTCTTTCCTCATTCCCTAATTACCATGATTGTAATATGCTGTGAATGTCCCCTTTGTTCTCATGCATGCTGGATTTTTATGTAATTTTTTTTTGTCCTTCATACATATTTGCCTTCAATTACCTCCCCAGCATGGTCTCCTGGCCCTATATTCACCTCATGTAGTCACTTAACAATGTATTTTATCATCTCCATAGTAGTGCTTTACCCTAAATACCCCCTAAAATGTTTTAAAATGTGATTTGTGCTTGAAATTCAGGTAGAGTGCCAGAGGCTTTTTTTGGGGTCCCCAAATCAGTTGGAACCCTCCCTCCCCCCAACCACTAAGTCAGCTGATACCAATTCCCTATCTATCCTCAATCATCTATCTGCTGACTTTGCCAAACCCATACACACTATACCCATCTCTTTTGTGCTCAGATGTATGGACGAATTCCCCAAAGCATGTAGTGCAAGGGCCTGCCTGTATACTTTCAAATGGTACTGTTTAAAGTTTTTGTATCCTATTATTATCTTGATAGGTAATAGCAGAATTTCCAAATGTGCTCAAATGTGTACAGTGTATATTTATATCTTTGTATTATGACACATCTTACCTGTCCAGTGGGCTGTCAATAGTGTAACTAAGGAGGGGCTGGCCAAAGTAACACACATTATTTAGGCATTCATCTCTCAATGAAGTGGAGAGGGTTACCTGTCCAAGAGCTCCCCCCTATAATGTTAGAAATGGCCCATGAGAGGGGGGAGGGGGAATCTGATAGGTGTACCTTTTACCTTGGTCTTTAAAAACTCCCTCAAATAAATGTTATCTTGATGTTGGCCAAGAATGTTTGTGTCTAATCTGCTTTCCCTGTTTATGTCTTCGTTGCGGATGAAGCGTTTGCGCTGGGGGACCATCTTATGCGGCCATTCCCGATGAGGACCCTCACCCCGGACCAGAGGGTTTTTAATTACTGGCTGGCCAGAGCCAGAAGAGTGGTGGAGAACATGTTTGGAATCATGGCCAGCCGGTTCCGCATATTTCTTACACCCATACACATCGCGGAGTACAAACTGAATCATATCATCCTGGCGTGCTGTGTTCTACACAACTTTTTACGGCAACATTCTGCCAACTATGCTGGCTCAGTTGGGCCTGAGGCCGGAATTCCGAATGAACAAACCCTGACGGTGCTTGAAAGTGACCGTCCTGGCTTGTCCCCCCGAGTGCCCGTGAGGTCCGTCTTGGGTACCTTGAATACTTTGCGGGTAGGGGGGCCATCAATATGCCAGACAATGTCTGAAACCTTTTTCAAATAAAAAATCATTTTAACTACTAAAATCTTTGGTGAAATTTACTGTAGAAAAAAAAAGTAGAAATGTCCATTTAGATTTAAGATAAAACAGGCATGTTTAAAACCAACAAGAAAGACACAAATCTTGAACTTACATAGTTCACATTTGGTAGAACTTGAAGGTAATATCAGACATGAGTATTTACAAACTGTGTTTGATATTGCGTTCAGATGGGGTGAAGTCACCCCAGGAAAAGCCAAATTTTGAAGATGCACATAAATTGACGAATGTCAACATGTGCTAGCTGCCATCACGGGGGATCAAGGGACGTGTTTTGTGGGTGCAACCCCTTGCTCACAGCTACTTTATTATTGAGGAAGGGGTTGCACCCCCAAAATGCCTAAATTGATCTCCCGTGATGGCAGATAGTACAGCACATGTTGACACACTGTGTGCATCTTCAAAATTTGGCTTTTCGCAAATATGTCAAAAAATTGTATACATTTTTAGATCACAAAAAGCACAAAAAAACAAAGGGATTTAGATGGGTTTTAAACTCTCCCTAAAACATCAATGATGTTCTTAATTTTTTTTTTTAACATCATTGATGTTTTTCTGGATGTTTTCCAAGTCCCTATTACACCCCATGATCTCCCCGATCAGGATCTGTGCACTTTCAGAGGTGAAATGATCTGGATCCACACCATCACGATCACCTAAAAAGATAGAAACAAAAACACAGTATGTATTATAAATATGCCGGCATCCATCTCTTACGTGAACCTGTGGTCGCAGACATTCACCTGATGTGGTGACAATTTCCACCACGTCTCCTTCCTCCTCCTCCTCCTGTTGTGTTTGTGGAACTTTCCCTTCTTCCTGAGGTGGGGGGTCTGTGGTCTCCTCGGATGAGGGGTGTCCTCCGAGTCTTTTATCCCCTATGTAAAAAAATATAGGTATACTTAGCACACAGATATTTGATGGCAGAACTATAAATATGAAACATTGCTTGGAAGTGGGGTACAATTGTCTGTTTTGGCAGAGTTCCAAGATGTTTTTGTCCTTTGTCAAAGCTTGAATACTTACCTGTTTTGTACAAGCTTCACAGATGGAGTCACCCCTATAGTATCCACTGGAGCACCTGCGTGGGACCCCCTAATAAAAAGGGTGTTCTGGGGTCCCACACTAGTGCTCCAGCGTCCAGATGTGTAAACTGCTGCTGAGTGTCCGCTCCTTACACAGAATCTAGTTTGCATTTCATTCTAGTTACAAACCCATCTACATAACCAAATTATTTTCTGACAAGTAGGCCATAAAAAATGTTTTCAGATGCATATGGCCAAAACAATGGTGTTTGAGGCCGAACGAACAATGTTTCATACGAATGAATAATGTGCCCATGAACATGAAAGTTGCCATTTTAAACTGTACAACAGTAAAAAAAAGCACATGGAGCAGCACGAACGTAATAAACATAAAGAATAGGAACACAGGACAACTACTTACTTTTTTGCAGCACTCTCCTGATCCTTCTGTACTGCTCGCGTTCCCTTAATTTGAGGTCCGACCACTGCTTCCTGAGCTGATCCTTGGATCGCCGTACCCCGAAATTCCGGTGCAGACTCTTGACCACTTTCGCTATGATCTTGGCCTTTCTGACATTGAGGTTGGGGTAAGGTCCATACTTCCCGTCATAGTCGGCCTTCTTCAGTATGTCGACCATCTCCAACATCTCCCCAAAGGACATATTTGATGCCTTAAATCGTCTCTTCCGGGATCGGGATGTTTCTGCCTCCGGGCTTTCCTCCTCCTCCTCCTCGTTGCTGTAATTATCAGACACCTGCTGTGTCTCCGCCATGTGCTCTTCCCCCACTGCCCCGAACGAGAAGGGGCGGGGAATAGACTAGAAAGAATGTCAGGGGCGGGCGGAGTTTCACGCATGCGCAGTGTCTACAAAGTGTAACATGCGTGCGTAGTACGTACGATCTGTGAGCGGAGGAAGGAGTAACAGAGGCGCTGATCGTGATAGTGAAGGTAAGATTTAACATCGGGCCTATACTGCTTCTAGTTTGAGGCCTGTATTTGCACAAGTTTAGAAGACTTTAGGCTGACATTAGGGTTTGTCTTGTGTTGTGTCTTGCAGTTAAAATGGATATCTTGAAGGATCATGACTTTATGCCAATCTTCATTGATATGTTCAGGGAGCTGAATTGTCTATGGCAGATAAACCACCCTGAATATAAGAACCAAACAAAGAGGAAGGCAGCGCTGGATAATTTGCTGCAATTTGTGAAGTCGGTGATCCCCATGGCAGTCATTACCTATTTGAAGATCCTAATTGGTGGCCTGAGGAGCACTTATCTAAGGGAGTGCAAGAAGGTCCAGGATTCCCAGAGATTAGGAGCTGCAGATGACATTTATGTCCCCAGGCTGTGGTACTATGACAGACTGCATTTTCTGGCAGGCCAGACTGAACCCAGGCCAGCACTCTCCACTCTTCCTTCCCCCCCAGCTGAGGCTTCTGATGCCCAACCTGGGCCTTCCAGGCAGCAACATGTGGAGGAGCCCAGCTTGAGCCAGGTATAGCATTCTTCTAAAGATTTCTGGTTGTCCAATCAATGATGTTAAATAGATGTTAGTTTGGAGTACTAATTTAGGATTGTGATTGATGAAGCAAAAACTAAAACCATGTCCCTTTTTCATACACAGGGAAGTCTCAGCCAGGAGGTGGCCGGGCCAAGCAGGCTGCCTGATACCCAGGTCCCTCCCCTACACCTTCAAAGACAAAGCGGCAGGAAGAGGAGTAACCTGGAGGAGGCTGCCATAGGCCTATTTTGGAAGGCTACTGAGGGCCTCAGAACATCCCACACTGTGGAGGAGGACTTTTCTGCCATAACTGCCTGCAAAATGATGCAGATGGAGGAGGGCCAATGACTCCTATGTGAGTTCTTAATTTTGGAAGCTCTAAATAAGGGGTTGAGGGGCCAAATCACATGTGCAACCCACATTTGTCACCTCACCCATAGTCCTCCTCCTCCTCCAGGTCCTACTCCACCTCCTCCTCCTCCTCCAGGTCCTACTCCTCCTCCTGCCACATCTCCAACACCAGAGCCACAGCCGGGAAGGAAGCGTGGAAGGAAGACCAGAGAGTGATGGCCTGGGTTCAGTCTGGCCTGGCAAAATATGCAGCCTCTTGTAGTACCACAGCCTGGGAACATACATGTCATCTGCTGCTTTCATGATCTCTTGGACTTCTGGACCAGACTGCACTCCCTTATATATGGACTCCTCAGGCCACCAATTTTGCTGTAAAATAATTGATGTCTGCCCTGGGGGCCAAAGGCTTCGCCAATTTATGATGTTTATCCAGCGTTGCCTCCCTCTTTGTTTGGTTCTGAGACCTTAATAAGGGCATTTTTGGTTCAATTATACTTGCCTATGTGTGTTTCCCTTCAAAAAGGACAGTTTGTTTGTGAGGAGGCAGGTACATTGAAAAAATACAATGTGAAATTAACAAGAGAGACCAACACCAAACAAACAATCTCCTTGAGATTAAATAATACAAGATAATAATGGTGTTGTGGTAACTTGACACACAAAAATATTCTGGAGTAAAAAAAAACATCAGCCTTGAAACAAATACAAACCCCAAAAAAAAAAAAACACATCAGCCTTGAAAAAAATACAAAACAAAAAAAAAGATTTTTGGTCAGATATGACAAATCAAAATAAATTGAGGGAATCACGATAAATAATAAAGAAAGAAGTTTGTGAGAAGTCTGTGTGAATATGAGCAGCAAAACTACTTCATTCTTCTAGCATTATAAAGAAAAACAGAGTGCGCTGTATTAAACTATTTTAAACATTGCAGCCTGACGAAAGTGCTCTATCCATTCCGAACACTAATTTTACCATACCGAGCTGTTCCGTCTCGGAATTTCTTCTGAGCATGCGTGGCACTTTGTGCGTCAGAATTGTCCACACACGGTCGGAATTGACGAGATCGGATTTTGTTGTCGGAAAATTTTATAGCCTGCTCTCAAACTTTGTGTGTCGGAAAATCCAATGGAAAAAGTCCGATGGAGCCCACACACGGTCGACAATTTCCGACAAGTTGATGTAGTCGCTGATCTGTGACATTAAGATAGTTCGCTTGATTGATATCGGCAAAGAAATTTTGTTCCTGTTGCAGCAGACAATTTGTATGATGCTCATGCTCACCTCCAGGTGCCACATTATCCGATGTAGCTCTGTTCAGGGTATCACTGATATACATTTCACATCCTGGGTTGTAGACAACATTTATTGTAATGCTGCAGCGCAAGCATCATGCTCTACAAACGCTTGGGAGCACACAAAAGGGCCTTCTTGAATATGGCTATCAGAGGTTTGTGATCATTTTAAGCTGTAATGTAATCCCGTCCATAAAGATAATGATGGAAATGCTGGCAAGCAAGTACAATACTTAAACATTCCTTCTCGATTTTAGCATAATTTTGCTCAGCTGATGAAAGAGCTCTGGACGCATATGCAATTGGCTGGCCTTCCTGCAAAAGGCAACAACCTAGGCCATTTTTACTGGAGTCACTTTGTATCGTAACAGGCTTCGCGACATCATGACCGAGTGTTTTATATCCTCTACTGCCTGTTCATGCTTGCCTGTGCAGTGCCAAACTGCATCTTTGTCCAGAAGTCGCCTTTTGGCTCACACACCTCAGATAAATGTGGCAGGAATTTCGCTAGGTATGTAACAAAGCCAATAAATCTCTGTACCGCTTTGGCATCAGCAGACTGTGGCATGTCTACAATGGCTTTAATCTTATCCAGGTCAGCTTTTAAGCCTTGTGAAGACAAGATATGTCCATGGAAACTGACTTCTTTCACCTTGAACTGCAATTTCTTTACACTAAACCTCAGCATCACCTGCCTACAACGATCCAGTATCGCTATTAGCTTTTCATCATGGTCATGCTCAGCTTCCTCATCTGTATTACCGCAGCCAACTAAAAGAATGTCATCAACTATTTGCTCAGTTCCGTGAAGTCCACCCAATAGTTCATGCTGCTTTCGCTGGTATACCTCAGGTGCTACAGAGACTCCAAATGGTAGTTTGAGACATCTCCCAGCCTGGCCATTTCTCTTCAGGATTATACTGAGCTTGAGGTGATACCAGCATCTGTTTGTGTTACTTGGAGAGTCCAGAAAGTGGTCATGTAGCTGCTCTTGTCATCCCGTTTGCACTGTAAAAAGGCATCCCTAGCATGAACAAGTGTGAAGACACGTGCTTTGGGTTGTTTGGGTTGCAAAATATCATCGTATGTTGCCATTAAGTAGTGTGACCATTTCAGGGCCATATTCAGAAACTTGGGATCAATGCATGTTCTGATCTTCTCAGGCTTTCTGATAACAACCATGTTGCTGATCCAAACTGTAGGCTCTGATACTGAAGTTAGATGTCATTCAGCTTCATATTTATCTAGTTGAGCTTTAACCTGTGGCTTAATGGTGATAGGCATATTGTGTGGGGCACATTGTACAGATTGAATGGTAGGATCAAGTTCAAAATGAACCTCTCCTGGAACATAGATTATTGGGCCCACAAACACATCACTGTAGAGATGAATAATTTGCTGTTTTGTCAGTGTCCTAGTGTCAGGGAAATTCTAAGCTTCTCCCTATAAGCATATAATTTCTTTGCGCTTAAAAGCACAAATACAGCCCTCTTATATAATGCTGGGAAAGCGCGCTCATTTATCTCTCCAAGTAACACAAACAGATGCTGGTATCACCTCAAGCTCAGTATAATCCTGAAGAGAAATGGCCAGGCTGCCTTTATTTATATTAAACACATGGATAACAAAAGAGGGTGCTGGCTTCAGAATCAGCCAATCAGACACTTATATTAATTCAAAAGAACCAATAACACACATGCATATATTCAAATAGAAATACAGTAGTGACGTGTGCAAACAGTCGTGTGCAAAACCATGCGGCGAGCACATGGTTCTGAACACGACCGTGTGCACATTCCCACTGCTACCAATGATGTGAGCCATACTATATTATGGCCCAGTGGGCCATAATTTTGTATGGTTATGCTATGGTTCCCAAGTACACAGATCTGCTTACTTAGGAGTTTAAATTCGATCGCCAAGGAGTGGCCAATCCCTTGGTGAGGCATAAACAAACATCCTTAAAAGAGCAAAACAGATCTGCCGTGTCCACGGGAAGGTTTCCGCATACAATGGTCTTCCACCAGTATCTGTATGTGCGAATACCCTCGCGTGAGCGTGTTACAACAAAACTGACACTGGGAAGCATCTGACAAAATACATTAAAAAAAATTTCCACAACAGCTCCTCCTCTGTGTTATATGCTCCCATGTGTCCCTTGATGAATCTTAATCTTCTTCTTACACCTGGAAACGAATCAGTCCTTACAGTCCATAAAAAAGGAAAACGGCTTGACATGCAGACTCTGTTCTTCAGGAAGGATGACTTATAGGGAGTATAGTAATCGCCGGTCGGTCTGGGATCCTATGTGTTTTGTACCTGAGCTGAGCTTTGGGGCGTCTCATCTTGGTAAGGAAGATGTCATCTGCTCAGGCTCTGTTCACTCGTCCAATCAGGCAACAGAAGCACCTCATCATGAGATATAGAAGGAATAGAGATAAAGTTGTTTTTATCTCTATTCCGTCTATATTTTCCGATGGAAAATAAAAAATCCCCCAAGTTTCCCAAACCCTTAAAAGTATTCCAACCTTCACCGAGCTATAGCTCTGGCTTTGCCTTGCAGGGATCTAAACCTTATCCATATGGGCCTGAACTTTGTCACTAGTATCCCCGATGCAGGTATAACAATCTTTACTTATGAGTTCCCAGAAACTCCCCTTGGACTGTGGGAACTTCCTTGTAGCTTCAATAGTTAAATGAAACATTCCATCCTCAATGGATGGGAAATTGTTCAATCGTTTCATAAGCTCAATCCCCCACCGTGTATAAGCAATTCCCTGACATTTTTACCTTCTCTCGCGCCATCAGATCCTCGTGATCGGCCGTGACATAAGATGCTCGGACGAGTTTCACCAGCACACAAGAACCTCTTGCCTTAGGGGAATTACCTTATAAGCTGTAGATCCGCATTAATACCAAACAAAAGTTGAAGCACACTTGTGGGCTACCTAGTTGTCCCGATATCAAAGCTGGCAAGAACCAGAGCTATTGTTAAAATTATAATTAATTTTACCCTTTAGAAATGTATCGTTAAATTCTATTGACAAGTGTCTGTTTGGATTTTACTAGGTTGTCAAAACTCCTCACACCAATATGAACATCACATATAGCATGTACCGCTGTCATCGCTGGGGCACTAGAGCTCGGTGGAGACTCAGAGGAGACCCCACCATGTGTCCTGTTCGCTTTCTTAGCTAGTTGAAAAATACACTTTAAAAAAATAAATAAACAAAAATACTCCTCATCCTTTGGTGTAGTTGAGCAGCTGCTTGCAGTGGCTGGCCTGGTCTTGTCCCTCAAGCTTCTTTAGAATGACCCAGTCACCTGGTTAGAAAGAATGTAAACTGGTTATTGTGTCAGGGTCCAGGAGGGACTCATGAACCCTGTGGTGGACCTTTTAATGTTCATGTTACAGTGACTGCACCTACCCCATATCAGCTGATAATGTTGACAGCTGCTGAGGAAAGTACAACCCTGGTTTTGGTTGCCCTCCGAACAAACCTCATATGGCAATAACCCAGACATGTGGGAATGACTGTGGTCACTGCATCTTACCATCTGGGGTGTAATACCTGGAACCATTGAAAAAAAAGGTTCCTATGGGAGCGTCCTTCACCAGACTGCTGATTCAAATTCCACCAAAGGAAAAAAGTCGTGGAACCTGTCGTTCCTACTAGGTCACAAACTTGGCTAGAATTAGAGCGGTTAGTATTATTGGTTTGAAAACTTGTCATTCTCACCACTATCATCCCCCCCTTTTTTTTCTCCTCATTACAAACTGGAGGAAGACATGCAGGGTTTAGTTTGGTGCAGCAAAAGAAACAATGAAACAGTGAAATAGCCTATGATACTTTTACCTTCTTATACACCTGCTTTCTATGTACTTACACTTTCAGAAACTCCTTGGACCTGAAAATACACTTATAAACAAAAGTTATTACTCTATCCTTCATGTTTAACCTGGAAAGAATGGTAAACAATACAACATTCGTGTACATTGGTAAATTATCACTGACATTCCTCAAAACCGATAATAACTAAACTCTCTGTAACCCTTACTTTCACGTTCTAACTAAAATACAACACCCGCGACACGTAAGAGGGCTGTCGCGGTAGGTTCAAACATGAGAAGACTAAAACATGATACAAACATTTAGATACAAATGTGGGGGAGATATTTCACAGTTCCCAAAACAAAAATGAAGAAAACAAAACAACCAGATGGAATGCTGCCTTCACTCTTTTAGCGATAGAAAAAAATACAATGGGAAAGACACAAGAGCATCTCGGAATCTTGTATGGACCTGAGAAACAAAGTCCAAAAACAGGCATGATCATTTTTAAACACACAAACGTGTACTACACATCCATCAACTCACTCATTACAGATTTCTGAAGCCACAGCTGAACACTTTCCAAGGTATTTTTATTCTGGGGTCTCGTACCTCCAGACATCAAACATACCTTCCAAAGAAATACACCTTACTGTATCCTCTGACCATATATGTCAATCCTTAAGGGGTCTAATGGCCTTAGCCCCATACTCAGATTTCATGTGTTGTGCAGCTGTCTGACTGGGGTGCATGGACGACCCATTGCCCATGATGATTCGAAATGCTTTTTTGGAGGACTCGACGTCCAGAGAACCCTGCGCTTTACTTTCGGAGCGGTTATTGTTTGCGCCTTTATCACTATAACCGACTCCCGCTTCCTGATTATTGTACACGGCCTGAGTGAGGCTGCTATCAATATCAATGAACGGGAAGAGGGAGGCGGAGGGGAAGCCTTGAATAGCTTCAATGTTATGTCTATCAAGACATTAAAAAATCTATGGGTAACATCATCAACAATGTAAAAAACTTTTGTCCAGGAGAGGGTGGAATAAACCCCCATATTGCAAATGGGAGGGAATCCCCCTTGACTCACATATCCCCTGGGAAGTCAAACCACAAGTTTTGAGAATGAAATACCACACAACAGTGCAACAAAAGCCAAGACTAAAACTCCTGTAAAAAGATGGCTCAAAGAGGTGAACCAAAGCCCCCCTCCTCCTCTGCAGGCTATACAATACAAGCCTCAAAACAATTAATTGCCCTCTGAGAAACTCACAAACATTTAAAAATAAAAATAACACACACCACTAAAAGTACAAAACTCAGTCTAAAGCTAGTAAATCCAATGCAAAGTAGAGCAGTTTCACTGAAAAATATGTAAAAAGTACAACAACAGAAAAGACTGAATTCACTTAAAAGGAAACGGTGCCTTAAACTGCGCATCTACAAACCAATATAGCAATTTCACCCAAAACACAGAGGACACAAAATGGCAGCTGGAACAAACGATAACAAAACATGGCCACATGGTGACTGCACGATTGGAAAATGGCCAACAAAAGCCAGGCCACAACAAAATGGCGCCATTAACATATGAAATTTAGTTGTTGATCCCACCAAAATCGAGATTTCTTAATGAGAAACATAAACTTCTCCCCACAAAATTACACATTTGAGATACCAAATGAACACTTACAAACATTTCATTCTACATACCACTAGGGACCTTGGAAGGCCTCAAACACAGGCTCTCCAACCAAACAACATATCCGAAAAAGCCAAAAGTTACATAAAACATAAAATGGTAGTTGCAACAAACAAACATCGAGCCACCAAGCCACGGCCACATGGCGACCACAAAATGGCTGATGACAAAAGGGCCACACTAAAACACCAACACATGAAATGCAATTGTTGATCCTGCCAAAATCAGACTTCTTCACTAGAATTTTTCTCCACAAAGACTGACTACACAATTGAGAATGCACACTTAACCATAAGCACACACTTTAGGCTACATCAACCAGGGCCCATAGGAACACATGCTTTTCAATGAAACAATAACGCCACATAAACCACAAAATAACATGGCTCAAACCTACACTCTTTTCTCAAACAAAGTCCAATACTTGGCTCTGAAAGTTGGAAGGTCAACAGATACCCAGGACCATCAATGCTGTTTGCATGCTTGATCCTTTCATCTCAAAACAAAAGAACTCCCCCTTGCTCCACATGGGTTACTTGAATATGCAGCAGCCATTTTCAAAAGCAACTTAAAGACAAACCCTTTACTTGTTACACTTATGGGGAAATGTGCCTTGGTCCCATACAAAGGGAAAAATCACAATTCATCCATTTCTATTTCTCATATACATCACAAACATATTACACAGCATACAGTTACACAGTCTGCTCAGACACACACAGCATTCACTTTAGGTTTGTATTAAATGGGACCTATAGAGGATTTAAATATAGGTGCTTCCCCAATTAATAGACCTACTTACAATGACAAAAATATAACCTACAATAAAAGTCCCATCATTATACAGAAAGTGACAAAAAAACATAAGGTTCTTTGCCTGGCAGCTCTTACCTCATTCAGTGCACAGAGAATCAAGATCCCAAACACAGAACAGCAAAAATGTTCAAAAAACTTGAAGTATGGTTGTCTTACCATAGGCCGGCCTTTGCTGGTCTGGTTTTGGAGGTCTCTTCCCCCTCAAGGTCCGCTGAATTAGGAAGATCTGTTGGCCTCCTTTCTGGCCCGCCATGAATGTCAGGGAAATTCTAAGCTTCTCCCTATAAGCATATAATTTCTTTGTGCTTAAAAGTACAAATACAGCCCTCTTATATAAAGCCGGGAAAGTGTGCTGGTATCACCTCAAGCTCAGTATAATCGTAAAGAGAAATGGCCAGGCTGCCTTTTTTATACTAAACACATGGATAACAAGAGGGTGCTGGCTTCAGAATCAGCCAGATACTTGTATTCATTCAAAAGAACCAATCACACACATGCATATACTCAAATAGAAATACAGTAGCGATGTGTGCAAACGGTCGTGTGCAAAACCGACCACGCCAAGCACATGGTTCTGAACATGACCGTGTGCACATTCCCACTTCTACCAATGATGCGAGCCATACTATATTATGTCTCCGTGGGCCATAATTTTGTATGGTTATGCTATGGTTCCCAAGTACGCAGATCTGCTTACTTAAGAGTTTAAATGCGATCCCCAAGGAGTGGCCAGTCCCTTGGTGAGGCATAAACAAACATACTTAAAAGAGCAAACAGATCTGCCATGTCCACGGGAAGGTTTCCGCATCCAATGATCTTCCACCAGCATCTGTATGTGCGAATACCCTCGCATGAGCGTGTGACAGCAAAACAGACAATGGGGGGCATCAGACAACATACATTAATAAAACTTTCCACAACACTAGTCAGAGATTTTGCAGGCTGATTATCAACATTGTGTAGCTCAACAGGAATGGTGAATTGCATCAGTCCAAAGCGCTCACATGTTGAACCCAATAATTGCAGTTTCTGATCGGCTTCAACAATCTCAAAGTTCAGTTTGTGTATACGTATGCCGCATTCTGTTTGGAGAACCCCCAATGATTCCATTAGTTCCCCTGAATACAACTTTAGTTTGGTGCTACTAGGCTGAAGGACTGCTCTGGGTGCCAGTTTAATTTTGCCCTTTAAACTCATGACATCACACAATGCACCTGAGTTCAGCTGGCAGGGTTAGATTATATTGTTTAATCTGAGGTTTACAAACCATTTTATGCCCCTTGTGTTTACAGCACCAATGCATTTTGAGGAGTAAACCAGTAAATCAGTGCTAAGCAGGTGTGTATCCTCCGGATTTGACATTTGCTCAATTGTGTGCAGCTTCCTTGCTTCCATTTTACTGGAGAGACACACTCTTGCAAAGTGATTTGGTTTACCACATGCAGTACACCTTTCTTTCTCTTGCATGCACATTGCTGCAATACTTGCATGATGCAGGCTTCCTCCCTGGTGAATTGTGTAGGTGACCCTTGTGCTGAAACTTGTGCTGGTGGTTCTTGAAGCTTTGCTGTTGTTTAGAGGCTGCATTGATATTGTCAATCAGTGTATCCTGCTCCATAGCTATCATATGTTTGTCAGTAAGTTCTGTGGTACAACATATCTCAATTGCTATTTGTAGGTCTAAATCATGTTTCCTCAATAGGTGTGCTTTCACTGGTTATACACAGAACTGTATTATCACAAATAAGTTCATCTCTCAGAGAGCCATACTCACAGTTTGCAGCTTTTTCTCTTAGCCATGTAACAAACCAGTCTATTGATTCAGTCTATATGACATTTTTAGAGGGCCTGAAGAAAGCTTCCAATGCATCCAGAATGGCTTTAGTGTCACTCTTTTGCTCCTCTGTGAGGTTCAGATTATGCTTGTAAACATGGAGATATTCACTGCCCATCACCCTCCTCAGTGTGGCTTCTTGCACTGCTGCAGGCTTTTCATTTAACCCTGTGGCTATCGAGTAATCCTCAAACACAGCCCTGAAGTTTTCCCAGTTACTGCTGATATCCCCACTCACTCTCATTGCGTCAGGCAGTGGAATGCTGTTAGCTGCCATGATGCCTTTTTCCTTGCTTCAAATGCTCATCTTCCAGGACAGAAGTGCAATTGCTAGAGGAGGCGCAATCAGTTCTAAGGACTCTCACATCAAGGCTAGCAGGCATCAAATGTGTAGAAAGTGCGCAGATCCAGATACATCTGACACCATGTTTCATGTGCTGTAAGTAAAGACAGCACAAGCCATTACTGCACAGAAGCCATGTTCATTTAATAATACCCAGCAGGAACAGGAAACACCACACAGGAAGTAAGTACAACAGAGATGCATAATAGAGTTGCAAATAAACATAACATCCATAACAACTTCCTTCACAGCTCTGATGGTGGGTGCGATTGAATACATCCTAAATGTCATTCAATCCTGCCCAGTCACACCTACAGGAAGAGTCCAAATCTCCCAAGTACCACCTCACAGATCGCAGCATTATTCAAGAAGGAAATACCTTCATACACAGCCTGTTCTGAAAGCTAGCTGTGCTGGGCAACATGGAGCAACAATTAGAATTAAATGGAGCAACAATTAGAATTAAATCTTGCCCAGTTAAATATGCTGTCCAGTGTGAACAGGGAGAGTCTCACCCATCAGATCCTGCCCTCCCAGAGCACTGCTCTCTGTGAAGTGATTAATTTACATATGAAGAAAACACCTTCATAATAATCTCCCATAATCCTTCCTCTGTAGTCTTACAGCAGGCCATTATTCTTTGGCATGCTGCAAGACAGGAATGATGCAGGAGGAGGTATTTACACATTTACACTTTTCACTACCCACGTGAAACACCCACAGCCATAAACACCCATGGTAACCCTAGGACCCACCCACATCAACTCCCCGAACTGGTACAAGTGACTCCCATAGCCTGCCCTGGAGCTACAGAGGCTCAAGGAGGGGGGGAGAAGATGCCCTGGGCAGAAAAACTTACTGTGGGAAGGGGTTGCAGGTTATGTGCTGTCAGTGTGCTGCTACAAATGTTCTGGGCAACAAGTATACTGTGACTACCGTCGGCCATGCAACAATGCTTCCACCCCCCTTGTACCAGCCCTGCCTTTGAGCCTCTGTAGCTTCAGGGCAGGCTATGGGAATCACTTGTAACAGTTCTGGGAGTTGATGTGGGTGGGTCCTAGGGTTACTGTGGGTGTTTATGGGCCTTCATGTGGGTAGTGAAAAGTGTAAATGTGTAAATACCTCCTCCTGATTCATTCCTGTCTAGCAGCATGCTTGCAACAATGTGTCGAGTGCGCTCCTGCACCCAGCACAAGCCTAGGACCCAGCCTGCACTTCCCTGTCAGGCGGAGCCACGGAGTAATCTCCACCTGACAGGCGCTTCAGAATCCCAGTGGATGAGACATGATGTCACTAAGAGGCGGGAAGAGAGAGGACCGTAGAGAGTTGCCGGGCAGCGCAGTTAGTGTGTGACCTAGAGGAGGAACCAACCAGGAAGTGCATCAAAAAAGTATGCAGATGAACATCTACAGTCTGCAAATGAATCGGCTAACTCTGGGCGGAGGGGAGAGGTGAGATTAATTAATTATCAATGGTATCAGTAATATGCAGCATGAAGGGGGTTAATGTATTACCACTGGTCACTAATGCATTAATGACCAATGTCAGTTATTAACCCCTTTGTGCTGCATTAGTGGCACCAGAATCAGTGTTCATTAACCTTTTTATGCTGCAGCATGAAGAGGTTTAAAAACACTGAGACCACTGCCACTAATGCAGCACAAAGGGTGAATTAGTGACCAGTGGCAATACATTAACCCCCTTCATACTGAATATTACTGGTACCATTGGTAACCACTTGCCAACCCACCGCAGTACATATACTGTGAGCGGGCTGCAGCTACAGGCACAGCAGTGTACTCATACATCGCTGCCTGTTTCAGGTGCATGCCCTTCCCGGTCAACTCCCCTGTGATTTGACACAGCGAGAATCTGTCAGCAGATCCCAGCCAATGATTCACAGCCAGGACCTGCTAAGCGGCTGTGTCCAAGCACAGTCCTCTGTACTGAGGGAATGATTGCTTTGTTTCGTCTCCCTACAAAGCAGAGAAAATAAACAAATCAATCTGTTAAAAAGCAGTACACACTGGGGGGTGGGTGGCCTGACACAGCATGGAGTAGGACGCATTTACACCATTGATCCTCAATGCCAGTTAATCCTGTGAGTCAGCGGCATTCTGTTTGACCATAACTTACCTGGGAAAGTACCTCCAACTTCCCACATTATGTCCACGTCAAAAGTTCAAAAAGTCACCGCACCTATACTAGAACAATACCGCCGGAAAGACAGAGACAATCCGGAAGAAGATGGCGGCGCCGTGAAGGATGGGCAGGACCCGGTAGGAGGGGACACTGACAGACTGCTGGAAGCGATCACATTCTGCTGGACCTCGATGACCGCACAAATTGAGGAGGTCAAGGTAGATATTTCAATTATCTGACAGGACTTCCAGAAACTCAGCAACCGGGTCAAGACTGCTGAGACTCGACTGAGTACAGTAGAGGATGCCATCCTGCCATTAAAATCAGGGTCTGATCACATGCAACTGCAGACCAACCAGCTGCTGACCAAACAGGACAATACGGAGAACAGGCTCAGGAGGTGTAATATATGCTTTATTGGTCTCCCTGAGGGTGCAGAAGTTAAAGACCCGACCACGTTCCTCACCTCTTATGGCAGAGAGGCTTTCTCCCCCATGATGGGGGTTGAGAGGGCACACCGCATGCCGGGCAAACCCCCCCTCAGGGGGCTCCCCCCCGTATGTTCATAGCTAAATTCCAGGGAGAAGGGCAATATTCCCCTTGGGAATGTCAAGGTGGCCATCTTTCCTGACCTTTCTGCGGGGGTCCAGCGTCCTCACCAGAGCTTCATGGAAGCTAAACGCTGGCTGAGAATCCACAATCATAAGTACTCCATGCTGTTCCCTGCGCGTCTCAGGGTGGAAGGGGACGGCCTCTTTTTTGAAGATCTCGAGGAAGTAATTACCTGGTTAGAACACCGAGGATTCCCTGGGAGAGCGGCAGAATAATTGATTTACATGCAAATCTTGACCTGCTGTCTAACTGCATCCACAGTGGTCTTAACTATGTGATGTCTCCACTGACCCCCAGGGGCGCTATGTGTTTTTATCTGCCAAATTGTATGGAGAACCTCTCTTGTTGCTGGCTTTTTACATTCCTCCCCCATTCTGTGCTACTGTCATCATGGAGGGATTCTCTTTCATGGCTCGTCACCCTACCATACAGGCAGTTTGGCTAGGAATTGTTAATATCACACTGCATCCCACCCTACACAGGCTTCAGCCATCAATGTCAAAAACGGGGACTGCCAATAACACTAGATTTTCCAGACTCATCTCTACCTTTAATCTAGTAGACACATGGAGATACAAGTTCCCATCTACTCGAGCCTATTCCTGTTTTTCATCCACCCACAACACTATGTCCTGCATCGACTTTATCTTGCTATCCCACACGCTCACGCCACGATTGTTGGAAGCGGCCTTCTGCCCTAGACTTCTATCCGACCATAGTCCTTACTGGATAACCTTGAATATCCCCATTAATAAACCACCCTGCTCCTGGTGCTTAAAGCTATTTTGGCTTTCTCTGCTGCCAGAGGATGACAAGCTCATGGGCAAATTGAGGATGTACTTTGCAGAGAATGATCAATCTGGTCCCCCATCAGCAGTATGGGACTCCTTCAAACTATATGCATGCACATCCCTGATCTCTCACATTATTAGATTAAAAGCTGACTGCTGATGCATTTGATAGGGCATCGGCAGAGATGTCTTCCACAGAACATGGTTATGCATCCAATCAAAAATCAATCAAATAATGATCCCGCGCTACAGCAATAAAAACAAAGTCCAAACAGTGCCTAATAAATACAATAAAATGTATAATTAATTAATGAACTAGTGAATCGATCCAGGGGCATTAATGAATAAATAAAATAAAATAAAAGTCAATATGGTGATATTCTTCTAATCAGATGTTTTTCAAATTTATGTCCAAAATGCTCCTTTGAAATAGGTTTAGACAAACTGCCACATCTTGCATGTGAGAGGTATAAAATCCCATCAATAAGCTCACAGAACCCTCACCTTAATGTCTTTGATCAATAGCATAGAATTGTGTAAAGGAATCTATTCCGCTAGTCCGACATCTACCACCAGGGGGTCCTCCGTTCCAATTAGTAATGAACTTGAATGGAAGCTTTAGATCCACATCCTCATATTGTTCTTGTACTCCCAGGGGGGGAGAGAACAGGGAAGGGGTGGGAGAAAAAGAGGACTCCAATAGTGTAGTATGTTAAATGTAAAGTGCTTTTATTAAATCGGTAAGCTGGACTCTTACATTGGTATAAAAAATAATAAGCTTTAAAATCAAATCTCGTGGTGTTTGAACGCCATTCTCACATCACTTCTGATATCTAGTCAGCCTCCGGCCACTCCCTACGCATTACGTCATCATGTGACTTCATCAGGGGATCCGGATTGGCTGTGGAAGCTTTGTTTATAACTAGTAAAACAGGAAATAGAATCGCGGCCATTTTATTGTGGTCTGCTGTGTTAAACAATCGCGGCCACCTTCCTATAGCCTTTACCATATAATATCAGTGGTCATTTTCTTAATAACAAAAGAAAAAGACCTTCTCTGGTGACAGTTCTAAACTAAGGATATTATATACGGATTCAAGCTAAAGATTAGAGCCGAGTTTCATTTAATGGCATTGTGTGACTCCTTCCCACAGATAGATGGCTACTTCCGCTGTTTGGGATTAAATATAAGAGCTATAAAATTATTACTAGAAAAATTTATTTAAATGTCATGATAAACTCGGATGTTAAAATATATATAATTAAATAGTCCAATGAATTCACACAAGATAATAAAGTAAAAACAAACATAAGGTTAAATGAAACAAAACAAAAAATAAATAAAAAATAAAAATAAAAAATAAAATAGAATTGAAAAATCAAAAAATTTAAATTAAAATTACATTAACAAAAATAAAATTAAAAGAAAAAAGAAGAAAGAAAAAATAAAATAAAATACAAATGGAAAATAAAAATAAAAAATAAAAATAAAATGAAGTAAGTAAAAAGCTGAAATTGAATTAAACCCTAAAGTCCTCGCCTAGTTTAATATAAACAATACCTAAAAAAATGTTTTGTCCCATATGGGCAATAATTAAAAAAAAAAAAAAAGCTACTGTATCTAGACAGAGTAGATTAAAATTATCAAATCAAAATAAAAAATAAATAAGCGTATATCCAATTAAAAATTAAAATTGTAATATACCGGAAATGAGGTGATCACTGCATCCTAAGGTAATAACCATCAAATACAACAATAAAGACAATCATAATGTAAAGTATAAATAATAATAGTTAGGGGGCAGGAGGCGGAGCCTAGCAGAGCAGACATGCATTGTTAGAGCTCCACACCGCTGAGGAGAGAAGAGAAGGACAAAGCGGAGCCTGCAGGCTCAAAAGGTATCCATTTGAAACTTTTTGCCCCAGGGAACAAACTGTGAAAGTTTGGGCAGGAAATATGGTACTGGGAGGAAACCGTGGCAGAAATAAAAATCACCTCACAAAGAGCTCACAGGCACTCACTGCAGCTGAAGCAGCTCCAGTCACCTCACAAGATACAGCATCAGGGCGCTCTCACAGACAGAAAATGTCACAGCAAGACTCTCCATTTGAGTCAGATACAGAACAAATCCTCTCACAAACTTCTCCACAAGCCTCCTCAACATCCCCAGTAATATTATTACAATTTGAAAAGATGCTTCATAAGGCTTTAAAACAAACCTCAAACCAAATAACAAAAAACCTAACCAAAGAAATAAGAGAGCTGGGAAACCGCACCGCAGCCTTAGAAATAAAAATGGATGAAATTGAAATTACAACCCAAGAAAATATAACAGAATTGGAACAATTAAAAAAAGAGAATTTAATACTTCAAACTAAGCTCGAAGATTATGAAAATAGAGCCAGACGTTCAAACTTGCGCATAAGGGGAATACCTGAAACTGTGACAGACCTGCAATCTACTATTACTGCTCTATTACAAGAACTAAAGCCAGATATCCCTATTGAACGTTTAGAACTGGACAGAGTACACAGAGCCCTCACAGCCAAAAAGAAAGATGGACCCCCACGTGATATAATCACAAAATTTCATTATTACAGAACGAAAGAACAAATACTAATTGCTGCAAGAGAAAAAAAGGAACTTAATTTTCAAGGACACAATTATCAAATTTTTGCTGACCTATCCCAACTTACTATTACTAAAAGACGATCCATGAAACCCCAACTAATGGAACTGCAACGTCACAACATTATGTATCAATGGGGCTTCCCCTTTTCAGTCAGATTTAACCACCAAGGTACAATTTACAGAAGCAGATCAGCAGATGAACTACAACAAACCCTTTTAAAATTAAATCTGACAGAACCCACAAGCAGCAACACTCCCACACGCAGAAGAATGGCATCATCTTCACCTTCAGGCAGCACCCAGAAAATTCCAGAACAAAATGGGAATCATCATTCTCACAAAAGAGGCCGTTATGCCACATCATCCATGGACCAAGAAGATTCAATGGACTGACATTAAAATTCCTGATTTCTCTTCATTTATTATACTAAGAGATGGTTCTCTATAAAAAAACCTGTATTTATAACTGAATGTAACTGCATTCTGATAGTCACACACTGTGTGGGATCATGTTACATTCCAGTTATATTTCTTATTACTTCTGATTCATATAGCCTTAGAATATATAAGTGAAATAAGGAAATTCTTGTTCAGTTATATATTATCAGGTAATAACAATAGATTTATTACTTTTTAGGACAAATATGTTCAATAATCCAGAAGTAATGGAAGCTTTTTCTTTCTTTTCTTAAAACAAATATATTATTTCCTAACTAGTTCCTAGAATTATGTTTTTGTTTATTCTAATCTGAAGCAATACAACCTCAATTTTATGAGTTAACATATCTAAACAGTTACATATGAATAAAATATGTAATTGTTTACTCTGGAGGGGTTAAAGTCCCAAAATAATTCAAACTATCTTCATCAATACCAAAGTTATTAACAGTACCTTTCTAACTTAATTATTTAGCCTAGGGCAAGACTAACCATATACAACCACCCTGGAATAAATAATTTCAACAAAAACTATATTCTGCGCTCCAATTAATAAAACATCATTTTGATGTCTTTTGACATAGCACTTCTCTCCTGTAAGCGGAAGATCCGTGTACCCCCATTAGCCCTCCTCATTCTCCCAACCATATTATGTGGGAGTGTGACGAAGGCACTTATTCCCCTGAGAGAGATATTTATTCTCTTTCACGGGTAAATTGTGATTACTTGCAAAAAATAATTTATACAATGTATCATCTAATCTCATATGTTTTTTGTTTACTCTTTACTCCAGGATTCACTGGTTTCTTTTCTATCTATTCATCTCTTCAGTCCACACAGGTTGATCTGCGCAATCAGCTCTGCATAACAAAAAGTAAGTCAAAACTATTTGATCTATTGCCATGGCACCACTAAATATACTTTCCCTGAATGTTCAGGGAATAAATGTCCCTCAAAAAAGGACCAAAGCCTTCCGTACTTTCCATAACAAGAAGGCTCACATAGTATGCCTCCAAGAAACACACTTCACCAAAGATTCTACTCCAAAATATATTTCTCCTTTTTATCAACAAATTTACACGGCTTCTGCCTGTACCAAGCAAAGGGGAACTCTAATTGCATTTCACCGATCCACACCATTCACCTTATCATCAGAAATTAAAGACCCAGAAGGTAGATACCTGATACTCATGGGTTATATAATGGATACAGCAATCACGGTGATTTCCTACTACGCTCCTAACAAACAACCTACACCATTCTTCTCACATATATTACAAGTGATTAATACACACAAAATAGGAACAGTGATAATGTGTGGGGATTCGAACCAGGTCCTCCTCCCATTTCTAGATAAATCACCTTTTACACCATCCAAAATAACCTCTAGATTACCTTTTTCTCAACTTCTTTCCAAATACAATCTGGTAGATTCATGGAGAGAAAGTAACCCAATGAAAAAGAAATTCACTTATTTCTCGCACCCTCATCAAACCTTCACCAGAATAGATCATATTTTTCTAACAATAGGAATGATACCAGAAATTATTGCATCAGATATAATTCCGATTCCGTGGTCTGACCATAATGCAGTATACACTACTATAGCCTCAGCCATACCAAAAGCGCATGACCCAACGTGGTACTTACCGGACATAATGCTCAAACACCCACTACATCAGATGGCCATTGAACAAGCTTTAAAGGAATACATATCAATTAATAATACAACAGACATCTCCCCAATAACACTGTGGGAAGCTCATAAGCCTGTCTTGCGTGGTACAATACAAAGACAAATGGCACTATTTAAACGGGAACGCAAAAATCTAGCAAAAAAACTAGAACTCAATTTTAATGCAGCCTACATATCATTTCAAGATAATCCATCTCAGAGTACAAAATCTCATCTGGAAAAATCTAGATTGGAATACGATCTATTTCTCACTGAGTCAGTTGATAAATCCCTCAAACGCTCCAAACACAATTTCTACATGAATACAAACAAACCAGGTACATATTTGGCTCGGGCATTAAATTCAACTAACAAATCTTTCAAACCAATACGTTTGAAATTATCAAAAAATGTTTACACTTGTAATCCAGTTAAAATAGTCCATAAATTTCACTCACATCTCGCAACTTTATACAAGACAAACAATGAATTTAATCCTACAGAGGCTGAATCCTTCTTCTCAAAAATAACCTTACCTGAATTATCTCAGAATCAAAAAAGCAGTTTGGATGAGCCTATAACTATAGATGAAGTTGCTAACGCCATAAAAGACCTAAAACTTAACAAAAGACCAGGCCCAGACGGCTACTCGGCTTTATACTATAAAACATTCTCAGAAATACTCTCTCCCATTCTCACTGAAACTTTTAACAATCTTCTAGATGGACATTCTTTTCGGCAAGAAACACTAATGGCATTTATTTGTATGATCCCAAAACCCCTTTCTGATGATACTTCCTGTGTGAATTATCGGCCTATCTCTCTGTTAAACCTCGATATTAAATTATTAGCAAAAATAATAGCAAAACGCCTCAATAGCATTATAGGAAAATTAATACATAGAGATCAAGTAGGCTTCATGCCAAATAGACAGGCAGGCGATAATATACGCAGGGCAGTGTTATTGGCACATATTGCTAAAAAACGGAAAATCCCTTTATGTTTTCTATCTCTCGATATTAAGAGGGCATTTGACACAGTATCCTGGCAATATATGCAATATTCATTACAAAAATGGGGTTTTGGACCCCACTTTTTAACATGGATCAAAGCATTATATAATAAACCCAAAGCCTATATAAAATATGCTGGATACAAATCTGAAGCCTTTAATATCGAAAGAGGTACCCGACAGGGTTGCCCATTATCTCCCTTATTATTTGCCCTTATACTCGAACCCATGGCCCAATACATCAGAACAAACCAAACTATAACTGGCATTGAAGTAGGAGGTATTACACACAAATTATGTATATTTGCAGACGATATATTACTTTTTCTATCATCACCACAGGTCTCTGGTCCTAACTTAATACCAGCTCTTGATGGATTTGCAGCCCTATCCGGCCTTATGATTAATCCTAAGAAATGCCTAGTGCTTAATATTTCACTCACAAACATGGAATTGATCCCGGCTAGGGCTGCACTCCCATTCACATGGGCAGAAAAATCAATCCCATATCTTGGAATTCATTTAACAGCATCTCATTCTGACTTATTCTCAACCAATTATCCTCCTGTATTAAGACAGATCACAAATCTAATAAAACAATGGTCGCAACTTCCTTTATCCTGGATAGGGAAGATTAATGCAATCAAAATGACTATTCTACCCAAATTGCTTTATCTATTCAGAGTCCTCCCTATTCCAATTCCTTCCTATTTTTTGAGAATAGTACAAAAAAGAGCAACTTCGTTTATATGGGGCTCTTCTAAACCACGTATACCTATACACACACTACATCTTCCCAAAAATAAAGGAGGCCTGGGATACCCTAATTTTACTAACTACTACAGAGCAGCACATTTGGCCAGTTTGTCCAAATACCATGCAAAACAGGAAATCCCATTATGGGTATTTATAGAGGCTTCAGAAAATGACCCTCTATTAATATCAAATTTATTATGGCTTGGTCCTAAAGACCGCTTTAAAATTCATAATCCCATAACTAAACACTTCTTATCTCTCTGGGATAAACTAAAAACCAAATATCAGTTACAATCTCCACACAATCCTCTCCTTTCTTTTATCAGAAATCCGGCCTTTTATCCGGCATGGATCTACCCAAATTCTTTTAAAGCTTGGACAACATCAGGCATTCAGACACTAAATGACTTCATAGCATCTAAATCATTCCTTTCATTCCCATCGCTTAGAGAAAAATATGATCTACCAAACTCTGAGATATTTAGATATCTCCAAATCAAAAATTTCTATACACCATTCCTAAAGGGGGATACACCATTATCCCAATTATCCATTTTTGAATCAATCTGTACAAAAGATCCATTTGCTAAAGGTACAATTTCATCACTTTATAATCAATTATATGGAGTAGCAAATCTTAATAGACCCTCTTACGTTCAGAGGTGGGAGGAGGACCTGGGACGAACTTTAGAAGACACGGACTGGTCTAACATATGGCTCACATCTAAGTCATCTTCACCCAACATCTTAGCACTGGAGACAAATTATAAAGTCCTAACTCGCTGGTACCTTGTACCCGCTAGAGTGGCAAAATATTCACCTAATACCTCAGCTCTTTGTTTTCGAGGATGCCCAGAAATAGGCACATATTTACACATATGGTGGACGTGCCCAGTAATCCAAACCTTCTGGAAGGAAGTCTTCGTGATTGCATCTAAAATATTTAAAAAAATAATACAACCAGGTCCATATTTAACTTTACTTAATCTAAAACCGGAATGGTTAACACTCTCTCAATTCAAACTTATGATCCAACTAATAACGGCTGCAAAACAAACAGTGGCCAAGGCATGGAAATCTCCTACATTGGTACTAGCAGAAACAATTCACAGAATGAATAATACAATGTCCCATGCTAAGATGGTAGCCATCGATCAAAACCAAATTCCAAAATTCGAAAAACTTTGGCATCCTTGGATAAAACAACAGTTCCTGTCAAACTTCAATGACTCTGTCCTGTTGCCATGGTAACAGATTAAATGACTTACAGAGACACCCATTCTAAGGCTTCAAAGAGAACTAAAAAGAATAATAAACTGACGAGCGGGACAACCTTGTGGACCATACCTCTACCTTTCAACCCTTTTTCTTCTTTCTCTTTCCTTTTCTCCACCTTACGATTAAAGCTCATTATCAGAATTTATTTGACCTATATACACTCTACTTGTAAACAATATGTATAGTAGGTATAAATCATTTAAATACCTACAAAAGTAACTAAGGAAATGATATATATCTTTAATTTAGGTTTACGTGAACCCAATGTTTAATATTTGAAATTTCATGATATTTACCTATATAAACCCTACTGTAAAACAATGAGCTTACTTTATAGATCCTTGTAAACTTACTTTATGTATCTTTATAACATTGTATACTCAATAAACTTCTTTTGACAAGGAAATAATAATAGTTAAATATTAAAAATTACTAAGAAAGCAGTTGAGGTCAAATTCAACATTTAGACCTTCAGGTGTCAAACTCTTCATAATATGTATCACTTTGACTCTTTTTGACTAATAGTCCTGATCTTATGGTTCCCTCTCCATGATGCCTTATAGTTTTCAATACCCCAGATTTGTAGCTGGGATATGTTGTAATATGTTGGCCAATTTATGTATAATATTGTATTGGAGTGCCATGCTGACCAGAAATTCAGTTGCATTGTCCAACTGAATTTTAACATAGCAAGGGGACAGCTGAAAACCCTTTGATGTGTTAGTCTCATGCAAGTCTACCTAGGGGTGTGAGGTATGGGCTGTTAACCTAATTGAACATTTCAAAGGGTACATTGTTTAAAGGACCATAGAAGAAATATTTATGGATGGTAATTAGACTTGAGGGGGTAACAATGGGATCAAGGAATGTTTTGGGTTGGCCTAGCGGAGGCTCCCTCCTGTGGGGCTAATTTATCAGGGGGGCTTGTTGATATGCAGGAATGTAGGTATTCCAAAAGGTATTCAAAAGGGTGTTCAGGTGGTATACACATATCTAAAGGGGACTTGTTGATGTTGATATGCGGGAGTGCAAATTGGGGTGGTTCACGGCTGTTCACGGCTGGGGGTTGTTGTCTGTTTGAAAGACTAAGGCTAATCAAAGTCCTAAATTGAAACGGCCAATCAAATTGCTCAGCCATTCAATATTTAGTGAATATAACACGGCATTCAGTCTATAGGTTTTGAGTGAGGCTTGTCTGTATATGAGGTAAGTCTTGTCTGTGTATGGCTGGGAAGACACAGACCTAGGAGATGGGTTTCTGAATTATATTTCCTCTGTCGGATTTCTTTGTCATCTGTGGACTTTGGACTTTGTTCTGTGTTGGAAGTCAATAAAGTGCATCTCTCTGGAAGAATTGGGTTGCTGCGGAAGAGTACTTATATCATCATTATAATAATACCTAAATATTAATTATCATACCCACTCTACATCTATACACCCATTAATAGACCCGATCACATCATATCACCCAGTATATATTAATATACCCGATCACTACATTGGTGCCGTTCTTTGAAGTTATACTCGATCACTACAGGATGGATTTCTATTGTGAACTGCGGCAAAATGTTTAGAAACATTATGTTTGGGAAATCCGATTACAATGTTCTGAACATGTTCTTTTACTTTAACCACTTAAGGACCGCCTAACGCCGATTTACGTCGGCAAGGCGGCACGGGCAGGCAAAATCACGTACATGTACGTGATTTGCCTCTCGCGGGTGGGGGGTCCGATCGGACCCCCCCCCGGTGCCCGAAGCGGTCCCGTTCTGTTCCCCGGCGATCCGAGATGAGGGGGAGGCCATCCGTTCGTGGCCCCCCCCTCGCGATCGCCGCCGGCCAATGGGAACACTCCTTTGCTGCTGTATGCTAAACAGCAGCAAAGGAAATGATGTCATCTCCCCTCGGCTCGGTATTTTCCGTTCCAGCGCCGAGGGGAGAAGACATCAATGTGAGTGCACAACACACACACACACACACAGTAGAACATGCCAGGCATACAAAACACCCCGATCCCCCCCCCGATCGCCCCCCGATCCCCCCCCAATCACCCCCCCCCCCCCCTGTCACAAACTGACACCAGCAGGTTTTTTTTTTTTTTTTTTTTTTCTGATTACTGCATAGTGTCAGTTTGTGACAGTTACAGTGTTGGGACAGTGAGTATCACCCCCCTTTAGGTCTAGGGTACCCCCCTAACCCCCCCTAATAAAGTTTTAACCCCTTGATCACCCCCTGTCACCAGTGTTGCTAAGCGATCATTTTTCTGATCGCTGTATTAGTGTCGCTGGTGACGCTAGTTAGTGAGGTAAATATTTAGGTTCGCCGTCAGCGTTTTATAGTGACAGGGACCCCCATATACTACCTAATAAATGTTTTAACCCCTTGATTGCCCCCTAGTTAACCCTTTCACCACTGATCACCGTATAACCGTTACGGGTGACGCAGGTTAGTTCGTTTATTTTTTATAGTGTCAGGGCACCCGCCGTTTATTACCTAATAAAGGTTTAGCCCCCTGATCGCCCGGCGGTGATATGCGTCGCCCCAGGCAGCGTCAGATTAGCGCCAGTACCGCTAACACCCACGCACGCAGCATGCGCCTCCCTTAGTGGTATAGTATCTGATCGGATCAATATCTGATCTGATCAGATCTATACTAGCGTCCCCAGCAGTTTAGGGTTCCCAAAAACACAGTGTTAGCGGGATCAGCCCAGATACCCGCTAGCACCTGCGTTTTGCCCCTCCGCCCAGCCCACCCAAGTGCAGTATCGATCGATCACTGTCACTTACAAAACACTAAACGCATAACTGCAGCGTTCACAGAGTCAGGCCTGATCCCTGCGATCGCTAACAGTTTTTTTGGTAGCATTTTGGTGAACTGGCAAGCAAGCACCAGGCAGCGTCAGGTTAGCGCCAGTACCGCTAACACCCACGCACGCACCGTACACCTCCCTTAGTGGTATAGTATCTGATCGGATCAATATCTGATCCGATCAGATCTATACTAGCGTCCCCAGCAGTTTAGGGTTCCCAAAAACGCAGTGTTAGCGGGATCAGCCCAGATACCTGCTAGCACCTGCGTTGTGCCCCTCCGCCCGGCCCAGCCCAGCCCACCCAAGTGCAGTATCGATCGATCACTGACACTTACAAGGCACTAAACGCATAACTGCAGCGTTCGCAGAGTCAGGCCTGATCCCTGCGATCGCTAACAGTTTTTTTGGTAGCATTTTGGTGAACTAGCAAGCACCGGCCCCAGGCAGCGTCAGGTTAGCGCCAGTACCACTAACACCCACGCACGCAGCATACGCCTCCTTTAGTGGTATAGTATCTGAACGGATCAATATCTGATCCGATCAGATCAGATCTATACTAGCGTCCCCAGCAGTTTAGGGTTCCCAAAAACGCAGTGTTAGCGGGATCAACCCAGATACCTGCTAGCACCTGCGTTTTGCCCCTCCGCCCGGCCCAGTCCAGCCCACCCAAGTGCAGTATCGATCGATCACTGTCACTTACAAAACACTAAACGCATAACTGCAGCGTTTGCAGAGTCAGGCCTGATCCCTGCGATCGCTAACAGTTTTTTTGGAAGCTTTTTATTGAACTGGCAAGCACCAGCGGCCTAGTACACCCCGGTCGTAGTCAAACCAGCACTGCAGTAACACTTGGTGACGTGGCGAGTCCCATAAGTGCAGTTCAAGCTGGTGAGGTGACAAGCACAAGTAGTGTCCCGCTGCCACCAAAAAGACAAACACAGGCCCGTCGTGCCCATAGTGCCCTTCCTGCTGCATTCGCCAATCCTAATTGGGAACCCACCACTTCTGCAGCGCCCGTACTTCCCCCATTCACATCCCCCAACGAAATGCAGTCGGCTGCATGAGAGGCATTTTTATGTGCTCCCGAGTACCCCTACCCAACGAACCCCCCCCAAAAAGATGTTGTGTCTGCAGCAAACGCGGATATAGGCGTGACACCCGCTATTATTGTCCCTTCTGTCCTGACAATCCTGGTCTTTGCATTGGTGAATGTTTTGAACGCTACCATACACTAGTTGAGTATTAGCGTAGGGTACAGCATTGCACAGACTAGGCACACTTTCACAGGGTCTCCCAAGATGCCATCGCATTTTGAGAGACCCGAACCTGGAACCGGTTACAGTTATAAAAGTTAGTTACAAAAAAAGTGTAAAAAAAAAAAAAATATATATAAAATAAAAAAAAATAGTTGTCGTTTTATTGTTCTCTCTCTCTATTCTCTCTCTCTATTGTTCTGCTCTTTTTTTACTGTATTCTATTCTGCAGTGTTTTATTGTTATTGTTATTGTTATTGTTATTATGTTTTATCATGTTTGTTTTTCAGGTATGTAATTATTTATACTTTATTGTTTACTGTGCTTTATTGTTAACCATTTTTTTGTCTTCAGGTACGCCATTCACAACTTTGAGTGGTTATACCAGAATGATGCCTGCAGGTTTAGGTATCATCTTGGTATCATTCTTTTCAGCCAGCGGTCGGCTTTCATGTAAAAGCAATCCTAGCGGCTAATTAGCCTCTAGACTGCCTTTACAACCCGTGGGAGGGAATGCCCCCCCCCCCACCGTCTTCCGTGTTTTTCTCTGGCTCTCCTGTCTCAACAGGGAACCTGAGAATGCAGCCGGTGATTCAGCCAGCTGACCATAGAGCTGATCAGAGACAAGAGTGGCTCCAAACATCTCTATGGCCTAAGAAACCGGAAGCTACGAGCATTTTATGACTTAGATTTCGCCGGATGTAAATAGCGCCATTGGGAAATTGGGGAAGCATTTTATCACACCGATCTTGGTGTGGTCAGATGCTTTGAGGGCAGAGGAGAGATCTAGGGTCTAATAGACCCCAATTTTTTCAAAAAAGAGTACCTGTCACTACCTATTGCTATCATAGGGGATATTTACATTCCCCGAGATAACAATAAAAATGATTTAAAAAAAAAAAAAATGAAAGGAACAGTTTAAAAATAAGATAAAAAAGCAAAAAAATAATAAAGAAAAAAAAAAAAAAAAGCACCCCTGTCGCCCCCTGCTCTTGCGCTAAGGCGAACGCAAGCGGCGGTCTGTCGTCAAACGTAAACAGCAATTGCACCATGCATGTGAGGTATCGCCGCGAAGGTCAGATCGAGGGCAGTAATTTTTGCAGTAGACCTCCTCTGTAGATCTAAAGTGGTAACCTGTAAAGGCTTTTAAAGGCTTTTAAAAATGTATTTATTTTGTTGCCACTGCACGTTTGTGCGCAATTGTAAAGCATGTCATGTTTGGTATCCATGTACTCGGTCTAAGATCATCTTTTTTATTTCATCAAACATTTGGGCAATATAGTGTGTTTTAGTGCATTAAAATTTAAAAAAGTGTGTTTTTTCCCCAAAAAATGCGTTTGAAAAATCGCTGCGCAAATACTGTGTGAAAAAAAAAAATGAAACACCCACCATTTTAATCTGTAGGGCATTTGCTTTAAAAAAATATATAATGTTTGGGGGTTCAAAGTAATTTTCTTGCAAAAAAAAAAAAACTTTTTCATGTAAAAAATAAGTGTCAGAAAGGGCTTTGTCTTCAAGTGGTTAGAAGAGTGGGTGATGTGTGACATAAGCTTCTAAATGTTGTGCATAAAATGCCAGGACAGTTCAAAACCCCCCCAAATGACCCCATTTTGGAAAGTAGACACCCCAAGCTATTTGCTGAGAGGCATGTCGAGTCCATGGAATATTTTATATTGCGACACAAGTTGCGGGAAAGAGACAAATTTTTTTTTTTTTTTTTTGCACAAAGTTGTCACTAAATGATATATTGCTCAAACATGCCATGGGAATATGTGAAATTACACCCCAAAATACATTCTGCTGCTTCTCCTGAGTACGGGGATACCATATGTGTGAGACTTTTTGGGAGCCTAGCCGTGTACGGGACCCCGAAAACCAAGCACCGCCTTCAGGCTTTCTAAGGGGCGTGAATTTTTGATTTCACTCTTCACTGCCTATCACAGTTTCGGAGGCCATGGAATGCCCAGGTGGCACAAAACCCCCCCAAATGACCCCATTTTGGAAAGTAGACACCCCAAGCTATTTGCTGAGAGGTATAGTGAGTATTTTGCAGACCTCACTTTTTGTCACAAAGTTTTGAAATTTGAAAAAAGAAAAAAAAAAAAAGTTTTTTCTTGTCTTTCTTCATTTTCAAAAACAAATGAGAGCTGCAAAATACTCACCATGCCTCTCAGCAAATAGCTTGGGGTGTCTACTTTCCAAAATGGGGTCATTTGGGGGGGGTTTGTGCCACCTGGGCATTCCATGGCCTCCGAAACGGTGTTAGGCAGTGAAGAGTAAAATCAAAAATTCACGCCCTTAAAAACGCTGAAGGCGGTGATTGGTTTTCGGGGCCCCGTACGCGGCTAGGCTCCCAAAAAGTCCCACACATGTGGTATCCCCATACTCAGGAGAAGCAGCTAAATGTATTTTGGGGTGCAATTCCACATAGGCCCATGGCCTGTGTGAGCAATATATCATTTAGTGACAACTTTGTGCAAAAAAAAAAAAAAAAAAAAAAAAAGTGTCACTTTCCCGCAACTTGTGTCAAAATATAAAATATTCCATGGACTCAATATGCCTCTCAGCAAATAGCTTGGGGTGTCTACTTTCCAAAATGGGGTCATTTGGGGGGGGGTTGTGCCACCTGGGCATTCCATGGCCTCCGAAACTGTGATAGGCAGTGAAGAGTGAAATCAAAAAGTTACACCCTTAGAAATCCTGAAGGCGGTGATTGGTTTTCGGGGTCCCATACGCGGCTAGGCTCCCAAAAAGTCCCACACATGTGGTATCCCCGTACTCAGGAGAAGTAGCTGAATATATTTTGGGGTGCAATTCCACATAGGCCCATGGCCTGTGTGAGCAATATATCATTTAGTGACAACTTTTTGTAAATATTTTTTTTTTTTTTTTTTTTTGTCATTATTCAATCACTTGGGACAAAAAAAATAAATATTCAATGGGTTCAACATGCCTATCAGCAATTTCCTTGGGGTGTCTACTTTCCAAAATGGGGTCATTTGGGGGGGTTTTGTACTGCCCTGCCATTTTAGCACCTCAAGAAATGACATAGGCAGTCATAAACTAAAAGCTGTGTAAATTCCAGAAAATGTACCCTAGTTTGTAGACGCTATAACTTTTGCGCAAACCAATAAATATACGCTTATTGACATTTTTTTTACCAAAGACATGTGGCCGAATACATTTTGGCCTAAATGTATGACTAAAATTGAGTTTATTGGATTTTTTTTATAACAAAAAGTAGAAAATATCATTTTTTTTCAAAATTTTCGGTCTTTTTCCGTTTATAGCGCAAAAAATAAAAACTGCAGAAGTGATCAAATACCATCAAAAGAAAGCTCTATTTGTGGGAAGAAAAGGACGCAAATTTCGTTTGGGTACAGCATTGCATAACCGCGCAATTAGCAGTTAAAGCGACGCAGTGCCAAATTGGAAAAAGACCTCTGGTCCTTAGGCAGCATAATGGTCCGGGGCTCAAGTGGTTAACTTTAAGTGCCCTTTTAGTTCTTCCTATATATTGTAAATTACAGCTTCACTGGAGGCAGTACACTACTCCCTCAGTATGACAACCTATGAAATCTTTGATTTCATAGGTTCGGCCTGTAGTGGTAGCTGTAAATTCTGACCTCTTTCTTTGAAATTTTTGTGTAAGGCGGCATGCGTAACAATTCCTACAAGGAAAGAAACCCTTTCTAGAGAAAAACATAAAATTATTTTTAGGGGGAGGTTCAACTACAGATTTGACAATCATGTCTTTCAGGGTAGGAGCTCTTTTATATATGATGTTTGGTGTATCCGGCAGGATGTCTTTTAAATCTTTATCGTTCTTCAGTATATGCCAGTGCTGCTTAATGAGCCTGGCCACCTGCTTATATTGCACAATATAGTCCAATATTAGACATGGAGCTTTATCCTGATATGTTCTCCTCTTAGGGTTATTTTGCAACATCATTGTTCTGTCCATTTCAGTAACATGTTGTATCTGTTCATTAATCCACGTATCTTCATAACCTTTCTCCTTAAACCTCGTACCAATTAGGTCTGCTTGCATTTTATAGTCCTCCTCATTTGTGCAATTTCTCCTGATTCTAACGAGTTGTCCTTTAGGAATATTGTATAACCAAGGTTTGGAGTGACAACTGTTAAAGGACAGATAGCTATTAGTATCCACATTTTTAAAATGGGTTTTCGTAATCACCTTATTGTCTTGCAGGGAGATATTGAGATCCAAAAAATCGACTGATTTCTCATCTATTTTCCATACTAGATGAATCTTCTTCTCGTTATTATTGAGTTTCCTTAAAAATTCTTCCAACGAATCCCTACTTCCATTCCAAACTATAATTAAGTCATCTATATATCTTTTATATAGGGTCAACTCGGCCGGCATATTGCTATACACAGCTTCTTCTTCCCAATATGCCATAAAGGCATTTGCTATACTAGGTGCGAATTTTGCTCCCATGGCTATACCAGTTACTTGCCTGTAATAGGATTGATTGTGCCAAAAGTAATTGTGCTTTAAACAGAAATCAAGACATTTTATTAGAAATTTTCTCTGTTTGCACATTAATGTACTATACGTTCTAAGAAGCCATTTAGCCGCTGCACATGCTTCATGGTGTTGCACGATAGTGTACAATGAAGACACATCAGCCGTGGCAAGGAGAGTTCTACCCTCTAGTACTGATATCGTATCTAGTAATTGCAAAGTAAGTATGCTTGGTGTCTTTCAAATATGCCTTCGTATTCTGAACCGCCGGTTGCATAAAATAGTCGATATATTCTCCCAACCTGGAAGTTAATGAACCTATACCATTCACAATTGGTCTACCAGGTGGCTGTTCTCGATTCTTGTGTATTTTTGGGATTCTACATGATTCTGGTACTAAATATTTGTATTCTTTTTTATTCAATATCTCCTTTTTTGTTCCTAAATTAACTATTGATTGCAACTGTTTCTTAAATTCCCTCGTAGGATTACTTAATAATTTAATATAAGTCTCCTCATCTTGCAATTGTCGATTCAATTCCTGTAGGTATTGTTCCTTAGACTGTATAACCACAGCTCCTCCCTTATCAGCTGGGCGTATTACGATATCTCGTCTCTCGGTTAGTTTTTTAATCCCTTTCTTGATATGTATTGGATCCGAAATTTTCTTCAATTTTCAGCGATTCCAGGTCTTGTAGCACTAATCTTTTAAAAACCTCAATATGTTGGTTATTCGTTACTTGTGGATTGAATGTAGAGTTGTTACGCAATGTACTAAGTAGAGGTTGTTCTTGATCATATAGTTCTTCATTCACCAATCTGAGGGGGTTGCCAATTAGATACTTCTTAATATTGATCTGTCTAATATACTTCTGAATTCCTATATAGGTATTGAATTTATTCAGATTCCTTACTGGAGCATGCTTGAGTCCTTTATCCAATACCGCTAGTTCATCTGCAGTAATCATCTTTCCGCTTAAATTTATCACTCCTTCTCCTACTATTCTCTTTTGCGTTTGGATTCTCTTCCCCGCTCTGCATCCTCTCTTCTTTCTGGGCTGTGTCTTGCCTTGTCCTCTTCTTGCCTCCTTCTGGGAGAGCGATAGGGTTCTTGAAGCTGTCTTCTGGGGGAGTAATATCTCCTTTCTCTGTCTAAAAAAGGTCTGAGTCTCTCTTTCCTGTTGATTCTGATAATAAGTTTGTCCTTCATGGTAATCATCGTGATGATTTCTGATGGGTTCAAACCTATTATAGGTAGGTACAGGGCTCCTATCATGTCTTACTGAAATGTCATATTGTTGTGGATATCCTCTATTATCTCTCTGATTGTAATGCCAATTATTATACGGTTTCTTAAAAGGTTTTTTAAACGGTTTCTTCCATCCTTTTCTTGGGGTTTGTTGTGTATAATGTCCCACATTTTGCTGATCATAATATGGCCTTGGCGCCACATATTGAGCTACATCTCGTAGATCATATTGGGATTTCGGAGTGTTAAATTGACCCATATTGTATTGGTCATATGGGGGTCTTGATGTTCCATAATGCTCATTATTTCTTTCCCACCTTGATCCATCCGGTGGATGTGACGTGGTGGGATTTTCAATCCTGACCTCTCTTTCTGGTGTAGAGAGCGTTGAGGCAGGCTGGGTTGGTTCAATTTTAGTCTGCCATTTGAAGACTCGGCCAGCTTTATAATCAGTAACATCTCTTTGATATTTCCTCATTTTTCTTTGCTGTACTTCTAAATCCTTAGCAATTAAATCCTTATTTAATTGTAAGGCCAGCTTTTTAAACTCAGCGGATTCTCTATGCGGTTCTAGCTTAATTTTTGGTTCTTCAATCTGTGTCTCAACTACCTGAGTTTTTCTTTTTTTTCCTCTTAAGTACCAATTTCACACAGTCTAAACTTCTACTATTAAAGAATTTGAACCACTCATCCATGGATTCCTTACCAACCAGGCCATCAATAGGTGGTAACTCCCACCTTAGGCGTCTAGGGACAATATTCTCCCTTAGATATCTTTCAAATGTATTGGCCTTCTTTTCCATTTGGTGCCCCAATTTTTTAACCATGCTTTATAAATCAGTGTTCCGGGGTTATAGTGCTTAGCAGCAGGACTTCCATCACGGTATACTTAATTTACACACACTTAGTTTTATTGTATATGCACCTAGCGCAATCCTTTTTTTGTTTTTTATCTCTGCACTTTTGATATTTGGTTTTGCAGCTGGTGTTCCTTAAAATGGATATTTTTGAATATAGGTCCCAAGTAGTTACTGATACTACGGGAGTTTTTGATGGTAGAGAAGACCCGAGGGATGATTTGGCAGGATGTTTCCTCAGATTAAAAAAATCTCACCATCACTGAGGTGCACTTAAGATGGGATATTGCCTATATAGAGGAGTATATAAAGGAAAACATGGTTCCTAGGAGTTTAAGATGGGAGGTCAACCCCCAGAAAGAAGACAATGAACTGGCAGAATGGTTCAAGTACTTTAATGAGGCAGGGGTGGGCTTCCTACAATTCCTGGTAGCTAAAAAGAAACGTAGATTAACCATGTTGGATTTAGAAATTAACTCTATTAAAACCAAAATCACTCCCTTTAAGGAAGATCAGGAGTATACACGTAGATCTGAAGCTTTAAAAAGCATTTTGATTAAGGAAGAAATTGAGCAAAAACAAAAGAAGAGAAGGAAGTATAATAGGGACGCTAAGGATTATAAGGATAATTTAGTCTTTAAGTGGCAGATCCCTCCTCCAACTGACCCCTCCACTACCACCACCACTCATGATCTACAACCTATGTCTGTAACTCAGGACACATGGGGAGATTTTAGACCTGATGTATCGCACACTTACTATGCTTTTTCTTGTGTATCTAGAGGTAGGGCACCCCAAAGATGCCCTAATCAATCGGGCAATAAGGGAAGGGGTAGCACTTCTCCCTCTCGAGTATACCACCATTCACCCCCTCCTTGGATACAGCATGGGGGTCGGACAAGGAATCAAGGCCGCGAGGATGGTCATCATTATCGTGACCAACGAAACCCCAGAACGGGACGTAACCACCATGGGAGTAGTGGTGAATTAAATCAGTATGAGGCTAACATTAACAATATAAATAGGTTTTCTCCTCTGTTGGGTGTCACAGATGAATGTACACCTAGTCTGAGTGGTAATCAAAATGCCATGTGTCCACCCCCAGCCCAACATACAAGTGAAAACCGCTTTAGACGGGATTTTCAGTTGGCTGGGAGAGGAAGAAACAAGAGAAACGGCGACGCAAGACAGGGTGCAGAGGGGGGAGGAAACTTCACTGCAAAAAGGAGGAGAATATAGATGCTAATGGCATTATAACTTTGAGCACTAAATAATTTTCAAAAGAAGAACTCTCCACCCTCAATAAGGGCCTGAAGTTTGTTCCACCTTGTAACCTGGACAAATTTCAGACATTTATTAATGTCCAAAAATATGCACGTAAGCTGAATATTAAAAGTTACATTTTGAGTAATACTTCGAGACAACTAAATTGGGAGGCATCTGTGGTGGTCCATTCGGGGCTGTCCAATGCCTCGCTTTTCAAACCCCCTGGGAATTTGGCACCAAACATTACAATATTTCGGGATTTGGTGCTGAATGACCTAACTGGTTTGAAAGTTAGACCAGTGCAGTCACAACAGAATATCAGAGCTGGTATTGATGCTTTGTGCAACAGGAATGACATAATTATACACCCCGCTGACAAAGGCAGGGCTATTGTTATTATGGATAAAGATTCTTACAATAACGAGATTCGTAGGATCCTTTCAGACACTGATACTTACTCCCTTTTGCCAGCGGATCCAACATCCACATATAAATGCGAGTTGAGCGACTTGATAGACAAGGGATACAACATGGGGATCCTTAACAAAAAAGAGAAGGAACATTTAGTTCCCTTAGCCCCTCGTTTGCCTGTCATGTACATATTACCGAAAGTACATAAGGCTCTGATCAACCCTCCAGGTAGGCCCATCATCAGTGGTATAGACTCCATCACATCACGTGTCGGAAAATATATTGATTTTTTTCTACAACCACTGGTGATGGGTACTCCCTCCCTTCTTAAGGATACGAAACATGTCCTTAATCTATTGAGTGAGATTGAATGGAAGGCCAGTTATACGTTAGTGACTGCGGATGTCGCATCACTTTACACGTCGATATCTCACCAACTAGGACATGAGGCGGTGCGACATTTCCTCTATCGGGACTCCAGTATCCCCGTCACACAATATAATTTTGTGATGGAGCTACTGGACTTCTCGATGGAGCACAACCACTTTTGGTATAGTGGTGCGCATTATTTGTAGATAAAGGGGGTGGCCATGGGAGCTAAATTTGCTCCCAGTATGGCCAACCTCTTTATGGCAAAGTGGGAAGAGGAAGAGGTTCTGCATGACAGGCCCTCCCAGCTTGTCATGTGGAGAAGATTTATTGATGATGTCCTCTTTATATGGGATGGCAACTTGGAATCTGTGGCCACTTTCCTGTCCTCTCTCCATAATACTGACAGAGGTATAGTGCTTACCTATGAAGCTAGTTCAACTCAAATTCATTTTCTTGGTCTAGTTATTAAAAGTGATAATGATAGGATCACTACCTCCACCTTTTTCAAACCTACCGACAGGAATAGCTTCATTCCACTAGATTCCTGTCACCACTGTTCTTGGTTATTTGCTGTCCCTAAGGGCCAATTTCTGTGCCTTAGGCGTAATTGCTCGGATCTCGATCAGTTTTATAACAAAGCCTCTACCTTGAAATCTAGATTTGTCAGTAAGGGTTATGATGAGGCAGTTCTGGATTCTTTGATCTTGGAGATAGGGAACAAGTACCGTGGGGACTTATTAGCTCACAAACCTCCCCAGGTGGAAAACAGAGAGGACTTTGGACTGGCCTTCCTAACCACCTATTCAAGCCAGCATTGGGCCATCAAAAGAATCATTAGAAAACACTGACCAGTTATTAAGAACGATCGGATCCTGGGGCCCCTATTGTCAGATAAACCTTGGGTTTTGTTCAGAGGAGCCACCAGCTTTAGACATGTATTGGCACCTAATGTATCAGACCCCCCCACACGTCCTAGTTTTTTTGGGGACCTCAAGGGCTTTTCCCCGTGCAGAAGGTGTAAGGTCTGTAGGGTTAATACATTAAGTGATAGGATGTTGACTGAATTCAACTCAGCAAATACGGGCCTTACTTACCCTATTAAATTGCTCATAACCTGCACTACTAAGTGTGTGGTATACCTACTGAGGTGTCCTTGTGGGTTAGAATATGTAGGACGAACCATTAGGATGTTGCACGTGAGATTAGGTGAACACATTACTAACATCAAACAAGGTTTTGACAAGCATAGTGTCTCTAGACACTATGATCTTGTGCACAACAGAGATCCCACAGGCACCATCTTTATTGGTATAGAAAAATATGTCCCCCATTGGCGTGGCAGTAATGGTAAAAGAACCATTTCTAGATCTGAGACCAACTGGATCTATAAACTTGGCTCTCATGCCCTCAATGGCTTGAACATCGAATGGGACATCAACTGTTTTATTAATAACAGCTGATGTCCCTGTAGGTGACATCAGCTGTTTTATTGGTAGCAGTTGATGTCCCTGTAGAGGAAAGTACAATACACTATATGTGCTTTGTTTTGTTGGAGGTTATGTTATAACGATTACACCTTCTGTATTTTTTGCTTTTATTATTTATTCATTATTTATTCATATTTGTGTCAAGTGACCCTCCTCCTTTTTAGTTAGCGGTGTAGGTTACTCATTTTATTGTCTTTTTTGTTTAGTTGCTAGGAACATTAATAGCCATTGCTATAGAGGGTAAAGATTACTTATTGTTCACAATCCATGTTTTACCTTCAATTGTCCACTAGATGGCATCTGTCTCATTAGCATGTCACATTATTTGTCTGCTTGGCAGCATTCACAGTTGGTAATTAATGCCTTGGGCTTCTCCCGTTCTGCTCAATAGGTTGGGAATAGCTTCCAAGATGACCAATTGTTCTTTTAATTCTGGTTGTCTTAGCCAATAGCGGCGCCTCACGTAGCGCCGTTTGGCTATTTAATGCACATGCGCGTGCGTGATTACGTACCCCTGATGACGTCAGTTGTGACGAAACGGCCGTAGGGTCACAACGTGAACTCGTATCGCGCATGCGCGATTCAATTTTAAACGGCGGTGAAGCCTTTTTTTTTATCTCTGTTCAGATTCTTGCTGGATTTTTTACTTTATATTTGTGCTATTTATGCAGTACTTATCTGCTACTTTTTAAATAAACGAAATTGGCATTATACACTATGGGAGTTCCCTTTTCTCTTTGATATGGTTTACCCCTGCTGGAGTGCCCGCTGTTCCAAGGTATCCTGTCACTACGCTCTCTTGAGTGTTCCCTGCTGTCATTAAGGATACATCTGGGAAGGAGGAAGGAGATTCGACAACCATCAGCTAGTATCCTATCGTGACTTCTGTGATGATCTACTAAGCCTGTATTGACCCTCCTGAGTAATGGCGGTCGCAGGCTTTCTGGTAAGCCTCCATCTTTCTTTCACTTGGTGACGGGCAGCACTACTAAGTTGGAGCATCGTATTGGGATTTTTTAACACGTTCTTCATACATGCAATCATCTTTGGACTTTTTCTGTGGACTTTCACTGTTTTTTGAACCATTTCACTATTTCAGTTTGGTATTTCAAGAATATTTAATTGTATGAAGTGTTGATTTTCCTACACTATTTCACTAGCACCTTTTTAATTTATTTTGATAACAATTTTATTTGTTTGTCCAGCGCTGCACTTTATATATATATACATATTGCTTCTTTGCCCTTATATCGTGGTTATAGTGTTTAGCAGCAGGACTTTCATCACTGTATACTTAATTTATAACACACACTTACTTTTACTGTATATGCACCTAGCGCACTCCTTTTTTTGTTTTTTTATCAGTGTTCCGTGCTGGCCGAGTCTTCAAATGGCAGACTAAAATTGAACTAACCCAGCCTGCCTCAACGCTCTCTACACCAGAAAGAGAGGTCAGGATTGAAGATCCCACCACGTCACATCCACCGGATGGATCAAGGTGGGAAAGAAATAATGAGCATTATGGAACATCAAGACTCCCATATGACCAATACAATATGGGTCAATTTAACACTCCGAAATCCCAATATGACCTACGAGATGTAGCTCAATATGTGGCGCCAAGGCCATATTATAATCAGCGAAATGTGGGACATTATACACAACAAACCCCAAGAAAAGGATGGAAAAATCCGTTTAAAAAACCTTTTAAGAAACCGTATAATAATTGGCATTACACGCCACGATAACTGCCAGACAAAGGAGGTGATAGCTTGATCTAGTTTAACAAACAAAGAGTTTGGGATGGGGACTGGAGTATGACGAAAGGCATATAAAAATTTAGGGAGGAAGGACATTTTAATTAGGTTTACCCTCCCCACCTGGGTCAGTGGAAGTGTTTTCCACACCGAGCAGCGTTGAGTAAACTGTTGAAGGATAGGGTATTTATTATCAACTAGGTAGCTCACCTAGTTGATAATATAGCTATGTTGAACTTGGATTCCTAAATATTTAAATCGTGAAACACTTTTAAGAGGAAGGGGGGGGTCTGTTGGAGTCAGGGAGAACAGGAGTGATTTATCCCAGTTCACCCTGACCCCTGAAAACACACCAAATCGATCAATAATGGTCAGGGCTGTTCTTAGGGACTGTCAGGCATCACAAAGTTATAGGAGCATATCGTTCGCATATAAAGAGACTTTTTCAGTTGGGGGGGAACGAGATGCCCTCCACCTCCTCCGCAGCTCTGAGCAGCTCTGAGAACCACCGCTAGGCTCAATAGCCAGGGCGAAAAGATCCGGGGAAAGGGGGCAACCCTGCCTAGTGCCTCGTGGAGGGGAAAAGAGGCTGATAGGACACCATTTGTGCAAACTCTGGCTGTAGGGGCCGAATATAGTAGGCCCAACCATGATATGAAATTAGGTCCTATTCCAAATTTGTGCAAAATAAGCCATAAGTATTCAAACTACACCGAGTCAAAGGCTTTTTCCGCATCTGGGGAGGCCACCACACTGGCCTCCCCATCAGCAGTTGGGCTCGCGATCACAGTAAGCAGTCTTCTCAGATTAATAACCGTCCCCTTGCCCGGCATGAAGCCAGTCTGATTTCTGTGTATCAAGGACAGGATAACTGCGTTGAGGCGAGTTGCCAGAGCCTTTGCAAGGATTTTCGCATCCATGTTAAGGAGTGAGATGGGCCTGTACGAGGAGCAAAGTTCAGGATCCTTGCCAGGCTTGGGAACCACCACAATCACAGCTCTAGACATAGAGGGGGGCAAGGAGGCAGAGTCAAAGGAGGCAGAGAGGACCTCAAATAGCCTTACAGCAAGGGCTTCAGCGTGTGCCTTGTAAAATTCTACTGGAAACCCGTCGTCTCCTGGGGTCTTTGCCGACTGAAGGGATCCAATGGCATTTTGAAGCTCTTTCAGGGTTAGTAGACTGTCAAGTCCACGACAGGCCGCCTCCGATAGAGAGGGTAACTTAATATTCTCTACATAAGCGTGGAGCTCATCTACAGAGTAGCCTACTCTAGACGCATATAAGTCCTCGTAGAACGAGGCAAAGCAATTGTTTATGTCTCTGGGATCAGACAGTAATCTTCCCGATGCATCTTTGATATTGGCAATGGAGGTCGTTGCGGATTGCTCCCTGGACAACCATGCTAGGAGTTGTCCGGTCCACTCACCCTGCTCAAATATACACTGCGCTTGGTGTAACAGCAGCTTCTTTGTGGCTGCTACCCGGAGGAGCGCCACTTCACGTATAACACACTGCAGATCCGCTCTATGAATCTCATCCCTACTAACAGAGTACTGGGCTTCTAGGTCGGTAGCCCTCCCTTCAGCCTGAAGCAGCGCAATTCCAGTCTGGCGCCGGGTGCGACTTATGGCTGTTTGATAATGCTCCCTAGCGTGGTATTTAAAAGTCTCCCAACTAGATGTAGGAGTCGTAGCAGGCAGATTGGCAGTCCAAAATTCCCGCACAGCTAGCTCCGCCCCTGGGACTATATGATCATCCGAGACCCAGAATCGAGACAGGCGCCAGAGGCAGTTGGTGGGAGCAGGATTCACATTTAGTCATAGCAGTAGGGGGGAGTGGTCTGATCTATCCCTAGGCAAGTGAGATATCTCTTGTACCTTGGTAAGAATGGGACCGGTAGCAAACACCAGATCAATACGAGTCTTGGCTGTATAGGAAGCCGATTGGCAGGTGTATGCCTTTAGAAGGGTATTCTTCCATCGCCAGACATCCGTGAGATCGAATGTGGAGGCCCACTTAGAAAGGGGGACTCCACAGCCATGTCCGGGGGTCAGCCTATCCAAATTAGGACAGGGAAGCATGTAAAAATCCCCTGCCAAAATCACATTATTCGTGGAACAACTTGCTATAAATTTGGTAATTTTGTGTAATACCAGCAGTGACGCCGGTGGGGGTATATAGAGCCCCACTATCACCATAGGCACATTGGCATTGACTGCATGAAGAATCATAAAACCTACCCTCGGGGTCCAAGTGCAGGTCCAGCAGTGTAAAAGATAGGGTCTTATGAATTAACACACTCACCCCCCTGGCATACGAGGAAAAGGTGGCATGATAATAGTGGCCTACTCACGGTTTTTTTAAGCTGAGGACCCGGCCCCCAGTGAGGTGGGTCTCCTGTAATATGCAAATGTCCGGACGGTATGTTTTAAGAAAACTGAATACTAGAGAACGTTTTATGCGGGAGTTCATCCCCTGAACGTTCCATGAGATTAATGTTATGGGGGCCCTGGCAAGATAGGGTAAATTGATTCAGCCTGCAGGAGGAGTGCACTCGGACCCCCAGGGAGGGCCTGCCCGACCCATCTCCCACAGATCATTAAGAAACATTGCATAGGTGAGTAACCAACATTAAATATCAAGCAAACAGTATAGAATACATTCCTGTAAATAACTTGCATAACATTTCCGTTTCAAACTTAAACCCACCCCCCCCGCACTCCCAAACCAGGGTGTGCTTTTTCCCAAAACTGGACATGGTCAGCGACCAAGTGGAGTCATGGACCAGAGATCTGAACTTAGGCAACATCTTCTTATGATGCAGAGGTCCAAGTCAAAAGAAGATGCCGCCAACAAGCGGGGATTCACAAATTTTACTCCCGGCTAAGGCCGGGGGCAAATACTTGGAAATTAAACTAAAAAAATTAAACCTCCCCCCTCCCGTAGATAATTGTAAGTCCAAGAGAAGGTGAGTGAAGCAATCTACTACAGTCCACTATCTGGGAACTGGAGAGTACCACTGGGGCCTCCACTGATTAAGGGCTGCAACAACATGGCTGGCAGCACCCCCAGCACACGCCGCCACAGCACCAACCCCCCGATGAGTAAGTAAGGCAGGAGGGTGTCAAGAGCCAGGGCAGCCAGTGCAGCTCCTGGGTAAAAGGTGGAAAGTCACTCCCTGCAGGGAGAGCATGTGCCATACAGAGTTTTCCCCGACAGTCAGGTTGCACAGGCAAAGGTCGCCGAGCGGGGCCTCAAATCTCCACAGCGATCCAAAAAAAAAAAATCTCCCCATGAGGGAGCATTGCTGGCAGGTGGTAACAGTAGTCAGAATTAGGGGTAATCAGGAAGACCAGCACATGGCAGCATATGGTCAGTTGGAGCTCCCTGAGGGCAAACATTAGGACTGTCCCAGAAACCAAACAGCAAGTACCAGGATAATAACTAAGCTAGTGGCGGGGCAGGGTGTTCAGCCACTGCGAGGCTTCATTAGGGGAGGTAAAAAATATGGACACTCTCACCGTCTTGTACACGAAGCCGAGCAGGGAACAGCATACTGTACCGCATCCCCTTGACTCTCAGAGCTTGTTTCACCGCATAAAACGATTTGCGCTGCCTCTGCGTATCTACCGAGAAATCCGGGAAGAACATCAAACAGGCCACCTCGTGTCGGATTTCAGCCATCTTGTGAGCCTCACGAAGGGTCAGGTCCCGGTCTCTGAAGTTAAGCAATCGAAAAATAAATGTGCAGGGTGGAGCCCCCGGGGGTCCACGAGCAGGCGGCATCCTGTGGGCCCTTTCAACAGCAAAATATGGCGGGAAGGCAGCCTGGGGGAAAAGTAGTGAGAGCAGCAGCTCCGTGTAGGCGGATGTGCAGAGCCCTTAGATCCCTCAGGCAGTCCAATTATTCTCAAGTTATTTTGGCGATTACGATTCTCAGAATTCTCGGCCGTCGCCTGCAGGTGTTTCACCCTCAGTTGCAGGGTATGTAGGGAGGCCGAGTGATCCCTGACTGCATCCCCCGTGTCCCCTGTTCTGTCCACCAGATGTTTTATATTGGTTATTTGTACCTGTGCTGTTAAATTTACATTCAAAATGTGTAATTTACTTAAGACAATCATATGTGGTGTGCAGGCTCCACCTAGCATTCCTTTTTGGTATTGCTGAAGCTCTGTTTATTAGTTTAATGTATGTGTAATAAAGGAAGTTGTCAGCGAGCAGGGAATTCTGGGTAGAATCTTAACAGGAAGTGAACCATCCACCATTCTTTTCAACACATTGCAGGAAGCAAGTCATGTCTTTCTCAATCAATCGCCATCACCCCTTAGAGAACTTAAAAATTTCACCTGGCTTGTTCTAATAAAACTGAGATCACAGAAATATGGTATCTACAGTTATTGGGATAAGAAGGTTTAGCTAGCTGTCCCAGAGACAGAAAAGTGAAATTTTTAAGCTGACCTCTGAAGGAAGATAAGCTGACTTCAGAAGTCTGTACAGCCCGGGGCTACGCAGTATCCATACAGTCAGAAGCCTTAAAGATACAGGCCTGCGGCAGGCGAAGAAAGCAGCCACGCTACACAGAGACACGATCTGTCAAGCAGCATCGACACTAGAACAGTCTCTATACAGCAAGACAGCTTCTTCCCCGCAGCCATGTCTCACAGTGGGACATCTTCTTACAAAACACGTTCACGAGCAAACTCATCTAGGTCATCTGTCGCAAATGCAGCAGCTATCGCCCGTTCAAAAGCTGAAGCAGCAAGAGCCAGGGCCGCATTTGCAGACCAAGAGCTACAGATGAAAAAAGAAAAGGCCCACCTTGAAGCAGAAAGGGTGAGACAGGAACAAGATAGAGAGAGGGAAAGAGTACGCATGGAGCAACAAAGAATACGCCTGGAGAAAGAGCTAGCCCAGCAGGAAGCATCTCGGAATTTGCAGCAAGCTATCTTATAAGCTAACATGGAGAAACTGCCAGTGGACCGAGACGCTGCCACCGCCATTGCAGAAGCAGAAGCTTTAGAAGCAGCCGTCTACGATGAGCCAAGAGTAGGTAGCAGCATACTGGGTCTAGAGGAGGACCAACAAGATTCTTCGCAACGCACGTCAGATTATGTCTACCAGCACTGTGACTCAAGCAGCATCCCACAACAAGAAATTAAACATGACGTCAGTGAGTCACATCAAATAAAGCAGCAACAAGAGGACCTGGGACCCCAGTGCTACAAGCAAGAAACTTTCCAGTTCCAACCAAACCTTCTACTCCACAAGGTACCCAGCCTTCATACAAGCATCAAACACCAGTTTTCACTCCAAAGGTGTATGCAACGAGCCGGTATGAACTGCCAACCTTAAGCAAGTTTGAACCCAGCACGCCTAAAGAAGAGACTTCTACCAGGTATGCGTTTATATCGCACCACAATACAACACCAGCCTACCCCAATGCCAATCAGGCTGCTGGAGACTTTGCCAAGTTTCTGGCCAAAAGAGAGTTAGTTACCCAAGGACTTGTCAAATTCAGTGATCGCCCCCAACACTACAGGGCCTGGCGATCCTCTTTCCAGAGTGCCATTCAAGGTCTAGATCTATCCTGCAGGGAACAGATAGAACTCCTCGTAAAGTGGCTTGGCAATGATTCTGCTGAACATGCCAAAAGGATCAGAGACATTAATATAAACCACCCTGAGATAGGCCTTACAAACATCTGGAACAGACTGAATAGATGTTTTGGTTCATCAGAGGCTATAGAGAGTACACTGTTTAAAAGGATAGAAGACTTCCCAAAAATACCTAGCAGAGGTTACCAAAGACTCAGAAAATTCAGTGACCTGTGTATGGAATTACAAGTTGCTAAAGCAGAAAGAGACTTACCTGGCCTTTCTTATCTTGACTCTGCTAGAGGTATTAACTCCTTAGCACAAAAACTTCCTTATGAGTTACACGAAAGATGGATTACTCATGGCTGTAACTACAAACGAAAACACAATGTACCTTTTCCACCCTTTAGTGAGTTTGTGGACTTTGTAGACAGACAAGCATGAATGAAAGATGACCCCAGCTTCATTTTTCCAGTGTCTTATACCACTTCTTCTGGCCCTAAACAACTCAGAGCTCCAGTAGCAGTGCACAAAACTAACATTTCTTCCCACAGATTTGCAGAGTCTCAGCCAGAGGATCAAGACAGCGACCCTACTAAGTTCTGCCCTCTACATAAGATGCCACATCCTCTTCTGGAATGCAGAGCCTTCATGACAAAGACCATCCAGGATCGCAAAGCTTTCCTCAAAGAGAACAAGATCTGTTACAAGTGCTGCTCTTCATCCACACATTTCGCCAAGGACTGTAAGGTCAGTGTCAAATGTACAAAATGTGACGGCACAGAACACAACACAGCTCTACACCCAAGGCCTACTCCAAGAACTTTCCCATCTGTTCATAGGGACAAGGAGCAAGGCGGGGAGACCAAAGACTCTAGTACAGACGCCATAGCAATCACTTCAAAGTGCACTGAAGTCTGCAAAGGAAGTACAGGAGGCAGATCCTGCTCTAAAATCTGTCTTGTGAGAGTTTACTCAAAAGGACTCAGAGACAAATCAGTCAAGCTCTATGTCATCTTGGATGATCAGGGTAACAAATCACTCACTAGATCTATGTTTTTGACATTCTAAACCTTAAAGGCCCCAGCAGTCCTTACTCCCTTAAGACTTGTGCAGGTACAGTGGAAACGGCGGGGAGAAGAGCTGACGGCCTACAAATTGAATCTATGGATAGTAAGACATGCCTACCCTTACCGACCATAATAGAGTGCAACCAGATGCCAGACAACAGATCAGAGATTCCCACACCAGACGCAGCAGCTCACCAAACTCACTTGAATCACATAGCACATCTCATACCAGAACTAGATGATCAGGCTCAGATAATCTTACTCCTAGGGAGAGATATCTTGCAAGTCCACAAAGTAAGAAAACTGATCAACGGTCCTAAAAATGCCACATATGCCCAAAAACTGGATCTCGGGTGGGTCATTATAGGTGATGTTTGCCTGGGAGGTGCACACAAACCGGCATCTGTTAATAACCTGCTCACTAGTACCCTTGAGAATGATTGTCCTTCTCTTTTCCAACCCTGTCAAATTCACATCCTCATAAAGGAGCTACCACACAACAACCCTGTACCTCTTCCCTTCCTAAGTCCCCTCTGTGACAGCAATACCTATGACGATGACCAAAGCAGTTTAGGAAGCACAGTGTTCAAGAGAACAAAGGAAGATAACCAGGTAGCAATGTCCATTGAGGATAGGCTCTTCTTAGAAGTTATGGAAAGGAGTATGGAGAAAGACGGGACTAATAGCTGGGTTGCACCTCTTCCCTTTAGACCACAAAGATGACGTTTGCCTAACAATAGAGAACTAGCATATAAACGTCTCACTTCCCTAAGACACAATCTTCAAGGGAAACCAGAGATGAAAGAACATTTCTTTTCCTTCATGGAGAAAATATTCCAGAATGGTCATGCTGAGATAGCCCCACACCCCAAAGACTCAGAGGAATGCTGGTACTTACCCATATTTGGGGTCTATCACCCTAAGAAGCCAGGACAGATTAGAGTGGTGTTTGATTCCAGCGCCAAACATGAGGGTGTCTCTCTAAATGATGTCCTCCTCTCTGGCCCTGACCTGAACAACAGACTATTAGGAGTACTTCTTTGCTTTTGCAAAGATTCAGTTGCATTCATGGCAGACATACAGCAAATGTTCTATTGCTTTCTTGTTAAAGAAGAACACCGAAACTTCCTGAGGTTTCACTGGTTCAGGGACAACAACCCCTCTGGAGACATCACAGAATACCGCATGAGGGTGCACATATTTGGCAACAGTCCTTCCCCTGCAGTTGCTATATATGGCCTCAGACACTCTGCTAGAGTGGGAGAGTCAGAGTATGGGTCAGATGTCAGACAGTTTGTGGACAAGGATTTCTATGTAGATGATTGCTTGAAATCACTACCCACCAATGAAGCCACAATCAGTCTCCTCAAAGGAACTCAGGCAATGCTTGCTTGTTTCAACTTAAGATTCCACAAGATTGCTTCCAACAGTAGAGAAGTTTTAGAAGCCTTTCCTGTCCAAGATCATTCTAACGAGTTAAAGGACTTAGATCTAGGCACAGACTCACTTCCCATGCAACGCAGCCTTGATTTGCTTTGGGACTTAAGATCTGACCCGTTTACTTTCCAAGTAAACACAGAAGAAAAACCCTTTATCCGTAGAGGTGTCCTGTCTACCATAAACAGCCTGTATAATCCCTTAGGCTTTGCAAAACCTGTCACCATCCAGGGTAAGGCACTACTTAGAGACTTCACTGTGAGTCACTAGATTGGGATCACCCTTTCCCCACTGACAAGAAGAACCTATGGCTAGAGTGGAAGGACTCACTAACAGCTCTATCCAACCTTAAAATTCCACGCCCATATGCTCCTCTGCCATCTGTCAACGTTCAGATGAAAAGACTTTGTGTGTTTTTGATGCTTCTGTTAAAGCAATTGCTGCTGTAGCTTATCTGAAAACCATAGACACTAAAGGACAATGCCACATAGGGTTCCTAATGGGGAAAGCAAAACTTGCACCACTTCCTGAACACACCATACCCAGGTTGGAACTTTGTGCTGCAGTAAAAGAACTTCAAATTCCTTCTAATTTGGATGTTCTCAGAGTAGAAAGATACTTGAGGGAACAAGACTGCACGTGGATCTTCAACCCACCTCACTCTTCTCACATGGGAGGTGTTTGGGAGAGGATGATAAGCATAGCCCGCAGAATTCTTGACTCTATCTTCCTACAAGTAGGAACTGCAAGGCTTACTCACGAATGTTTATTGATATTTATGGCAGAGGTTACAGCTATCATTAACGCCAGACCTTTGACATCCATTTCAAGTGACTCAAGTGAGATCCAGTGGTCCTCACACCTGCCATGTTACTCACGCAAAAGACTAGTCTTGCCGGGGCTCCAGCTGGAGAGTTTTGTGAGAAGGACCTTTACAAACGTCAATGGAGACAAGTACAAACCCTTGCCAATACCTTCTGGAACAGGTGGAGGGAACAATATATATCTACTCTACAAGTAAGGAGAAAGTGGCACACTGAAAAGCCTAATTTTAAACCTGGTGATGTTGTGCTCATGAAAGATTGCCAGACACTAAGGAATATGTGGACTTTAGGTCTGATCACCAAAGTACTACCAAGCAAGGATAATCGTGTCCGCAAGGTCGAGGTTAAGATCTTTCAACAGAATGAGGTTAAAGTATTCTTGAGACCAGTGACCGAACTTATTCTGTTGCTCTCTACAGAGGACTCTGTTAGTGAACGGCTACCCGTTGCCCATATTCACGTGGATTGGGGGGGTTGGTTTGGGGACTTACGCCCCGATGGGCCCCGCTGAAGCCAACCCAGTGACTACCGTGCCCAGACCCATGCTGTTGGAACTGGCCCACTTGCTGCTGAGACCCAGGTGAGACTATCTTCCCCGACATGTACCTTAAATCAGGCTCCCCTAGGCTGGGATACCCCAGAGGCATTTGGGAGGGAAACCCGGGAGGACCCAACCTTACACAAGTATAGGGCTAAGGCAGATACTCAGGAAAAGGGGATTAGATAGGGAGCTTTATGAATGGGTGGGGGATAGACTGTATAGAATCCCTAAGCCATCCCCAAGAAGTAAAGCCCCTTCGCAGAAACGACAGCTGGTGGTACCTAAGAAATACCAGCTGGAGCTTCTGCGAATCGGGCATGATGTACCACTAGCAGGACATCTAGGGTCCCATCGCACAGCCCATAGAATTACACAGAATTTCTTCTAGCCCAATTTTAACCAGGATGTGCGACAGGACTGCAAAACGTGTGACACATGTCAACGGGTAGGTAAGCGGGGGGACCACCCTAAGGCCAGACTTATGTCCATGCCTATCATTGGGGAGCCCTTTTACCGCATAGCCGTTGATGTTGTGGGTCCCTTGGCCAGGCCTAGTCCATCCAGGAAGAATTATATTCTCACCGTGGTGGACTACACCACCCGTTACCCAGAGGCAGTAGCTATGTCCAACATTGAAGCAGAGACAATAACTGATGCCCTGGTTAAGATCTTTACTAGAGTGGGGTTCCCTAAGGAGATTCTCTCTCACCAGGGAACCCAGTTTACCACTGTGCTCACCCAGCAGTTGCGGAAGGTGTGCAATATTAAGCCCTTGCTGGGCTCACCTTACCACCCCCAGACTAATGGTCTCTGTGAGCGCTTTAACAGGACCATCAAGCAAATGCTGAGGACCTTTTCGGACGCTTGCAGAGACTGGGAGAGATTCCTGCCTCACCTGTTATTTGCATACCCCAGGAATCTACTGGGTTCTCTCCCTTCGAGTTACTCTATGGGAGAAGGGTCCGCGGACCCCTCGATCTCAGAGGACACTGGGAGGGAGAGACAGAGCAGGAGGGGACCCCCATAGTGCCCTAAGTTCTGGAACCCAGGGACCGCATGGAGCAACTGTCTCTGATGGTAAGGGAGAATCTCCAGGCGGCCCAGGGGAGACAGAGGAGATGGTACGATCGGGGGGGCCAGTGTATCTTCCAGGTTGGGCAGAAGGTCTTAGTGCTCAAGCCTGTGAAGACCGACAAAGATGCAGGCATCTTGGCAGGGCCCGTATAAAGTAGTAGCCCAGGTATGTGATACTACCTATGTTATTGCCAGCTGTGCAGATGAAAGAATCCAGCGAACCTTTCATGTGAACATGCTGAAGGAGTATCAGGAACGGCAGGAGGATGTTGCTGCAGTATGTGCCCCTGCTGCGGACGACTACGAAAGTTTACCCCTCTCTGACTTCCTAGAGAGAGACCCCCAGACTGACCTCATTAGCCTCGTACAGCTAGGGGATCCGTTAAGCCCCACAAAGAAGGAATAGGCTAAGCGGCTTCTGTGGGAGAAACAGGACACTTTCTCCCAAAAACCAGGCTACACGACCCTGGCTGTGCAAGGTAGAGACCCCTGGACAAGCACCCCTTTGACAGCCCCCCTACCGTTTCCCTGAAGCAGTCCGAGAAGGAATGCGGAAGGAGATACAGGGGATGATTCAGTTAGGAGTCATTGAGCCCTCTGACAGCCCTTGGGCATCGCCTGTAGTCCTGGTGCCTAAGAAAGACAGAACTACCCGGTTCTGCGTGGACTACAGGTGACTCAATGAGAAGACCACCACTGACGCCTACCCGATGCCCAGGGTAGACAAACTGCTAGATCGTATAGCCAGGGGACGTTATTTAACTACAATAGACCTGTGTATGGGCTAGTGGCAGATTCCCCTGGCCGAAGATGCTATCCTCAAGTTGGCATTTGTTACCCCATTTGGCCTGTACCAGTCTAAGGTCATGCCATTCGGGATGAAAAATGCCCCAACTACCTTCCAACGTATGGTGGATAAGCTCCTCGATGGCTTTCAGGATTTTGCATTTGCATACCTGGATGACATTGCAATCTACAGTGGGTCTTGGGAGGAGCACCTGGTTCACGTAGGGCTGATTCTGGACAAGATTCGGGCCGCAGGTATGACCTTGAAACCAGACATGTGCCATCTAGGTATGGCGGAGGTGCAGTACCTGGGACACCAAGTAGGGTGTGGGAACCAGAGACCAGAGCCAGCCAAGGTAGAGGCAGTAGCTAACTGGCCCACACCCCGTACTAAGACCCAGGTATTAGCCTTCTTGGGGACTGCAGGGTACTACCGACGTAGTGCCATCGCCAAGCCCCTGACTAACCTAACGAAAAAGAAGTTACCTAGGCAGGTCCTGTGGTCTCCAGCTTGTGAAGCCGCGTTTTTAGCCCTCAAGCAAGCACTTGTAAATGCCCCCGTCTTAGCTGCCCCAGTACCTAATAAACGTTTCCTTGTCCACACAGATGCTTCCATGTTTGGCCTGGGGGCTGTGCTGAGCCAAATCGGGGAGGATGGAAGAGAACACCCTGTCGCATACCAGAGCAGAAAGCTATTACCCCAGAAAGTGAGCTATGCGGCAGTGGAGGAGGAGTGCTTGGCCCTGGTCTGGGCCCTTAAAAAGTTGAACCCTTATTTGTACAGACAGGAATTTTCATTAGTCACCCACCACAACTCATTGGTCTGGCTTAACCGGGTCTCAGGAGACATTGGCATTTTGCTGCGGTGGAGATTAGCCCTGCAACCTTACAATTTCACCATTAGCTACCGACCCGGTAAGCAAAATGGCAATGCTGACAGGTTGTCCCTGCAAACAGACGTCACTCCAGCCTCCTAGTTCCAAGCTGACCTAAGAAGGATCAAGCTGGGTCTGCCAGAGTGTCCCACAAGGAGGTAGCCATGTGACAGGAGTCACTTTTGGGCACAGGGTGACTAAGACAATATATCTTGGATTACTTAAAATGGGACAGTAATATTTATCCCCAATTCTCCCAGGATATATGTAAAGACTATTCTTGGTTTGTTTGATTCTGAACTCAACATGTTAGTTGAGAGAGCTGAACACATTGGCCTCTAGAACTGGGTAGGAGCCGGACAGTCTACTCATACTATAGTTTGTTGCCTACTAGGCTGAGGAGGGGGGGAGATCACTGTTTGTATTGTTAATTGTAATTAGCTCCTTCTATTGTGAGAAGGAGTCCTGTGTTTAAACTTATGATAATGTATCATCTACTGTGTGAAGCTCGGTGACAAGTCTGACCTGTAGTGAAATCCTAATTTATCATAACAATGACCAGGCTGCTTAAAGGGATTAGTCGATTAGCTCATGTTAATTAGGTTTCTGGTCACAGGTGTATTTTCAGAGTAATATGAGCAGGAGGTATACACCTCCTCTTTTTACTGTATATAAGAAAACCTCAAAGAAAAAAGGTAATGTAGGATCAGGATGTGCCAACACAGGCGCAGAAACAAAGGCAGCCTTGAGACTCTCAAAGGCCTTAATGGACTCCGGAGACCAACTCTGGGATTACCGTCCTTTCTGGTCATATCAGTTAGGTGCTTGACCAGAGATGAGAAGTTACGAATAAACTTCCGATAATAGTTGGCAAAGCCAAGAAAATGCTGCAGAGGACATAAACGCACAAGTTGGGGCCACTGTAGGACTGCTGAAAGTTTCTCTGGGCCCAACGAAAAACCAGCAGTGGAAATGACATAACCCAGGAATTTAACCTGTTCACAATGGAATTCGCACTTCTCCAATTTACAATAGAGATTGCTCTCTCTTAGTTTCTGAAGCACACGACAGACATCTGTGTGGTGGCTCTCCAGGGACTTGGATGATATGAGGATATCATTCAGATAAACCACCACACATACAATGCCTTGCAAAAGTATTCACCCCCTTGGCATTTTTCGTGTTTTGTTGCCTCACCTGGAACCTGGAATTAACATGGATTTTATGAGGATTTGCATCATTTAATTTACAGAACATGCCCACAACTTTGAAGATGTTTTTTTTGTTTTTTATTGTGAAGCAAACAACAAATAGGACAAAATAACAGAAAAAGTCAATGTGCATAACTATTCACCCCCTAAAGTCAATACTTTGTAGAGCCACCTTTTGCGATTATCACAGCTCCAAGTCGCTTTGGATAAGTCTCTATGAGCTTGCCACATCTTACCACTGGGATTTTGCCCATTCCTCCTGGCAAAACTGCTCCAACTCCTTCAAGTTGGATGGTTTGCGCTTGTGAACAGCAATCTTTAAGTCTGACCACAGATTTTCTGTTGGATTGAGGTCTGGGCTTTGACTAGGTCATTCCAACACATTTACATGTTTCCTCTTAAACCACTCAAGTGTTGCTTTAGCAGTGTGTTTAGGTCATTGTCCTGCTGGAAGGTGAACCTCCATCCTAGCCTCAAATCACACAGAGTGGTACAGGTTTTGCTCAAGAATATCCCTGTATTTCGCACTATCCATCTTTCCCTCAACTCTGACCAGTTTCCCAGTACCGACTGCTGAAAAACATCCCCACAGCATGATGCTGCCACCACCATGTTTCACTGTGGGGATGGTGTTCTTTGGGTGATGTGATGTGTTGGGTTTGCGCCAGACATAGCGTTTTCTTTGGTGGTCAAAAAGTTCAATTTTAGTCTCATCAGACCAGAGCACCTTCCTCCATACATTTTGGGAGTCTCCCACATGCCTTTTCGCAAACTCAAAACATGCCATTTTGTTTTTTGCTGAAAGTAATAGCTTTCTTCTGGCCACTCTGCCATAAAGCCCAACTCTATAGAGCGTACGGCTTATTGTCGTCCTATGTGCAGATACTCCAGTCTCTGCTGTGGAACTCTGCAGCTTCTCCAGGGTTACCTTAGGTCTCTGTGCTGCCTCTCTGATTAATGCCCTCCTTGCCCGGTCCATGAGTTTTGGTGTGGTCTGTCGTCTCTTGGCAGGTTTGCTGTTGTGCCATGTTCTTTGCATTTGGTTATGATAGATTTGATGATGCTCCTAGGGATCATCAAAGATTTGGAAATTTTTTTATAACCTAACCCTGACTTGTACTTCTGAACAACATTGTGCCTTCTAAAAAACAAACAAACTCTTGCGAGCTACCATGTGAAAATCCAAATGATAATTAGAGATGATTAAAGGACAGCTGCTAGCATTGACCACGTCTCATATGCTCGTGCCAAAAAAGAATTTATACCAATATAATGCTGTGCTATCCAAATGTAATAAAAAAATAATCATACTAAATCCTAATATTACTGACTGTAGTTAAATATTGGTGGTGAGATCTTCCATTCCTAAAATGGTAATACACTATCCAGTTTCCTCTGTTTTCCATATTGTTGCAAGCAACCTTCCAAGGATCTGAATGCTGACCACAAACCCAGAGGTGGTTTAAAAGCGTGTTTTGACCAAGCTTAGGTGCAAGGTCACATGCTCTAAGGAGAGTGCATACACCAAAGGGGGAGCACAAGAGTGGACACAAGCACTTTACTGTTTTATCATCTGTTTTATCATCTGCAATGAGTACCAGAAGAATGGAGTAGTTATGAATGGACTTTATGTTGCGATTTTGTGGACACAGATTAATGCATGAATTAGTTTGGCACAGGAGCACTTTAAACACCATTCACTTTATTTCTATATTGATTATTGTATGTTGATGCACTTTTTTTTATAGATTTATGTAAATTACAGGTCGTCAGTGCAATTATCGCACAAGGTTGCATATGAATGCAGCATGTGTATATAGAGGTGTGTATGCTACACAGGTTCACATTGGGAGGATCACATAGGATTGCAATTTTTAATTGTTTATGCCTGCAATTTTAATCGCATAAGATAACATTGTCCCTTGTTTGGAGAGTTCCTTGGTCTTCATGGCAGTGGTGCCTCTTGCTTAGGTGTTGCAGCCTCTGGGGCCTTTCAAAAAAGGTGTGTATATGTAATGACAGATCATGTGACACTTAGATTGCACACAGGTGGACATCGTTTCACTAATTATGTGACTTCTGAAGGTAATTTGTTGCACCATAGCTTTTTATGGGCTTTATAACATAGGGGGTGAATAATACATACGCACATGCCAATTATGAGTTTTTTTATTTCTGAAAAATAGTTTTATGTATATATTTTTCTAATTTTACTTCACCAACTTAGACTATTGTGTTCTGATCCATCACATATAATTCAGATTAAAAAAACATTGAACTAAAGGCTGTAATGTAACAAAATAGGTAAAAAGCCAAGGGGGTGAATACTTTTGCAAGGCACTGTAACTGCAACAAATCTCGGAGGACATTGTTAATAAATTCCTGGAAAACTGGCGGAGCGTTATAAAGGCCAAAAGGCATTATGGCCTGTTCTGGTATTAAACGCAGTTTTCTACTCGTCGCACCCCTTAATTTCACAAGATTGTATGCCCCTCTCAAATCAAGCTTCATGAAAACCGTTGCTCCCTTGAGGCGGTAAAATAACTCTGTAATCAACGGAATCGGATAGGCATTCTTAATTGTGAAACTATTGAGACCCCAATAATCAATACAAGGTGTCAGTTTGCCACTCTTCTTCTACACAAAGAGGAAACCAGCACCAGCAGGAGATGAGTATTTGTGGATGAAACCTCGAGAAACAGCATCTGCAACATACTCCTCCATGGACTTATCCTCCAAGACCAACAAAGAGTAAACCCGGCCACGAGGGGGTATGGCAAAAGGTTGAAGGTCAATTGCGCAATCATACGACTGCTGTGGAGGCAAACTACTGGCTTGACCTTTGTCAAAGACATAGCTAAAATCGCGGTACTCCTCTGGTAGGGAGGAGAGTGAAGAGGTGCACAGGATCTTGGCTACCTTCTGGAAGCATGTCTTACTGCATTGTGGTGACCAGGAGAGAACCTCAGAATGGAGCTAATCAAAAGAGGGGTTGTCCCTCTGTAACCAAGGATAACCAATAACCAGCGAAAACATAGGTGAGGAAATAACTTGGATATGGATTATCTCATGGTGAAGAGCCCCTACGGCCATGGACAACGGAACAGTCTTATGAGTCACATGGGCAGGCTGTAGAGGTCTTCCATCAAGAGCTTCAAATGGCAAGTGGAGTGTCACGCAGGTGCAGCGGAATCGAGTGCTTCGATACAAAGGCAGCATCAATGAACAGGCCTGCAGCCCCAGAGCTGACTAGAGCCTGCATCTCGATGGATGACTCAGCCCAAGAAAGGGTAACCGAAACCAAGGGCTTATCCTTCTGATTAACTGGGGATGAAACAACGCCACCTAAGGTCTGTCCATGACAGGACCTCAGGGTTTGGGCGTTCCCTGGAAAGGTTAGGACAAGACTTCAAAAAGTGACCTGCTTGGCCACAATAAAGGCACAATCTCTCCCTCCTCCTAAGAGCTCTCTCGTCCGCAGAGAGACGCGTGAAGCCCAAGTGCATGGGTTCACCTTCACTGACCAACTCGGTACCAGGAGGCATGGGAGGTGAGGGAGGCAAGGGTGGGACTGCAAAGCTTGGAGACAAATGTACAGGAGGCTTCTGCAAGCGCTCCTTAAAAGAGTCTTTCTGAGTCTGGAGTCAATGAGCATGGCAAACGTGATTAACTTCTCCAGCTCAGTGGGTATATCTCGGGCTGCTATCTCATCCTTGATGGTATCCGAGAGATGATGAGAAAAAGCAGCCACGAGGGCCTCATTGTTCCAAGCAACCTCTGCTGCAAGAGTACAGAATTAAATGGAGTAGTCGGCAACAGTTCTCGTACTCTGATGGACATGAGGCACTTGGCAGCAGAAGCGGAGCGCACAGGAACATCAAATACCCTTTTAAAAGAAGTCACAAACTCAGGGTAACTCAAGACAACAGGTTTTAACGTCTCCCATAGAGGGTTTGCCCAGGCCAAGGCTCTCTCAAAAAGCAAAGATATCACAAAACCTACTTTGCTTCTGTCTGTGGGAAATGCCTGGGGCAGCATCTCAAAGTATATCTCAACCTGGTTGAGAAACCCTCTGCATTGGACTGGATTGCCCCCAAATCGCTGGAGAAGCGGAGCGGAACCAGACATACCTCTTATAGAGGTAATACTTGAGGCGGGTGCCTGCACAGAGACTGGAGCAGCAGCAGGGATGGCCTGCAACAGGTTGTACCAGTGCAGCCACAGTGAGAGATTCCAGGGGCGACTCTGGAGAGTTTGTAATGCCATGGGAAACTGATCCATGCGGTGATCTTAGTAAACGATGGAAAGTGCAGTGCAATAAATAACAAAAAGAGAGAAATAAGTCCAATCCGTATAAGTGGAACAATGCGATATCCAAGAGAGATGAAAGCCAAGAGTCCTCGTGACAGAAAGTGGGATAATTTCTCCAAGTGAAAATGGGTGACGTTATCCTCCACCATATAAACCAAATTGCGCTTACTAGAAGAGATGGACCTCTGTGATACAGAAGGTTAAACACGCATTTATCCCACCAGGGATGATGGTAACTCCTGGCACTGCTGCAAAGGTCCTCGCTCTGGCTGGATGGAAGAAAAAGCCCCAGCAAAGAGTTCCAATGGTAAAAACCTCCAGGTTGGCAATGGTGAGTGTAAGGATAATACAGCCTCCCCAATGGATATGAAAGAATATAAGGACACACTCTAAGTGTACTCCGTATGTTTATTTGAATAAAAAGTCATAAAATAAACATGTAAACAAGCTTTGAAAAACCAAAAAATAGTGAATAAAAGATCCGTGGATTGAGCGTGTGAAACCACACATAGAGATGGCAGCGGGTGACGTCCGTGCATAAGCTCCTGCCCCCGTACGCAGCGTTATGTCCTGATAGGACTTCGTCAGCGAGGGTGGAGCTAGACAGTCACCCAGCAGGCTTATGTAGACGGCTGGTGTCTGCACAGAATGTGGCGGAACCGAAAGCCAGAGATGCTTCTACAAAACAGTCGCCTTAGTATGTGGGGACACCAGTGTCTAAAACCTAATAAAGAACAAATAAACGAAATATGAACAAAAAATGTTCTAAATCGAGAATAGGTAATATACTTAAAAATGGACAAGAAAAAATGGGGTTACCCAGGGCTATCTCTGAAACAATCTCGAAATAAAATCCAATTGATAAAACATTAACAAAAACAAAATTACTTATCTGATATAAAACAGTTCAGATCAAATTCAACATTTAACCCCTTCGGGACCGCAACCTGGGTGTCATGGTTATGCAGTAATCTTTCTCTGTCAGCTTACCTTCTCCTCATGTGTTCAGACTAAGAGGCCAGCCACTCACACCTGGCTGGTTTTATAACCTCTCCTCTAAGCATGGCCCCACCCCAGGCCCTATCAGGGAACCCTATATTAACCTGTGCACTACAAGCCAGCAGTGCTGATCAACCATTGTGTGTTAGCTTTCATGTGTACTTGCTGTGTTTCCTACGTCTGATTCCAGTTACCGACTTTGGCCTGTTCTCGACTTTCCCTGTCTGCTTGTGACCCTGACCTTTGGCGTGTTATGTTTATCCTTGTCTGCTAGTCGCCCTGACATTTGACTTATCCCTTACTTTCCTTGTTGCTCCAGCCTGCTGCCTCCTTCCTCTTCTCCTGTAGTCTACCGTGAGCGTGAGCTGTGAGACCCTGGGAGCCGCGAAATGGAGCCAGACTACAGCTCAGGCCATCCTCACCACTAGAGGCTCTGGTGAACACCTGCTGGCTCTTAGACTCCACGCCCTGGGGAATCTATGCTCTAGCTCCCAGTGGGATCTGTGTTAGTGATCCAGTAGACCTGCTTCCTGAACCTCCAAGGGTTAAATCCGCAGCAGTCAGTCCTAGGGTCCACCACCTAGCGGTGCACTTCCGACTCCTACAGAGTGCATCTGTCACCTGGTCTCAGGTGACCTGACAGTTTGATCAGCCATGGACTCAGCTGACGTGCTAGCTTGGGCTGCCCCTCTGTGGGAACTGAATGATCCAGTGGTTTCTAGCCTGATTTCTTGAAACTTTTTCGGAATATCTTTGAGGAACTGGGTCGTGTCTCCTCGGCGGCTAGCGCTCTTTTACGTCTCTGTCAAGAGTCTGCTTCTGTGGGACATTATGCTCTTCAGTTCCGTATCCTCACAGCTGAATTGAGCTAGAATAATGAGGCCCTAGTTGCAACCTTTTTACATGGCCTCTCTGATAGAGTGAAAGATGAATTAGCAGGAGGATCCCTTCCTGCTGATCTGGACGGTGCCTTCACCTTGTGTAACCAGATCGATATTTGCTTTCAGGAGAGGGCCCTGGAAAAAAGACACCAGTACTCCCTGTTCCTTAGGTAGCCTGAGCTCCCAGTCCCTTCTCTTCGATCTGAGCAGCACCCCCTGCCCGCTGAGGAACCTATGCAGCTGGGCTGGACCAAGTTGTCTCCCGAAGAATGCGCTAGGCGCAGAACTCTGGGTCTGTGCCTCTATTGTGGGGCCAAAGGTGATTTTCGTGACACTTGTTCTCTTCCTCCGGAAAAACGCTCGGGGCTAATACATCCGGAAAGTGGAGTATTAGACCCTGAAATATCACCTTCACCTTCTCGTCTTCTTCTTCCTGTGTTCCTTCATGTCGGTGCTTCCTTTCGTTCGGTCTCAGCACATCTGGATTCCGGAGCCGATGGCAATTTCATGGATTGGGAAACTGCATCTTCCATGAGACTTACCCTTTTGCCTCTTTCAACGCCATTGGTGGTCTTGGCGATTGATGGCACTGTTCTCCCAGGGGGCCCTATCCGCTTCCAGACCCTCCCTGTTAAGATGTCGGTAGGGACACTCCACCAGAAGTGGATATCCTTCCTTGTCTTACCTAAGGCTTTAAATCCTATAATATAAGGTCTTCCTTGGTTAGTCGCCCTGACATTTGGCTTATCCCTTACTTTCCTTGTTGTTCCAGCCTGCTGCCTCCTTCCTCTTCTCCTGTAGTCTACCGTGAGTGTGAGCTGTGAGACCCTGGGGCCCTGTACCTGGAACCAGACTGCAGCTCAGTCCATCCTCACCACTAGAGGCTCTGGTGAACACCTGCTGGCTCTTAGACTCTGCGCCCTGGGGAATATATGCTCTAGCTCCCAGTGGGATCTGTGTTAGTGATCCAGTAGACCTGCTTCCTGAACCTCCCAGGGTTCAATCCGCAGCAGTCAGTCCTAGAGTCCACTACCTAGCGGTGCACTTCCGACTCCTACAGAGTGCATCTGTCACCTGGTCTTAGGTGACCTGATACTGGGTTTCATGAATCCACAGGAATTCCCGTTGACTCAACTGCCTTATATGAACCCCCCCCTCCAATGTTTATTCACTTTTTCCAGACCCCAGAATTTAAGACATCTCGGATCCCTATCATGGAATATTCTGAAATGTTTATTATTATTATTATACAGGATTTATATAGCGCCAACAGTTTACGCAGCGCTTTACAATATAAAAGGGAGACAATACAGTTATAATACAATAAAATACAAAAGGATTAGGAGGGCCCTGCTCAGAAGAGCTTACAATCTAAATAGGGTGGGGCAGGTGGTACAAAAGGTTGTAACTGTGGGGAATGAGCTGGTGGAAGTGGTAGGAGATTAGTTGGAGATGTGATAGGCTTTCCTGAAGAGATGAGTTTTCAGGGATCGCCTGAAGGTAGCAAGAGTAGGGGATAGCCAGATAGATGGAGGTAGCGAGTTCCAGAGGATGGGAGAGGCTCTGGAGAATAGGCTTGTGCAATTCGTTTCGTAACAAATCAAAATTCGGCCGAATTTTGCATCTTTTGGACATTCGGATGCATCTGAATGTCCGAATAAAAAAATAACGAATTTCAACTAATACGAAAGAAATTATATCGGATATAACTAATGAACTCGACATGATTCGATAATTCGTTAAAGATCTAATGAAACAAAAGGTCAAATCAAAGTAAATCTTACAGTCCAATCAGCTGATTAATTTTGTGCTGGAGGTTGGATTACTGGCAAAGTGCATTCCTGAGAACTGAGTGAGAAGGGTGTTGTACTGTATTTGAGCAGAGGAGAAGAGATATTGTCATTGTGTTAATAGATTCAATAAACAAACAACTTTCCAAACTACGAATCATTATCAGGAATCAATATACATGCATAAATATCGAATTTCAACGAATATGAATAAAATTATAGTGCATATAACTAATGAATTTGACATGATTCGAGATTCCGTATAACGAATATTGACACTCTACAGAAATAACAAATTATCCGAAAACGTATTAACGTAACATAACGAATATAACAGAATGAAATTATGTATTTTACAAATGACAACGAACCGAAACTAAAAAACATTTTCCATTGTGCACAAGTCTACTGGAGAAATCCTGGAGACGAGCATGGGAGGAGGAGATGAGAGAGCTTGAAAGCAGGAGGTCTTGAGAAGAGCGGAGAGGTCAATTTGGGTGATATTTGGAGACAAGATTAGTGATGTAGCTCGGGGCAGAGTTGTGTATGGCTTTGTATGTTGTGGTTAGTATTTTGAATTTAATTCGCTGGGTGATTGGGAGCCAGTGTAGGGATTGGAGGAGAGGGTTGGCAGACACTGAGTGGTTGGTAAGGTGGATAAGTCTGGCAGCAGCATTCATGATAGACTGAAGAGGGGATAGCCTATGGAGAGGTAAGCCAATGAGAAGGGAGTTGCAATAGTCAAGGCGAGAGATAACAAGGGAGTGAATGAGGAGCTTGGTGGTTTCATTTGTTAAAAAGGGGCGAATTTTAGAGATGTTACGGAGGTGAATTCTACAAACTTTTGACAACGATTGGATTTGAGGCTGAAATGACAAGTCAGAGTCTAGGATTACACCTAGTACCCTGGCGTGAGGGGAGGGAATGATGGTTGCATTGTTGATTTTGATGGAAAAGTCATGGAGGGGGGCACGGGCGGGGGGGAATATTAATAGCTCAGTTTTAGAGAGATTTCGTTTAAGGAAGTGCTGCGACATCCATGCTGATATGTCAGTTAGTAAGTTAGTAATGCGAGAGGAGACTGAAGGAGTGAGGTGAGGAGTAGACAGATAGATTTGGGTGTCATCAGCGTATAAGTGGTATTGGAAGCCATGGGCAGTAATAACAGTATAATATGGGCAATAACAATATAATAACAATATAATAACATGGGCAATAATAAGTGACCAAGGGAGGAGGTGTAGATAGAGAAGAGAAGGGGTCCAAGAACCGAGCCTTGGGGGACCCCCACAGAAAGGGGCAATGGAGAGGAGGAGACAGAGTTGTAGGTGACACTGAAGGAGCGCTGTGATAAATAGGCAGAGAACCAGGATAGAGCAGAATCTAGGAGGCCAAGGGAATGTAGTTTATTGAGAAGGAGCGGGTGGTCAACAGTATCAAAGGCCGCAGAGAGGTCAAGTAGTAGGAGTATGGAGTACTGGCTGTTGGTTTTAGCAGTTAGTAAATCGTTAGTGAGTTTTAGTAAGGCAGTTTCGGTGGAGTGCTGCGAGCGAAAGCCAGACTATAAGGGGTCAAGAAGGTTATTTTCATTGAGGTAGGAGCTAAGACGGTTGTAGACTAAGCATTCTAGAAGTTTAGAGGTGAATGGGAGCAATGAGATTGGTCTTAAGTTGTTCAGGTCGGTAGGGTCCAGTGAAAGCTTTTTAAGAATGGGAATGATCTGCGCAATCGGGGCTAACATGTCCCTCAGAGTTGGTGGTCTCCTATAAATAAATCTTGGAGGAGCGGGTAGTACTGTACCCAGAATACTTTTTTTTTTAAATGTCCCAATGTCTCATAATAATCTTCTCAAATTTCTTATGTTGGATGTTATAATCTAAGATTATTTTATATTCAAAGTTATCTTTTTGCTTCTTACTTTTATCAGATTCTGAAATAAAAATAAAAGATATAAAATCTTAGATTATAACATCCAACATAAGAAATTCGAGAAGATTAGTATGAGACATTGGGACATTTAAAAAATGAATAGTATTCTGGGTACAGTACTACCCCCTCGTCTGAGATTTATTTATAGGAGACCAACTCTGAGGCACATGTTAGCTCCGAGTGTGGTGGATCCTCCAGTGATAAAAGAAAATAGAATCTTCAACTTTTTGTCCGGATTTTACGCTTGTGGGAAATGCCCAGCATGTAAGCAATGCAGATATAACCCTAAAAGAAGAAAGGAGTTCACTGCCTCTGCTACTAATAAAAAATACCAGATCAAAAATCTTATCATGTGAGATACAGTAGAGGTTGTGTACATGTTGCAGTGTAACTGCGGACTCCAATATGGGACCTATGGGTGTCCGCATAGCTGAACATGTAAACAACATTAAAAGGGGTTTAAAAACACACAATGTTTCTAAACATTTCAGAATATTCCATGATAGGGATCCGAGATGTCTTAAATTTTAGGGTCTGGAAAAAGTGAATAAACATTGGAGGGGGGGAATTATATAAGGCAGTTGAGTCAACGGGAATCCCTGTGGATTCATGAAACCCAGGTTGCGGTCCTGAAGGGGTTAAATGTTGAATTTGTTCTGAACTGTTTTATATCAGATAAGTAATTTTGTATTTCTTAATGTTTTATCAATTGGATTTTATTTCGAGATTGTTTCAGAGATGGCCGCAGGTAACCCCATTTTTTCTTGTCCGTTTTTAAGTATATTACCTATTCTAGATTTAGAACGTTTTTTGTTCATATTTCATTTATTTGTTGTTTATTAGGTTTTAGACACTGGTGTCCCCGCATACTAAGGCGACCGTTTTGTAGAAGCATCTCTGGCTTCCGGTTCCGCCACTTTCTGTGCAGACACCAGCCGTCTACATAAGCCTGCCGGGTGACTGTCTAGCTCCACCCTCGCTGACGAAGTTCTATCAGGATGTACCGCCGCGTACGGGGGGAGGAGCTTATGCACGGACGTCACCCGCTGCCATCCCTATGTGTGGTTTCACACACTTGATCCACGGATCTTTTATTCACAATCATTTGGCTTTTTAATGCTTGCGCATATGTGTGCTATGTATACATGTTTATTATATGACTTTCTATTCGAATAAACATACGGAGTACACTTAGAGTGTGTCCTTATATCCTTTCATATCCATTGGGGAGGCTGTATTATCCTTACACTCACCATTGTCGACCTGGAGATTTTTACCATTGGATCTCTCTGCTGGGCGTTTTCTTCCATACGGCCGGAGCGAGGACCTTTGTAGCAGTGTCAGGAGTTACCATCATCCCTGGTGGGATAAATGTGTTTGACCTTCTGTATCACAGAGGTCCATCTCTTCTGGTAAGCGCAATTTGGTTTATATGGTAGAAGATAACATCACCCATTTTCACTTGAAGAAATTATCCCACGTTCTGTCACGAGGAGTCTTGGGTTTCATCCCCCTTGGATATAGCATTGTTCCACTTATACGGATTGGACTTGTTTCTCTCTTTTTGTTATATTTATTGCACTGCACTTTCCATCATTTTCTAATACATTTTTAAGGCATATGTGATTACCTGTAGTGTTCAGCTTGCATCTCATTTTGTGCTTTTTGGTTTTGTTTGCGCTGATTGCTCCCTGTTTATACATGCGGTGATCTTGCTCATCCAATCTGGAAAAAATATTACCAACAAGTGGATTGACTGCATCTTCTGAATTCATGGTCTTCGCCTACTGTCAGAAACCATGAATCAGACCGAGACAGAAGTGCAGTTAAATCACACTTGTAATAATTAAAGTAAATAGAACAAACTTAGTCAAAACATAGTCAAAGTTCGGTAACTGGAACGGATAGTCAGCCAAGCCAGAAAGTCAGGGATCAGTGTAGTGGAACAGCAAGCAGGATCTGGAGCCAGAAGGGATGTCAGCCAAGCAAGTCTTAAACAGGAGCACAGGAGATAGTCTCTGTGATGTTGACCAAGGCGAAGGCAGAGATCCTCTGGGCTGGACGGCTTAAGTAGGCAGGACTGACGAGCAGGCTATCAAGAAGTGAGTCACTGTGGAGAGATAGGCGCTAGCAATTAGCCGACAGCTGAGTGACCAGCTCAGAGAAGGAAGGGCTGAGCCCAGCCCTGACATCCAGATACAGCCTGTGTCTGTTAATAATCCAGTCGATCACTCGGCATGTAAAGGGGTTAAATCACCTTGGTTGTCTTCGGCTGCAGCAGCTCTGCACTTGCCTTGCCTCAAACCTATTTTTACTTTCATCTACTTTCTCACTGCTACACTTACCACCACGGCCGTGCCCCTAGCCTGACTTCCTAAATTTATAGAAGGAAAAAAAATGGCAGTGGGCAGCGGCTGCTGGCCATTTTCAATATGTGTGGCAGTGGCACAGGCGGCGTACTCTCTGCCCTTGGTGCACGTACCCCCAGGGGTACGCGTACCATGGGTTGACAAACCCGGCTGTATAGTATCTATTGTGGCAATCCCTAAAGTGTTTGGAAACACCATGCTCCTCTCCTTTCCTAATATTGTTGACATGTTTCCTAATCCTTACTTGAAGAGTCCTAGACGTGCCGCACAAGCATTCTGGTGTGTAGATGGCTCCCTTAGTTTCATATGTCCTAAAATATTTCACAGTGTATTTCTTCCCTGTGGCATTCACTGTAAATTCCTTTGTCTTTCTGTTATTAAAGGAGTTGTAAACCCTCATGGTTTTTCACCTTAATGCATAGAAAAACCTCCTGTGCTGTAGCCAGGGGCGTTGCTAAGTCTACAAAAGATCTGGGGCTAGAGCCCATAGCTTGCGTGGGCATACACATGTATATAGCAGCCCTCAAATTTTCCACATGCATTTTTCGAAAATGATTGCTGGCAAGGAGCTGGGCTGCCTGGGAGCGGGGGGTGAGCACCACCGGTGGGCGGGGTTGATCTGGAGTCGTTCTCCCAGTGATCATGGAGGAAGAGGAAAGCCGCAGGATCACAGAGCATGGAAAGCCTGCTGTAACAGCTTACATTAAAATTGCCTCCGCTCTGCTCGTCATCATACACAGTCCCGCCTCCTCCTGATCCCGTGCCTGTGATAGACAGAACGCGGTTCCAATGCTGGGATGCGTTCTATCACAGGCGTGGGTTTAGGAGGAGGCGGGGCTGTGTATGACGGCGAGCAGAGTGGAGGCAATTGTAATGTAAGCTGTACCGGAGTGCTATCCTGCTCTGTGATCCTGCGGCTTTCCTCTTCCTCCAGTCATGATCCAGCAGTCCTCTCTCTTCCTCTGCCCAGGCGAAGCTGCAATGGTGGGCACAATGAGGCTGCAATGGTGGGCACAGTGAGGCTGCAATGGTGGGCACAGGTGAGGCTGCAATGTTGAGCACAGGTGAGGCAGCAATGGTGGGCACAGGTGAGGCAGCAATGGTGGGCACAGGTGAGGCAGCATTGGTGGGCACAGGTCGTGCTGCACTGATGGGCACTGACGAGACTGCATTGATTGGCACTGGAGAGGCTGTGCTGAGGGGCACTGATAAAGTTGTTGTTAATATTTAATTTTTGTAACTTAATTCTATATAAAACATTTAAGTGTCATTTTATGAGATAATTTATCAGGGCGTGTTTAGGGGTGAGGCAGGGTAGGGGTTGGGTGGGGCAACTGGTGGTGAGTAACCCTTGAGGTCTGGCTAGTAGTTTAGGACTTGAAATTTTGAGCCCTATATATATTATATATAAAATATTGTTACATATCTGAGTGTGGATCCCCCCTTACATCAGTGTCCCCAGAGAGCCCCCCACTTACATCAGGGTCCCCAGAGCCCCCCTTGTTACATCAGGGTCCCCAGGGAGCCTCCCCCTTACATCAGGGTCCCCAGAGAGCCTCCCCCTTACATCAGGGTCCTCAGAGAGCCCCAGGGCTCAGGAGTGCGCTACATAGAGAATGCAGGGTTTAGGAGTGCGCTACATAAAGAATGCAGGGCTCAGCTGTGCTCATCTATGCAGCCTCACCAGTGCCCAGCAATGCAGCCTGACCTGTGCCCAGGAATTCAGCCTCACCAGTGCCAAGCAATGCAGCCTGACCTGTGCCCAGGAATTCAGCCTCACCAGTGCCAAGCAATGCAGCCTGACCTGTGCCCAGGAATTCAGCCTCACCAGTGCCCAGCAATGCAGCCTCACCTGTGCCCACATTTCAGCCTCACCAGTGCCCAGCAATGCAGCCCCATCAGTGCCCAGCATGCAGCCCCATCAGTGCCCAGGACTGCACCCCCCCGCTGTAGTGCCCTCTGTCCCCTGCACTGCCCCCACACACACTGTAGTGCCCCCTGTCCCCTGCACCCCCTACACTGTAGTGCCCTTTGCATCCCCCACTGTAGTGCCCTCTGTCCCCTGCACCTCCCACTGTAGTGTCCTCTGCACCCCCCACTGTAGTTCTCTCTGTCCCCTGCACCCCCACTGTAGTGTCCTCTGTCCCCTGCACCCCCCACTGTAGTGTCCTCTGTCCCTTGCACCCCCCACTGTAGTGTCCTCTGTCCCCCCCCATTGTAGTGTCCTCTGTTTCCCCCCCACTGTAGTGTCCTCTGTCCCCCTCCCACTGTAGTGTCCTCTGTCCCCCCCACTGTAGTGTTCTCTGTACCCCCAACTGTAGTGTCCTCTGTCCCCTCCCCACTGTAGTGTCCTCTGTCCCCTGCACCCCCACTGTAGTGTCCTCTGCCCCCCCCCACTGTAGTGTCCTCTGTCCCCCTCCCACTGTAGTGTTCTCTGTCCCCCTCCCACTGCAGTGTCCTCTGTCCCCCCACAGTGTAGTGCCCTCTGTCCCCTGCACCCCCCACTGTAGTGTCCTCTGTCCCCTGCACCCCCCCACTGTAGTGTCCTCTGTCTCCCCCATTGTAGTGTCCTCTGTTTCCCCCCCACTGTAGTGTCCTCTGTCCCCCTCCCACTGTAGTGTCCTCTGTCCCCCCCACTGTAGGGTTCTCTGTCCCCCCCAACTGTAGTGCCCTCTGTCCCCTCCCCACTGTAGTGTCCTCTGTCCCCTGCACCCCCACTGTAGTGTCCTCTGCCCCCCCCACTGTAGTGTCCTCTGTCCCCCTCCCACTGTAGTGTTCTCTGTCCCCCTCCCACTGCAGTGTCCTCTGTCCCCCCACAGTGTAGTGCCCTCTATCCCCTGCACCCCCCACTGTAGTGTCCTCTGTCCCCTGCACCCCCCACTGTAGTGTCCTCTGTCTCCTGAACCTCCCACTGTAATGCCCTCTGCCCCCCCCCACTGTAGTGTCCTCTGTCCCCTGCACCCCCACTGTAGTGTCCTCTGCCCCCCCACTGTAGTGTCCTCTGTCCCCCTCCCACTGTAGTGTTCTCTGTCCCCCTCCCACTGCAGTGTCCTCTGTCCCCCCACAGTGTAGTGCCCTCTGTCCCCTGAACCCCCCACTGTAGTGTCCTCTGTCCCCTGCACCCCCCACTGTAGTGTCCTCTGTCCCCTGAACCACCCACTGTAATGCCCTCTATCCCCCCACTGTAGTGTCCTCTGTCTCCTGCACCCCCACTGTAGTGTCCTCTGTCCCCTGCACTCCCCACTGTAATGCCCTCTGTCCCCCCCACTGTAGTGTCCTCTGTCCCTTGCACCCCCCCACTAAAGTGTCCTCTGTCCCTCCGCACTGTAGTGTCCTCTGTCCCCCCCACTGTAGTGTCCTCTGTTCCCCCCCCCACTGTAGTGTCCTCTGTCCCCCCACTGTAGTGTCCTCTGTCCCCCTCCCACTGTAGTGTCCTCTGTCCCCCCCACTGTAGGGTTCTCTGTCCCCCCCAACTGTAGTGCCCTCTGTCCCCTCCCCACTGTAGTGTCCTCTGTCCCCTGCACCCCCACTGTAGTGTCCTCTGCCCCCCCCACTGTAGTGTCCTCTGTCCCCCTCCCACTGTAGTGTTCTCTGTCCCCCTCCCACTGCAGTGTCCTCTGTCCCCCCACAGTGTAGTGCCCTCTATCCCCTGCACCCCCCACTGTAGTGTCCTCTGTCCCCTGCACCCCCCACTGTAGTGTCCTCTGTCTCCTGAACCTCCCACTGTAATGCCCTCTGTCCCCCCCCACTGTAGTGTCCTCTGTCCCCTGCACCCCCACTGTAGTGTCCTCTGCCCCCCCACTGTAGTGTCCTCTGTCCCCCTCCCACTGTAGTGTTCTCTGTCCCCCTCCCACTGCAGTGTCCTCTGTCCCCCCACAGTGTAGTGCCCTCTGTCCCCTGAACCCCCCACTGTAGTGTCCTCTGTCCCCTGCACCCCCCACTGTAGTGTCCTCTGTCCCCTGAACCACCCACTGTAATGCCCTCTATCCCCCCATTGTAGTGTCCTCTGTCCCCTGCACCCCCCACTGTAGTGTCCTCTGTCCCCCTCCCACTGTAGTGTCCTCTGTGCCTCCCCACTGTAGTGTCCTCTGTCCCCCTCCCACTGCAGTGTCCTCTGTCCCCCTCCCACTGTAGTGTCCTCTGTCCCCCCCACTGTAGTGTTCTCTGTACCCCCAACTGTAGTGTCCTCTGTCCCCTCCCCACTGTAGTGTCCTCTGTCCCCTGCACCCCCACTGTAGTGTCCTCTGCCCCCCCCACTGTAGTGTCCTCTGTCCCCCTCCCACTGTAGTGTTCTCTGTCCTCCTCCCACTGCAGTGTCCTCTGTCCCCCCACAGTGTAGTGCCCTCTGTCCCCTGCACCCCCCACTGTAGTGTCCTCTGTCCCCTGCACCCCCCCACTGTAGTGTCCTCTGTCCCCCCCATTGTAGTGTCCTCTGTTTCCCCCCCACTGTAGTGTCCTCTGTCCCCCTCCCACTGTAGTGTCCTCTGTCCCCCCCACTGTAGGGTTCTCTGTCCCCCCCAACTGTAGTGCCCTCTGTCCCCTCCCCACTGTAGTGTCCTCTGTCCCCTGCACCCCCACTGTAGTGTCCTCTGCCCCCCCACTGTAGGAATCTGTCCCCTCCCCACTGTAGTGTCCTCTGTCTCCTGCATCCCCCACTGTAGTGTTTTCTGTCTCCTGCACCCCCCACTGTGTCCTCTGTCCCCCTCCCACTGTAGTGTCCTCTGTCCCCCCCACTGTAGTGCCCTCTGTCCCCTGCACCCCCCCCACTGTAGCGTCCTCTGTCCCCTGCACCCCCACTGTAGTGTCCTCTGTCTCCTGCACCCCCACTGTAGTGTCCTCTGTCCCCTGCACTCCCCACTGTAATGCCCTCTGTCCCCCCCACTGTAGTGTCCTCTGTCCCTTGCACCCCCCCACTAAAGTGTCTGTCCCTCCGCACTGTAGTGTCCTCTGTCCCCCCCACTGTAGTGTCCTCTGTTCCCCCCCCACTGTAGTGTCCTCTGTCCCCCCACTGTAGTGTCCTCTGTCCCCCTCCCACTGTAGTGTCCTCTGTCCCCCTCCCACTGTAGTGTCCTCTGTCCCCCCCACTGTAGTGTCCTCTGTCCCACTCCCACTGTAGTGTCCTCTGTCCCCCCCACTTTAGTGTCCTCTGTCCCCTCCCCACTGTAGTGTCCTCTGTCTCCTGCACCCCCCACTGTAGTGTCCTCTGTCCCCTGCACCCCCCACTGTGTCCTCTGCCCCCCCACTGTAGTGTCCTCTTCCCCTTCCACTGTAGTGTCCTCTGTCCCCCTCCCATTGTAGTGTCCTCTGTCCCCTGCACCCCCCACTGTGGTGTCCTCTGTCCCCCCCACAGTAGTGTCCTCTGTCCCCCTCCCACTGTAGTGTCCTCTGCACCCCCCACTGTAGTGTCCTCTGTCCCCTGCACCCCGCACTATAGTGCCCTCTGTCCCCTGCACCCCCCACTGTAGTGTCCTTCATACCCTGCACCCCACAAACACATACACTGTGTAGGAAGAACTCTTCTGTACAGCAAGCAGAGCAGCAGAGATCGACATCACAGGGCTGGATGGGGGCGGGTACTACTGAAGTTAACTTTTCACATTAACAGGCTGGTGATTGGTTGCTAGGATCGCCCAGCAACCAATTACTTGCTGTTTAATGTAAATAGTTCCCAGACCTGGGATACTGGCTGCTCGCCACTGTCCAATGAGGAGGACAGTGGCAAAAATGTCCGCAGGCTGGGTGCCCGCATTGTGCGGTGGCGGGACGGGTGCACCCCGAGGGCCGCGGGTTTCAAACCCCTGCCATAGAACCTTGGGGCTATAGCCCCAGTAGCCACCCCCTAGCGATGCCACTGACTGCAGCTGCCCCACAGAGCCCCTCCTTTTCTTTCCTGAAACCAATCGTTCCAGCGAAAGGGACAAGCACAGCAGTTCCAGCCGCTGTCTCTGGTCCTCATTGGATAGATTGATAGCAGCAGGAGCCATTGGCCTCCCGCTGATATCAATCAAATTCAGTGACACAGAGTCCTGCTGTCAACGGGAGCGCGCCTGCACGAGTGCCCCAATGGAAAGCAGCTTTCCGCGGGGGCACGCGATGAAAAGGAGGAACCAGGAGTGCTGCCAGGGGACCCCAGATAAGGAGGAGCGGGGCCGCTCTGTGCAAAACCCTTGCACAGAGCAGGTAAGTATAACATGTTTGTTATTTAAAAAAAAAATAACCTTTACAATCACTTTAACTTTAGAGGATTTACACCCCTTACACTTGGCGCAAGAAAAGGTGCAAGTTAGAAATTGCAACAACCTATGGTTTCTCACATGACGTGGGCCAACTTATTATGAAGGGTATACACAAATTGTAGGTATGGAGGAAAAACAGGTCCAAGGATCCCATGTTCCAAAATAATCCTCCACTATTTTTTATTAATTCTCTCAGTGTGCTTAAATTACACATTATAATCCAATATTATTTTAAATTCATTATTCTCTTTATTCCTACTCAATGTTGCATCCTTATGCTGGAACAATTCAAAGTGTCCCTCTCCATCCTCCTCCTTTTTTCAATCTCTGTCCTAATTATATCCTCCTGATATCCCTTCTGGATAAAACGTTTAGCCAACACATCAGTCTGTTGGAGGAAATCACTAGTGCAATTTTGCCATAATCTCGTGAACTGGCCCCTGGGGCTACTAAAAAGCCAGTTATTATGATGGCAACTATCTATAGCTATATACTGTATCTATTATGGTAAGTTGGTTTGAAATATTTTTTTTCTTTACCTGATTATGTCCAAATCCAAAAAAAGAAATGTTTGTTCTGTTCATCTGCCATGACAATACAATATATCTATTATTGTTGTTCAACCTCTCCATAAAAGGCCTTTAAATTGGATTCATCTCCCTCCCAGACCAGAAACAGGTAATCTATAGATCTCCTTTTAACTGGTACGTCAGTTTTTAAACACAGTTTCTGTCCCCCAGTGGGCTATAAAAATATTGGCCACACTGGGAGCAAACCATGCTCCCATTGCTTCCCCTGTAACTTGCAGGTAATACTGCTGGTCACACCAGAAGTAATTGTACTTCAGACCAAACTCAAAGCATTCAATTAGAAACTTTTTATGCTTCCTGGAGACGTCCGACACCTGTAAAGCTCATTTAACAGGGGAAATAGCATCCTCATGGGCAATAATGGTATACAAAGAATTAACGTCTGTCACTAGGAAACTAGATTCAAACCATGCAGAGCTTATTACTCATGTTCATATAAAAGAACATCTGAATAGCAGTGACCATAACTTGATTTCATTTAAGGTTAGCTGTAGGCAACAAACACATACTGGAAAGATAGGGCTGCTCTCCAAGACTTGGACTGGGAGGGAATATCGATGAACACAGAAGATAATTCTTCAAAAAGAGAATTCTTCAAAAAGACAGTATGTAAACACACTGAAAAATATATTCCCATGGGCAATAAGTGTAAAAGGCTAAAAATAAAACCAATAAAGCTAAAAATAAAAAATAATCAAAAAAGAGCTTTTAAAAATATAGAAATGAAGGAACACTATCATCGTTTAGTTTAAATGTTACAAAGAATATAACAGAAAATGTAAAAAGGAAATCAAGGCCGCAAAAAATCAAAACAGACGACAGATTGCAAAAGATAATAGGAAACCCCACAAAATTCTTCATATATATTAATAGTAAAAAAAGGTCAGGTCTGAGCATGTAGGCCCTTTACAAAATAATCTACAGTGGGTGACTGGGGACAAAGAGAAGGAAAGTTTATTAAATACCTTCTTCAGCTCTGTGTATACAAAGGAGCATAATGGGGATCGTATTGACACAGCCCCAAATGATCCACAATGGCTCAAAATTGATATGGTTCAGAAATATTTAGACAGCATAAAGCATAAAGGTGAATAAAGCACCTGGACCAGAGGGCATACACCCATGGATCCTTAAAGAGTTGAGCTCCGTCATTTCAAAGCCTTTGTTTATTATTTTTGGGGACTCTTTAATGACTGGAATAGTACCACTGAATTGGCGTAAGGCCAATTTGGTGCCTATATTTAAAAAGGGATCAAAGTCTTTACCAAGTAACTATAAACCTGTTAGTTTAACTTCTATAGTTGGGAAGATACTGGAGAGTTTATTAAAAGACCACATAGATGAGCTGTTGCTGGAAAAAAATATATAAAAATAAAAAGGTAAACAGAGTAAGCGTAGTCAAAGCATAGCCAGAGTCCAGTAAACGGATTGGGTAGTCAGCCAAGCCAGAGTTCAGTAACCAGATCGGGCAATCAGCCAGGCCAGAAGTCAGGGATCCAAGTAGAGGAACAGCAAGCAGGATAAGGAGCCAGAAGGGATGTCAGCAAAGCCAGTCTTTAAGCAGGAACGCAGGAGATGGTTTCTTGTAATGTGACCAAGGCGAAGGCAGAGATCAAGTAGGCAGGACTGACGAACAGATCCACAACAGCTGGTTAACTGTGGAGAGAGATGAGAGCTGGCAATCAGCCGACAGCTGAGCGGCCAGCTCAGAGAAGGAAGGGCTGAGCCAGCCTTGACAGAACCCCCCCTCCTCAATGACCCCTCCCCCTCGGAGGACCGCCGGGCTTGAGGGGAAAACGTCTATGGAAATCACAGAGGAGGGCAGGAACATGTATGTCCGAGGATGAGACCCAGGAGCTTTCCTCTGGACCGTACCCCTTCCAATGCACCAGGTACTGTATGCGCCCACGGAAGCTATGGGAATCAACAATGGATTGTACCTCATACTCCTCATGATTCTTAACCTGTATAGGGTGGCACTGAGGTGGTAAAGCAGTTGCAGACCAACAGTTTCAATAAGGAGTCATGAAACACATTTGAGATGCGCATACTAGGAGGAAGGTCCAACGTGTAAGCCACTGGGTTAATCCTGCGAAGGATACGGAGAGGCCCGATAAACCGAGGTCTTGCGGTCAGCACGGAGTCTGTACCTATCATTAGCATGACGCAAAGCCTCCTGGACTTGTGCCCAAGTGGAAGAAAGACCACGGAGATGCTCCTCTAGTGCAGGAATACTCTGCGGAACAAACGAGTCAGGCAACATGGAGGATTGGAAACCATAATTCGCCATAAACGGAGACAATCGGGAAGCAGAATTCAAGGTACTGTTGTGAGCAAACTCTGCCCATGGTAATAGGTCTAACCAGTTGTGATGGTCAGAAATATAGCAACGTAGGAATTGCTCCAAGGACTGATTGGCTCGTTCTGTGGCCCCATTAGACTGCGGGTGATACACAGAGGAGAAAGCAAGCTGAATTCCCAGCTGTGCACAAAAGGCTCGCCAGAACCAGGACACAAACAGACTACCCCTGTCCGAGACAATCACCTTGGGTAGCCCATGTAAGCGAAAGATCTCCCGAGCAAAAATGGAAGCCAGTTCCTTAGAAGTGGGCAACTTCTTAAGTGGAATACAATGACGCATCTTTGAGAACCGGTCAACCACTATAAGGATAACTGTGTTGCCCTGGGAGTTGGGCAACTCCACAATGAAATCCATAGACAGATGGGTCCAGGGCCTCTCTCCATTGGGTATGGGTTGTAGGAGGCCCACTGGAAGGTGTTGTGGAGTCTTACTCTGAGCACACACGGAACAGGCAGCTACGAAGGCAGATACACATAGACTAGTCCACCAGAATTGTTGGCAAATGGCTCAAACAAATTGATTCTTACCAGGGTGGCCAGCTGCCTTGGGAGAATGGTAAGTCTGGAGCACGGCAGTACGGAGACACTCTGGGACAAAGCAGCGGTCACAAGGTTTCTCAGGAGGAGCATCGACCTGAGCAGCAAGAATTTTATCACCCAAAGGAGAAGTAAGACTGGTGTAAACCGTAGCCAGAATACAATCAGGAGGAATCATAGGAACCGGAACCGACTCCAATTTGGAAGTGGAGGAAAATTGTCATGACAAGGCGTCAGCCCTTACATTCTTAGTACCTGGTAAGAATGAGACAATGTAATTGAAACTTGACGAGAAAAGAGCCCATCGCACCCTTCTGGGAGAGAGGCGTTTAGCCTCAGACAAGAATGTGAGATTCTTATGGTCAGTAAGAATGAGAACCGGCACAGTGGTATCTTTGAGATGCTCCATTCTTTCAGGGCTAAAATGATTGCCAAGAGCTCTCTGTCACCAATCTCGTAATTGCACTCGGCAGGTGACAATTTCTTGGAAAAGTAGCCACAAGGATGCATAGCACTCTCAGAGATAGGACGTTGAGACAGAAGGGCACCAACACCAGTCTCAGAAGCATCAACCTCAAGGATAAAAGGTAACGTAGGATCAGGATGTGCCAACACAGGAGCAGAAACAAAGGCAGCCTTGTGACTTTCAAAGGCCTTAATGAACTCCGAAGATTAACTCTATGGGTTTCCGTACCTTCTGGTCATGGGGCTTGACCAGAGACGAGAAGTTACAAATAAACATAGTTGGCAAAACCCAGGAAACGCGGCAGAGGATGTAAACCCACCGGTCGAGGCCACTGTAGGACTGCCAAAAGTTTCTCTGGGTCCATAGAAAAACCAGCAGTGGAAATGACATAGCCCAGGAATTTAACCTGTTCCCAATGGAACTCACACTTCTCCAGTTTACAATAGAGATTGTTCTCTCTTCATTTCTGAAGCACACGACAGACATCTGTGTGGTGGCTCTCCAGGGACTTGGAAAATGTGAGGAGATCATCGAGATAAACCACCACACATAACTGCAACAATTCTCGGAGGACATCGTTAATAAATTTCTGGAAAACTGCTGGGGCGTTACAAAGGCCAAAAGGCATTAAGAGATATTCATAATGGCCTGTTCTGGTATTAAACGCAGTTTTCCACTCATTGCCCTCTTTAATCCTCACAAGATTGTAAGCCCCTCTCAGATCAAGCTTGGTGAAAACCGTTGCTCCCTTGAGGCGGTCAAATAACTCTGTAATCAACGGGATCAGGTAGGCATTCTTAATCATGAAATGATTGACACCCCCTATAATCAATACAAGGTCTCAGTTCACCGCTCCTCTTCTTCACAAAGAAGAAACCAGCACCAGCAGGAGACGAGGATTTGAGGGATAAAACCCCGAGAAAGTGCGTCTGCAACATTCTCCTCCATGGCTTTATCCTCCAAGACCGACAAAGGGTAAACCCGGCCACGAGGGGGATAAGGATCCAGAAGGGATGTCAGCAAAGCCAGTCTTTAAAAAGGAACGCAGGAGATGGTTTCTTGTGATGTGACCAAGGCGAAGGCAGAGATCAAGTGAGCTGGAGATCTTTAAGTAGGCGGGACTGACAAGCAGATCCACAACATCTGGTTAACTGTGGAGAGAGATGAGAGCTGGCAATTAGCCGACAGCTGAGCTGCCAGCTCAGAGAAGGAAGGGCTGAACCAACCCTGACAGTGGATTTATGAAAGACAACAGTTGTCAGACAAGTCTGATTTCTTTTTTTTTAAGTAGGTAAGAAAAATCTTAGAGAAAGGAGTGGATATGGAGATAGTATACTTAAATTATGCAAAAGCGTTTGACGTAGTTCCCCACACAGTTAATCTGTAAGGTTAAGTCTACAGGCCTGGAAAAATCAGTTTGTAAATGGATAGAAAACTGGCTAAAGACTGTATTCAGAGAGTAGTGGTTAATGAGTAATTTCTCTGAATAGTCTAGGGTTGTTCCTGGTGTACCCCCAGGTTCAGTGTTGGATTCCTGTTAAATATCGTAATTCATCTCGATATTCTGTAAACTTATATTGGTGAGAAAAGTCCCAAAATAGAAAGTCCTTCCAGTTCTTATGTAAAATCTCAAAATGGATTTAATAATAAAATAGCATAAGAATAAAAAGCAAAATATTTAAATAAAGAATGTAAAAATAATATCAATAAGGTAGTTATATTCTTGAAATAAACATTGTTTATGTATATTCAGATGTGTGTGTGTGTGAGCCTCCTCACGTCTGCCCAACGAAGGCACACTTTAGTGTGATGTGTAGTAGTAAGGCTGGAGCCCACCAGGAAGATCGCCACTCGCAGGATGGAGACAATAAGGTAGCAGGCCAAGGGAGATGATGCGGCCACTCCTGTGGCCCGTGTCAGAGGAAGGAGAGGGACCAGGGGGGCTCTCTCTCCAATCAGATAACACATTTCAAAGCTCACTGCTTCTTTGTCAAATCTAGTTTGGTGAGGGAGCAAGGAGGATAAATAGTGGTTAGAGTCTTTGTTTTCTTTAGTCATCACCTCAAGTGCTGTTCACAAAAGATTAATGAACACATCTAAAAAATGGTTTGGAAGCAATATAGTTGTATAATGGTATATACTATTATCTAATATATTATATTATCAAGTATATCCTACACCCCATTAAAGGAGGTAAGTATTATGCCAACAGAGTATAATAAATACATAGTTCAATAAATAAACATCCATATAAAAATCATATTTCATGTATATAGAATAAAATTCAAAAATCACAAGATTAATACAAATAATAATAATATTGGTATTGATATTAGAAAATATACATACAATAAAAAAAAATTATAGACTAAAAAAAAAAAAAAATAGCGAATAATAAAAAATGCAATGTACAAAATATAAATGAATAAAGGATCATGATATATACAAAACAAAAAGACACTGATCCAAGGACTACCCACAGACTATGTACGTGACATCACACATTTCTGCACAGGACAACTTGTATGAACCACTACATGCATATACACACAAAACACCTCTATGACATACATGCATGTATATACACTCACGCCCACTTACACCAACACATTCACATGCATATACGTATATGTGTGCATACATATACATATGGCAGCTAGCTGCCATAACCCTGGTATACTCTTCTTCGGCCAGTGGTCTGGTTTCCGATAATAGTAGTCTCTGCGGCAGAGTCGCCGAGAGATCACTTTTAATCGGCGGCAGGAGAGGCCCCCCCACCACGCTCCGGTGCCCTCCGCCGCTTACCGGTGTCCTCCGCCACTTACCGGAGCCGTCGGCAGTGGCGGAGGCGACTGAATCCTTTTCCTTCCTGGGTATGGAGACGAGTGAGGGGAAGATGGGCCCCCACCCGTTTCCATATCATTGCAGGGCAGAAGAGACGTCAAAACGTCACTTCCGCCCATAGCTCTTAAAGGGCCATTTTTTCCAAATTTTTTCAAATGAAAACATTTTTATTTTTTATTACATTTTAGTGTAAATATGAGATCTGATGTCTTTTTGATCTCATATTTAAGAGGTCCTGTCATGCTTTTTTTTTTCTATTACAAGGGATTTTACATTCTTTGAAATAGGAATAAAAGTGACACATTTTTTTTAACCACTTAAGGACCGCCTCACGCCGATGTACGTCGGCAAGGTGGCACGGGCAGGCAGAATCACGTATATGTACGTGATCTGCCTCCCGCGGGCGGGGGGTCCGATCGGACCCCCCCCAGTGCCCGAGGCAGTCCCCTTTTGTCCAGCGGCAATCGGAGATGAAGGGGAGACCATCTGTTCGTGGCCCCCCCTCGCGATCGCCGCCGGCCAATCAGATCATTCCTATGCTGCTGTATGCTAAACAGCAGCAAAGGAAATGATGTCATCTCTCCTCGGCTCGGTATTTTCCGTTTCGGCGCCGAGGAGAGAAGACTTCAATGTGAGTGCACCAAACACACACACACAGTAGAACATGCCAGGCACACAAAACACCCCCCTTTACCCCCCGATCCCCCCCCCCGATCACCCCTAATCACCCCTCCCCCCCTGCCACACTGACACCAAGCAGTTTTTTCTTTTTTTTCTGATTACTGCATGGTGTCAGTTTGTGACAGTTAGTGTGGTAGGACAATTACTGTTAGCCCCCTTTAGGTCACTACCCCCCCTAATAAAGTTTTAACCCCTTGATCACCCCCCGTCGCCAGTGTCGCTAAGCGATCATTTTTCTGATCGCTGTATTAGTGTCACTGGTGACGCTAGTTAGGCATATATTTAGGTTCGCTGTCAGCGTTTTGTAGCGACAGGGACCCCCATGTACTACCTAATAAATGTTTTAACCCCTTGATTGCCCCCTAGTTAACCCTTTCACCACTGATCACCGTATAACCGTTACGGGTGACGCTGGTTAGTTAGTTTATTTTTTATAGTGTCAGGGCACCCGCCGTTTATTACCGAATAAAGGTTTAGCCCCCTGATCGCCCGGCGGTGATATGTGTCGCCCCAGGCAGCGTCAGATTAGCGCCAGTACTGCTAACACCCACGCACGCACCGTACACCTCCCTTAGTGGTATAGTATCTGAACGGATCAATATCTGATCCGATCAGATCTATACTAGCGTCCCCAGCAGTTTAGGGTTCCCAAAAACGCAGTGTTAGCGGGATCAGCCCAGATACCTGCTAGCACCTGCGTTTTGCCCCTCCGCCCGGCCCAGCCCAGCCCACCCAAGTGCAGTATCGATGGATCACTGTCACTTACAAAACACTAAACACATAACTGCAGCGTTCGCAGAGTCAGGCCTGATCCCTGCAATCGCTAACAGTTTTTTTGGTATCGTTTTGGTGAACTGGCAAGCACCAACCCCAGGCAGCGTCAGGTTAGCGCCAGTACCGCTAACACCCACGCACGCAGCATACGCTTCCCTTAGTGGTATAGTATCTGAACGGACCAATATCTGATCCGATCAGATCTATACTAGCGTCCCCAGCAGTTTAGGGTTCCCAAAAACGCAGTGTTAGCGGGATCAGCCCAGATACCTGCTAGCACCTGCGTTTTGCCCCTCCGCCCGGCCCAGCCCAGCCCACCCAAGTGCAGTATCGATCGATCACTGTCACTTACAAAACACTAAACGCATAACTGCAGCGTTCGCAGAGTCAGGCCTGATCCCTGCGATCGCTAACAGTTTTTTTGGTAGCGTTTTGGTGAACTGGCAAGCACCAGCGGCCTAGTACACCCCGGTTGTAGTCAAACCAGCACTGCAGTAACACTTGGTGACATGGCGAGTCCCATAAGTGCAGTTCAAGCTGGTGAGCTGGCAAGCTCAAGTAGTGTCCCGCTGCCACCAAGAAGAAGACAAACACAGGCCCGTCGTGCCCATAATGCCCTTCCTGCTGCATTCGCCAATCCTAATTGGGAACCCACCACTTCTGCAGCGCCCGTACTTCCCCCATTCACATCCCCAACCAAATGCAGTCGGCTGCATGAGAAGCATTTTCTTTATGTCCTCCCGAGTACCCCTACCCAGCGAACCCCCCCCCCAAAAAAGATGTCGTGTCTGTAGAAAACGCGGATATAGGCGTGACACCCGCTATTATTGTCCCTCCTGTCCTGACAATCCTGTTCTTTGCATTAGTGAATGTTTTGAACGCTACCATTCACTAGTTGAGTATTAGCGTAGGGTACAGCACTGCACAGACTAGGCACACTTTCACAGGGTCTCCCAAGATGCCATCGCATTTTGAGAGACCCGAACCTGGAACCGGTTACAGTTATAAAAGTTAGTTACAAAAAAAAGTGTAAAAAAAAATATATATATATATATATATATATATAAAATAAAAAAAAAATAGTTGTCGTTTTATTGTTCTCTCTCTCTCAATCCTCTCTCTATTGTTCTGCTCTTTTTTTACTGTACTCTATTCTGCAATCTTTTATTGTTATTATGTTTTATCATGTTTGCTTTTCAGGTATGGAATTTTTTATACTTTACCGTTTACTGTGTTTTATTGTTAACCATTTTTTTGTCTTCAGGTACGCCATTCATGACTTTGAGTGGTTATACCAGAATGATGCCTGCAGCTTTAGGTATCATCTTGGTATCATTCTTTTCAGCCAGCGGTCGGCTTTCATGTAAAAGCAATCCTAGTGGCTAATTAGCCTCTAGACTGCTTTTACAAGCAGTGGGAGGGAATTTCCCCCCACCGTCTTCTGTATTTTTCTCTGGCTCTCCTGTCTCAACAGGGAACCTGAGAATGCAGCCGGTGATTCAGCCAGCTGACCATAGAGCTGATCAGAGACCAGAGTGGCTCCAAACATCTCTATGGCCTAAGAAACCTGAAGCTACGAGCATTTCATGACTTAGATTTCGCTGGATGTAAACAGCGCCATTGGGAAATTGGGAAAGCATTTTATCACACCGATCTTGGTGTGGTCAGATGCTTTGAGGGCAGAGGAGAGATCTAGGGTCTAATAGACCCCAATTTTTTCAAAAAAGAGTATCTGTCACTACCTACTGCTATCATAGGGGATATTTACATTCCCTGAGATAACAATAAAAATGATTAAAAAAAAAAAATGAAAGGAACAGTTTAAAAATAAGATAAAAAAGCAAAAAAATAATAAAGAAAAAAAAAAAAAAAAGCACCCCTGTCCCCCACTGCTCTCGCGCAAAGCGAACGCAAGCATCGGTCTGGCGTCAAATGTAAACAGCAAATGTGAGGTGTCACCGCGAACGTCAGATCGAGGGCAGTAATTTTAGCAGTAGACCTCCTCTGTAAATCTAAAGTGGTAACCTGTAAAGGCTTTTAAAAATGTATTTAGTTTGTCGCCACTGCATGTTTGTGCGCAATTTTAAAGCATGTCATGTTTGGTATCCATGTACTCGGCCTAAGATCATCTTTTTTATTTCATCAAACATTTGGGCAATATAGTGTGTTTTAGTGCATTAAAATTTTAAAAAGTGTGTTTTTTCCCCAAAAAATGCGTTTAAAAAATCCCTGCCCAAATACTGTGTAAAAAAAAAATTAACCACCCACCATTTTAATCTGTAGGGCATTTGCTTTAAAAAAATATATAATGTTTGGGGGTTCAAAGTAATTTTCTTGCAAAAAAAAAAAAAATTTTCATGTAAACAAAAAGTGTCAGAAAGGGCTTTGTCTTCAAGTGGTTAGAAGAGTGGGTGATGTGTGACATAAGCTTCTAAATGTTGTGCATAAAATGCCAGGACAGTTCAAAACCCCCCCAAATGACCCCATTTTGGAAAGTAGACACCCCAAGCTATTTGCTGAGAGTCATGTCGAGTCCATGGAATATTTTATATTGTGACACAAGTTGCGGGAAAGAGACAATTTTTTTTTTTTTGCACAAAGTTGTCACTAAATGATATATTGCTCAAACATGTCATGGGAATATGTGAAATTACACCCCAAAATACATTCTGTTGCTTCTCCTGAGTACGGGGATACCACATGTGTGAGACTTTTTGGGAGCTTAGCCGGTTTTTGGGACCCTGAAAACCAAGCACCGCCTTCAGGCTTTCTAAGGGCGTAAATTTTTGATTTCACTCTTCACTGCCTATCACAGTTTCGGAGGCCATGGAATGCCCAGGTGGCACAAAACCTCCCCCAAATGACCCCATTTTGGAAAGTAGACACCCTAAGCTATTTTGTGAGAGGTATACTGAGTATTTTGCAGACCTCACTTTTTGTCACAAAGTTTTGAAAATTGAAAAAAGAAAAAAAAAAAGTTTTTTCTTGTCTTTCTTCATTTTCAAAAACAAATGAGAGCTGCAAAATACTCACCATACCTCTCAGCAAATAGCTTGGGGTGTTACGCGGCTAGGTTCCCAAAAAGTCCCACACATGTGGTATCCCCATACTCAAAAGAAGCAGCTAAATGTATTTTGGGGTGCAATTCCACATATGCCCATGGCCTGTGTGAGCAATATATCATTTAGTGACAACTTTGTGCAAAAAAAAAAAAAAATTGTCACTTTCCCGCAACTTGTGTCAAAATATAAAATATTCCATGGACTCAACATGCCTCTCAGCAAATAGCTTGGGGTGTCTACTTTCCAAAATGGGGTCATTTGGGGGGGTTTGTGCCATCTGGGCATTTTATGGCCTTCAAAACTGTGATAGGTAGTGAGGAGTGAAATCAAAAATTTACGCCCTTAGAAATCCTGAAGGTGGTGATTGGTTTTCAGGGCCCCGTACGCGGCTAGGCTCCCAAAAAGTCCCACACATGTGGTATCCCTGTACTCAGGAGAAGCAGCTGAATGTATTTTGGGGTGCAATTCCACATAGGCCCATGGCCTGTGTGAGCAATATATCATTTAGTGACAACTTTTTGTAAATATTTTTTTTTGTCATTATTCAATCACTTGGGACAAAAAAATAAATATTCAATGGGTTCAACATGCCTCTCAGCAATTTCCTTGGGGTAAGTAAATGAAATGAGAATAAAGACGGCGCTGCCCTCTAATTAAATAGGTGCTATACACTAATGTGGTAAGTGAATCCTGGCAATTAAATTAGGTGTCAATAGTGCAATCTACACAAATTATTCAGAAATGACCGAAAAAAGAAGTAACGCCAGTAAATAAGACACTAATAAATAACTAAATCAGATCCCCCCAGTGGGATAATAACATATGCAAAATTAGAAAATAAAAAGATAAAGTGAACTTCTATGATTAAATGAAAAAAGTAAAAATATTGTGTTTCCTCAAAACTCAAAAGTTTTGGGACAAGATGGCGCCAGGGGTGATATGAATTGTGTGATGAAAAAATTATTATATGTGTATGTAATGCTGCTGTAGTATCCGTGTTACCATTACCATGTGTATGTAAAAATTAGGGTCGTGAATTACCCCACTATTCAAAAGTATTGGGACACCGTGGCTCTTGTGAAACGTGAAATATCTTAATGTAACAGTGTAGTGATTGCTTGTCATGCACTTATGAAATCAGAATTTATGGCTTATGTATGCTTTTATATATTTGGATTTAACATACAGGGAGTTTGTTGATAGGGTGTTACATTAAGATATTTCACGTTTCACAAGAGCCACGGTGTCCCAATACTTTTGAATAGTGGGGTAATTCACGACCCTAATTTTTACATACACATGGTAATGGTAACACTGATACTACAGCAGCATTACATACACATATAATAATTTTTTCATCACACAATTCATATCACCCCTGGCGCCATCTTGTCCCAAAACTTTTGAGTTTTGAGGAAACACAATATTTTTACTTTTTTCATTTAATCATAGAAGTTCACTTTATCTTTTTATTTTCTAATTTTGCATATGTTATTATCCCACTGGGGGGATCTGATTTAGTTATTTATTAGTGTCTTATTTACTGGCGTTACTTCTTTTTTCGGTCATTTCTGAATAATTTGTGTAGATTGCACTATTGACACCTAATTTAATTGCCAGGATTCACTTACCACATTAGTGTATAGCACCTATTTAATTAGAGGGCAGCGCCGTCTTTATTCTCATTTCATTTACTTATTCATTAATTGGACCCCTCGGGGCACCAATTGGGGATAGGCAGCAGCTCTTACACTGTCCTAAGCGCGGACCTATCTACCTATTTCCTTGGGGTGTCTACTTTCCAAAATGGGGTCATTGAGGGGGGTTTGTACTGCCCTGCCATTTTAGCACCTCAAGAAATGACATAGGCAGTCATAAACTAAAAGCTGTGTAAATTCCAGAAAATGTACCCTAGTTTGTAGACGCTATAACTTTTGCGCAAACCAATAAATATACGCTTATTGACTTTTTTTTTACCAAAGACATGTGGCCGAATACATTTTGGCCTAAATGTATGACTAAAATTGAGTTTATTGGATTTTTTTTATAACAAACATTTAAAAAAATATTTTTTTTCAAAATTTTCGGTCTTTTTCCGTTTATAGCGCAAAAAATAAAAACGGCAGAGGTGATCAAATACCATCAAAAGAAAGCTCTATTTGTGGGAAGAAAAGGACACAAATTTCGTTTGGGTACAGCATTGTATGACTGCGCAATTAGCAGTTAAAGCGACGCAGTGCCAAATTGGAAAAAGTCCTCTGGTCCTTAGGCAGCATAATGGCCCGGGGCTGAAGTGGTTAAAAAAGAACAGTGTAAAAATAAAAAGGTAATATAAATAAGAAAAAAAAAAATATTTTTTTTAAACGCGCCCTGTCCCACCGAGCTCATGTGCAGAAGAGAACGAATCCGTGAGTAGCGCCCACATATGAAAGCAGCGTTCAAACCACACATGTGAGGTATCGCTGCGATCGGTAGAGTGAGAGCAATAATTCTAGCCCTAGACCTCCTTTGTAACTCAAAACATACAACCTGTAGAATTTTTTAAACGTCGCCTATGGAGATTTTTAAGGGTAAAAGTTTGTTGCCATTCCACGAGTGGGCACAATTTTGAAACGTGACATGTTGGGTATCAATTTACTCGGCGTAACATTATCTTTCGCAATATAAAAAAATTGGGCTAACTTTACTGTTGTTTTATTTTTTAAATTTAAAAAAAGTGTATTTTTTCCCAAAAAAGTGCGCTTGTAAGACTGTTGCGCAAATACGGCGTGACAGTAAGTATTGCAACGACCGCCATTTTATTCTCTAGGGTGTTAGAAAAAAAATGTATAATGTTTGAGGTTCCAAGTAATTTTCTAGCAAAAAAACCTGTTTTTAACTTGTAAACAACAAATCTCAAAAAGAGGCTCGGTCCTTAAGTGGTTAATGTGCTTTTCAAGCATACCCATTTTTCCTCTGTATTCTTTGCTCCTAAGATTTTATCCCAATTATTATCTTCTAGCAAGGATCATAGTTTAGGGAAGTTGGCTCTTTTGAAATTCAGTGTCTTTGTATGTGTAACGAGCCCCTGCTCGCTCGATTCCACTCTCCCGACACTCCTCTGCTGCTATAGACTCAGATTGCAGATCGCAACATGTGATGGTTCGGTCATCCGATGCTCCAGGACTAGAACTACAGCTATGTGCCGTTCTAATCCAGTTGTGTAGCTCAGAACAAACACCAGGCAGGCTGTATGTAAGTTCAACCAGGAATCTCTCTATTATTGACAGGACTACTGGCTCTTTTATACAGTAAAAGAGGTGTATACCTCTTGCTCATATTACTCTAACAATACACCTATAACCTAATTAACCTAATTAACATGAGCTAGTTTACTAACATGACCTTTTGCCCAGACTTGTGGTGACCGAGCTTCACACAGTACATTATACATTATCATAAGTACAACCACAGGACATTTTCACAATAGCAGGAGCTAATTACAATTAACAATACAAACAGTGTTCTCCCCCCTCCTCAGCCTAGTCATCAACACTTATAGTAGGAGTAGATTGTTCGTCTCCTAGCCAGTCCTGGAGGCTAATGTGATCAGCTCACTCAATTAACATGTTGAGTTCAGAATCAAACAAACCAATAATAGTCTTTACATATATATCCTGGGAGATATTGGGGATAAATATTACTGTCCCATTTTAAGCAATCCAAGGCATACCCTCCAAGTCACCATTTCCCATATGGCATACACAGGGTCCCCAGAGTCTGTGTGTCCTGGGGGACCAGGACCCGAATCCACAGTAATACCACCTCAAGGGTCCCCAGGCATACAGCTCACAAAGAGCACCGTTCCCCCAAATGCCAGGGCCCACGATCGATCGGCAAGAGGCTAGCATTCAGTCCCCTCCAAAAGTCTCTCTCCCGGCTAGGTCTGTCACATTTCTCCCCTTCCGGCAGGAGACTAACACAGGAGGAGACCCCAGACGGGTTGACTCCGAAGTTAGTCAGTAGTTCCAGTCCTCTAATGCCTGTACCCACACAGTACCCCAAACAAATTGTTCCAAACAAAGCATTACTCACCCAGCCAACCTCTGCCTCTCTCAGAGAACATATCTGCTGCTGGGGAGAGGCCTGGACTGGCCCTTCTCCCTGAAGTCCTTTCTGCCACTGGAGAGAAGACAGGGTGTCTGGGCTCACTCCATCATGCGGTTGGGGATCTGGGCCGACTGCCTGGCATCCCTGGGGTATACAGGTGGAGACTGAAGTCCCATCCACCTTCACAGGAAATCCATCCTCTGTTAGTTGAGGGCAGCAGTACTCGGCCCTGTTGCCAGCCCTTCTGCCCCACACCATCTGCTCCAGCTAACTGTTGGGGAGGGACAACACACACCTCCTCTCCCTTCTCCCCCTGTATCTGCTGCTTGGAAGTGATTGCTACCTTCTCACCCTGAGCCTCCGAAACTGCCACAGGTGTGGGGCAGAGGTCTTGGACCCTCTGTCCGGTTGCCAGCGCTTCAGCTGGGGAAGTTCCTTGTAACTTCACAGATACTTCTGTTGGTGCTGGGCAGAGCACAGTGAAGTTTGGCCCTAATAACAGCTCTTTTTCTGCTGGAGGCTCACCAAGTTGTTCTTCCTCAGCAGAAAAGTCTATCAAATCCCCTGTCTCTGCAACTGGTGTCTGGGGATAAAGGTTCACCATCTCCTCTCCGTGGAACCCAGAAGATGCTATCAGTGCTGGGCAGAGGTTAGCAGAGCTCTGCCCTGTTGTCAGCACTTCAGGTTTGGGGATGTTAATCTTCAGATTTTCCACTGCCGATTCTCTGGCATGCTGCTGGACAGGCACATTCCTCCATCCAAGATCATCCCATGCAGAAACAGGATCATCAAGGTCAGTCAGCACTTGCTGCATCCGCCATAAGATCTCCGCCTCCCTAGCTGTGGAGGCAGGTTGGCAAAGCACACTGTTACTCTGCCACATTGTCAACTCTTCAGCCAGGATTTCAGAGTTCTCAACTGGTATTTCCTGATAGTCCCAGGCAAAGGGAGCCCCACCCTGCTGCTGAGTGGACTCTAGCAGCTGTCTGTAAGCCATCTCAAGCTCCCATTCCTGAACGGCCAGAAACTCCAAATCTTCCTGTGCCCAGTGCACTTCCGAGACATTCAGTCTTCGCTCTCTGTGCTCCATTATTTCCTCCAAACGCCACTCCCGATTACTCCCAAAGTCAGGGTCCTCGGACAGCCTCCAGTACAACAATCCCAGGCCATCGTAGTCAAAGCCTTCCGTGGGGCTGTCATCCGCTGTCCACGGGCACACTTGGGCTACATACCACTGGAGGGCTCTGTAGCTCTTGTCCAACCGCATTTCTGCCCGGATCAGCCTGCTTAACTCAGCTGTCCACTCCTGGTTCGTCTGTTCCCCAAATAACAGCATTCGCACTTCATACTGCGACCAGTACCTTACATGGATGGAGGAGAGAACCTTTCCCTGGTTTCGCTGCTCACGGGCTAGCGCTTCCTTCCAGAGTTCGCAGCGGATAGAATTAAACCATTTTAGCAGGACCTGCTCTGATACTGGTCCTCTGTGCTGTATCTGCATCTCTCGCAACCTCCTTCTGAATTCCTCTTCCATGGTGGCTGGTATCTGTACCTCTCCTCTCCTGCTATCTGGACCTTGGATCCAGGTGATGATTTGGATGTGTTCACGGCAAGGAAGCACGATCCCACCATTCCCTCCATGGCTCTCAAGTAAGTCTTTCAGCGTGGCTCTCCTGCAGGCTGGTTTGCAGTGTCCCAGTAACTGGAGAGCAAATCCCACGGCTGCCAACCAATGTAACGAGCCCCTGCTCGCTCGATTCCACTCTCCCGACACTCCTCTGCTGCTATAGACTCAGATTGCAGATCGCAACATCTGATGGTTCGGTCATCCGATGCTCCGGGACTAGAACTACAGCTATGTGCCGTTCTAATCCAGTTGTGTAGCTCAGAACAAGCACCAGGCAGGCTGTATGTAAGTTCAACCAGGAATCTCTCTATTATTGACAGGACTACGGGCTCTTTTATACAATAAAAGAGGAGGTGTATACCTCCTGCTCATGTTACTCTAACAATACACCTGTAACCTAATTAACCTAATTAACATGAGCTAGTTTACTAACATGACATTTTGCCCAGACTTGTGGTGACCGAGCTTCACACAGTACATTATACATTATCATAAGTACAACCACAGGATATTTTCACAATAGCAGGAGCTAATTACAATTAACAATACAAACAGTGTTCTCCCCCCTCCTCAGCCTAGTCATCAACACTTATAGTAGGAGTAGACTGTTCGTCTCCTAGCCAGTCCTAGAGGCTAATGTGATCAGCTCACTCAATTAACATGTTGAGTTCAGAATCAAACAAACCAATAATAGTCTTTACATATATATCCTGGGAGATATTGGGGATAAATATTACTGTCCCATTTTAAGCAATCCAAGACATACCCTCCAAGTCACCATTTCCCATATGGCATACACAGGGTCCCCAGAGTCTGTGTGTCCTGGGGGACCAGGACCCGAATCCACAGTAATACCACCTTAAGGGTCCCCAGACATACAGCTCACAAAGAGCACCATTCCCCCAAATGCCAGGGCCCACGATCGATCAGCAAGAGGTTAGCATTCAGTCCCCTCCAAAAGTCTCTCTCCCGGCTAGGTCTGTCACAGTATGTATGTATGTTTGTATGTATGTTTCCTAATCGTGTGATTTATACTAAAACTAATTGACCTGTGATCACTGTTTCCGAAATTGCCCCGTATTTCCACATCCGTGATCAGGTCCGTATTGTTGGTAATCAATGGGTCTAGTTACGGCAGCCTCGCCCAGCTCAGGGAAATCGGTCTCCCCAAAACCAAAGGCACAACACCGGAACAGCAGCTTAGCAGCAGATAGTGCTCGGGAATAGTTTTCTCCCCCGATGTTTGATCTTCTGCAGGACTTGTTCTGCTGACAGCTTACGATTTCTTTCATCACATCACCCAGTCTGCCATCATTTCTGGAGGCTCCAACAGCTTTGTGCACATTTAATTAAAACCGGAGTGTGGTCGGTGACACCGACACCGCTTAGAGATTGGAGATATGTACTGTTGGAAACTCCCGAAGAAATTATTGATCAAGGAGGGTGGATGGTGATCCCTGAGAGAAAGGATTGGCACGGTCTACGGTTATAACTGTAAGAAACCGTTCCCCTCATTCCGTTGCAATTGATCCTCGTCAAGATGTTGCCCACTGTTACCCAGTGCTTGGCGTGAACCCCTATGCTGAAGTGTTTAGCGTTAAGGTCAGGAATGCAGCTCCCAACCTCAAATTTGATTTGAGTGATCAAACCCTACCAGGGGCTTGGAGCCAGAAGCTGACAAAGCAATTGTCGGATTTACCAGACGTGTTCTCAATAAATGACATGGATGCGGGCTGTGCTAGAAGTGCCCAACACACTTTTCAACTAATCAATGTTACTCATTTCCAAGAGAGACCTCAAAGAATAGCACCCAAAGATGTTGATGAGCTGAGACAGACCCTAAAACAGATGAAGGGCCAAGGGATTATTGTGGACAGTAAAAGCCCCTATGCCTCCCCCATTTTAGTAGCGAGGAAAAAGTGTGGCTGTGTGTAGATTACCAAACCCTCAATCGGAGGACCATACACACTACCCAGGATAGAGGAAGCTTTGGAAGCTCTTAATGGGAATCGGTGGTTCACTGTACTAGACGTGTGGTCTGGGTACTATCAAGTCCCGATGGCATCCGAGAACCAGGAGAAGACTGCATTCATATGTCCCTTGGGTTTCTACCAGTTCACACGCATGCCACAGGGCATAAGAGGTAGAAAGTAGACACCCCAAGCTATTTGATGAGAGGCATGTTGGAATATTTTATGTTTTGCCACAAGTTTTCGGAAAATTACCAACATTTTTTTTGTACACAGTTGTCATTTAAATTATATATTGCTCACACATGCCATGGGTATATGTGGAATTACACCCTAAAATACATTCTGCTGTGAGAGACTTTTTTGGCAGTCTAGCCACATACAGGACCCCAAAAACCAATTACCATCTTCAGGCTTTCTAACAGCGTAAATTGCTCATGTCACTTCCTCACTACCTATCACAGTTTCGGAGGCCCTGAAATGCCAAGATAGCACAAACCCCCCCAAATGACCCCTTTTCAGAAAGTAGACATACCAAGGTATTTGCTGAGAGGCATGTTATGTATTTTAATAAAAACATAAGTTGCGCTTAATATGAAAAATAACACAATAAGTGACATGTAATGCAATGAGATTTGATAAATAGTGAACATTCACAAAAGTCCATATGCACGAAATTGGTGAAAGAAAAAATTGATTGTGACAAAAGAAGCAAAAATTTAAATAAAAAATAAGTCCATTGAGGTAGTAAGTTCCAATATTGTCCACCTTTACCAACAGAAGAAGAGGGGGAGAAGGAGGAAATTCTCAGTCTGAGGAGAAGATCCCACTCTGTGTATGGAAACCCTTACCAGAACCGGTGGACCCCCTCAAGAGCGAGGTCATAAATGCAGGCAGATTATGCCCTCTGCGGGGACTGGTAGATCTCCGGCTCCTCCAAAATACTCCTGTTATGACTGACAGACACTCAGCGGAGCTCGATGGAACCAGGCACACAAACACTCCAATCTAGGGATGTACACTCGGACCCAAAGACACGAATGTAAAAAAAGGATAAAAAAGGACTCCAATAGTGAAATACCGTATAAAACTGAGCCTTTAATGGTTAAAAGGAGCGAGTGGTGAAAACTGCAACAATAAAAAAAAAAAAAAAAAAACTTTTTCTTTTATTTGTATTGTTGCAGTTTTCACCGCTCGCTCCTTTTAACCACTTGACAACTGGGCACTTAAACCACCTTCCTAACCAGACCAAGTTTCAGCTTTCGGTGCTCTCACATTTTGAATGACAATTACTCAGTCATGCAACACTGTACCCACATTACTTTTTGTCCTTTTTTTCACACATATGGAACTTTCTTTTGGTAGTATTTGATCACCACTGGGTTTTTTTATTTTTTGCGCTATAAATGAAAAAAGTCCTGTTAACACTCTCTCAATTCAAACTTATGATCCAACTAATAACGGCTGCAAAACAAACAGTGGCCAAGGCATGGAAATCTCCTACATTGGTACTAGCAGAAACAATTCACAGAATGAATAATACAATGTCCCATGCTAAGATGGTAGCCATCGATCAAAATCAAATTCCAAAATTTGAAAAACTTTGGCATCCTAGGATAAAACAACAGTTCCTGTCAAACTTCAATGACTCTGTCCTGTTGCCATGGTAACAGATTAAATGACTTACAGAGACACCCATTCTAAGGCTTCAAAGAGAACTAAAAAGAATAATAAACTGACGAGCGGGACAACCTTGTGGACCATACCTCTACCTTTCAACCCTTTTTCTTCTTTCTCTTTCCTTTTCTCCACCTTACGATTAAAGCTCATTATCAGAATTTATTTGACCTATATACACTCTACTTGTAAACAATATGTATAGTAGGTATAAATCATTTAAATACCTACAAAAGTAACTAAGGAAATGATATATATCTTTAATTTAGGTTTACGTGAACCCAATGTTTAATATTTGAAATTTCATGATATTTACCTATATAAACCCTACTGTAAAACAATGAGCTTACTTTATAGATCCTTGTAAACTTACTTTATGTATCTTTATAACATTGTATACTCAATAAACTTCTTTTGACAAGGAAAAAAGTCCGAAAATTTTGTAAAAAAATGCATTTTTCTTCGTTTCTGTTATAAAATTTAGCAAATTAGTAATTTTTCTTCATAAATTTAGGCCAAAATTTATACTGCCACATATCTTTGGTAAAAATAACCCAAATCAGTGTAAATTATTTAGTCTTTGTGAAAGTTATAGAGTCTACAAGCTATGGTACAAATCAATGAAAATTCTCATTTCCTGAGACACTAACAAGCCAGGAAAGTACAAATACCCCCCAAATAACCCCTTTTTGGAAAGTAGACATTCCAAGGTATTTAGTAAGAGGCACAATTAGTTTTTTTGAAGTTGTAATTTTTTCCCACAATTCTTTGCAAAATGAAGATTTTTTTTTCTTTTCACAAAATTGTCAAATTACCAGGTTTTTTCTCTCACATGGCATGTCCATATCACAAATGACACTCCGAAATACATTCTGCTACTCCTCCCGAGTATGGCAATACCACATGTGTGAGACCTTTACACAGCCTGGCCACATACAGAGTGTCACGTACCTGGTAAGTAGAGCCCGGAATGCAGGGAACGGCCTCTCGTATACCTCCGACTCGGGAACCCCTGATAGTGATGACAGGAGCTCGGGAGAGCGAAGGGGCACAAGTGCCTGACTGGAAAGCTGGATCAGAGAGCTGAGTCTGGTAGTCAGCAGCAGGATGATGAACAGCAGGGAGGTGTACTGTAGTCCAGCAACGGGATGTAGACAGCAAGCAGGGGTACTGTAGTCCAGCAACAGCAGGCAGGTGTCTTTATAGTCCAGCAGCAGGATTGAACAGCAGGCAGGTGTTCAGTAGTACAGCAGCAGGGTACAGGCAAGCCGGGTCAAACACAGGCAGGCAGATCAGGTACAGAAGGTAAATCCAGGAGAATAGTCAAAGTCCAAAGCCGAGATCAGGGCAGGCAGCAAGCAGAGTAATCAGGAACAATCCAACAGGTTATCAGGTAAGCAGATGCAGAGTACAAGGTAACAGGGCAGTAGGGGTCTTCAGGAACGCTGTAGACCGGACAGCAAGGCAGCAATGGAGCAGTTCTCTTTAAATAGCCTGTCTTGGCGCCAAGTGTTGACACAGGGGGCGCGCGCGCGCACCCGCGCGTGCCCGTGCGCCGCTATTGGCGCTATCGCGCATGCGCGTACGCCCGTTCGCGCTATTGGCGCTATTGCGCATGCGCGTACGCCCGTTCGCGCTATTGGCGCTATTGCGCGCACGCGAACGCCGGATGGCGCTTCTGAGCACAGGCACTCTTTTGAACTTCAGTCTGCTGGAATGTTTGCAAGAAGGCCTTTCCTGACACAGAGGCCCAACATTGAAGTAGCACCTTTAGGCATTCTAGGAGCATAAATTACACATCTTATTTCTCAACCACCTATTACACTTTTGAAGGCCCTGGAGCACCAGGACAATGAAAATGCCCACAAAATGACCCCATTTTGGAAAGAAAACACCCTAATGTATAATTTATGAGGCATAATGAGTCTTTTGAATGGTTCATTTTTTTCCAAAAGTTTTTGCAAAATGTGGAAATAAAATGAAAACACTTTTTTTTTTTTTTACACAAAGTTGTCCATTTATAAGATATTTCTAACACATAGCATGTATATAGCAAAAATGACACTCCAAAATACATTCTGCTACTCCTCCTGAGTATGGCAATACCACATGTGTGAGACTTTTACACAGCCTGGCCACATACAGAGGCCCAACATTGAAGTAGCACGTTCAGGCGTTCTAGGAGCATAAATTACACATCTCATTTCTCAACCACCTATTACACTTTTGAAGGCCCTGGAGCACAAGGACAATGGAAACGCCCACAAAATGACCCCATTTTGGAAAGCAAACACCCCAACATATAATCTATGAGGCATAATGAGTCTTTTGAACGGTTAATTTTTTTCCAGTTTTTGGAATAAAAATGAAAATCTTTTTTTTTTTTTTTACACAAAGTTGTCCGTTTATAAAATATTTACAACACATAGCGTGAGCATAGCAAAAATGACACCCAAAAATACATTCTGCTACTCTTCCCGAGTATGGCAATACCACATGTGTGAGACTTTTACATTGAAGTAGCACCTTCAGGCATTCCAGAAGCATGAATTACACATCTCATTTCTTAACCACCTATTACACTTTTAAAGGCCCTGGAGCACCAGGACAATAAAAACGCCCACAAAATGACCCCATTTTGGAAAGAAAACACCCCAATGTATAATCTATGAGGCATAATGAGTCTTTTGAATGGTTCATATTTTTCCAGAAGGTTTTGCAAAATATGGAAAAAAAATGAAAACACTTTTTTTTTTTTTACACAAAGTTGTCAATTTATAAGATATTTTTAACACATAGCATGTATATAGCAAAAATGACACCCCAAAATATATTCTGTTACTCTTCCTGAGTATGGCGATACCACATGTGTGAGACTTTTACACAGCTTGGCCACCTGCAGAGAACCAACATCCAAGGAGCACCATCAGGTGTTCTAGGGACATAAATTACACATCTAATTTCCTGACAACCTATCACATTTATGAAGGCCCTTGATATTTCATGGCCCAGATAGCTTGTACATACCAAGAATTACACCCCAAAATACATTCTGCTGAGCAAAGGGTAAACAAAAGATTACCTGTGGTTTTAGTAGTGCGGTTCTCTACAGGAGGAGAGCCCTGATCCAGGCAGCAGGCAGGGACGTGGCCAGCGACAGTGAATGGAATTGTCTAGGCAGAAATATTGTCCATAGTACAGCTAGGGATACTGTCCATATACAGTCCAGGTAGAGATAATGCCAGCAGTGCCAAAATATTAGTCCTGGTAGTAAGCAGGAACATGGTCCAAGTAGCAGTCCAGGAAAGAATGGGGACGGGGTAGAGGCTTCTCCCACCCAAATCTCTTTGAAGCCTCCGAGTCTCCAGACCCTAATCTGGGAATGAGAAAACTAAAAAATTAGCTTTCTTCATCCAGAAAAACAATTCTGGAGCCCCTCACATATGTGAGACCCCTGTGTTATTAAGCACACTACTCCATTAGCAGAGTAAAAGATCAGTCCAAGAGGCAGGCAAAAAACATGGTCAAACAGTCCAGGGTCAGTTCCAAAGCAGGCAGAGGTAGGTACAGTTTAGCGTTAGGCAGAAGCGTGGTCATATAACAGGCCAGGGTCAGTTCCAGAGCAGGCAGAGGTAGGTACAGTTTAGCGTTAGGCAGAAGCGTGGTCGTTTAGCAGGCCAGGGTCAGTTCCGGAGAAGGCAGAGGTAGGTACAGTTTAGCATTAGGCAGAAGCGTGGTCATTTAGCAGGCCAGGGTCAGTTCCGGAGAAGGCAGCTGTATGTACAGTGGCATAAAGGGGTGTGGCGGTAAATGACAATTACGTTTATCATACTTCCCTAATAATGTAGAGAAGTATGGTAAAGGTGGAAACATTCACCAATACAAAGCCCTGGTTGGGAAGAACATTGGGGACAATAATACACAGTGTCTCTTCTAGCTCTAACTCTGGAGCACACCCGGCATTTCTTCTGACGTTTCCGGTCTGTTTCATGGTGGGGGAGTTTCTCAGGAAAGTGGCGTTTGTGGAGTCTGCTCAATGAATCCGAGCGAATGCTTTCTGGTGGGCCTTCAGGGTACAAAAGGGTGGAGATAATTTCTTCTTGGTACTGAAGATAAGATACGGGGCTCTCTGTAGATTTACGGTAAATAACAAAACTATTGTAAATGGCCAAACTAAAAAGATACATGGAGACTTTTTCATACCAATAGCGGCTTTTTCTTGTGGGAAGGTAGGGTTCGGTCATCTGATCATTGAAGTCGACTGCCCCCATGAACAAATTAAAGTCATGGTCACATGTTGGTTTCTGGATTGGGCCGTTTCTTCTGGGGATTTCCACGTAGGTGTCATTGTGGATCGTTGTGAGCATGTGGACGTTCCATCTGTCTCTCCACCTGAGAGCCAATATCTCTTCATTCCACAAAGACGCTGTCTCCCCTAGTCATAGTCTTTCAGTAACGAGCATCAAAAACACAAAAGGCTCCGCGCTTAGGATGGACAGATAAAGAAAAAGAAAGGTAGGAGTGATCCAAAAGGGAAAGAGAAATGAGAGAGGGGAACGGGAAACAAACAAAAAGAGGAACAAGAAGAGAAAGAAAAAGAAGGGAAGTTAGAAAAAAGAAAAGGGCAGAGAAGAAGGTGTGCTGCCTCCCCTATTTAGACCCACGAAGGGCTAAAGACGTGAAAAAGTATTGGTGGGGGTTAATGGCGCTCCCTTATGGGGGGTATATTATTAAATAAAGTGAATAATACTATAGCATACACCATACTAAGTGCGTAGCCCCCCCTTGCGCGTTTCGTCATCGACGTTATCAAAGGCGGCGCCATCTTACTACACCTCACAGGTTATATGGTAAGCGGACATGCTGGGTCCTCCCCTCCCCCAATGCTATAGAGGATGTAATTGGATGTTCAATCGTAGAGCCCCCCCTCCAGGTACAGCCCTATTGGAAGAAATATAATCCAAATACACTTATCCATAAGCAAATAATATCACGGAACCATGCATCTCTGCTACCCCTTCCACATAATGGCAGACATATTAAAACACATAGAATAACATTGGCATCATACATCTACAGATTAATATATAATACAGACTGAATTGTCCAGATAGATGTATTCCCATAGCAGAATCCTCAGTGGTGAACTACATGTTCACCATCTTGCAAACCCAGTAACTATCTTGTAAAAGTGCAATAAAGAATAAATGCAAAACTGGAGTCCCGATAAGGGCATATATACATATTAAAAGATTCAGAGTGTGTCAGTTGGTGTATTTTATGAGGTACCAGCCTCAATTCTCAAAGCAAAAAGGAGAATTTGCATCTAAAACATAAAGGTTAATACAGACCGGTGTTTATAAAATCACCCATGTATTACATACTAATATCCACTTAAGTATAGATACAAGAGATATTAGTAAAAAGGATGCCCATAGACGCCCCTATATTGGACCGATATATTCCTGAGCATAAATTTTACATAAACACTTATAAATGCAGAAAACTGCCTTCATGTGGGTTGTATCTCATATGCAAAAAACCTTCCCAGTGATAAGTCCCGGTATTATACGATCACCCCTGCAAACCCAGATATTACTTTGCAACCCATCTCAAAAATGATACCTGCAACCCTGAGATGCCAGGGGGGGCCTATACACATGTAGTAGAATGCCAAAAATGCCAGAACATATAATATACATAAAAGTTGCATGCAGGACATGAAGAATATCTATATGTAAAAGCAGCACCCATGTATTTGGGTGTTGCATATAGCGCCGTACATATGGGTATAGGTACCAGCCCCTATCCCTATATATGCACATTTGAAATGTTATTTATGTAGGCTAACTCTGCCTGATTTACTACGTATATACAAACCCAAACGGACAACAAAAATGAAAATGTTTAAGTCATGTCTGTGGCATTGCCCACTACTATCCCATATATCCACTATTTACCTCCCAGGGCAGGCAGTGCAAAAGCAGTGGATTAATTACCTAATGACATTGTGTGTTATTGCATTATAATCATACCCCTCTAAAGCAAAAAAGCGTGGGGGGGGTTAGCACCCCAAATGTTAATAATATTGATCACGTCTATGAATTGGCTATAAAACAGTTGAGGTCTATGTCCAAATTGAGGCCCTTGGGGGCAATAGACCCCAACCGATATATCCAACCCGTCTCATTCCTAGAGACCAATGTCTCTTTATTGCCCCCTCTCCAGTGGTATTTTACCTGATCGATACCATAAAAGATAAGACCGCTTGGGTCTTTTTGATGGAATTCAGCAAAATGGCGCGATAGATGATGTTTAGGGAACCCTTTCTTGATATTTTTAATATGTTCCCCTATTCTAACATAGAGGGGGCGGGTGGTTCTCCCTACGTACTGCAAATGGCAAGGGCATTCAATAATATAGGTGACGTGGGTGCTATGACACGTTATCAACTCCTTAATCTGATATTCTTTATGGTCCACAGTTGACCTAAACTTTTCTTTCTTTCTTGGTTGGGGTTTACTAGCTCTACAAGGTAGGCATCTGTGACATCTATAAAATCCCTTCATATCAGATATAATCTGGATTTGCTTAGGGGGGTCAATGACATTATGTACAAGATGATTGCGAAGAGTAGGGGCTTTCCTATATACAAACTTCGGTTTAGCAGGAAGAACTTTGGCTAGCACACGGTCCTCTTTTAGAATGGGCCAATATTTTTTGATGATACGCTCCACATCCTTATATTGATTATTGAACCCTGTGATAAAGGTTATTTTCGCTTGGTCATTTTTGGCCCCACTTTTCTTCTTAAGTAGTTGATTTCTATTAATGTTCTTGATCTCCAGTTTCAGCTTAGCCAGGTTCTCCTGTGGGTATCCCTTCTCTTGGAATCGTTGAATAAGGACGTCTGCCTGGACTTCAAAATCTTCAAGTGTGTTACAATTCCGCCGTATCCTTAGTAGTTGGCCTTTCGGGATGTTGGATTTCCACTTCGAATGGTGACAACTTGAAGTAGGTATGTATCCGTTCCGATCTGTACTTTTAAAAAAAGTGCGGGTATTGAGGGAGTCCTCTGATTTAAAAATTTCCAGGTCCAGGTAGTCTATTGCCTGCAGGTTCCACTTGCCCGTGAACGTGATCCCATACCTGTTCGTATTCAACTCTTCAAGAAATTTCTCAAACATGTCCAGTGTGCCATCCCATAAAATGATTAGGTCGTCAATATATCTTCGGTACATCTTAATTTGGGGAATGTTTCTATTATAGATGTATTTCTCCTCCCACATGTTCATAAACAGATTTGCAACACTTGGTGCATAGCGTGCCCCCATTGCGACACCTTTAGTTTGCACAAAGTATTCTTTGTTGTACCAAAAGTAGTTGCATTCCATCGCCATCTGTAGGCCTTCCCGAATGTAATTGATCTGCCTCTGTTTCATTGCTGTATTCTCGTATAGAGCCTTTTCTACTGCAAGCAATCCATCATGTTGTTCAATGCTTGTATACAATGAATTGACATCTATTGTTGCCAATACCCAGTTTTCTGCACCCTTTATGCTTTGGAGTTCTTTAATAAGCTGTAAACTGTCAAGCAGGTATGATTTCCCTTGCTGTACCAAAGGTTTCAAGTACTTATCTAGATATTCCCCTAATCTTGAAAAGATCGAGTTTATCCCACTAATGATGAGCCTTCCAGGTGGTTTATCCAATCTTTAATGGATTTTAGGTGTATAATATATCACTGGGGTCATTGTAGAGTTGGAAAATAAATATTCTGCTTCTTTAGCATTCAATATCCCCATGGCCTTCCCTTTAGTGATAAACTTCCTTAGTTTGTCCTCATATTTTTTCTTTGGGTTTGTTTTAAGTTTCTTATACTTATTTTCCACATTTAGTAGATTACCCATCTCTTCTTGATAGTCTTTTTTGTCCAAAATGACCAATCCTCCTCCCTTGTCGGCCGGACGTATAACTACCTCATGTCGCTTCCCTAAATCTTTAATAGTCATCCAGATATTTTTACTCTTCTTTTCCCTGCTTTTTAAATTTCTTAAATCTTCCTCCACCATTTTTTTAAAAGCAGTCAGACACTGACTACCTGGCGTTTTAGGGTTGAAGATAGAGTTGTTCCTAAGGCTGGTTTGAATGTACTCTGGGTTTTCCTTATTTCTAATATCTGTATTCATAGCAAAATGTTTTTTCAGATTCAGTTTCCTCATGAACTTCTGGAGGTCAATGTAGGCCTAAAACTTATCCAAGGACTTGTCTGGAGCAGATTTTAGGCCCAAATCAAGCACCTGGAGTTCTTCAGCTGTAAATGTTGCATTGCTTAAATTATAGATGCCTTTTCCTAGTGTACCCTTCTTCTTTTTCTTTCTGCCTCCTCTGCATCCTCTTGTCTGCCTCTTCTTTCCGGGTTCCTTCGCATCTCTTCTGTGTTCCTTCTCTGGCCGTATTCCTGCCCGTAATTGGAGTTCGTCCTCTCTCCATGTCCTCGATTTATAATTGGGGTTCGTTCTTCCCCAGCTCCCCATTGATCTCCTCTCTGCACATTGCCTCTGTTCGCATTCCGTCCTCTCCATCCATAGACCCTGTGGGGGGGCGGATTTTCCATCTTCCCGGAGGTCTGTTTCTCTGTCCTCCATGAAAATCCCTCTCCTCCCTGAAGCCCCTTCTGTAGAGGGAATAAGAGTCATACTGGTTTCTTAAAGGTGAAAATCTATTATGTATGGGTACATTGTACCTCACGTTACTGGGTGTTCTATACTCGTGAGGTCCTTGATAACTTGCTCTTCTGTGGTTAGATCTATCCAGGATCCTGTTAGGGGGTCTTGATCTCCCACGATTCCTACCGTTGGAGTACTCTGGGGATAAGAATTGGGGATTATCATCCACCAGTCCCATCATCCGAGTTCCAATAGTTTCCTCTGGGGTCTCATCCATACTAATGTCATCCAGTTCATCATTCTGATCTCTCATCATTGATTGCCACTTGTATACCTTCTCATTCCTATAATCAAGGACATCCCTCTTAAATTTCTTCTGTTTCTTCGCCTGGATCTCCCCATCATATTTTTTAATGATTTCCTGAAGTTCCTTCTCTTTATCTTTGTATTCCCTTTGAGTAGAAAAGGGTGCTAGCATATTTTTGATCTCTATGATATTTGCTTCTATGCCCCTCAGCTTAAATTGTCTTCTCTTGACAATATTTCGAAGCAGCTCTCCCTCGCATTTATTGAAGAAAGAGTACCAGTCACCCATAAGGTCTCCATCATCAATATTGTCATTGGGGTGTAAGTCCCGCCTAAGTCTTCTGGGGGTCATTTTTTCAGTAATATACATGTCTAGGGTGGCAATGTCCCACCAGACTCTTAACTGCTTTTCCATAGCATGTCTGAGCTTCCTCATGAGGCTATGCATATCTTGTGTGTTGGTGACCTGTTCCTGACTGAACACGCCCCCTAGATCTATGTTTCTATTGGTCATATACCCAAAGATGTCCATAGCTGCAGAGTGTATTCACACCCTAAGGTGATCAAATAGTATCAAAAACACAAAAGGCTCCGCGCTTAGGACGGACAGATAAAGAAAAAGAAAGGTAGAAGTGATCCAAAAGGGAAAGAGAAATGAGAGAGGGGAACGAGAAACAAACAAAAAGAGGAACAAGAAGAGAAAGAAAAAGAAGGGAAGTTAGAAAAAAGAAAAGGGCAGAGAAGAAGGTGTGCTGCCTCCCCTATTTAGACCCACGAAGGGCTAAAGACGTGAAAAAGTATTGGTGGGGGTTAATGGCGCTCCCTTATGGGGGGTATATTATTAAATAAAGTGAATAATACTATACCATACACTAAAAAGTTAAATACCACTAGTGTACACAAATCTCATTACCCATACAATGAATAATACCTTCAAAGAAGTGAAAGAATGAAAAATATTAATAAAAAACAATTGATAAAAAACATCCCATCCACATATAGTGGGTAAGTGTGGAGTGCTGACCAATTGTGAATAAATATAAAGTGCTGACCAATTATATGCTAATATATATAGTGCATGTGTAATCTCTGACAATAGTCCAACATGCTCCAACAGTTGATATCAAATGCAAACCAGTAGAAAAATAAAATGTTCAAAAAGTCTCATAAAAAAAAAAAAAATTATATATATATATATATATATATATATATATATATATATATATATATATATATATATATATATATATATATAAATATGTGGATAGCAGAACAAAGTTCCAACTGCATTGGTGACTGTGGTGCCCACAAAGAAGGAAATCCATGACTTCTGTGCTCCCCCTTTTGGCTCCCCACTCACCGACTCCCAGTAACCCTACAGGGGTGGCAGGCACTATAAGATTCCAATGCCGTCCTCATGGATGGTGTCCCGTGGTTGCTGAAGTATGGTTCTCCTCTATCCCAGGAATCCCAGGTCAATCATCCATAGCAGCTTCCACCACCACATCCAAGAAGGGGAATCGCCAGAGAAAAAAATCCTCATAGGAAAAAATATCCCTTCATAGTGTAGTATGTATTAAAAAGGCTTTATTAAAATAAACTAATCCCCATATGGGAACAAAAATAAAATAGAAACCAACACTACACCATGGGTAAAACCAAAACCAGGAAGAGCTTTCCCGCGGCGTGCGGTCCAGCTGCGTTCCAGGCTCGCTAGCTCCGTACCCGGAAATGACGTAAGTGCGTAGCCCCGCCTTATGCGTGTCCTCATCGACGTTATCAAAGGCGGCGCCATCTTACTACACCTCACAGGTTATATGGTAAGCGGACATGCTGGGTCCTCCCCTCTCCCATTTCTATAGAGGATGTAATTGGATGTTCAATCGTAGAGCCCCCCCCTCCAGGTACAGCCCTATTGGAAGAAATATAATCCAAATACTCTTATCCATAAGCAAATAATGTCACGGACCCGTGCATCTCTGCTACCCCTTCCACATAATGGCAGACATATTAAAACACATAGAATAACAGGGGGTGAGCGTATAATACCGGGACTTATCACTGGGAAGGTTTTTTGCATATGGGATACAACCCACATGAAGGCAGTTTTCTGCATTTATAAGTGTTTATGTAAAATTTATGCTCAGGAATATATTGGTCCAATATAGGGGCATCTATGGGCATCCTTTTTACTAATATCTCTTGTATTTATACTTAAGTGGATATTAGTATGTAATACATGGGTGATTTTATAAACACCGGTCTGTATTAACCTTTATGTTTTAGATGCAAATTCTCCTTTTTGCTTTGAGAATTGAGGCTGGTACCTCATAAAATACACCAACTGACACACTCTGAATCTTTTAATATGTATATATGCCCTTATCGGGACTCCAGTTTTGCATTTATTCTTTATTGCACTTTTACAAGATAGTTACTGGGTTTGCAAGATGGTGAACATGTAGTACCGGAACTCACCACTGAGGATTCTGCTATGGGAATACATCTATCTGGACAACTCAGTCTGTATTATATATTAATCCGTAGATGTATGATGCCAATGTTATTCTATGTGTTTTAATATGTCTGCCATTATGTGGAAGGGGTAGCGGAGATGCACGGGTCTGTGACATTATTTGCTTATGGATAAGAGTATTTGGATTATATTTCTTCCAATAGGGCTGTACCTGGAGGGGGGGCTCTACGATTGAACATCCAATTACATCCTCTATAGCAATGGGAGAGGGGAGGACCCAGCATGTCCGCTTACCATTTAACCTGTGAGGTGTAGTAAGATGGCGCCACCTTTGATAACCTTGATGACGAAAAACGCGTAAGTGGGGCTACGCACTTACGTCATTTCCGGGTACGGAGCTAGAGAGCCTGGAACGCAGCTGAACCGCACGCCGCGGGAAAGCTCTTCCTGGTTTTGGTTTTACCCATGGTGTAGTGTTGGTTTTTATTTTATTTTTGTTCCCATATGGGGATTAGTTTATTTTAATAAAGCCTTTTTAATACATACTACACTATGAAGTGATATTTTTTCCTATGAGGATTTTTTTCTCTGGCGATTCCCCTTCTTGGATGTGGTGGTGGAAGCTGCTATGGATGATTGACCTGGGATTCCTGGGATAGAGGAGAACCATACTTCAGCAACCACGGGACACCATTCATGAGGATGACATTGGAATCTTATAGTGCCTGCCACCCCTGTAGGGGTACTGGGAGTCGGTGAGTGGGGAGCCAAAAGGGGGAGCACAGAAGTCACGGATTTCCTTCTTTGTGGGCACCATAGTCACCAATGCAGTTGGAACTTTGTTCTGCTATCCTCATATTTTTCATATATATATATATATATATATATATATATATATATATATATATATATATATATATATATATTTTTTTTTTTTATTAGACTTTTTGAACATTTTATTTTTTCTACTGGTTTGCATTTGATATCAACTGTTGGAGCACGTTGGACTATTGTCAGAGATTGCACATGCACTATATATATTATCATATAATTGGTCAGCACTTTATATTTATTCACAATTGGTCAGCACTCCACACTTAACCACTATATGTGGATGGGATGTTTTTTATTGACTGTTTTTTAGTAATATTTTTAATTCTTTCACTTCTTTGAAGGTATTATTCATTGTATGGGCAATGAGATTTGTGTACACTAGTGGTATTTAACTTTTTGGTGTATGGTATAGTATTATTCACTTTATTTAATAATATACCCCCCCATAAAGGAGCACCATTAACCCCCACCAATACTTTTTCAGTAACGAGCCTTTGCGGGAATCCCTTCCTATTGGCTCGCACTGTACCACATGCTGGAGTGTCCTTGCGGTAAAGATTGCGGAAGATGGGCAAACTTGTATAGTAATTACCCACATAAAGATGGTAACCCTTTCCAAGGAGTGGATATACAAGCTCCCAAACCACTTTTCCGCTGGCTCCGATGTACTCTGGACATTCAGGGGGCTGCAGTTGGGTGTCCTTCCCTTCCTACACCAGGAAGGTGTAGATGTACCCTGTGGCTCGGTCACATAGCTTGTAGAGCTTAACCCCATATTGGGCCCTTTTGCTGGGGATAAACTGCTTGAAGCCAAGCCTGCCTGTGAAGTGGACAAATGACTCATCCACAGAGATATTTTGGTCGGGGATAAATAACGGGGAATTTCTCAGACAAAAAATTTAGAAGTGGCCGAATTTTAAATCATTTGTCATGTGATGGGTCATTTCGGGGGGCACTGGGTGTTGTCATTGTAATGGAGGAAATGCATTATCATGAGGTATCTTGATCTTGGCATAATGGAGGAATAGATTGGCATGTGGTGGATGGGGTTGGTGGACCAATAGGAGTATAATTCATTTTTTTTGTGAGTCCCAAATTGAATGTTAGGCCTAAAAATTATTTGAATTCCACCACTGTCAATGCTCTCCACTCATAGGGACGGGCATAACTTGAACCAGGGGTTGCTTGTTATGAATTGCTGTGCATAGAGGTTGCACTGGGCCACAATGGAGGATAATAGGTCTTGGGTAAAAATTAAATTAAAAAAATCAATAAGGGCAAAGTTCTCTGTGTTCACCTGAACATCTGGCTGGGCGGTGAAAGGGGGGATGTTTGCTGCTCTTGAATTAGGGGGAAGCCACAGAGGGTTTTCAAGGGCATAGGGAAGGCCGGCATGGGTCCTAACACTTTGCGGCCAAGATGACACCCTGCTAGTTCTTGGCCTTTGCTGCAGTGGTACTTCATTTCTTCTGAATGGTACTGTGCTACTGGTGGATGGCACTGAGCTGCTAGTTGATGCCACTGCATTTCTGGTGGATGGCACTGAGCTGCTGGTTGATGCCACAGCACTACTTGTGGTAGCCTGCTGCTCCATGCCAGAACGCATTCGTTTCATGGGCACACTTTGCTCTTCCTTCGCTTCTGTATCAGACCCACTGCTTACAACGGGTTCATATTCTGAACCAGAATCAGACGTAGCCTTAGAGAGCTCCCCGCTGCTCTCGCCATTCAAGCTAAGCTGTTGGAATGCCTCCTCAGCAGAAAAAAATCTTTTTGCCATACTGGTGTCTGTGGGCTGTGGTGACAAACTGCTGTGGTAGGGACACTTGGACAGATATGGCTGCACTGATGGGTGCCGATGAGGCTGGTCTAATGAGGCTGCACTGCTGGGTTCTGATGAGGGTGCACTGATGGGAACTGATGAGTCTGCCCTGATGGGTACTGATAAGGTTGCACTGATGTACACTAATGCACAACACTGAGGATGCACTGATTATCTGGCACTGATAAGGTACCACTGATGACCACTCACTTATGGGCACTTATGTGCACTATTGGGTACTGTAGTGGCACCGATGAGCGCTGCAGTGGTGCAGATGAGCACTCTAGTGACGCTGATGTGGTACTGATGGCACAAATGAGCACTGTAGTGGCACTGGTGTAGCACTGACGTGGCACTGCTGGGTGCTGTTGTACTCTATAAATTAGTCACACTCACTGTTTGGCACTCAACCTCTCTTCTCTCCTCTCACACTGTATCGGTGTGAGGAGAGAATAGAGCTGGACCTTTGCATGACCCCAGTTTGTTGACATTGTGATCGCTCCCTCATTGGACCATGATCCGTGTTGCATGGGATCCCGTGAACCCGGCGAGCACGGACACTTCCGTGCGCGCGCCCCAGTGGGCGTGCAGGGAGAGCGAGTTCCGGAGGATGACCATGGATGCCCTTCCAGAACAAGCCGACCGTGCTGTAGCCGTCTTTCGGCTATGGCCCGGTCGGCATGTGGTTAACCACTTCAATACCAGGCACTTAGACACCTTCCCGCCAATTGCGCGGTCATGCTTCACTGTACTTAAATTTTTTTTTTATCATTTTGTTCCCACAAATAGAGCTTTCTTTTGGTGGTATTTGATCACCTCTGCAGTTTTTATTTTTTGCGCAACAAATAAAAAAAGACCGAAAATTTTGAAAAAAAACAAGTTTTTCTTTGTTTCTGTTAAAAATTTTTGTAAATAAGTACGTTTTCTTCTTCAATGATGGGCACTGACAGGCACTGATGGGCACCAATGAGGTGGCACTGATGGGCACTCATAGGCAGCACCGATGGGCACTCGTAGGTGGCACTGATGGGTACATATGGGTGGCACGGATGGGCACTGACAGGTGGCACTGATGACACTGATTGGTGGCACTGATGCCCCTAAGGGTGGCATTTCTGGGCATCACTGCAATATAATGGTGCCAATCAGTGCCCATTTGTGGGCACTGATTGGCACAGATTGGCACTGACTGGGCGCATGTGGATGGCCATGGGGTACATACCTGGCCATCCACATGTTGCCCCCTTCCCTGGTGGTCCTAGTGGCGATCCCTGGTGGTCCAGTGTGGTCATCTGAGGGGGGGCTGCGCTGATAAACAATCAGCGCAGACCCCCCCTGCCAGGAGAGCTGCCGATCGGCTCACCTCTACTCGCGTCTGTCAGACGCGAGTGAGGAATGCCGATCAATGGCTCTGCCTATTGACATCGTGATCAGCCGTGATTGGACACGGCTGATCACGTAGTAAAGAGCCTCCTCAGGAGGCGGCATGTTATCCTGCTGGACGTCATATGACGCCCAGTCATAATAATGGAACCACCGCCCGGCGTCAATCCACTATAGGTCAGGCGGGAAGTGGTTAAGCATTCAAGTATTTAAAAATCTTTGGTTTAGGAGATTTTCACGTCTTTCCACAAATCAACCAAATAATTCAAATTTGTTTATCCATGCTAGTTTGAAGACAAAAAGGGAATACAACAGTGTGCTAAAATATATATATTTATTTACTAAAAATTCAGGGTCAAGTAATAATAAATATAATTGGCGACGATACAAAATTATATATACATATACACCTTCAATTATATGGGTAATACAAATGATGAGAAATTTTACTACAAGCTCTTGCTACAAACACTTCATGACGGTTTAGTAAATACCGTATTTATCGGCGTATAACACGCACATTCATTTTAAGAGGGACGTTTCAGGAAAAAAACTTAAATTTTAAATAAGGAACTTTGAAGTAAAATAAGGGTCAGTGCCCATCTGCAGCCTCACCATTGCCATCAATGCAGCCTGATCAATGCCCATCTGCAGCCTCACAAGTGCCATCAATGCAGCCTCATCAGTCCACATCAATGCAGCCTCACCATTGCCATCAATGCAGCAGCCTCACCACTGCCATCAGTGCAGCCTGATCGATGCCCATCTGCAGCCCAGAGGGGACAGGGAGGGGGGGCGGGATGAGTGCTGACAGATTACATACAGTGAGAATCTCCTATGATAGACAGAACAGTGGTCCAATGGCGGCCCAGGAGACGGAAGTTCCTATTACAGAGGCCGCCAAGTAAACAGGAGATTCTCACTTTATGTAATCTGACGGTGCTCGTCCTGCCCCCCCTCCCTGTCCCCTCCGAGGCAGCTAAAACTGAAGTATTGGTGTATAACACGCACGCACTATTTGCACCCGATTTTCATGGTGAAAAAGTGAGTGTTATACGCCAATAAATACAGTAGCTTTCCGTGGCTTTACAGACTTATGAAAACAAACTAGGTGTTGATTTTAACACGTGATTTCTTCTCAAAACAAAGACCTTCACGCTTTCAAGCTTAAACCTCTTTTACAGTATATGGACAATTTTGTTAACCATATACAAACTTGGTAATTTAACCAAGACTCATTATTAAATAAAAAAAATGTTAGAATTAATCTACGGTTCAACACATACTATGACTGATGACTGATCCAATTATAAGACTTGAAAATCAGTTTTGTTGAGTTATAACATGATATGTATCTCTTTGTTTGAAAGGGAGTCAAATTCATACTGCAGTTAGAATTCAATTCACTCCAAGACTGACACTACCAAGGTTGGTTGGGTTTGTTAAGTATATGCTCAAACAAATTCAATTACCCAAAAAAGGTAAAAGTATAAAGGAATACTTTGCCAGAGATTTAAAAATCTGTTTTGAGAGGCATCAGCTGGATGTCCCCAAAGGACTTCTCTACCATTCCTACATCTTTCCGCCTGCTCTATCTCTCGATCCCCATTTCAAGATTTTCCCCTCCTCCAAGTTATGTGTATACACTTTTATCCCACCCAAAAAGTGTGTGTGTGTGTGTCACTACTACGCAATTAATGTCAAATGATGTGTTGTATCCATGTAACTATGACAACAAAGTCTGGGCAGCATTTTGGACTCTAAATAATTTCATCACCAGGGAGCGGTATTGTATTACAATTAAATATTTTTAACATATCAAATTTAATTCCTGAATAACCTTTTTGACTTAAGCTTAAATAAAAACTATAAAGTACCATGAACTGTCAAACTTGGTAGACTTTGCGTCTAAAACAAGGATATATTTATTATTATACAGGATTTATATTATTATTATTATTATACAGGATTTATATAGCACCGACAGTTTACCCAGTGCTTTACAACATTAGGGCAGACAGTACAAGTACAATACAATTCAATACAGGAGGAATCAGAGGGCCCTGCTCGTTAGAGCTTACAATCTAGGAGGGAGGGTCAAGTTATACAAAAGGGTAATAGCTGTGGGGGATGAGCTAATGGAGAAAATAGTGCAGTTGTTAGATGGAGGCAGGATAGGCTTCTCTGAAGAGGAACGTTTTCATGGATCGCCTAAAAGTGGATAAAGTTGGAGACAGTCTGACAGATTGGGGTAGGGAATTCCAGAGGATGGGCGAGGCTTGGGAGAAGTCCTGGAGGCGGATATGGGAGGAGGTGATGAGGGAGCTAGAGAGCAGGAGGTCTTGGGAGGAACAGAGATGGCGATTAGGTTGGTATTTTGAGACTAGGTTAGTGATGTAGCTGGGGGCAGAGTTGTGGATGGCTTTGTAACTTATTGTTAGTGTTTTGAATTTAATTCGTTGGGCGAGTGGTAGCTAATGGAGGGATTGGCAGAGAGGGGTAGCAGACACTGAGCGGTTTGTAAGGTGGATGAGTCTGGCAGCAGCATTCATGATGGACTGAAGGGGGGATAGTCTGTTTAAAGGTAAGCCAATGAGGAGTGAGTTGCAGTAGTCAAGGCGAGAGATAACCTGGGAGTGTATCAGGAGCTTTGTGGTTTCATTGGTTAGAAAGGGACGTAGTTTAGAGATGTTGCGGAGGTTGAGGTGGCAAGCTTTGGAAAGTGATTGGATGTGGGGCTGAAAGGAGAGTTCAGAATCTAGGATAACACCTAGCACCCTGACATGTGGGGACGGGTGGATGGTTTTGCCATTGCTCTTGACAGAGAAGTCAGGGGAAGAGGAACGTGGGGGAGGAAATATTATAAGCTCGGTTTTGGACAAGTTGAGTTTGAGGAAGTGGTGTGACACCCATACAGATATGTCGGTTAGTAAGTTAGCGATGCGTGAGGAGACTGATGGAGTGAGTTGAGGGGTGGAGAGATAGATTTGTGTGTCATCAGTATAGAAATGATATTGAAAGCCGTGAGAGGCTATCAGCTGACCCAGGGAAGAGGTGTAGATTGAAAATAAAAGAGGTCCAAGAACAGAACCTTAGGGGACTCCGACAGAGAAGGGAAGAGGAGTGGAGGAAGTAGAATTGTAAGTGACACTGAAGGTGCGTTGGGATAGGTAGGATGAGAGCCACTGAAGAACACAGTCACGGAGGCCGAGGGAGTAAAGTTTTTCAAGGAGGAGGGGGTGGTCAACCGTGTCAAAGGCAGCTGAAAGATCCAGAAGTAGGAGTACAAAATAGTGTCCGTTGGTTTTTGCAGTTAGTAGGTCATTTGTGAGTTTTAAAAGAGCAGTTTCTGTGGAGTGTTGAGGGCGAAATCCAGATTGAAGGGGATCAAGAAGGTTGTTTTTAATGAGGTGGTCACTCAGTTGGTTGTAAACCAGGCGTTCAAGGAGTTTAGAGGAAAAGGGGAGCAAGGAGATTGGGCGTAGGTTGTTAAGATTGGTAGGGTCCAAGGACGGCTTTTTGACTATGGGGGTGACCAGTGCATGTTTTAGAGCATCGGGGAAGATGCTAGAGGTGAGGGAGAGATTGAAGATGTGGGTTAGAGAGTGTAGGATGGGGTCAGAGGGTGACCGTAGAATTTGAGAGGGAATAGGGTCCAGGGGACAGGTGGGCGATAGAAAGGAGTTTAGCAACTTCGTCTGTAGTAGTGGATTTGAATAGGGGGAGTGTCAGTTGTACCGGTTGACATGGGGTCTTAGCTGGGGGAGATACATGTAGAATGGAGATTTCATCACGGATTGTATCAATCTTGTTTTTGAAGTGATTAGCGATTTCCTGGGCAGTGAGTAAGTCAGTGGGTGGAGGCGGTGGAGGACAAAGTAGAGAGTTGAAGGTAGAGAAGAGTTCACGGGGATTGGATGAGAAGGTGTTAATAAGAGTTGTAAAATAGGTTTGCTTGGCAGTGTGGAGGAAAGAATAGTATTTTTGGAGGGCAGATTTGTATTGGTTGAAGTCTTTGAGAGACTTAGTCTTGTGCCACAGACGCTCAAGAGCGCGACTACGTTTTTTGAGAATTTTAGTGTCATCTGTTTGCCAGGGTTGTAGGGGTCGAGGCCTGATTCTGCGTGTAGTAAGGGGAGCAAGCTTGTCCAGGGTGGAGGACAGAGATTTATTGTAGATGGACATGGCTTTGTTGGGGCAGGACAGGGGAGAGATTTTGTCATAGAGGTGGTCAGTAGCAAAATAGAGGAGAGAGGAGTTGAAGTTGCAAAAGTTTCTACGGGTGATGGTTAGGCGGTTGGAGGGAAAGGTGGTGGAAGACAGGGGGAGAGAGAAACTAATAAGGTGGTGGTCGGAGAGAGGAAAAGGATTGCTTGAGAAGTTGCATGGAGTGCATAGGTAGGAGAATACAAGGTCAAGGGTGTTGCCATCAGAGTGAGTAGAAGCCTGTACCCATTGCTTCAGGTCAAATGAAGAGGTTAGACTAAGAAGTTTAGAAGTAGCAGGAGTGTTTGTATTAGCAGGGATGTTGAAATCACTGAGAAGGATTGTGGGAATATCCGAAGAGAGAAAGTAGGGTAGCCAGGCAGAAAACTCATCAAGGAAAGTCAATAATGGTCCAGGGGGCTGGTAGATCACAGCAATTCTTAGGGAAGTAGGAGAGAATAGACGTATACAGTGGGCTTCGAATGATGAGAGGGAAAAAGAGAGAGGAGGGTGAATAACCTGGAAGGTGCTCTGGGGGGATAGGAGGAATCCCACTCCACCTCCCTTGCGTCCATTAGGCCTAGGGGAGTGAGTCCAGTGAAGGCCACCCTGGGAGAGGGAAGCAGGAGATATATAGCGCCGACAGTTTACGCAGCGCTTTACAACATTAGGGCAGACAGTACAATTACAATACAATTCAATACGGGGGGGGGGGGGATCGGAGGACCCTGCTCTTTAGGGCTTACAATCTAGGAGGGAGGGTCAAGTTATACAAAAGGGTAATAGCTGTGTGGGATGATCTAATGGAGAAAATAGTGCAGTTGGAGACAGGATAGGCTTCTCTGAAGAGGAAAGTTTTCAGGGATCGCCTAATGGTGGCTAAATTTGGAGACAGTCTGACAGATTGGGGTAGCGAATTCCAGAGGATGGGCGAGGCTCGGAAGAAGTCCTGGAGGCGAATATGGGAGGAGGTGATAAGGGGTAGGCTAAGGAGCAGGAGGTCTTGGGAGGCACGAAGAGGGCGATTAGGTTGGTATTTTGAGACTAGGCTATCGATGTACCCGGCTATGAGACAATTTGGATAAGGTCATTAACTTAACCACATACCTTGAAAGGTAAGTCACGGTATAAGAAACATCCTGGTTATTCAAAATACAAGGATTATTACACAAGTATAGTTTCTATACCCTAAAACTTTTCATAGCCTTACAAACATGCTATATCCATCTTAATAAAGATACTACCATATATATATATATATATATATATATATATATATATATATATTATATATTATATAAAATGATATATTATATAAAAAATGCAAACCAAAATGTGACACTGTTCAGTTAAGTAAACATATACTTGCCCTATTTTAATGTAATATATAATAGGAATTTATGGCCAATATAATTACTTGCAGTGAAAATTGCAATACATTTTAGGTACAGCTTGTTTTGTAAAATAATTTTTGAATGAGCCCTATTCCCTTCTCACATTTAAAGGAAAAAAATACGCCTGTCAGCTCATTTGAAATATGAGTCTCTAGTCTCACTTTAGTATAAACACTGGCCATGGGCCTTCTTATCTCTTCTGGCTGACAGAAATAGAATTTACGATCTGAGAGAACTTAAAATAAGACACTTAAAACCTTCTTGTGAGGGTTTCTTAGTTTTAAAGACAATGATCATAAAATCATGTATAACAATATATGATTTTGGCCTTCTAAATTGATCCTTTTAACCTCAATAGTCCTGACATTACCGCTTTGCGCAGCTTGTTTTCACCATTTCAAAAAAAGGTGCAATTTAAAATGTGCAAATATTTGTTATTAACGCAGTACAGTTTTAAATTTTATATTTAGTAGGAATTTTTGAAAATTTGCCATTTATGAATCCACCAAAGATGATTATAGAATATTTTCAGCACAAAAATATTGTTTTGATAAATATTTGCAGGGCCTTAAAAATCAGTAGCACATTTTTATTCTACTGGCCATGTGCTTTCACAAAATATATGGTTTGGGGGGTCTTTTACAAACTTTGAAAGTTGTAATTGAAAAAATTAAAACCTCCAGATTTTTTGAGGAATTTTTGTGTACATCCGATTTTCACCATTTCTCAAAAAGGCACCATTTAAAATGTACAAATATTTGTTTCATTATTAACTCAATACTGGTTTAGCTTTGATATTTAGAAGGAATTTAGCAGGAATTTTGTAAAATTTGCTGTGTTTGTATCCGCCAATAATGATTTTGGTGCATTTTTAGCAAAAATATTGCTTTGGTAAACATTTGCGCAAATATCATGGGGCCTTATAAAGCAGTAGCACCTTCCTTTTATTCTACTAGTCCTATGCTTTCAGAAAATAGATGGTTTGGGGCTATTCTACAAATTCTGAAAGCTGTAAGGAAAAAATAAAAACCTCCAGATTGAGAGAAAATTAGATATTTACATTTTTGCGTATGTTCGTTTTTCACCATTTCTCAATAAGGCGCAATTTAAAATCTACAAATATTTGTTATTTATTAACTCCATACAGGTTAGCTTTTATATTTAGCAGGAATTTTGAAAAAATTGCTGTGTTTTTATTCTACTGATTATGTGCTTTCAGAAAATATATGGTTTGGGGGTCTTTTACAAACTCTGAAAGCTGTAAGGGAAAAATAAAAAAGCAATAGAAAAAATTGCAAGAATGGTCTGGCCAGTTGAGTTTAAAAGTGGAGCACAGAGCCTGGAGACAAAAAAAAGTTAATGGCACCCCAGTCTTAGTCCGTATGGTTGAATATGGCGTTGGCCCACCCTTTGCAGCTATAACAGCTGTGTCTATGGGAATGTTTGACCATTCTTCCAGAAGAGCATTTGTGAGGTCAGGCACTGATTTTGGACGAGAAGGCCTGGCTCGCAGTCTCCACTCCATTTATCTCAAAGGTGTTCCATCGGGTTAAGGTCAGGACTGTGCAGGCCAGTCAAGTTCCTCCACCCCAAACTCACTCATCCATGTCTTTATGGACCTTGCCTTGTGCACTGGTGCGCAGTCATGTTGGAACAGGAAGGGGCCATCCCCAAACTGCTCCCAAAAAGTTGGGAGCATGAAATTTTCTTGGCATGCTGATGCCTTAAGAGTTCACTTCACTGAAACTAAGGGGCCAAGCCCAACCCCGGAAGAACAACCCTGCGCCATAATCCCCCTCCACCAAATGATTTGGACCAGTGCACAATGCAAGGTCCATAAAGACATGTATGAGCAATTTTGGGGTGGAGGAACTTGACTGGCATACACAAAGTCCTGACCTCAACCCGATAGAACACCTTTGGGATGAATTAGAGCGGAGACTTCTAGCCAGGCCTTCTCGTCCAGCATCAGTGCCTGACCTACAGCTGCACCAGATTTTGCAATCTCCAGTTTTAGTAAAATCAACACCAATGTGTTGCAACAGCTCCTAGGAAAAGGTGAGAAGATTTATTTTCCCTTAGGCAATGTTCACACTGATCCAACACAAAAGTCGCACGACTTTCGTTCTGACTTTGCCCTGCGACTTCAGGTCTAACTTCCATTCGACTTCTATGAACGGGATCTGATTTTGAGATGAATACGACTTTGACCAGAACAATCTGCCCCCCCCCCCCCAAGACCATACCAGACCCTTCATTCTGGTATGGATTTTGAGGTGAAACCCCCACGCCAACAAAACCAAAGAAAAAAAAAAAAGGGGGGGGGGGGGGACGAGCGAGTATCCCCGCAACGCCCCTGAACCATACCAGGCCACATGCCCTCAATATGGGGTGGGTGCTTTGGGGCTGGCTTAACCACTTCCAGACCGCCTCACGCAGATATACTGCGGCAGATGGGCACGTACAAGCAGATTAATGTACCTGTACGTTGCCCTTTAAGAGGCGGCTCGCCGGCGCCGCGTGCGCCCACCGGGAGCTCTGTGACCGTGATCGCGGGTACTGCGGACATGATGTCCACGGGGATACCCACAATCGTCTCATGGTGAGGAAGAATGGGGAGATGCTAATGTAAACGAGCATCTCCCCATCCTGCCTAGTGACACGGTCACTGATCAGCGCTCCCGATTACAGGGAGAGCTGATTAGTGATGTGTCACACACAGCCCCTCCCCCCCACAGTTAGAATCACTTCCTAGGACACACTTAACCCCTACAGTGCCACCTAGTGGTTAACCCCTGCACTGCCAGTGACATTTTTACAGTAATCGATGCAATTTAGCATTGATCGCTGTATAAATGCCAATGGTCCCAAAAATGTGTCAAAATTGTCCGATGTGTCCGCCATGTGGCAGTCACGATAAAAAAAACAAAAAAAAAAAAAACAAAAAAAAAAAAAAAAAAAAACACTGATCACCACTATTACTTGTAAAAAAAAAAAAAAAAAAAAAAAAAAAAAAAAAAATTACCAATAAAAATGCCATAAAACGATCCCATATTTTGTAGACGCTATATCTTTTGCGCAAAGCAATCAATAAATGCTTATTGCGATTTTTTTTACCAAAAATACGTAGTATACATATTGGCCTAAACTGAGGAAAAAATTTTTTCTTCAATATTTTTTGGGGTTATTTATTATAGCAAAAAGTATGCGTTTTTTTTCAAATCTGTCGCTATTTTTTTTATAGATCAAAAAATAAAAACCGCACAGGTGATCAAATACCACCAAAAGAAAGCTCTATTTGTGGGGGAAAAAAAAAAAAAAAAGGACGTCAATTTTGTTTGGGAGCCACGTCGCACGACCGCGCAATTGTCAGTGAAAGCGACGCAGTGCCAAAATGGCAAAAAGTGCTCTGGTCAGGAAGGGGGTAAATTCTTCTGGGGCTGAAGTGGTTAAGCTTTAAAAAAAAAAAAAAAAAACACAAGGTTGGATGAGTGATCTCTCATGCGGTGTCTTTGTATTCTGATCGGTGGACTCCCCCCCACACCAGAATACACTGATCAGCGCTTGTATCCATTGGCTACCATGGCCGATCGAATGCTGGTTTCCATCATGACTGTTCAACAGAAGCTGACGGTTGGATTGCTAGCTAGTCTGTGTATACCCTGCATTACTCCATAACAGCTACTTAGTCAGCCCATAGATAATACAATTTGTTTCGTTCAACCAGGAAGACGAAGACGAGGAAGAACTCAATTCCCCCATCCAAACATTCTATGTGGATGGGGAAATTTTCCCCATTTAGTTATCGTCTGATAGGGGGGAGACTTCAATGATCAGAGCTTCTGGCTGTAGCCATCAGGTCCCTGCTAAACCGTTCGGATTTCGATTTATGTATGGCTGGCTTTAGAAGCACTGCGATTTTTCTTTGTAGACTTTGTAATCACGCCATTGAGGATTTCTACAGGGTGTTGATGCCTGCTGTTAAGAGGTTTCTACTATTTGGTACCATCAATCCTGCAACAGTATCTCCAAGTTCTCTTGTAATAAATGTGGATCCTTTAATTATTGGGTACTCAAACCAATCCTAGATGCTCGAACTCCCTTTGCATAAGGAGTCCTATGTGAGGCAGAGATTTGAACTTCCCCCTATATCCCAACATTGACACTGGCAACATAAACATGATAAATCATGCTCAAAGATTGCACTCACCTCTGTAAAACATCCCAAAACATGACCATGGTGCCTAACAAGAGTCTGCTCCAGGACCCCCAAATTTTACCAGTTGCAGTCAAGGCATTCATGTTCCTAAGGACTCTAGAAAAAAGAAAACGATAGCCCTAGTGGCAATCAATTCTCCTACATCCATCCAGTTTTCACTAGAGTCCAGTCCTCCTTTAGACAGCAGTATAACCCATTTGTTTACTAATCCAGTGTCCCTCAATAACTGAAAGAGAAAATTGGTTTATTCGGGCATTCAACCTGTTACCACCATTCTAAAATGGTCCCGCTATCCAGGTTACATTTCACACCTTAGGAATATCATCTTGATTTGCTGACCAATTAACTGGTAAACTTTTATTGTGCAATTTGGGGGATGGCAGATACACAGTTTTATTCAGAAAATCAAATTAGTTATACAGTATATAATTACACACTGGCAATTCGACTATATATTTAATAGATAAAGCACAGAAAACAGGACAAAAATTACAAATGTTCTGGTTTCCACCATACAAATATTTATTAAATTAGGAGAAAAAAAGCAAACCTGATACTATTACAGACTCTTTGCGAATAGCTATAAATTTGAAAATATCCACAGTCGGTTTGGTGGCGACTCATTTTTTTAAATTCTTCTTATTAGATGTACCCATTTTCTGCAGAAGAAAAATAAAGAGCAGCGCCACGCCACCTAAGTGCAGCAATGTGTTGACATTTATTCCAAGACAGACAAGTGAAAACTCACAGGATTTACAGGGTGTCCGTGCATGTAGGGATATTAAGGTTCATCCACTCCCGGGCAAGACGAGCTGCAGACAGCTGATACTTTCGGCTGCGCTGGTGGCTCCCAGGACTCACAATGGCTCGGACCACATCATGTGCAGTCTATTGTGTCACGTCCGGATGACAGGAGGAGCGCGTGATTGGAGCATGTGTGCTCTTCCATCATACAAACATTTATTTAATATGTAGAAAAAAAAAGCAAACCTGATACTAATACAGACTCTTTGTGAATGGCTATAACTTTTAAAATATCCACAGTCCAGTTTGGTGGAGACTCATTTTTTGAAAATTTTGCAGATGCTAGGTACATCTAATATTCTTGTGTAGATCGTCCACTTCAAACTTCCACATACCCTGGTGCACAGGATTGTCTGAGAGATCCGTGATCTTCACTGCACGTAATACAGGCTCAGGATTACAAGATAAAACAATGCCCATCGCCATTACATATTTCCCTGCATGGAAAGACATTTCAGGTCAGGTCAAATTTTCAGCAAGGTTTCATCCAGCAAAAATGTATTATGTTATTACATGTACTTATATAGCGCCATCAACTTACACAGAATTTTACATATTATACATTCACATCAGTCCTCAAGGAGCTTACAATCTAAGGGTCCCCAACTCACATTCATACATACACATACTAGACAAACTAGCCAATTCAGACAGGAGCTAATTAACCTACCAGCAGGTTTTTGGAGTGTGGGGGGAAACCAGAGTACCTGGGGGAAACCCGCACAGGTAGAACATACGCAGGTGGTGCCATGGTAAATGGTGGTGCTTACCACTTGGCCAGAAATAGTTTTTCCAGTAGGCGAGTGGAAAATTTGGGGGCTGCTAACACTATTACATTTTAATTTTGCAAAGAGTAGGTCAACCTTGTAAAATGTAAAGGTACAGAGCTAGCAAAATATATACACACACACACACACACACACACACACACTGTATCTCACAAAAGTGAGTACACCCACCCCTTTTTGGAAATATATCTTTTCATGTGAAAACACTGAAGAAATTACACTTTGCTACAATGTAAAGTAGTGATGTAGTACAGCTTGTATAACAGTGTAAATTTACTGTACCCTCAAAATAACTCAACATACAGCCATTAACGTCTGAACCGCTGGCAACAAAAGTGAGTACACCCCTAAGTGAAAATGTCCACATTGGGCGCAAAGTGTCAATATTTTGTGTGGCCACCATTATTTTCCAGCACTGCCTTAACCTTCTCAGGCATGGAGTTCACCAGAGCTTTACAGGTTGCCACTGGAGTCCTCTTCCACTCCTCCATGACGACATCACGGGAGTGGTGGAGGTTAGAGACCTTGCGCTCCTCCACCTTCCGTTTGAGGATGCCCCACAGATGCTCAAAAGGTTTTAGGTCTGGAGACATGCTTTTGCCAGTCCATCCCCTTTACCCTCAGCTTCTTTAGCAAGGCAGTGGTCGTCTTGGAGGTATGTTTGGGGTCGTTATGTTGAAATACTGCTTTGCAGTCCAGTCTCCGAAGGGAGAGGATCATGCTCTGCTTCAGTATGTCACAGTACATGTTAGCATTCATAGTTCCCTCAATAAACTGTAGCTCCCCAGTGCTGGCAGTACTCATGCAGCCCCAGACCATGACACTCCCACAACCATGCTTGACTGTAGGCAGGACACACTTGTCTTTGTCCTCATCGCCTGGTTGCCGCCACACAAGCGTGACAACATCTGAACCAAATAGGTTTATCTTGGTCTCATCAGACCACAGGACATGGTTCCACTAATCCATGTCCTTAGTCTGCTTCTTGTGCATCGTCTTTAGAAGAGGCTTCCTTCTGGGATGACAGCCATGCAGACCAATTTGATGCAGCGTGTGGCGTATGGTCTGGGCACTGACAGGCTGACCCCCCCACCCCTTTGGATATGACGCTGAGCATGTGCACTCAACTTCTTTGGTCAACCATGGCGAGGCCTGTTCTGAGTGGAACCTGTCCTGTTAAACCGCTATATGGTCTTGGCCACTGTGCTGCAGCTCAGTTTCAGGGTCTTGGCAATCTTCTTATAGCCTAGGCCATTTTTATGTAGAACAACAATTTTTTTAGTTTTGGTCCAATTTTAGTCTTCTGCAAGTGTTTTAGTCAAAGTCTTACTAAAATGCTATTTACGTTTTAGTCCCATTTTAGTCATCTAAAATCTCTAGTACAAAATTTAGTTGAATAAAATCAATTTAGTCAACTAAAAGAGAATGTGTTTAGTTATATTGTAACGCATTATTTAAGCATTTCTCTATATTTTCCAAACTCATTATATACTCCTGGAGTAAAAAATCTAATGTTATTATTTATAGTATTAAGGTTTGAACAAACTCACAGATACAGCTCAGTGAAAACCGTAAATTACTGTATTTATCAGCATATAACACGCACCCTAATTTTTTGGAGGGAAGTTTTAAGGGAAAAAAAAAAAAAAAACACCTTTCCACAGTCCCCCACCTCTGCACAGTACACAGCCCCCCACTCTCCTGGGACAGCACTACCAGCATACTCTAAAATGAAAAATAAATCACTGCCAGCCCTCTCTCATACACCGCTCCTTCTGTGTCACTCATTGTAAATCAAAGTCTCCCTCATTAGCTCTGTTCTTTCATTGACCTGGTCACATGATTGCTCTCCTCTGACGTTTCATGGATGGTCATGTGACCGCTCTCCTCCTCCAACAAAAAAGCAACACTTGAAAAAGAAGCGAGAGGAGGAGAGCGGCCGACAAGGAGCTATTGAGGTATTTAGGAGCTTTGTTTCACAACGAGAGTGACACGGGAGGAGCAGTGTAGAAGGGGCCGGCAGTGATTTTTTCCTAACTTTAGACTATGCTGGCAGTGCTGTCCAAGGGCCAGGAGAGGTGGGGCGGCCAGCCTGACACCCCCCATAATGTGTGGCACCCAGGGCAGACCGCCCAATTAAAAAAAAAAAACCCCATTGGTAAACGTCTCTCCTTGCCATTTTCGTCCCGTTTTCATTCCTTAATGAAAACGGATTTGATTTTTGTCATAGTTTGTGGACGAAACGGTGCTGTACCTAGTTTCATCACTGTAAATATGCCGCTGACGAAAATGGTTTTGTTGACGAGGTTAACACTGGTAGCAAAGTGTAATTTCTTCAGCGCTCTCACATTAAGAGATTTTATATATATATATATATATCTATTTCAAGGGACTAGGGACTATGTGTTAGCACACCAGTGCAATAACACCATAAAAAGGATTCAGTGTTCAGAAAAAGAAAAAAAAAAAAAAAAAGAAAAAAAAGGGGTAGCTTCACTGTTATTAAAGGAGAAGTGCAGCCCAAGCTCATTTGGCTGGGCTTCTCCTATGGGTCACAGGAGTGCAATTCCTTATGCACTCCTGTGACCCAGTTTCAGCAGAGAGCGGACTGAAGTCTGCTCTCTGCTGACGTCACAGAAATCAGTCCAGGCACTGTGTCATCGCGACAATGGAAGTCGGGATCCACCAGGTGCTTGGACTAATACCCGTTCTCAGCCTCTCAGCGAGCAGCTGAGAGCATGAGATGGCCACTCCCTGCCCCTTCACAGCTCAGCGCTCCAGTGAGCATGGAGGAGCAAAGCTGAGAGGTGCTGATTGACAATTAGCAGCTCTCTGCTTGGGGAGCTGTGAGAAACAAGCCATCAGCGATGTTTGATCCCTCGGTTCTCAGTGTAGAGACACCGGAGGACAAATGCTGCATCCACATAGGTAAGTATGATGGAGGGAAACCCCCAAACCTCTACTTCTGTTTTGAATTTCTGAAATTTTTCTCTACTTCTCAGCTGATTAAAAGAGATCTTACTACACTATTTTTTTCTAGGTGAGAGATCTGGTGTCTATATGTCACTAATTAGCCATTAAAGTGACCACTTCAGGACTGTAGGATGTCCATGGAAGTCCTTAAGTCAAAGTGCTTATACCAGGATGATGCCTGCACCTTGGCATAATCTTGGTATCAATATTTGCAGTCGGCGATTTCCTGTTAGCAGAAGTGATTTCCTGTTCAGCCACTCCATCACTTCTGCGGGTGGTCGAAGGGGGTCCGCGATTAGATGACAGAGCTCGGGTGCGATGCAATTGGGGGCACTACACAGAGAGCGAAAACAATGTTTTTCCTCCCTGTGACCCCAGAAACGACAAGGATTTTGTCACGATTTCAGCTCTTGTTTACCTGGCTGTTTACGGAAAGGAAAGCAGCGAATCAGACTGATCTGTGTCTGATAGGCTGCATTGGAGGCCAAAGAAAAGACCTGGGATCTAATGGTAATGACACACACTCAGTTTGAACTGGATGGACTGAGGTCTTTTTTCAGTTTTACCAACTATTTAACTATGTATCCTCATCCTGAAAAGGGGCCTTTTTGGTTGCCATCACCTGTCAGACATGTCTATGTTGAAGGCTCTTTAAAGGTGCTCCTATGCCCAAGTACATTCTTTCTTCATAAGGTGGTATCAGTCTTCCACCTCATTGGAGACACTGGGGTCAATTCACTAAGCGTTAAATAACGGCTAATAAAATGCAGGAAAAATACCAAATGTGATAAAACGGCTGGGAAGCCGGCCTCTGCGTCCTTAACGGATGACTCATCAGCTGTCAGTGGGTTCCCATACTGGATCCAATTGCTACCAAATCGGATCAAAAGATGAAAGCTGGAGGAGACTCGAAAGCAAATCTCCATCCAGGCCATAAGTGGAAGGCCCCCTGAGCTGGGAACGCACAGCAAAACTACGTCTCTCAACGCAATGACGTTACATGCCATCAGTGTGATGACGTCCCATGTTCCCTGGTGCACATCTAAGCCGCATTGTAAAGTAAATAAGAACTGACGAGCCACCCCTCAGTTTGAGATGTAACCCTTCACGTTACATTGTATGGCAGAAAGGTCGCTCGTCACAAGTAGGACAGCAGGCGACTGTGGCCTGAGTGCGCCAGGCAGCTAAAAGAGGTGGGGAAAGAAGGGGATGTAAAAATGTGCGTCGGGATGTCTATGTATGAAAATGTGATACACGTCACATATCGCCACACAAGCCACAGTGAGAGCAATATTTCTAGCACCAGACCTCCTCCATAATGCTAAACTGATGATCTATAGGGGGCGTTTAAAGCATCGCCTATGGAAAATATAGGGTACCAAAGTGCACCACAGATTTAGGGTTTGACAATCCCTGGCAAAAAAGTATGGAATCACCACTCTTGAAAAAGGAGAGAGAGGGAGAGAGAGAGAGAGGGAGAAGGAGAGAGAGAGAGAGAGAGAGAAGGAGAGAGAGAGAGAGAGAGAGAAGGAGAGAGAGAGAGAGAGAGAGAGAAGGAGAGAGAGAGAGAGAAGGAGAGAGAGAGAGAGAAGGAGAGAGAGAGAGAGAAGGAGAGAGAGAGAGAGAAGGAGAGAGAGAGAGAGAAGGAGAGAGAGAGAGAGAAGGAGAGAGAGAGAGAGAAGGAGAGAGAGAGAGAGAAGGAGAGAGAGAGAGAGAAGGAGAGAGAGAGAGAAGGAGAGAGAGAGAGAAGGAGAGAGAAGGAGAGAGAGAGAGAGAGAGAGAAGGAGAGAGAGAGAGAGAGAGAGAGAGAGAGAGAGAGAGAGAGAGAGAGAGAGAGAGAGAGAGAGGAAGAGAGAGAGAAGGAGAGAGAGAGAGAAGGAGAGAGAGAGAGAAGGAGAGAGAAGGAGAGAGAGAGAGAGAGAGAGAAGGAGAGAGAGAGAGAGAGAAGGAGAGAGAGAGAGAAGGAGAGAGAGAGAGAGAAGGAGAGAGAGAGAGAGAAGGAGAGAGAGAGAGAGAGAAGGAGAGAGAGAGAGAGAAGGAGAGAGAGAGAGAGAAGGAGAGAGAGAGAGAGAGAAGGAGAGAGAGAAGGAGAGAGAGAAGGAGAGAGAGAGAGAGAGAGAAGGAGAGAGAAGGAGAGAGAGAGAAGGAGAGAGAGAGAGAGAGAAGGAGAGAGAGAGAGAGAGAGAGAGAAGGAGAGAGAGAGAAGGAGAGAGAAGGAGAGAGAGAGAGAAGGAGAGAGAGAAAAAAGGAGAGAGAGAGAGAGAGAGAGAGAGAGAGAGAGAGAGAGAGAAGAAGGAAGAAGAGGAGCCACGTTGTGGGCGTCGGCGGTAAAGTGCCGCTATTTTTAGCGGCGCTATTCGGCCGCTAGCGGGGCGATTTCATCCCCTGCTAGCAGGCGAAAAGGGGTTAAAACTGGCCACAAAGTGCTGTATGTGTAGAAGGTGTATGTGGTTTTCCTTCATTTTAAAAACAGAATGTTAAAAACAAGTGAAAATTTCAAAACAACTTTCTTTCATTCAGCGAATGTACAAAGATTTTCCGTCTGAATATTCTTGTCTGTAAATTGATCCGTGTGGCCAGCATAAGGCTCTGTACACATCTATGCACTTTGCTTTTGATCTATTTCTGCAGTGCTCTTTGCTGTGCATTTTGATTTTTGCACACGTGATTTTGCTGTGATTTGCGTTTTTGCATTTTTTTTGGCCAAGTTGTTGTTGGGCAGATTAAAAAACACAAATTTCTGCAAAAATGCAATACATGCTTTTCTGCAGCTACTCCATTGAAGTATATTGAGCCAAAAAAGCACCGTTTTGCGTTAAAAAAAGTCACTGACCCTTTCCAAATACGCAGCGGCTAAAAAAAAAGCATAGATGTCAATGCGTCCCATAGGAAACCATGTAAATGAACTGTAGTGCAACCAGGTCTAAGACGTTTAGTAACATAATGGGGTTAAAAAAAACCCCTAAAATTAGCCCTTTATAGTACAAAAAAGCAGATAATCACTACTGCAAGAGGTTCATTTTTTTTTACTGTAGAACTGTGAAAGTAATATTTACAGTAGTGATTATTTGCTATTTGTACTATAAAGGGCTCAATTTAGTTTTTCTTAACCCCATTATGTTACTGGCCGATTAATCGATTATAAAAGTAGTAATCAATTAATTTCATAATCGATTAGTTGTCGATTAATCGATTAGTTGTTTCAGCCCTACTGCCGACTCACCAAAATTACAGGTGGTGTTCCTGGAACCTAAAACCAGTATACAGGCTAGGATGATTTGAACTCAAGATGAGTCCACATTAAAAAAAAAAAAAAAAAAAAAAAAAAAAAAAGGGGGGGGGGGGGGGGGCTACAAGTGGGAACAAACTGTGGCATTACAAATAGGGATGCACCAATACTTTTTTTTATTTTTTTTATTTATTACTCACCGATACCTAACCCAACTGTTTTGTTTTCACTTCAGCTGTCACCAATGGTACAAAGCATTGAAAAGTTATTTACAAATGAAATAATTGTTTTTTTTTTTTTTTTAAATTTGGGCTTTTCAATGTGAAATGTGTAAATATATGTTAGTTAATATTAAGCAAACAAAAAAAAAAAGTTTTAAATGTTTATCGTTTATAAAATAGACGTGAACGAAAAAAAACAAAAAAGCAGGAAGATAATTAAAAAGGAGGAGAATAGGGAGTTAATTAACGCTGATTAGAGTAAATTAATGGTTAATAAGGGGTTAAACAGAGGAACATTTGTTCATCCCTTTGATCTGCAGATGAAGAAACAGATACAAAAAACAACAACATTTCTTTTTATTTTAATGTTTCAGCGCTGAGCAATTTTTGACAGCTCCAATTACCAGACTTCTATAACACTACAGCTGTCAACAGGGGAGACCCACTGACAGCTCAAAGAACCGAGCCTGAAAGTATCGGTTTCAGGTATCAGTGCATTTGCATGAGTACCAATACTTATGCAAATACGCGGTATCAGCACCGATACTAGTATCAGTGCAACCCTAATTACAAAAGCTCAGTTTTTTTTTTTTTTTGACAAAAATTACATAATAAATCGTCAAATAATAGTTCCTTGCTTGTCAAATGCTGCTCAGTAACATCATAAGCATGCAGGACAAGGTAAACAGAGAGCTCTGCAGGGTGCAAAGACAAAATTGTGTTCCAGCTGAAGAATGGATTCATTCTGATTAGCAAATGGTCAAAGTATCCCAAAATGGGCAACCCCCCCAGGACCCTGTGTCTGAAGCTGTCTCTCCACCTCAATCATGGGTGAACGTTCACCTATGATTGCGGTGGAGAGACAGCTTCAGACACACACGGCTCCAGCACTGTACAAAGAGTTATTGTCCCTCTTCCATCCTCCTAGAGCACAGGACTGCCTTCTCCCCCTAGGACGTACACAGGCTGCAGCCTCTCCTCCATCCAGCCCGTGAGACAAGTCCACCCCAGTCTCACATCAACAATTCAAACACACATACCGTTAACACACCACATAGAACGTTTGAACGTGGACTGGTATGGAGCTCAGAATAACTAACTATTCATCACAGGATACACCTCCCAACTAGCCATTCCTTTTTATGTACACATGTTGGCCTACTGGCCTATACAGACTGTTCTCTGGTTCTCAAGGCTCTGATGAAGAGGTTATCCTCGAAACGCGTCAGTCAATTTTAAACACTCACCTTAACCACTTGACGACCGCCTCACGCCGATGTACGTCGGCAAGGTGGCACGGACAGGCAAAATCACGTACATACACGTGATTTGCCTTCCGCGGGTGGGGGGTCTGATCGGACCCCCCCGTTGCCCGAGGCGGTCGCCATTTCTTCCCGGGGACGATGAGAGGTCAGGGGGAGGCCATCCATTGTTGGCCACCCCCTCCCGATCGCTCCTGGCGAATGAAAACGCTTCCTTTCCCTCTGTAATGTAAACAGAGGGAAAGGAAGTGATGTCATCCCTCCTCGAGCTGGTCTTTTCGATCCGGCGCCGAGGAGAGAAGACATCAAGTAAGTCTGCACAACACTACACTAACAGTAGAACACGCCAGGCACACTTGTCACCCCCCTTCACCCCCTGTCACACTGACACCAATAGCAGTTTTTTTTTTTTTTTGCATTGGTGTCAGTTTGTGACAGTTATAAGTGTTAGGGCAGTTAGGTTAGCCCCCTTTAGGTCTAGGGTACCCCCCCTTAGGTCCAGGGTACCCCCCTAACCCCCCCTAATAAAGGTTAACCCCGTGATCACCCCCCGTCACCAGTGTCGCTAAGCGATCGCTTTTCTGATCGCTGTATTAGTGACACAGGTGACGCTAGTTAGGGTGGTAAGTATATAGGTTCGCTGTCAGTGTTTTATAGCGACAGGGACCCCCATATACTACCTGCTAAAGGTTTTAACCCCCTAATTGCCCCCTAGTTAACCCTTTCACCAGCAATCACCGTATAAGTGTTACGGGTGACACTGGTTAGCTGGTTTGTTTTTTGTAGTTTATTATAGTTTTAGGGCACCCGCCGTTTATTACCTTATAAAGGTTTAACCCCCTAATTGCCCGGCAGTGATATAAATTACGTTTTTAGGGTCAGATAAGGTCTGCGTCGCCCCAGGCAGCGTCAGGTTAGCGCCAGTACCGCTAAAACCCACGCACGCAGCATACACCTCCCTTAGTGCTATAGTATCTGAGCGGATCGATATCTGATCCGATCAGATCTATACTCCCCAGCAGTTTAGGGTTCCCATAAACACAGTTTATGCTAGCACCTGCGTTTTGCCCCTCGGCCCAGCCCTGCCCAGCCCACCCAAGTGCAGTATCGATCGATAACTGACACTTACAAAACACTAAGCACACATAACTGCAGCGTTCGCAGAGTCAGGCCTGATCCCTGCGATCGCTAACAGTTTTTTGGTAGCGTTTTGATACAGTCGCTGACAGTCAGGAGCTTTTTTGCCTGTGAGTCTCACTAGTGTACCCCTAAATTTAGAGCCCAAAATGGCAAATCGAAGGTACACTAGTGAAGAGGCCTACACGTTTCTGAGCATGACAGATAGTGAAGAGGAAGTCACTCATCTGTCAAGTTCAGGCTCAGAATACGATCCTGTAGAGGACAGCGGCTCCATGACAGATAGCTCTGACGACGGAGTTGTGGTCCCTGCTAGGGTCAGGCGTACCAGACTCCGAACTTCTTCTGTCCTTGAAGTGCAAGAACCGCAGGGCTCTCGTATGGAGCAGAGAAGTACTAGTGCCGCTATCCCTTCTGGTGAACTGGCAAGCACCAGCGGCCTAGTACACCCTGGTCGTACATCCAGCACTGCAGTATCACGTGCTGACGTGGCGAGTCCCATAAGTGCAGTTCAAGCTGGTGAGGTGGCAAGCACTAGTAGTGTCCCGCTGCCACCAAGAAGACAAAGACGGGCCCGTCGTGCCCATAGTGCCCTTCCTGCTGCATTCGCCAATCCGAATTGGGAACCCACCACTTCTGCAGCACCCGTACTTCCCCCTTTCACTGGCCAACCCGGAATTTAGGTGGAAACAGTTGACTTTACGCCACTGGATTTTTATTCACTGTTTTTCACCGAAGATCTCTATAGATCTATTGTGGACCAAAGCAATTTGTATGCTGGTCAACACATCGCCACTATTCCCCAGTCCTCCCTTGCCAGAGATTGGAGACCAATTACGGTCTCCGAATTTAAGATCTTTCTGGGCCTTTCCCTCCTCATGGGCTTGAATAAAAAGAGTAAGTTGCGGTCATATTGGTCCACTGACCCAATTTACCATTCGCCCTTGTTCTCTGCTTCCATGGCCAGGGCACGATACGAGCAGATTTTGCGGTTCATGCACTTCAACGACAATGAACTCTGTCGTCCTTGTGGAGACCCTGCATACGATCGGCTCTACAAAATTCGGCCCCTTGTAAACCACTTCAACCAACGTTTTGCAGACTTGTTTACCCCCCATCAAGTTGTCTGCGTTGATGAGTCCCTGATTAAATTTTCTGGCCGCTTGTCATTCAAACAGTACCTTCCCAGCAAGCGTGCCAGATACGGGGTCAAGATGTATAAGCCACAGACTATACATGTAGTTTTATGGTTTACGAGGGCAAAGATAGTCACGTAGAGCCGACAAACTGCCCCGACTACATAGGAAGCGCTGGCAAGATAGTGTGGGACTTGGTGTCACCCTTATTCGGAAAGGGGTACCACTTGTACGTGGACAATTATTATACGAGCGTGCCACTTTTTAGTCACTTGTTTGATCATCAAATTGGAGCATGTGGCACCGTGCGACCTAATCGCCGGGGCTTTCCCCAGCGGCTTGTAGATTCCCATCTTAGGCTGGGGGAGAGAGCCTGCTTGAAGTATAATAATTTGCTCGCTATGAAGTGGAGGGATAAGAAGAATGTTTTCGTTCTCACCTCCCTTCATGCAGACACGACGACCCAAATTACTACGGCGACTGGTGTTGTGGAGAAACCCCTCTGTGTCCACGAATATAACTTTAATATGGGAGGGGTGGACCTCAATGACCAGTTGTTGGCGCCGTACCTAGTTGCCCGTAAGGCCAGACGCTGGTACAAAAAAGGGTCTGTTTATTTATTTCAATTGGCTTTGCTGAACGCTCATGTGCTATACAGAGCTTCAGGACGTACTGGATCCTTCCTTAAATTCCAGGAAGAGATCGTCAGAGCCCTTCTGTTTCCAGACGGTGCTCTACCTCACCTTCCCCAACCAAATGCAGTAGGCCGGCTGCATGAGAGGCATTTTCCTTATGCCCTCCCGAGTACCCCTACCCAACGAGCCCCCCAAAAAAGATGTCGTGTCTGCAGCAAGCGTGGATTTAGGCGTGACACCCGGTGTTATTGTCCCTCCTGTCCTGGAAATCCTGGTCTTTGCATGGGTGAATGTTTTGAACGCTACCATACACTAGTTGAGTATTAGCGTAGGGTTCAGCACTGCACAGACTAGGACACACTTTCACAGGGTCTCCCAAGATGCCATTGCATTTTGAGAGACCCAAACCTGGAACCAGTTACAAAAGTTAAAAGTTACTAAAAAAAGTGTAAAAAAAAAAAAATAAAAAAAAAAAATAAAAACACAAAAAAATATAAAATAAAAAAAACAAAAATAGTTGTTTTATTGTTCTCTCTCTCTCTATTGTTCTGCTCTTTTTTACTCTATTCTATTCTGCAATGTTTTATTGTTATTATGTTTTACCATGTTTGCTTTTCAGATATGCAATTTTTTTATACTTTACTGTTTACTGTGTTTTGTTGGTAACCATTTTATTGTTTTCAGGTACGCCATTCAGTTGCAGCGCGGATTTATTTATCTTGACAGCAACAGCGTTTGCTCCCACGATATATAAAGGCGTGACTCCAGCGCTGTCGGAGGTGATTTCACCACCACAGTTACATACTACATATATGCCGAAGCGTGGGGGCAGCAGTGGGTGGAGGAGTGATTTGCTCCTGCCTTTTGCGGGAGGATGCCCCCATGCTTCGGCATATATAAATGGTGCATGTATGCCCATCATTAGAAGTGGGTGGATGAAGGGAGGTATTCTAATGGTGGGCATACCCACCGATCAATATCTTTTTTTCGTTCAGACCACAGGCTGCATGAAAAAAAAGTTTACAATATATGCCCAACAAGGACCAGCAACGTACTGGTATGTTGCTGGACTTTGAGTGGTTATACCAAAATGATGCCTGCAGGTTTAGGTATCATCTTGGTATCATTCTTTTCAGCCAGCGGTCGGCTTTCATGTAAAAGCAATCCTAGCGGCTAATTAGCCTCTAGACTGCTTTTGCAAGCAGTGGGAGGGAATGCCCCCCCCACCGTCTTCCATGTTTTTCTCTGGCTCTCCTGTCCCAACAGGGAACCTGAAAATGCAGCCGGTGATTCAGCCAGCTGACCATAGAGCTGATCACAGACCAGAATGGCTTCAAACATCTCTATGGCCTAAGAAACCGGAAGCTACGAGCAGTTCATGACTTAGATTTCGCCGGATGTAAACAGCGCCATTGGGAAATTGGGAAAGCATTTTATCACACGGATCTTGGTATGGTCAGATGCTTTGAGGGCAGAGGAGAGATTTAGGGTCTAATAGACCCCAATTTTTAAAAAAAAAAAAAAAAAAAAAAAAAAAGAGTACCTGTCACTACCTATTGCTATCATAGGGGATATTTACATTCCCTGAGATAACAATAAAATTAATAAAAAAAAAAATAAAAATGAAAGGAACAGTTTAAAAATAAGATAAAAAAGCAAAAAAATTAGAAAAAAAAAAAAAAAAAGCACCCCTGTCCCCCCCTACTCTCGCGCAAAGGCGAACGCAAGCGTCGGTCTGGCGTCAAATGTAAACAGCAATTGCACCATGCCTGTGAGGTATCACCACGAAGGTCAGATCGAGGGCAGTAATTTTAGCAGTAGACCTCCTCTGTAAATCTAAAGTGGTAACCTGTAAAGGCTTTTAAAGGCTTTTAAAAATGTATTTATTTTGTCACCACTGCACGTTTGTGTGCAATTTTAAAGCATGTCATGTTTGGTATCCATGTACTCGGCCTAAGATCATCTTTTTTATTCCATCAAACATTTGGGCAATATAGTGTGTTTTAGTGCATTAAAATTGTCACTAAATTGCGAAAGCATTTGACACAGTTCCCCATAAACGTTTACTGTACAAAATAAGGTGTGTTGGCATGGACCATAGGGTGAGTACATGGATTGAAAACTGGCTACAAGGGCGTGTTCAGAGGGTGGTGATAAATGGGGAGTACTCAGAATGGTCAGGGGTGGGTAGTGGGGTTCCCCAGGGTTCTGTGCTGGGACCAATCCTATTTAATTTGTTCATAAACGACCTGGAGGATGGGATAAACAGTTCAATCTCTGTATTTGCAGACGATACTAAGCTAAGCAGGGCAATAACTTCTCCGCAGGATGTGGAAATCTTGCAAAAAGACCTGAACAAATTAATGGGGTGGGCGACTACATGGCAAATGAGGTTCAATGTAGAAAAATGTAAAATAATGCATTTGGGTGGCAAAAATATGAATGCAATCTATACACTGGGGGGGAGAACCTCTGGGGGAATCTAGGATGGAAAAGGACCTGGGGGTCCTAGTGGATGATAGGCTCAGCAATGGCATGCAATGCCAAGCTGCTGCTAATAAAGCAAACAGAATATTGGCATGCAATTAAAAGGGGGATCAACAGCAGAGATAAAACGATAATTCTCCCACTCTACAAGACTCTGGTCCGGCCGCACCTGGAGTATGCTGTCCAGTTCTGGGCACCAGTCCTCAGGAGGGACGTACTGGAAATGGAGTGAGTACAAAGAAGGGCAACAAAGCTAATAAAGGGTCTGGAGGATCTTAGTTATGAGGAAAGGTTGCGAGCACTGAACTTATTCTCTCTGGAGAAGAGACGCTTGAGAGGGGATATGATTTCAATTTACAAATACTGTACTGGTGACCCCACAATAGGGATAAAACTTTTTTGCAGAAGAGAGTTTAATAAGACTCGTGGCCACTCATTACAATTAGAAGAAAAGAGGTTTAACCTTAAACTACGTAGAGGGTTCTTTACTGTAAGAGCGGCAAGGATGTGGAATTCCCTTCCACAGGCGGTGGTCTCAGCGGGGAGCATTGATAGCTTCAAGAAACTATTAGATAATCACCTGAATGACCGCAATATACAGGGATATGTAATGTAATACTGACACATAATCACACACATAGGTTGGACTTGATGGACTTGTGTCTTTTTTCAACCTCACCTACTATGTAACTATGTAAAATTTAAAAAAGTGTGTTTTTTCCCCAAAAAATGCGTTTGAAAAATCGCTGCACAAATACTGTGTGAAAAAAAAAATGAAACACCCACCATTTTAATCTGTAGGGCATTTGCTTTAAAAAAATATATAATGTTTGGGGGTTCAAAGTAATTTTCTTGCAAAAAAAAATAATTCTTTCATGTAATCAAAAAGTGTCAGAAAGGGCTTTGTCTTCAAGTGGTTAGAAGAGTGGGTGATGTGTGACATAAGCTTCTAAATGTTGTGCATAAAATGCCAGGACAGTTCAACCCCCCCCCCCAAATGACCCCATTTTGGAAAGTAGACACCCCAAGCTATTTGCTGAGAGGCATGTTGAGTCCATGGAATATTTTATATTGTGACACAAGTTGCGGGAAAGAGACAAATTTTTTTTTTTGCACAAAGTTGTCACTAAAGGGATATATTGCTCAAACATGCCATGGGAATATGTGAAATTACACCCCAAAATACATTCTGTTGCTTCTCCTGAGTATGGGGATACCACATGTGTGGGACTTTTTGGGAGCCTAGCCGTGCACGGGACCCCGAAAACCAAGCACCGCCTTCAGGCTTTCTAAGGGCGTAAATTTTTGATTTCACTCTTCACTGCCTATCACAGTTTCGGAGGCCATGGAATGCCCAGATGGCACAACCCCCCCCCCCCCCCCAAATGACCCCATTTTGGAAAATAGACACCCCAAGCTATTTGCTGAGAGGTATAGTGAGTATTTTGCAGACCTCACTTTTTGTCACAAACTTTTGAAAATTGAAAAAAGAAAAAAAAATACATTTTTCTTGTCTTTCTTCATTTTCAAAAACAAATGAGAGCTGCAAAATACTCACTATGCCTCTCAGCAAATAGCTTGGGGTGTCTACTTTCCAAAATGGGGTCATTTTGGGGGGTTTTGTGCTGTCTTGGCATTTTATGGCCTTCGAAACTGTGATAGGTAGTGAGAAGTGAAATCAAAAATTTACGCCCTTAGAAATCCTGAAGGCGGTGATTGGATTTCGGGGCCCCGTATGAAGCTAGGCTCCCAAAAAGTCCCACACATGTGGTATCCCCGTACTCAGGAGAAGCAACAGAATATATTTTGGAGTGTAATTCCACATATGCCCATGGCATGTTTGAGCAATATATCATTTAGTGACAACTTTGTGCAAAAAAAAAAAAAAATTGTCACTTTCCCACAACTTGTGTCAAAATATAAAATATTCCATGGACTCAACATGCCTCTCAGCAAATAGCTTGGGGTGTCTACTTTCCAAAATGGGGTCATTTGGGGGGGGTGTGCCATCTGGGCTTTTTATGGCCTTCAAAACTGTGATAGGTAGTGAGGAGTGAAATCACAACTTTACGCCCTTAGAAATCCTGAAGGCGGTGCTTGGTTTTCGGGGCCCCGTACGCGGCTAGGCTCCCAAAAAGTCCTAAACATGTGGTATCCCCGTACTCAGGAGAAGCAGCAGAATGTATTTTGGGGTGTAATTCCACATATGCCCATAGCCTGTGTGAGCAATATATCATTTAGTGACAACTTTTTGTAAATTTTTTTTTTTTTTGTCATTATTCAATCACTTGGGACAAAAAAAAATAAATATTCAATGGGTTCAACATGCCTCTCAGCAATTTCCTTGGGGTGTCTACTTTCCAAAATGGGGTCATTTGGGGGGGGTTTGTACTGCCCTGCCATTTTAGCACCTCAAGAAATGACATAGGCAGTCATAAACTAAAAGCTGTGTAAATTCTAGAAAATGTACCCTAGTTTGTAGACGCTATAACTTTTGCGCAAACCAATAAATATACACTTATTGACATTTTTTATACCAAAGACATGTGGCCGAATACATTTTGGCCTAAATGTATGACTAAAATTGAGTTTATTGGATTTTTTTTTTTAACAAAAAGTAGAAAATATCATTTTTTTTCAAAATTTTCGGTCTTTTTCCGTTTATAGCGCAAAAAATAAAAACCGCAGAGGTGATCAAATACCATCAAAAGAAAGCTCTATTTGTGGGAAGAAAAGGACGCAAATTTAGTTTGGGTACAGCATTGCATGACCGCGCAATTAGCAGTTAAAGCAACGTAGTGCCAAATTGGAAAAAGACCTCTGGTCCTTAGGCAGCATAATGGTCCGGGGCTCAAGTGGTTAACATGGGCTTGTGTGACTTGTAACCTATTTTTTCCTTTTATTTCATATTTTGTTACCTGTTTGCATGAAACGTAGTAGTTATTTATTTGGTTTTACTTTCATTATATATGAATAAATTATACACACTTTGATGTGAGCAATTGATCACGCACCCTCCATCCACCCTTCTCCATATCCAACTATCCATAGTATCAACTATCCAGCTACCTCAAATCCTGCTTCAGTCCACGACAAATCCCTTGCCAGTGTTCATTTATTAATACAATGCTTCAGCGGGATTAATACTCTTATTTCAGAAATATACTCTAACCTTGTCACCCACCAGGCCTCCTAGTACCGCATCCTTCCTTTGAAATCCTGGGCATCTATCCCGGATATCCAAGATGCCCCAGAAAAGATTCTTGCAGGATACCAAATAATCCGCTCCCTAGTAGTCTGCGAAGAATGGCGAGAAACTCAATTCAAAACCGCTCATTGTGCATATCTCCCATTTTGACACAGCAAATTAGATCCCTCCCTCTCTATGTGCCCCTGGTGCGACACCTCTTGACCGTCTGTTTCATAGACTGTGGACTTGCCAAGCTACCTCCACCTTCTGGAACCAGGCACTTAAATATATATTAACAAGATTCAACAGAGACTCCACCCCAAAGACCCATCGCTGTGCTTTTTAGCTGTGATGCCTTGATGTCCTCTTCCTCTACCTGTGCCTCACTCCCACAGTGGGTCCATATTTGCCTTTTGATAGCACGTAGAGTCCTCATGCAAGTCTGGATTCATCCCACCCGCCTCCTATTGCTTCAGTAAAACATGCGCTACAAACCCCATTTCTCATGGAAAAGATGGACACTGTTACCCAACACTCTTAAGTCCTTGAAATGTTTTATTGCCAGATGGCAACATTATATGGAGCACTCCTTTTCTCCAGTAGAGATCTCTCAACATATGACACCCTTCCAATATACGGACTGGTACTTGCCTGCGGACCTTGCCAATACGCTGGGTAATAAATGTGTGTAATGTGAAAAATTAAACAAAAGCTGCTGATCTCCAAACTGGGTGAGAAATCCAGTGCAAATGAGAGAATGTGTGTAGTGGGGGGCGGAGTCTACTGTTAGCTACAATGTATAAAAATGTGGAACCCAACAGCAATATTTTAAATATACATCAATGTGCTATACAAAAAAGCTATATATTAGCATGTAAATACAACGTATTGGAAAAGGATAACATCCGTGTCGTTTAAGCATGTATTGAAAATAAAAATAAATGTCCTTTGTGAGAAAAAAATATAAGAAAACGTCCATATGCAATTTCATAAGGTTAGAAAAATAACTCAAATAGGTGACTCTTCCGCTGATTAGATGAACACGTTCACCACCAGTGTTAAACACCCAAAGTGCTCTGTGTATGGATGTCCGCTTACCAGAAGTTGTTGACCTTTTTAGTTAAAAAAAAAAGATCAAATGGGCTTTTAGCAAGAAATGACTTGCTGTAATGAGAAGGATGAGCCGTGCTGGGTAGCCTTTTCCTCTCGACCGGTAGGGCACCAGGATATATGCATAAGGATACAAGATGGGTTACAATAGTGTAATCCCATTTATTGAAAAAACAGTTAAAAACAAAAAGCCAAATGGCTGCTTACATCTCAGGGTGCCTTCTCCCGGCACTGAGGCTAAACTGCTCGTAAGAGGCTGAGAGCTCAGCTCTGCACGTGGTGACTGGTGTGCATTCCAGCATCAGCTGCAGACAACCACAGGAACCGGAATTGGAAATCGAGAAAATTACGTAACCAGGCACGCCTCGACGTATGTTTTGTTTCTCGTCTTCAGGAGGCGTGCCTGGTTACTGAAAGCTCATACTAAAATAGTCAAGCGATTTAGCCAATGAAAATTTGAGTTGTATAGTTGCTAGCAGATTAGATGTTCTGGAAGTTTGACCAATAGAAATTAAACCTGGATAGTAGTTAGGCAGTATGACAGCCTCAGTGTCGGTAATAAATATGACTGGACAACACAGTTAGCATGCCTATCTATGGACACCAAAGCACTACATATGCAGGCAAAAGACCATAAATAAATGACCTCCTCTCATAACCAATCCATAGATATTCTCATGAGGACAGTAGATTATAATATATAAATAGTACTATAAAAGTTACATATGAATACAGATAAAAATATATGACAATATAGAAAATAATATAAAAATAAGAAAAATTGCTATTATGAATACAGATAAAAAAATACATGACAATAATAGCAATTTTTCTTATTTTTATATTATTTTTTATATTGTCATATAGGAGATATGAAACCTTGGTAGCTGAAATTAGGGAAACCTGCAGCGGCATCAGACAACATATTGCGCAACTTCCATACACCTGGCTCAGGAAACTCAAAAGGAACACCATCAGACAAGTAAATGACCTTATCCAAAACAAACTAGGATAATTCAGGAGGGATATTGGTGATTATACCAACAACAAGGTTTTCTGCTGGAAGAAAAAACTGGTTGCTCCACCACCCTGGGGACCTGCACCTAGGTCACTCTCAACAGGCCCCTCACCGACAATAACCACCCAGCACTCCCACCATAACCCTTCACCCGTCCCTGTTCCCCAACCCCTCCTCCCACTTATTCCCAAACCAAAGCAAGTGGTAAAAATCAACAAAAACAAAAAAAAAAAAATAACCCCCAGTCAAAAACAATGCCCACACCAGTCAACAATACCCATGCGGATCCAGATCCATTACCAGCTTCACCTTCAAACCCAGTGGTTGAACCAAACTCTACTACACTTTGCCCAAGTACTCCTCCCTTCAATACTAGGGTTTAAACAATAACACAGTCCAACCCAGTTACCACCCTTTTTCCTACTTCATCCTATAGCCCCACAGTGACCACAAACCCAGAAACAACCAAGGATGATTTTTTAGGGTCAGCCCCCCCACTCGGCACCTTCAAAAGAAAGTACGCAAGAGAGGAAGAAGGGGGGCAGAGGAAAACTCAAAAAGAAAAATACGGAAAGTATAAAGATTTTCAACTTATCCACCCATATATTATCTATGGAAGAGACTTCACTTTTGAGCAAAGGTCTCACCTTTGCACCTACCATCCGCCCAAACTTATTCATGTTATTCAAAGACCTTAATAAAATTTATACGAGACTTGACAGTGAAAAGATTCTACAATATCCAATCCTCTCTGAAACCCCCACCCTCGCAAGAACCCATTGAAACCATTAACCATGATGCCCTCTCAATAGATACAGACACAGATTCCTCCATCATCTTGGACCCAGATGAACTCCACACAGAAAATCCCTTTGCAGATATGGAATTGTACACTCAACACTATCAAACATCCCCTCCGATTCAACATACAAAATTCAAACCCAACTCCATCTTCAACCCAGTACATAGAAAAGGTCCCTATTTACAGACAATCAAGTCATGTATACCGACCTTGTCCAAATGTGTAAATCGGCTCCCAAGAAAAGAGCTAACCTCTCTAAAACAGAACAGAAGGCCCTGGATGAATTAACCAACAATCACATCATCATCATAAAGGCAGCAGACCAGGGAGGCGGCATTGTAATACAGAACAGTTCAGACTACATGGCGGAATCACTCAGACTATTATCCGACACCAACACTTATTCTAAACTCACCCATGATCCCTTACCAGAATTCACCCAGAAAGCTACGAAATTAGCCCACAGAGCCCTAGAAGATGGTATTATTTCCAAAGCTGAACTGTCATTTCTCATCAAAGGTTTTCGTAAAACTCCCTATTTTTACCATAAATCCATAAATATCAGTCTAACCCACCAGGCCATCCCATAGTAGCTGCTATGGAGAGCATCACCAGTGGGTTTTCTATGTACATAGACCATTTTCTCCAACCCCTTGCGCAACACCTCCCATCTTATATTAGAGATAGTACCCACCTATTGGAGATGCTTTCCTTCTACACCTGGGAACCCACCTACCAGTGGGTGTCCTTGAAAGTTACATCTCTATACACTTCCATCCCCGACACAGTAGGCCTCAGAGCAGTAGAACATTTTCTCTCTGAGGACCCCCTCATCAATCCCAGACAGGCACAGTATATCCTGGAGGCCACACAATTCTGTCTAGAACACAACTATTTTGAGTTTGACCACACCTATCTACAAACTCAATGTACTGCCATGGGTGCCAATTTTGCCCCAAGCTACGCCAACTTGACTATGGGCTACTGGGAACTACAGTACGTCTCACATAACAACCCTTTTGCCGCCCATATCATATACTATGGGCGCTACATCGATGACATCATTCTGATCTGGGAGGGCACATCAGAGAGTGTAGAGTCCTTCGTCAAGCATTGCAACTGCAACTCCCTAGGGTTATCCTTCACCCATGTCATAGACCCCGAAAAACTAATTTTTTTGGACTTAGAACTTTTTAATAGTGAATCTGAAATACATGCTACAAACTTTGTCAAACAACACTTCCACCCTGCGAACCAGTAAGTGTAATCTTTACACTAACTTTCATTTTTGCAAAAATAAGCTACTACAGTTGGCGCCTCCACACCCCCCCTTTCTCAACATTTCTTGCTAAAGGCCCATTTGATCTTTTTTTTAACTAAAAAGGCCAACAACTTCTGGTAAGCGGACATCCATACACAGAGCACTTTGGGTGTTTAACACTGGTGGTGAAGGTGTTCATCTAATCAGCAGAAGAGTCACCTATTTGAGTTATTTTTCTAACCTTATGAAATCGCAAATGGACGTTTTCTTATATTTTTCTCACAAACGACATTTATTTTTATTTATTTTCAATACATGCTTAACCACTTCAGCTCTGGAAGAATTTACCCCCTTCCTGACCAGAGCACTTTTTGCGATTCGGCACTGCATCGCTTTAACTGACAATTGCGCGGTCGTGCGACGTGGCTCCCAAACAAAATTGATGTCCTTTTTTTTCCCACAAAGAGCTTTCTTTTGGTGTTATTTGATCGCCTCTGCAGTTTTTATTTTTTGCGCTATAAACAAAAATAGAGCGACAATTTAAAAAAAAAAACAAATTTTTTACTTTTTTCTATAATAAATATCCCCCAAAAATATATAAAAAAAACCCATTTTTTTTCCTCAGTTTAGGCCGATATGTATTCTTCTACATATTTTTGGTAAAAAAAATAAATAAATAAAAATCACAATAAGCGATTGATCGGTTTGCGCAAAAGTTATAGCTTTTAAAAAATAGGGGATAGTTTTACGGCATTTTTATTAATTTTTTTTTTTTTAAATGGCAGCAATCAGCGATTTTTATTGTGACTGCGACATTATGGCGGACACATCGGACATTTTTGACACATTTTTGGAACCATTGTCATTTATACAGCAATCAGTGCTATAAAAATGCACTGATTCCTGTGTAAATGACACCGGCAGTGAAGGGGTTAACCACTAGGTGGCAGTGTAGGGGTTAAGTGTGTCCTAGGGGCGTGTTTCTAACTGCGGGGGGTGGCTACATGTTACACGTCACTGATCTCTGCTCCGATGACAGGGAGCAGAGATCGAGTGACACTGTCACTAGGCAGAACGGGGAGATGCCGTTTACATCAGCATCTCCCCGTTCTTCCTCCTCGTGAGGTCAATCGCGGGCATCCCCGCAGTGATCTAGTCCGCGGGACCCGTGACCCGACTCACGGAGCTTGGCGTGCGCGCGCCCGCTTCTTAAAGGGCAACGTACAGGTACGTGGTTTTGCCTGTACCAGCCCTTCTGCCGCAGTATATCTGCGTGAGGCGGTCGGCAAGCGGTTAAACGGCACGGATGTAGTCCTTTTCTAATACCTTGTATTTGCACGCTAATATATAGCTTTTTTGTATAGCACATTGATGTATGTTTAAAATATTGCTGATGGGTTCCACATTTTTATACATTGTAGCAGTAAATTTAGACTCAGCGCCTCCCACCACACACATTCTCTCAACACGCTGGGTAAACTCAGGATCCGAAGTACCCCTGAACACCAGAATCCACTCGTCCCTCCCATAGCATTCCATATACTCCATTTTCTCTTTTGCTGCTCTATTTGAGGTTAAATGTGTACTTGTTATTAAAGGGGTTGTAAAGGTAAAAATTTTTTCACCTTAATGCATTCTATGCATTAAGGTGTAAAAACTTTTGACAGTACCGCCGCCCCCAGCCCCCCCGTTTTACTTACCTGACGCCTCGAATCTTCGCTGCTCGTCCTCGTCATCTTCATTGCAGCTCAGCCTGGTCGCTGATTGGCTGCAGTGGATGGATTGAAAGCAGCGCAGCCATTGGCTCGCGCTGCTGTCAATCACATCCGATGACGCGGCGCGCCGGGGGGCGGGGCCGAGTGATACAGCGAGCGGCTATAGCCGCCGGCTGTATCACGGGAGCGCGCCCGCAAGCACTCACCACCATGCGAGGGAGCTCGCATTAAGGTGGTAAATGCTTGCGGGGAGGAGCTGAAACAGCCGCCGAGGGACCCCAGAAGACCAGGTTCGGGGCCACTCTGTGCAGAACGAGCTGCACAGTGAAGGTAAGTATAACATGTTTGTTATTTAAAAAAAAAAAAAAAAAATACCTTTACAACCCCTTTAACACTAATAGTCCCTATTCCCTTATCCGGTTAGAATGTATACTCGCTGCCACTCAGGTTGTTTCTTTGGTGCAATTTCTTTTTTTTAAACAGAAAAGAGTTTTTATTAACAAATCAGCATTACAATATATTCAACAGTCGGTATTCAAGTATTTAGTTTTTTTACAATGTCAGTCTGAGCTATCCATTTCAGAAAGTTAACATCTTACAAGTCCATAATGTCATTACCCTTGCATTCCTTAACCGGTGAATTCCAAGCGTATTCCCGTCTAGTGCCCACCCTCAAGTTCAGTATAGCATTTAATCACTTTCCCTCTGGGAGACCGTCAAGTACATAAAACATTTAAATTCAATTTCTTTAATCTTCATCTGGTAAAATTGGGTAGCGCTCCGTGCCAGGGGAAGGGGGGGGGGTGAGTAAGCCCAACCGAGCAGGAGGGGGATCCATCACTTGGTCCCCTACCTCCCCGGTCCCTCATCCACTCATGCCGACCAGACTGTCAAATTTGCAAGGGCACTGTCTGCTCTCGTAGGCGAGTTTGTATAGGGGTAACACTGAATCCACTGCCTTTTTACAGGAGTTAAGGGTAGGGGGTTCGACCGACTTCCAGTGCAGCATTATCTCCCTCCTAGCATAGCACAACGACAATGTAATGCAGAGCTTAGTGTATCTGTCCCCCTCCACCTTGCCCAAGTCGCTCAGCAGGAGTACCATGGGGTCTAGTGGCACCCTAGTTCCCCCCATGTCACTAAGCATGTCCGCTACTCCCTCCCAGTATGTTCTGAGCCTTGGGCAGGCCCATACCATATGCCAGAATGTCCCCTCCTTAGTCCTGCATCTAGGACAGTACTGGTCCAGATGTGGGTATATCCTGGCTATTCTGTGCGGGGTGAAGTAGGCCCTATGTAGAAATTTGAGCTGCATGAACCGGTCTTTGGCGGCCATCATAGATGGAATGTAGGTAGAAACGCAGTCCTCCCACTCATCTTCCCCCAGAGCTGGGATGTCCTCCTTCCATTTGTCCATTGAGCGGGTGGATTTAAAGTTGTGGGCTACCGTCAGGTATAGGTACAGAGTGGAAAGGGGCTTCCCCATCATGCTCGAAGTCAGCAATCGCTCGATTGAGTCTGGTTCCAGACTCAACTTGTTTGGGAGTTGAGCCCTCGTCGCATGTCTCAGTTGCCAGTATTTAAACTGAAAGGACTGGGGCAGGGAGTACTGTCGTTTCATTTCATGGAAAGGCATGATCTTGCCATTTACTATTATGTGCATGAGGGTGGTGATCTCCCGTTTGGCCCATTGTGAGGGGTCTGGTATTTCGTAAAGGTAGGGGAGGGCAGGGTTACCCCATAATGGGGTGTGTGGAGAAATTAAGTTTGGTTTAGCATAGATAGGCCTCCCTCCATGCTGTAATAGTTGTCTTTATGAGGACCGTCAAGGGATGGGGGGCTTTGGGTCCCCTATACACTAGATTGGTCAAGGCCGCGTACGATCCCAGAATGGCCGCCTCGAATCTTACCACAGGATTTTGTCTGGCCTGAGAGAACCACCAGCACACCGTAATCAGGATGGCTGCCCAGTAATACAACAAAAAATTTGGGAGAGCCAAACCTGCTCCCGACAAGGGAAGATATAGTATCCACTTTGCCACCCTAAGTGGCCTCACTTCCCAAATGAAGGCGGTCGGTACTCCCTTCAGGCGTCTAAAAAATGATCTAGGTATGTGGGAAGGGTTGTTATTGAAGAAATATAGAAATTTAGGAAGGAACACCATTTTGAGCAAGTTGACTCTGCCCACCGGGGTGAGCGGTAGGGTGCACTTGACTGCAAGCAGGGAGAGGAAAGGATGCACATTCTTTTCTATAAATTTGTGTGTGGTGTTGCTAATTTTAATGCCTAGATAGGTGAATTCACCCACCCATTTGAGCAGGGTACCGGTATCTGCCCTGGGAAGCGAGGGATGCAACGGAAATAAGACAGACCCAGTTTATGCGGATGCCAGAGAAACGGCCAAAGTCCTCAAATAGGCCTAGTGCCTTTCTCAGCGATTGTGAGGCATCCGCAAGGTAAAGTAGGGTGTCGTCAGCGTATAAGGACACCTTTTCTTCTATTGCACCAACTACTATGCCCTTCACCCCCACTTCAGCCCTCAGAGCAATGGCAAGGGGCTCTACGGCCAGGGCAAATAGCCCTGGTGATAGAGGGCAGCCCTGACGAGTGCCTCTGCTCAGTGGAAAGGTTTTGGAGAGCATACCATTCGTGCAAATCCTCGCTCTTGGGCCAGCATAAAGCATCCTCAACCATGCCATGAACTTCGGTCCAAATCTGAACTTTAAGAGGACCCCCCACAGGAACTCCCACTCCGAGTCGAAGGCTCTTTCGACGTCGAGTGAAGCCACCACTCCTGCCGACTCCGGCCGTGCCCAATCCATATGAGTGAAAAGTCTTCTGATGTTGATGTCTGTTCCCATCCCTAGCATGAACCCTGTCTGGTCTGGATGTACTAAAGCGGTTATGGCTAACACTTTGGCCAGGAGTTTTTGCCTGGCTTGGGAATCACAACTACCACTGCCTCGCTCAGGGAGTCTGTGAGTGCCCCTAACCTCTGCGCCTCAGTTAACATAGCATGTAGTTTGCCTGTCAACTCTTCTGCATATTGTTTGTAAAACTCACCAGGTATGCCATCACTCCCCAGTATTCCTGCAACGCTCCCTTAAAGTGACCATCCACCGCCTCGTCCGACACCCAGAACCTAGACAGTCTCCACAAAGTGTTTTCTGGGGTGGAGGAGAGTTCCAGCGTCAGGAGGAGCCGCGCATGGACAAAGCAAGGCCGCCCAGATACGCCAGAGGGATGCACCGATACTGGTATCGGTGCCGATACTTAGCATTTTCGGGGGTATCGGTACTCGTGAAAATTCACCGATACCAGAAACCGATACCGGAAGGAACGTCAGCTTGTGCGGAGCTCGGGAACTGGATAAGGTTGCGGCCTCTCCACGCGGTGGTGAGTGCCGTTTCCCTCATGACAGACATGCGTTTTGCTGCTGCTGCGACTGCTACATGGCTGCCCCACATGGCGAGCATCCTCCTTACACCATGTCCCCTCATGGCAGCCAGTGAGTGCTCTTCTTTATTTCTGACTGTTGCTTGCTTGCTTTCTTCTTATGTGTCCCACGGCCGGTGATTGCTGTACAGTACTACTAGCTTACATCATCATTTGCCTAACATAGCGGACGGCCTGTGTTAACTTAAGTTAGTTTTGTCCCACACTGTCTCTCTCTCTTGCCCAACATAATGTCCACTGTCCAGCATGGCCGCCAGCCTGTTTGTGTGTGTTACATAACTTAGTGTCCCACATTGTCTCTGTTGCCTAACATGTCCATGGCGGCAAATGACTGCTGCTGTTACTTAAATCATCATTGTCTGTTGCTATAACAGTTTCCTGCATGTGCCTTTCTGACACCATCCTCTGCTTTTTGTATTGTAGAGATACCGACCATACCCAACTGATGGATGTCATCATCCCCGCTGGTTTACTTGGCCATACCAAGATGCTGGGATGCAGCAGGAACACACAACAAGCACCAGTGAGAGCAGCTTCATTATTCTAAAAAATAGTAGCTGTCATGTGTGGGAAAAAAAAAAAAAAAAAAAAAAAAATCAGAAAACAAAACATTTGGGCTCAAAATCCCCCCCCCCCCCCCCATTTTCCTCATTTTTTCCCCCCCTTAAGGTGGAGAGACTTGCTTATTTCTGACTTCAAGTGCAATGCAAACGGATGCCACTGCCACCAGCAAAATGTCAGCTGTCTGGAAGTTTTTTAAAATTGATGAAACCAAAACGCATTGCAGACTGCAAACTCTGTTCTGCCAAAATATCCAGAGGAGGTTCAAAAGTTAGTTCTTATAATACCAGTAATCTCATAAAACACCTCAAAATGAAACACAAGACTGAGCATGGCGAATTTACAGATGTCACTAGCTCTTGCATGACATGTTGCCACAATTACACAACACAGGGAAAAAACACATTACCAACATGCTACAGGAGGACATAAAGGCTATCAGTTTAACCACAGAAATTTGGTGCAGTAGTGTGAGTCCCATGTCTGTAATTAGCTTAACTGCACAGTGAAATGATGCCAAGTCATGCTGCACGCAAAGAAATTTCAAGGCTCTCACACAGGCCAAGCTATAAGAAGCATACTAGAAGATATGCTTGACACTTGGGCGATTCCCAAAAGTTCTGTCCATGTGGTAGTACATGATAAATGGCAGAAATATGATAACAGGTGTACAAGATGTTGGTCTTCAGAGTCTTTCATGTGTGGTACATACACTGCAGCTGGCTGTCTCAGAGGGGCTTTTATCACAGTGCAGCATTACGGAGGCTGTGGGAGTTGGGGGCAAAATAGTTGGGCACTTTAAACATTCAAACCTGGCATATTCTCGGCTGCAAGATATTCAGATCCAGCTTGGTCAACCCATTAAAAGACTTCAACAAGATGTTCAGACTCGCTGGAAAAGCACTTTTTACATGCTGTAGTCTCTGATAGAGCAAAAACGGCCATTGGAGTATATGTGTCAGAACATGAGCTGCCTAAAACTATCACTGCAAATCAGTGGAATCTCATGGAGAAGATGATCAACATCTTGGCTCCCTTTGAAGAGTTGACTCGGCATGTGAGTTGTTCAGATTCTTTTGCCTCGGATGTAATTCCTGCAGTGACTGTGCTACAGCGATAATTATCTAAAGAAGTGGATGAGGACCACTGTGTTAAAACAATGAAGAACACATTGCTTGGTATTTTGCAGAAACGGTTCTCTGACATGGAGCAAAATCCACTTTACTGCATCGCTACCTTACTCGATCCAAGGTAATCAATTATTGCTGGCTGCTATTTTGCATTGTTTTTATTTGAATATTGATGATATGATTTTGTTTTTTGGATGAAGGTGATATTTTACAATGTTATTATCACTTGCTTGCATTAAAAAAATTTTTTTTTGTAATGCAAGTGATAACACTGTAAATCTCACCTTCATAAAAAAAACACAAAACAAAATAGAGAATGACAAACACACTTACCTGCTCTGCCTCTGTGTAATGGTTTTGTACAGAGCAAGCCAGACAACTGTTTTTGCCGTGTCTCCCAGTTGCTCCTCCTCAGGCCTAACATTATTTAACTGTATTGCACTTGGGTTGATGTGATGACGTGAACTTGTGATGTTTGTTTTATACGTGGAGTCATCAACAATAATGATATTTCATGTTCTGTGTGACATTTGAGATTTTCATTTTCAAGGCATAATGCCTGTACAATGCAGCTAAAAGCATCTGCTCCTCAAGGAGTTTGAGTTTTTTTCCTGCCTGTTAATGCCTCCCATCCATGTCAGCCCATTGCACACTAGTTTTAGGAGTTTAGTGGCAGGCAAGTTTAGCAGCAGAAAAAAAAATCCAAAAAGATTTCCAAAACCAATTTCTTTGGATTTTTTTTTCTACCTGCTGCCTGTAAACTGCCCTGCCACTAAACTTCTTGAATGAACACATAGGCTAACATGGAGGGTAACAGGTAGAGAAAAAAAAAAAAAAGCTCAAAAGAGCTAAAACACCTGGAGAAGCAGCTGCTTTGAGCTGTGCATGAGGCCATACTGCAGCCTACATGCCACCTAACACACATCCTTGCCATCCTGGAATGTTCTGTGAAATGAGTTTCTCTTACACATGTGTAAGTTGAACGGGAAACAAACACGTGTTTTTTTTGGTTTTTGAAATTTTATAAATAATGTCTTGTGTTGTGAGTTGACTGAGGTACTGTACTGTTCTTGCTTGTCCTCAAGCCTAAACATTGTGAACTTGCAATGTACATGTTATGACATTGACATTTTTTATATAACGTGTTCTGTGCAATTTGCGCTTTAACAGCTTTGTGACCAGCGAATAAACATGTTTTCTTTCATGATGTCTTTTGACTGTTTCAATCCCTCATATTATAGCGAAAATGTGTTTTTTTTTTTTTTTTTTTTTATAAAGAAAAAATTAAAGTCACATGACCAAAATCGGTTATCAGTAATTGGTATCGGCGAGTACATGATGTCAAGTATCGGTACTCGTACTCTGTCAAAAAAGTGGCATCAGTGCATCCCTACCCTGGTGTGAGGATTCTTCCAGCGCCACACATCCATCAGTCCATACAGCTCTGCCCATGCCGCTACTCCCAAGTGGGAATGTCCACTAGCGGACATCCTGTCCACGTCCGGGTCAGGAACCATATTAAAGTCTCCCATAATAGCCATGTTGTCATTGGGAATTCTACTATCTTTGAGACGATCTGGTGTAGAAGAGACATTGACGCTGGAGGGGGCAAGTACACTCCTGCTTTAACCCACTTCATAGAACGGATCTGAGCATGAATTATTGCATATCTTCCCTCCGAGTCCAATACCAGGTCTAGCAATCTAAAGGGGAGAGACTTGTGGACTAGGATGCTAACGCCCCTTGCGAAGTTTAAGTGTGTAGAGTGGTAATGGTATCCAATCCAGGGTTTTTTTTAGGGCCAATGTTTTACTACCCACCAGGTGGGTTTCCTGGAGGATGCAAATGTGTGGACTGTGGGCCTTAATGAACTGGAACACCAGTGATCTCTTGACTGGGGAGTTCAGACCCCTGGTGTCCCATGACAGTATGTTAAGGGATGTCATATTTACGTCTTGGAAAGGTAATGATAGGACTAGAGGGATGTTCTCTCCCTGAGACTGTTCACCTGACTCGGAGGGGGGCAACAAGAGGAGACATACAGTACTGACATTTGTAATGCAATTTCAAAACATTAGCAACATCATTTTTTTTCAAAAACCAAAAATTAACCGTAAACCATGAACCAGCTCCAAGGGGGCAACCTCCCCTCCTCCCACCCCACCCCTTAAAACTGAGGCAGGTATCAATCCCAACCAAAATCAGCTCTCTGGCTACAAAGGGGGGTCCTGTGCAAGAGGCGCTCCCAACCCCTCAAAAGTTCTTGGGGGTCACAGAGTGAGCTGAGCTGCTCCCTCCCGGCTGAGGCTTCCGCCGGAATGTTACTTAAACTGAACTGTTGGGGACCAGCAATAAGAGGGAAAAGGAAAAAAAAGTAAAACGTAGAGCCGGGTATGTCCCTTCAGTGAAAGAAAAGAAAAAAGGGAAAAAAGGTAGGTGTGTGTGGCAGTCAGGTTCCCTGAAGCCCCTGTATGTGAGGGAATAATGCTTGCAGTGTCGGCCTTGAGAGTCTCCTGGGTCACCTAGCCAGGGGTACTATATTATCCCGTCTTGGGGCAGTTCCTGAGCCTCTTGCGCAGGCAGCCTTTGTGTAAATGGGCACAACAGGTGCAACTTAAGCCACCTTGCATCAGGGATTGAGACAAGTGGTGTAGTGTTCACAACAGCAGCAAACTTGATCCCAGGGTCCAGCGTATGTTAATCGACAGTAGGTACTCACATACCAAGCTCTCGGTTGTTGATCATGGGGCACAGAGTCCAGCCAGGTGGAGGCCTCTCTGGGGGAGGTGAAGAAGTGGGTTGTCTCTCCATCCTGGACCCTCAGGCGGGCTGGAAATAGGACACTGTACCGAATGTTGCGCGCCCTTATTGCTGCTTTCACATAGACAAATGATTTCCTGAGTTTGTGTTTCTACTGAATAGTCAGGGAAAATCAGTTGGTTGTTCTGATGCCTCAGTTCCCCCACAGTTCTGGATGCACGGAGGATCTCATCTCTGTCCCGGAAATTGAGGGGTCTTAGAATGAATGTTCAGCCGGGGGATCAGGTTTGGGTGGGATCCTGTACACTCTTTCCACTGCATAGTGAGGGGATAGGCGGGCGTCAGGTAGAAGGTTGCGTAGCATGTCTTCAACATAACATGTGGCGTTGTTACCCTCTGCACCCTCCGCCAGACAAACTATGCACAGGTTATTGCATCTATTCCTGTTCTCGGCGTCTTCTGCTCTATACTCCAGGGCTCTAACTTTAGTTTGAAGTGAGTGAAGTGCCGCACTGTGTTCTGCAACCGTATCCTCTGTGTTGCTGACCCTCTGCTCTGTTTCTGCCACCCTATATTGGAGCTTATCCATATCCTGTCTTAAAAGGCCCACGTCCATTTGTACAGCCTCTATTTTTGCAGTGAGTGTGGACTGACATGTGGCTATGGCCGCCATGACCTCTGCTAACCAGGGGGGTCTTGCTTCCTCAGCTTTCATTGGGCCTATCTGTGTTGCCCTATGCGTGCTGCGAGTGGCCCTGGGGCCTGCTGGAGCATCTGGCAATGGAAGGGGGGTCTCTGGGGAGGGAATTTATATTTTATCCCCTTCCCGGCTGTTGCACCCGACTGGCGGCACCTCATTCAGGTGTCTGTGTCCGCACGTTGGAGGTCTCGTGTGCCCCACGATCTGAGCGCTGTGTCCCACTGGGGGGGCTGGAGCAGGAGGAGGAGAAGAGGTGGCCGGAGGCCGCTGGGGGCTGATACGATGCCCATGGTCGGTTCCCTGGCCGTCAGCATCTGGGGCTCTCCCCGCCAGTATTCAGGCAAGGCAAGGCCACGGCTCTGCCGAGGGCCTCGTGCCTGCCGGCTACGGCGTCTTGTGGGGGGGGGACCCAGAGCGGGAGGATAAGAAGTGAGCGGCAGCTGCAGTGGGTACGGATGAAGCCCGCAAAGTGATTTCCCGGGCAGTCAGTGCCAGGAGGGATACCCACTCAGGAGATCAGGCCAAAACCGCGGTCCCACCGGAGGCCTTGTGTGCGCCGACTCTGCGTGCCTCGTGGGGGGACCAGAGCCTGGGGAGAAAGAAGGGATAGCCACCGCTGTGGAGCACTCTGCAGTCCGCTGGCTGGTTCTCCAGGGTGGCTATGCTGTGGGCTACCTCCGCCTGTGGTTTGTCAGGGTTTTAGGCACTGATGGATCAAATGGCAGCTGAAATTCTGGCGGAGCTCAGAAGGAAGCGTCCGCTCACAGCGCCATCTTGGACACGCCCCCTTGGTGCAATTTCTTAATTAGTTACTACTTACTAAATTAGTTAGCCAAGTTGTCAAGGCTGATTCTATATTACTGTTATTTTTGTTCTACTGTGCAAAGTTATCTGTCTTACAGCCTTCACGGATACATGATTTGTGTTTGCAAGACTAAGAATTTTCATTCAAAAAATATAAAAAACAACATTTAAAAAAAAAAAAAAAAAAATGAAATTCCAGAAAACGTACCATAATAATTTGTAAACACACTTTTGCACAAACCAATAAATATACGCTTATTGATTTTTTATTTTTTACCCAAGACATGTGGCTGAATACATTTTGGCCTAAATGTATGACTAAAATTGAGTTTATTGGAATCTATATCAATATATCAAAAAGTATTTTTTTTTTTTTTTCAAAATTTTCAGTCTTTTTTCATTTATATCACAAAAAATAAAAATCCCAGGAGGTGATCAAATACCACCAAAAGAAAGCTCTATTTGTGGGGGAAAAAAGACGCAAATTTTGTTTGGGTACAGCATTGCATGACCGCACAATTACCAGTTAAAGAAGCACAGTGCCAAATTGTAAAAAGTGCCCTGGTCATTAACCATTTCAGCCCCGGAAGGATGTACCCCCTTCCTGACCAAGCCCTTTTTTGCGATACAGCACTGCGACGCTTTAACTGACAGTTGCGCGGTCTTGCGACGTTGTACTCAAACAAAATTGACATACTTTTTTTCCCCACAAAAAATTCTTTTGGTGCTATTTGACCTCTGCGGTTTTTATTTTTGCGCTATAAACAAAAAAAGGGCAACAATTTTGAAAAAAAAGCAATATTTTTTACTTTTTGCTATAACATCCCCAAAAATATATAAAAAAAACCCCCAAAAATTCTTCCTCAGTTTAGGCCAATTTGTATTCTTAGACATATTTTTCATCATGGATAAAAAGAGAAATCCTAATTAGAACAACGGAGGATGGAGGTCCTGCCCTTCCGGACTTTATAAAATATTCGCGTGCAGCATCTATAACTAGGATTATTGATTGGTTTCATAATGCTAAATATAAACAGTGGGTAACCCTTGAAGAAGATATCATTTCTTTACAGCTTAAATCACCTCCCATGGATTACACCCAACTTTCGACCTTGGAAAAAAGAACTAACAATTTTTGTCACATCAACATTAACAGCTTCAGCCCCGGAAGATTTTACCCCCTTCCTGACCAGAGCACTTTTTGCGATTCGGCACTGCCTCGTTTTAACTGACAATTGTGCGGTAGTGCGACGTTGCACCCAAACGAAATTTACCTTTTTTTTTTCCCCACAAATAGAGCTTTCGGTGGTATTTGATCACCTCTGCGGTTTTTATTTTTTGCGCTATAAACAAAAAAGCAACAATTTTGAAAAAAAAAAAAGGAAAAGGGCAATATTTTTTACTTTTCGCTATAATAAATCTCCCCCAAAAATATATAAAAAAAACAATTTTTTTCCTTTTTTCTACATTTTTTTTACCAAAAACGCAATAAGCATATATTGATTGGTTTGTGCAAAAGTTATTATGTCTACAAAATAGGGGATAGATTTATGGTATTTATACATTATACATGGTATTATATACATTTACATTTTTTTTTTACTGTGTAATGTTTTTTACTGTGTAAATGTCACTGGCAGGGAAGGGGTTAAACACTAGGGGGCGATCAAGGGGTTAAGTGTGTTCCCTCAGTGTTTTCTAACTGTAGGGGGGATGGGCTCACTAGAACATGATAGAGATCACTGGGAGCAGTAGATCCCTGTCATGTTGCTAGGCAGAACAGCGAAATGCCTTGTTTACATGAGCATCTCCCCCCATTCTGTCTCTCCGTGCCACGATCACGGGCCACCAGTGGACAGAGTTCGCGGGACCTGCAAACACGCTCCCACTGCCGTGTGCGCTCCCGCTAGCCGCCGATGACGGAGTGACGTACCCATGCCACTTTGCAACGTATATCGGCGTGAACTGGTTGGCAAGTGGTTATAGCAGAGTTCCACCCAAAATGGAATTTCCGCTTTAAGTACTGGTGACCCCCTGACATGCCACATCTTACATGTAAAATTGTGTGTGTGTGCGCACGCAAGTACCCAGCTCCCACTTCCTCCCCTGGCACCAAGGTGCTGGAAGGAAGTTCACCTTTCCCCTCTGCAATCTTCTGGGACCTGTGACTTGTCCCAGAAGATTGCCCTGCCATTCACAATGCACAGTGCGCGCCAGGCTGTGAAGCCACAGCTGGGCGCCCACAGTTACAATGCCGGCGGCATCGCTGGACCGCGGGACAGGCGAGTGTTTATTAAAAGTCATCAGCTTTCCCTTCCACCTGTGTGTCTGGCATTCCACACACTCTTAAAGGGCCAGTATTTTTTTTATGATAATGAGTAGCGGGTCGCCACTGAGCGAGCGCAATAATTCTAGCACTTAGACCTCCTCTAACTTTAACCACTTACCTACAGGGCACTTTCACCCCCTTCTTGCCTAGGCCAATTTTCAGCGCCGTCACACTTTGAATGACAATTGCGCGGTCATGCTACTCTGCAACCATGTGAGATTTTTACCATTTTCTTCACAAAAATAGACCTTTCTTTTTGTGGTATTTAATCACTGCTGGGTTTTTTATTCTTTTTTTTTTTTCTGTAAAGGAGTTTGTTTCGGTTAGTAAATGTTGTAAATAAGTAATTTTTCTCCTTCACTGTTGTGCGCTGATGAGGAGGCACTGGTGTGCGGCACTGATAGCCGACACTGACTGGCATCACTAATGGGCACTGATTGCTGGCGCTGGATTGTAATCAGGGCACTTATGATCACATTACATGTCTGGACATCGCCTGCAAGGAGATGCCGCTGATCAGCACTCCTCGGCACATAGTGTCAGTGTGAGACGAGGAGAGTCGATTACAGTCATTTCTGTGTTTACACGTGACCGGCTGTGATTGGACACAGCCAATCACATGGTTAAAGAGCCGTGTCATAGCAACATGGCGTGGCTGCCATCGCCGCACGCCCTCACGGACGTTTGGATGCGCCGTCCTATGACATCCACCCAGAACGAGAGCAGCACCGTCCCTCAGTCATGTGTCGATGGGCGGGCAGCAATCGATTAAACAGATAACTTGTAAAGGAGTTTAAAGAGTCGCCTATGGACATTTTTAAGTACTGTAATTTGTTGCCATTCAACAAGCTTGTGCAATTTTAAAGCGTGACATGTTAGGTATTTTTTTTACTCAGAGTAACATCTTTTACATTATACAAAAAAATTGTGGTTTATTTTAATTTATTAACCCTTTCACTGCCAAGTCCGTACACCATACGGACCTACAGAAGTGCCCACAGGTGGCCAGGTCCGTACGGCTTATGGACCTGCTTTCTCCCTCCCCTATAAGCTTATGGTCACTTCAAACTGTCCACCCCCCACTTTCTTCTCCCCTTCACCCCCAGCACTGATTACCCTCCCTCCACCCGATCTGACACCGACAAACATAGTAAGATCCCCCAGGTCCACTCGCACTCACTCCTTTACGGTGACAGTCCCCCCCCCCCCCGCACTCACCCCTCCACGGATACCCCAGCTTCTCCTCCCAGGCAACCCGATCCAACCTGCTTGGCCAGGAGGAGAAGCCGGAAGAGGATAGTGAATATTAATTCGCTATTGTCACAAATGGATGGGTTCGGGGTGCAATGCTCTGTGCCCCGAGCCCAACCTTTTTCAAGCCAATTAGAGTCTCCGGCTCTAATCATGTGGCTGAAAAAAAAAAAAAAAAAAAAGCACCTCAGTGTCTGGTGCCCTGCAGGGCAAGCAGATCCGCCTGCTCAGCAGGGGGGGGGGGATCTGTCTGCTGATCCCCGCTGAGCAGGCGGATGACAGGTCCGTGTCCGCTCCACTGATGCAGAGCGGACATGGACACAGCTCGCTATTCTCTATGGGATGGTCAGATGGAAACGGACCGCCTGTCCATTGCCATCAGATACCATTTGATCCTATCTGCTAGAGGATGGGGAATGGACTCTCCATCCGTCTGTTTTTAGCGGACTGGATCAGATGCAGGCGGGTGTAAAAAGACACATGTCCATTTACATCAGCCTCTCTAGAGAACAATGGGTAGTCCTATGGGGCCCCCTGAAAAACAGACAAGCAGACCCAAACCGGTGTGCTTGTGTGAAAGGGGCCTAAGGCCTTGCTCACACGTGGCATACACAGCATACCTTTACAGGGATGCACAGGTGTTCTCTGCATCTCTGCGCAGGCAGTCCCATTGATATCAACTGGGATGTAGCAACTGCACCAACAGAGCCGTTGCTCCCAATTTTACACCCATGTAGGTCCGCATGCATGTCCCTGAGCTCACACTGTGTACGGGGTCATGTACCCACACCCACACAGATGTCAGATTGGGAACAGCAGCTATGCCTGTGCAGCTGTTGCATCCCAATTGACATAAATGGGACTGCCTATACGAAGATGCATAGAACACCTGTGCATCCATGTGTGGGTAAACATGGCCCCCCATGGTGGTACACTTTAGTATGCCACATGTGAACGATGCTTTAGTACTAATTTAGCAGGAATTTTGTAAGTTACGCTGTGTTTATGTGCAATATTAATGATTTTAGTGTATTTTTAGTGAAAATAGTGATATGATGAACATTTGCACAATTATTGCGGGGCCCCAAAAAATCAGTAGCACTTTAATTCTACCGGTCATGTGCTTTTAGAAAATGTCTAGTTTGAGGGGGTCTTTTCAAATTCTGAAAGCTGTAAGTGAAAAATGAAAACCTCCAGATTCTTAGAGAAATTTTTGGGTATGTTCGATTTACATTATTTATTAACTCCATACAGGTTACGCTTTTATATTTAGTAGGAGTTTTGTAAAATTAGCTGTGTTTTTATCATCTGCAAATAATGGTTTTAGTGTATTTTTTGCAAATATATTGGTTTGATAAACATTTGCGCAAATACCGCGGGGTTTAAAAAATCAGTAGCACCTTCTTTTTATTCTAGAGGTCATATGCTTTCAGAAAATATTTGGTTTTTGGGGTCTTTCACAAATTCTGAAAGCTGTAAGGGAAGAATGTAAACCTTCTGGTTTTTAGAGAAATTTGGATATTTACACTTTTGCGTCTGTTCAATTTTCACCATTTCGCAAAAAGGCACAATTTAAAAAGTTACAAATATTTATTTCTTAACTCAATACAGATTAAGCTTTTGGATTTAGTAGGAATTTTGTAAACTTAGCTGTGTTTTTATCTGCCAATAATGGTTTTAGTGTATTTTTTGCAAATATGTTGGTTTAACAAACATTTGCGCAAATACGGTGGGGTCTAAAAAAAAAATATATATATATATCAGTAGCACCTTCTTTTTATTCTAGAGGTCATATGCTTTCAGAATACAGAAAATATTTGTTGTTGTGGGGGGGGGGGGGGGGGTCTTTTACAAATTCTGAAAGCTTTAAGTGAAAAATAAAAAAGCAAAGTAAAAATTGCAAAAATGGTCTGGCCACCTGAGTGTACAAAATGGAGCACAAGGCCTGGCAGCGAAAGGGTTAAAGTGTATTTTTTCAGTGCGACATAAAAAATTGCAACAATTGCTATTTTTTTCCCTAGGGTCTCTGGTATAAAAAAAAAAAAAAAAAAAAAAGGCATGTTTTGGGGGTTATAAGTAGTTTTCTAGCAACAAAAAATTACTGATTTAAACTATTGATTTTAACCACTTCAAGACCGCCGCACGACAATGTACGTCCAAACTTTGAACGGGGATATCGTTGTTATGGCAGCAGCTAGCTGCCATAACCCCGGTATCCCCGTTTTCGTGCGGCGACCGGCTGTCAGATAAAAGTGGTCCCTGCGGCGGATTCGCCGCGAGATCACTTTTAATCGGTGGCGGGAGAGGGCCTCCCGCTGCGATCCGGTGTCCTCTGCCACTTACCGGAGCCGTCGGTAGCGGCGGAGGCGATTGCGTCCTATCCTGTGGTATGTCTGGAGACAAGTGAGGCCAAGATAGCGCTCACTCGTCTCCAATACACTGCTGGGCGGAAGCGACGTCAATACGTCACTTCCGTCCACACCTCTTAAAGGCACATTTTTTTCAAATGTCATTTTTTTTTTTTTTATTGCATTTTAGTGTAAATATGAGATCTGAGGTCTTTTTGACCCCAGATCTCATATTTAAGAGGTCCTGCCATGCTTTTTTCTATTACAAGGGATGTTTACATTCCTTGTAATAGGAATAAAAGTGACACCATTTTTTTTTTAAAAAACAGTGTAAAAATAAATAAAATATTGTAAAATAAATAAAAAAAAAAAAAATTTAAAACCCCCGTCCCGACGAGCTCGCGCGCAGAAGCGAACGCATACGCGAGTAGCGCCCGCATATGAAAACGGTGGTCAAACCACACATGTGAGGTATCGCCGTGACCGGTAGAGCGAGAGCAATAATTCTAGCCCTAGACCTCCTCTGTACCGCAAAATATGCAACCTGTAGAATTTTTTAAACGTCGCCTATGGAGATTTTTGAGGGTAAAAGTTTGACGCCATTCCACGAGCGGGCGCAATTTTCAAGCGTGACATGTTGGGTATCAATTTACTTGGCGTAACATTATATTTCACAATATAAAAAAAAAATTGGGCTAACTTTACTGTTGTCTTATTTTTTTTATTCAAAAAAGTGAATTTTTTCCAAAAAAAGTGCGCTTTTAAGACCGCTGCGCAAATACGGTGCAAAAAAAAGTATTGCAATGACCGCCATTATATTCTCTAGGGTGTTATAAGAAAAACCATATATAATTTTTGGGGGTTCTAAGTAATTTTCTAGCAGAAAAACCTGTTTTAAACATGTAAACACCTAAAATCCAAAACGAGGCTGGTCCTTAAGTGGTTAAAAAAAAGCGGAGTTCCAGGCTTTTTTTTATTTATCAAACAGACACTTACCTGTTCCACGGTCCATCGATGCAGTTCCTCGGCGCCTCCATTGAAACTTGCGGCTTCATGGCCGGGCGCTCACTGCGCGAGTGGGGCTGCGCTCTCCCAGTAGACAGGCAATCTTCTGGGACATGTCACATGTCCCAGAAGATTGCTGAGAGGAAGGGGCTGCCTAGGGGGAGAGAAGAGGAGTCGTCACCTAGGCACCCACCCCCCCCCCCAAAAAACAACATGCCAAATGTGGCATGTAAGGGGGCGAGGAGTACTTAAAGCAGAAGTTCCACCTTTGGGTAGAACTCCGCTTTAAAGAAGAGCTCCAGGAAATATATAATACAAAAGCAAAAATTCTTCGAACAAGGCGATAGGAATGGCAGACTGTTGGCGTTGATGTCCCATCATGACACCCCCACTACCTTTATTCCAGAACTTACCTCTCCGACAGGTGAGGCCATCTCTTCTTCAGTAGCCATATTGCAAGAGTTTCACGACTTATCAATCCCTATACACCACTACATTGCCCTCTCAGACTCGGAAACAACTCCTCTAGTTGAGCCAATTACCACGGAGGAGGTTCTTGCAGTGATCAATTCCCTGTCCACTGGCAAGGCTCCTGGCCCAGATGGTCTCCTGTTGGATTTTTACATAGCACATGCATAGATGTTGGCTCTTTGGCTGGCCAACTTAGATTTATTGCTTGGAGCAGGGTGCTCTCCCTCCCTCCATGAAGCACGTTATACTTATTCCTAAGACTGGTAAAGACCCTAAGCTATGTGCCTTCTATAGACCCATTGCACTCCTGAACAATGACCTTAAAACTTTAACTAAGCTCCTTACTGCTAGACTTAATCCCCTACTTCCCTCCATTATAGACTCAAATCAGACCGGTTTTATGACCCACAAGTCTACGGATATTAATCTTTGTAGATTCACTAATCTGCATGCAAAACATGACACTCAAGGTACCAGAGTAGTTCCAGCTCTCGATATCGAAAAAAAGCTTTCAACTCGATTGAATGGCCTTTCCTGTGGGAGATTCTGCGGGATGGGATTTCCCTTAGTGTTTATCCAATGGTTGGGGATTATCTATCGATCGCCAGCCGTTGCCATTTGCGGGGTCATCTGTCTCCCTCTTGTGAACTCTCCAGGGGTATGCGGCAGGGCTGTCCTCTCTCTCCAGCCCTTTTTGACATTGCGATGGAACCAGTGGCTGAGGCACTTCCTGTCTGGCCACGTATCAAAGGGTTAAGATTGGCCTGGTTGAAGGAGAGGGTAGCCCTACATGCAGATGTCCTCCTTTTTTTAAACGACGCTGGTCCCTCTCTGTAGGGAGCTCCGTTGGCCCTAGATGAATTCTCAGCAGTAACAGGGCTTAAGGTTAATTGGTCCAAGTCGCAATAGCTTGCCACTGATGATGCAGCTAAAAAGGAAGCTCTGGCTGCGCTTCCACTGCAATGAGTGGATGAATTTACCTATTTAGGGATACATATCTCTAGAGATGTGGCTGACTTTATCCCACCACTAAACTTGTCTCCAGTAATTAATTCAGTTAGAGCCAAGCTGATCCGTCTGGTCGTATTAATCTCATCAAAATGAAAATCCTACCCAAATTTACATAATTTGTTTTGTAATTCTCCTTAATGGATTCCCAAGTCCTTTTTTTCCCAATTAAGCAAGATTTTCTCTTCCTCTGAGGCCCACGCCCCTCCCCAGGTTCAAGCTAAACACCCTTTTGCGCCCTTGTTCACAGGGGGGCTTAGCATTTCCAGACTGCCACAAATATTTCATTGCTGCTCAGTTAGTCACTGCTTTTTGGTGGCTTGTTCCGGATAAGTCCAACTCAGCCTTGCTCGCCAAGGCGGCGGTGTTACGATCTATGGAGGCTTTGTCCAATCTCCCTCTGCGGGGCCCAAAAGCTCCTTATGATCTAACTCCCTCCACGTGTACCACCCTTAGGGCCTGCAAGGTGGGATTAGTCTGCGAAAAATACCCTGACTGCTGTTTACCCAAACACCCCCCTTTGGAACAATCCCAACTTACCACATTTGTTCAATATTCTGGACCCTGTTTTAAGGGCTAAATATATTAAAAGTGCTTTCAGATATTACCTCTGATCTTTCTATTTCTTCATTTGATCACCATCAGGCCAGAGGCAGCGATTCTTCGCTGTGATTGCGCTGAGAAACCGCCCTCTGTGCTATACGCACACCTCCTCCGGGTCTCATCAACGGAATTGTCTAGGCTCCATCAGCAATGGATCCAGGAATGTTCTGGATTTTAAAGGGAAAGTCCCACATATCCTCCCAGTCCCCGAGGGATTTTCCCTTTAAAATGCTTGTCTCATTCAGTATAAAATTGTTCATAGGGCCTATCTCACTCCGGCACCGGGTGTACAAGATGAGGTCCTCTCTTTCCCCGGAGTGCTGGCGCTGTGACCATACCCCTTCTCACACATGGCATAGAGCTCAGAGCTTCCCGATGATGGCCTTTCCCATTGGCTGAACACGTCGAGGCCTGATCGCGTCATCACATCCATCCAAGAACCAAACACAGGGAATCAAACCAAACCATGTTTGAGCGGTATCCACTGGATGGCAGCTGGACTGTTCCTCTTGAAAATACATGCTGAACATACTGGGTGCCAGGTTCCAGGCAGCAGAACATGTGAGTGTACACAAGTTTGTTTTTACTGGAATTTCTAATAAAACAGTTTTACGCTATAGGCTCCCCCTGTCATTTTTCTCACCATCCATGGAGGATTAGTTGCAGTGTGTCTGACTATTAAAAAGATACCATCTGTGGGTCCCTTTCCTCACAAAGAACAAGTAACCACACTAGAGATAGGTGGTCAACATCCAGGGTGAGTTTACATCCATGTGGGGCACTCTGAACACTGAACAGTGGATATCCGATTTTTATATTTTTCATTGGAGCACGATTGTGGGACATTTTATATTTACTTAATGTCTGATATATATTTTGAAATGATTCATTAATTTGCACAAGCTAATGCCAATGTGTTTGTTTATACATTTCTGATTTGCAGCGACGTTGATAACTAACATTTACACTGCTGCTGGCAATTGTTGCTTATATTTGTTTTTTCCTTTGGTGCCAAGTTATTTAGTTTTTTCCAACATCCAAGGTGTACCTTCAAGCATTATCCCCTTTAAAGCTTAACTCCAACTTTCTTTTCACTAGAACTGAATGGAATGATCAGTCACAGCACAGATTATACTTCTGTACCATGTTGCTCGGTTGTCTGAAGATCCTCTGAAATTCTGAGTTTAGTTGTGGCTTTGTACGATGTGATATTCTGAATTATCTGCTGTAGACAGACCCGTCCACAGCCACTTCCTGCTACATCTCTAGAACAAAACGCACCCCTCATAAGTCTGAGACTGTGCAAATGATGTAACTTCCTTCCAGCTCTGATAATGGGTGGGATGGAATACTTCTAAATTACCATTCAATCCCACCCAGTCACACCTACAGGAAGAGTCCAAACCTCCCAAGTCTCACATTACAGATCAAATCATTTTTCAAATAGGAGACCCCTTCATACACTGCCTGTTCTGAAAGCTAGTTGTGATGCTGCTGTGCAGGACTGAATGGACCACCCATCAGATGCCACCCTCTCCCAGAGCCCTGCTCTCTGTAAAGGAATTCATTATTATATGAAGGAAATGCCTTCATAATAACTCCCCATAGGCCTTCCTCTGTAGTCTTGCAGTAAGCAATTCTTTGGCATGCTGCAAGACAGGAATGACACAGGAGGAGGTATGACATTTACATGTTTGCAGACTGAAGAGTGATCTGGCATTCAGATCACTCTTCAGAGAGCATTTGACAGGTGGCGAGGAGTTGCATCACCTCATTACCTATTTTAACCCCCTAAATGCTGCAGTACTGCACTGCAAATATACACATTGGAGCCACACTGCAATTGAACACATTCACTAGAATTGGTTGTGCCCACCTAGCACAACAGGAGGTATAGTTCCCACCACAGTCATGAAGCAGAGTATCGCAGGCCTGGTATGCGTTAACCCCAAGCCACTGCTCTTTCAACTAAAGGAGGAGCAGTTGGGGTACAGTAAAACCTTGGGATTGTGCTGAATTTTCACCAATAATTTAAACAAGCCCTAAGACTGCAATTATTTTAGTATGGTAGTGATCCCTTGCATCTAAGGCCCCATTCACACTTTGTGTAGAAGGAGTGCACATTTCTGCTCACAATAAGTGTTTGGGGACTATGCATACTCTTTACAACAACCAAAGATTTGTGTGCACAAACACTAACTATATACACACACACACACACACACATATACATACTGTATACACACACACACACACACTACATATCAGGTCTTCAACAAGGTCAATTTGCTGTTTCCCTGTTAAAAACACACAAAAAAAAAACACAATCATGTGATCGGTGTTATATTTGTGTGCCCTTTACAGACACAGAAATATGCGTTATAAAGCTAAATGAGGCAAGTTACACATAAGCCAACACTAGGGATGAAATTCATTTACATGTATAATGCATCTGTTTTGGGGAGGAAAAGCTGGAGTTCTTCTTTAAGACCAGGCCTTCTGACACTTTTTGTTTATAAGTAAAAATCTGTATTTTTGCTAGAAAATTACTTAGAACCCCCAAACATGATATATTTTTTTAGTAGAGGCCCTAGAGAATAAAATTGTGAATTTTACAGTTTTTTTTTAATACTACAGATTCTGGATGGACTCTGCACACTGCTATACACCCTTTGCAGCAAACTATGCAATGAAAAACAGGGGTCCTTAGTTCACACAAATTGCAATACATGTTTAAAAGTGGTTTTAAACAGGAAAAAAAAAAATAAATAAATAAAACCTGCAAGACAAAGGCATAATGAGCTAGTATGCATCGCATACTAGCTCATTATGAAATACTTACCTTCGAACAAAGCTATTGCAGCGGTCCCAGTAAACCGCTGTGACGGGCGTCATGTCTCCGGAATGTTACTTCCGTCCAAGTTCGTGGGCTCCGGCGCTGCGATTGGCCGGAGCCGCAATGACATCACTCCTGTGCATGCGTGTGGGAGCCGCTAGTCACGGCACAGCAGCTGAAGAAACGGCACAAACGAGCAGTTTCTTCAGTGTGCATGTGCCGATGACGTCGGCACATACAGATACAGTGAATATCTCCTAAACCGTGCAAGTTTAGGAGAAATTCACGGTACCTACAGGTAAGCCTCATTATAGGCTTGCCTGTAGGCAAAAGTAGTTATAAAGGGTTTACAACCACTTTAAGCCGGCCAACTGCGTCAAATTCCTACACTGCTTTGCAACTGCAAATGCTACAGCTTAAACATGTACAGGTGCATCTCATACATAGTTACATAGTAGGCGAGGTTGAAAAAAGACACAAGTCCATCCTATGTGTGATTATGTGTCAGTATTACATTGTATATCCCTGTATGTTGCGGTCATTCAGGTGCTTATCTAATAGTTTCTTGAAGCTACCAATGCTCCCCGCTGAAACCACCACCTGTGGAAGGGAATTCCACATCCTTGCCACTCTTACAGTAAAAGAACCCTCTACGTAGTTTAAGGTTAAACCTTTATAATAAATTCAATACCTTTTTCTGATATTTGTTGGTTTCAAGTTAAATTCATTTTTTTTGCTAGAAAATTACTTAGAACACCCAAACATTATATATATATTTTTAGTAGAGACCCTAGAGAATAAAATGGTGGTTGTTGCAATATTTTATGTCACACTGCGCTTGCGGAGCGGTCTTTCAAATAGAATTTTTTTGGAAAATAATTACTTTAAGGAATAAAAAAAAAAAAAAAAAAAAAAAAAAAAACCCCACTAACCAGTAAACAGAAAATAGGCTTTGGGGTAACCAACCCCGGGACTTTAATGGTGTTTGTATTTTTAAATATCAATTCATCAGAGTTTTAGATTAAATAAAAATGATTTTTTATTCTAACATTAAAAAAATCACAAGACATGATTATAATACAGAAAGAGGATTTTTTCATAAAATTCAGCGACATATCATAAAAAGATACCACTTTGCTCAACATGTTTCGCTCATTGGAGCTTCCTCAGGTGACTTGTCATGTGGCATCATGTTTAACTGGAAATTACAAAAATACATAAAGTGAGTACTATAGTTGAAATATGAATCCATACTTCCAATATGAATCAATTATTATCATTATGATAGAAGAAGATATAAAGAAGTAGTAAATAAACATTGTATGATGAATAAAATGAATAGGACAACATCTATAATGATGAAATAAATACATGGTACACTGAAGATAGCCGTAAAGTTGCGAAGATGAACCTTACACAAACTGATGATCAAATATGTATATGAACTCAAGATTGAGATCAATAAAATAGAGTTAGGTACCTGGCAACTCTTTTTCTAAGAAGTCTTCCAGGGCAGCATCTGAGAGATAGGCTCTTCCTCCCTGAAACAGGAAACACATTAGTCCACCATTATAAAATTTTCAGTCTTATCTGCGTGCCTCAGTTGTATTAAAGCACTGAAGGAAATCTCAGTACATTTTAAAAGCTCCTCCGTTGTACCTGGTATTTGTCTTTAAGGGTGGGAACTAGTGCTGCCCTGGAAGACTTCTTAGAAAAAGAGTTACCAGGTACCCATTTTCTCGAATCGTCTTCCAGGGCAGCATCTGAGAGGATGCATCAAGCAATACTTACTAGGGTGGGGATAGAGACTGGAGCGCCTTGCGACCAAGTGCCTGGTCTTGGTCAGACAGCTGGTCTATGCGGTAGTACCTTGCGAAGGCACTGCAGCTCGACCGTGTCGCTGCCCTGCAGATCTGCTCCGGAGTTGCCCCTGCTTTCTCTGTGACCGAGGTAGCACAGGCTCTGGTTGTGTGGTCTGATCCCACTTGGCGGAATGAGGTTTTGTGCCTCATAGGTCGCCGTCTGCATGGCCATTCTTATCCATCTGCTGATGGTATTCTTGGAAGCCTGTTTCCCTTTGTTGACTCCTGCATAAAAGTACAAAAAGGGAGGTCGTTCTTCGCCAATCCTTCGTTCTTTCGAAGTATATTTCCTACGTCGAGTTTGTTGTAAGTGTCTCTTTTTTCGCTATCCATAGTTTTTGGAAGCAAAGGTATGATATTTTGGGTTCTATGGAATGTTGAGGAGACCTTGGGTAGAAAGGCCGGGTCTGGAGAGAGAATTATTTTGTCTAAATGTATTAGGCAGTATGGTTCCATTATAAACAGTGCTTGGATTTCGTTCACTCTTCTGGCTGATACTAGGGCCACAAGAAGTACAGTCTTTAAGGTGAGGTTTTTGTCTGAGCTATCTTCCATCGGTTCAAATGGAGGGGAAAGAAATCCTTTAACTACTGTGGGCATGTCCCAAGTTGGAGTTCTATTCATTTTGGCTGGTCTAGCTCTTTTGAGTGACATCAGAAATCGCTTTATCTGCGGGTCCTTTGCTAGTCTTGTATCCATGAACATGGAGAGTGCTGCAACATGTACCTTCAGCGTACTTGGGGAAATATTTTTGTCTGCTCCATCTTGTAGGAAATCCAGGATTGTTGGGATTATTCCTCTTTTGGAAAGCGGTTTGTTTCTGTTCCAGGAGACAAACTTTTTCCTCACTATCTCGTAGAACGCCCTAGTTACGGGTTTCCTGCTGTTTAGGATGGTATTGATCCCATTGTCTGACAATTCTTTGTTCTGAAGTCTCACCCTTTCAGTACCCAGGCCAAAAGCTTCAGGATTCTGTGGTTCGGGTGGTTGACTGGTCCCTGTGATAGGAGATCTGGATGGTCCGTCAGTGACAGCTGTGGCTGGATGCTGAGGTTTTTCAAGTGGCTGAACCATGCCCTTTGTGGCCAGTGCGGTGCTATTAGTATCACCATTGCTCTCTCTGCCTTTATTTTTTGAATTACCCTTGGTATTATGGCAGTTGGAGGGAATGCATACCATAGTTGCCATCCCCAGCTCTGGTTGAAGGCGTCTACTCCGCTGTTGCCATCTGTGGGGTCCAGAGAGAAAAATGTTGGCGATTTTGCATTCGCTTTGGAGGCGAATAGATCTACCTCGGGTACTCCCCACTTTTGAGTGATTTGTGCGAAGGTCGCTTGGTTCAGAGACCACTCCGTCTGTTTTATGGTCTTCCGGCTCAGGAAGTTTGCCAGCGTATTGTCTGTGCCTTTCAGATAGATACCTGATATTGACTTTATGTTTGATTCTGCCCATAGTAGGATTTTCTCCATCAGCTTCATCAAGCTTCGGGCCTTTGTCCCACCTTGCCTGTTTAGGTATACCACAGGCGTGACATCCGATTGCAACTTTACGCTTCTCCCCTGTATTGCTGGTTTGAACACTTTTAATGCTTCCCCCACGGCTTTTAGCTCTCTCATGTTTCAGGAGGCTTGGGACCATTTGGAGGTCCATTTTCCCTGTGAGCAGAGGCCCTCCAGGTGTGCCCCCCAGCCTAGGGCGCTGACATCGGTGGTGATCCTGATTGGATCGGATTAGGCCCATTTGCGTCCTTCGATGTATCGAAGCAGATTGAGCCACCATTGTAGTGTTAGTTTGACTGTGGTTGGAACAGGAATGGACCTGTCTAGGGATGAGTGGCTGCCATCCTACTGGGACAGAATGTAGTTCTGTAGAGGTCTCATGTGAATCTGTGCCCAGGTGATAGCTGGAATAGAAGACATTATCAGTCCTAGTACGGCCATACCTTGTCTGATTGTTATAGTGTTGGTCCTTATTAGGAAGGTTACTGCCTGTGTGATTTTTTTCGTTCTTTTCTTCCGTTAGGAAGGTTTTCGTTAGTCTGGAGTCCAGTATATAGCCCAAATATACCACTCTCTGGCTTGGGGTCATCTGTGACTTTTCTGCATTTATTATCCATCCCCGGTTTTGCAGGTAGGACAGACTTGTGCACAGGTTGTTCTCTAGGGCCTCTGCTGAGTCCACAAAGAACAGTAAATCGTCTAAATATGGTATTATGCCAATACCTTGTTGTCTTAGACCTTTTAACGCTTCTGCCATTATCTTTGAGAAGATTTTTGGTGCAGAGGAGATGCTGAAAAGGAGAGCTGTGTATTGTGGGTGCAGCGTAGTTGCTGGCCCTTGTACTGCGAACCTCAGGAATTTTTGATGACCCTCTATGAGGACATGTAGGTAGGCATCCTGTAGGTCTATTGTTGCCATAAATGTCTCCAGTGGAAGGATGTTCCCTAGGTGTGTCACTCTCCAGAAGATCTTGAAGCTGGGTTAGCTAGATTGATAAAGTCCGGGCTGTGCAGGTGGAAGCTATTGCCGGATTTCCATGGGGTCATACCCACGTCGTCAAAGGTCAAGTCAGATTTATTTGTGACTTTTGCCAGAGAAACTTCCACTTTGGGGCATTTAGCCCAGGTTTTGGTGTCTGTCTCTGCAAACGGGTCTGCGTTTGACTGTAGCTGGCATGAAGAGTTCTTTCTCTGGGTCTTCCCACTCTTTTTTAAAAAATATCTTTAAGAGTTTGGTGTATAGGAAATGTTCTAGCTCTTTATACATCTTGTCATGTATTGTGAGTTCTGCGGATTTTTGTTCTTTAATACCTAGCGTGTCCGCTATGGCTTTTAGAAGGCTATCCGTATCCTCTGATAGAAATAAAGTTGCCCTCTGAAACCGTATCTTCCTCGGAGTCTGAGCAAAGTTCATTCTCCAATTCGGATTCATCCGAATCCTCTTCTTGTTCTGTCTGTTCCGTTACCTGAAGGAACGCACATCCCTCTAGTAGACGGGGTATTGGTCTGACTGACGCTTGATGGTGCTTCTAACTTTTTAATAGCTGAGCGTAGAGGCGCCATGGTGCTCTGCATTTCTTTATTGAAAGAGCTGAGCAGATCTTTCAGATACCCTTGCGATTCTTTGGCCACCATTTTGTCTATACATTTTTGACATAGGGGTTTTTTCCCCATTCTGGGGAAAACTGGTGGCTGCACGAAGCACATGTTTTGTTGCTTTCCACTTCCCTTTCCTCAGGGGTCTTTGCCCGAAATCAAGCGCAAAAAAGGTCCCCGTGAGGTAGGCGTGTAAAGGCTGCCTGTAAGTAGGCAGTTTTACAGTAAGGTTAAGACAGAGGTGACTCTGGAGTATTCTGGCTTACCTTGGAGCTGTCCTGGATTGCAGGATCTGCAGGGCAGGGTGGAGAAGGGTCAGACATGGTCAGCCACCAGGATCCTCTGCTTAGAGGGGCCTTTTTAACTGCTTCCTGCTAAAGCTCCGGCCCCGCCCCCAGCTGACCCCATGCATGTTGGTGGATATACCTGCACATGCCGCTGCAATTGGTATCCTCCCTTCTGGGTCCAATAGGGAGGGGGACTCTGCTGCAGTATGCCTGTATATTTATATATTTGCTATTATTTAAAATCCCTTTTTTTTTTTTTTAAATTCCCGCCCCCGGAAGTGATGTAACCGTAGTCAATGCTGTATCCCTGGAAGCAGGCTCCAGGAAAATGGTCGCTAACCCTGAACCGGAAATGTCTCCGGCGCCATCTTGGTACACCCCAAAGAGCCTCCATGAGAGGCTTGTTCTGCGGTGTGTAGAGGATGCCGATCGCGGCGAAAACACCGGCAATCAAGCGGGCGGCGGGTGCGGACATCACGGGGTAGGGGAGGAACAAAAAATAAGCCTACCCGTCCGGCGCGGCAGCGGCTGTAATCAGGGGGTGAGGCATCCATGCACCCACACCGCTGTACGCTCTTCATGTCTGGGAGTATGTTTCCAGAGTTTGCACATGGAGTTCCCTGGTGAAAAACTGCAGCAGGTCCCTTGAGCAGCGGCATGGGGGAAATGTCAGTGCATTATTGCAGACCCCTCTGTAGGGGTGAAACCTCAGGCAGAGCAATACTGCTCAAATAAGCTGCCCCTGCTTGCCCTCCCAAGGCCCGCTGGGCTGGATGGGATGCTGGCAGGGGGTCTTCTGCAACTAGCACAGAGACTGAAGTAAAATAACAAACATTTCTTTTGCAGCTCCTGTGGGTCCGGAGGAAATACAAACAACTGAGGCACGCAGATAAGACTGAAATTTATAATGGTGGACTAATGCGTTTCCTGTTTCAGGGAGGAGGAGCCTCTCTCTCAGATGCTGCCCTGGAAGACGATTCGAGAAAATAAATTCTAGGGTTGCTTTCCTTCAGAGATGGGTCTTCAAAAGTGTTTGCAGAGATACAAAATGATCAGCAGATTGGCCCTTTCTTTATCAAAAAGGACTCCATGTATATAAATAATATTTAAAAAGAGGGAAAATAATTTACATGGGAATACTCATAATATTTAATTGTATAGAGAAACAGAAAAATTTACCTAAAGATGTTGGTTTTGATAGAATCAATATTGTCCATGAATAACATCCTCCGTGAAGCTGGAAAAATTTACTCAATGGCGGGATGAATAAAATAGAAAATTTCAGAAGTGCTTAGTGCATATAGGTCTTGCATCCAAAACGAGCCAGATTCTAGGATATATATCAGGTAAAAAACCTGCAATAAAAAATATACTATAAATAAATTGTCTGCTGGCTTAGACATTTGACAGCCCAAAGGTGAAAAATCCAAAAGGGAAGCACTATTTGCCAAGGCACAGAAAGGAACATACCTGAATAAGGAGCAATGTGAAAAGTTGACGGGGGAGGGAGGTGTACCTCCCGCCTAGCTCATTCAGTAGCCGACAGCAAATGACGGGGAACGAAGGGTCCATTCCCCGTCTTTGTACATACTCCGACGCGCCGCGGACGTAAGAGGAGTGTCCTTCGCGCATGCGTCCCCAGCATTAGTCAACAACCGCAATGACGCAGCAGGTGCGTGGTCGCAGCCGGCCATGTTGAAACATCCTCTGCCCTCAACTGGGTGGAATTAAGGGGCAGAGATGTGGGGGACGGAAAGCAAGAGTGGATAGACAGAAAACCAAGCCACAATTGTATACCCCGATGAAAAAGGAGGCTAAAAAGAAGAACGCAGGGGATTTGGCAGCAACGAAGGACACAGACGGCATGGAACATTGATTAGGTACCAAAAAACCGAATGTGCCCTTGCAAACTGAAAGAAAAAAAAAAAAAGGACCCAACCTAGAGGAGAAAATAATAATAGATATAGATATATATCAATTAAAAACAAAGAGATCAAGTGATTATTAATGTAGATAAATAAAGTGGGTGAAACTATCAACCTCTAGAGTTACAATGTATAGAGACATATAAATTGGGGAGGGTTGATCTGCAATTTATGGTATTGACAATAATGTTTGTACACATTATATTGAAAATTAATTTCGGAAATTGAAAAAAATATATATATTAGCCAGCCCCTCTTTTTTTTTTTCTTCAAAGGGGCTGGCTAATTTTTTTTTTTCAATTTTCTAAATTAATTTTCAATATAATGTATACATTATTGTCAATACCGCAAGTTGCAGATCAACCCTCCCCAATTTATATATCTCTATACATTGTAACTCTAGAGATTATTATTATTATTATTATACAGGATTTATATAGCGCCGACAGTTTACGCAGCGCTTTACAACAACATTAGGGAAGATAGTACAAGTACAATACAATTCAATACAGGAGGAATCAGAGGGCCCTGCTCGTTAGAGCTTACAATCTAGGAGGGAGGGTCAAGTTATACAAAAGGGTAATAGCTGTGGGGGATGAGCTAATGGAGAAAATAATGCAGTTGTTAGATGGAGGCAGGATAGGCTTCTCTGAAGAGGAAAGTCTTCAGGGATCGCCTAAAAGTGGATAAATTTGGAGACAGTCTGACAGATTGGGGTAGGGAATTCCAGAGGATGGGTGAGGCTCGGGAGAAGTCCTGGAGGCGGATATGGGAGGAGGTGATGAGGGAGCTAGAGAGCAGGAGATCTTGGGAGGAACGGAGATGGCGTTTAGGTTGGTATTTTGAGACTAGGTTAGTGATGTAGCTGGGGGCACAGTTGTGGATGGCTTTGTAACTTATTGTTAGTATTTTGAATTTAATTCGTTGGGCGAGTGGTAGCCAATGGAGGGATTGGCAGAGAGGGGTAGCAGACACTGATCGGTTTGTAAGGTGGATGAGTCTGGCAGCAGCATTCATGATGGACTGAAGGGGGGATAGTCTATTTAAAGGTAAGCCAATGAGGAGTGAGTTGCAGTAGTCAAGGCGAGAGATAACCAGGGAGTGAATCAGGAGCTTTGTAGTTTCACTGGTTAGAAAGGGACGTAGTTTAGAGATGTTGCGGAGGTTGAGGCGGCAAGCTTTGGAAAGTGATTGGATGTGGGGCTGAAAGGAGAGTTCAGAATCTAGGATAACACCTAGCACCCTGACATGTGGGGACGGGTGGATGGTTTTGCCATTGCTCTTCACAGAGAAGTCAGGGGAAGAGGCACGTGGGGGAGGAAATATTATAAGCTCGGTTTTGGACAAGTTGAGTTTGAGGAAGTGGTGTGACATCCATACAGATATGTCGGTTAGTAAGTTAGTGATGCGTGAGGAGACTGATGGAGTGAGTTGAGGGGTGGAGAGATAGATTTGTGTGTCATCAGCATAGAAATGATATTGAAAGCCATGAGAGGCTATCAGCTGACCCAGGGAAGAGGTGTAGATTGAAAATAAAAGAGGTCCAAGAACAGAACCTTGGGGGACCCCGACAGAGAAGGGAAGAGGAGTGGAGGAAGTAGAATTGTAAGTGACACTGAAGGTGCGTTGGGATAGGTAGGATGAGAGCCACTGAAGAGCACAGTCACGGAGACCGATGGAGTGAAGTTTTTTTAGAGATGGATAGTTTCACCCACTGTATTTATCTACATTAATGATGACTTGATCTTTGTTTTAAATTGATATCTATATCAATTTATTATTGTTTTCTCCTCTAGGTTGGGTCTTTTTTCTTTCAGTTTGCACGGGCACCAAGGGCACATTTGGTTTTTTGGTACCTAATCAATGTTCCATGCCGTCTGTGTCCTTCCGTGTCCTTCCTTGCTGCCAAATCCTCAGCGTTCTTTTCAGCCTCCTTTTTCATCGGGGTATACAATTGTGGCTTGGTTTTCTGTCCATCCACTCTTGCTTTCCATCCCCCATATCTCTGCCCCTTAATTCCACCCAGTTGAGGGCAGAGGATGTTTCAACATGGCCGCCCGCGACCACACAGCTGCTGCATCATTGCGGTTGTTGACTAACGCTGGGGACGCATGCGCGAAGGACACTCCTCTTACGTCCGCGGCATGGCGGCGATGTCAGACGCCGCCACACCGGAGTATGTACAAATACGAGGAACAGACCCTTCGTTCCCCGTCATTTGCTGTCGGCTACTGAATGAGCTAGACGGGAGGTACACCTCCCTCCCCCGTCAACTTTTCACATTGCTCCTTATTCACTATCAGGTATGTTCCTTTCTGTGCCTTGGCAAATAGTGCTTCCCTTTGGATTTTTCACCTTTGGGCTGTCAAATGTCTAAGCCAGCAGACAATTTATTTATAGTATATTTTTTATTGCAGGTTTTTTACCTGATATATATCCTAGAATCTGGCTCGTTTTGGATGCCAGCCCTATATGCACTAAGCACTTTTGAAATTTTCTGTTTTATTCATCCCGCCATTGAGTGAATTTTTCTAGCTTCACGGCGGATGTTATTCATGGACAATATTGATTCTATCAAAACCAACATCTTTAGGTAAATTTTTCTGTTTCTCTATACAATTAAAATATTATGAGTATTCCCACGTAAATTATTTTCCCTCTTTTTAAATATTATTTATATACATTGGCCCTTTCTTTATCAAAAAGGACTCCATCTGCTGATTATTTTGTATATCTCTGCAAACACTTTTGAAGACCCATCTCTGAAGGAAAGCAACCCTAGAATTTATTTTATTGATCTTAATCTTGAGTTCATATACACATTTGATCATCAGTTTGGGTAAGGTTCATCTTTGCAACTTTACGGCTATCTTCATTGTACCATGTATTTATTTCATCATTATAGATGTTGTCCTATTCATTTTATTCATCATACAAATTTACTACTTCTTTATATCTTCTATCATCATAATAATTGATTCATATTGGAAGTATGGATTCATATTTCAACTATAGTACTCACTTTATGTATTTTTGTAATTTCCAGTTAACCACTTCCCTACCCGGCCATAGTAAAATGACGTTCATAGATGGGATCTCCCATCCTGGGTGGACGTCATATGACGGCCTGGGCTTCCCGGCCATCTAGGGGGGGCGCGCGCTCCCGCCGCGTTGCTCGGGACCCGGTGCGTGTGCCCGGCGGCCGTGATGTCCGCCGGGCACCCACGATTGCCCGTTAACCGGGCTGGACCGTGGATCTGCATGTGTAAACACACAGATCCACGTTCCCAGTACAGAGGAACACCGATCGTTCTCCTCCCCTTGTGCGTCCCCTCCCCCTACAGTTAGAATCACTCCCCTAGGAAACATTTAACCCCCTCATCTCCCCCTAGTGGTTAACCCCTTCCCTGCCTATCACATTTATACAGCAATCAATGCAATTTTTTAGCATTGATCGCTGTATAAATGTGAATGGTCCCAAAAACTCTGTCAAAAGTGTCCGATGAGTCCGCCATAATGTCGCAGTCACGGAAAAAAAAAAAAAAAAAAAAAAAAAAAATCGCGATCGCCGCTATTACTAGTAAAAAAAATAAATAAATATATTTTTTTTAAAAATGCCATAAATCTATCCTGTATTTTGTAGACGCTATAACTTTTGCGCAAACCAATCAATATACGCTTATTGCGATTTTTTTACCAAAAATATGTAGAAGAATACGCATCGGCCGAAACTGAGGAAAAAATTCGTTTTTTTTTTTTTAAAATTGGGATATTTATTATAGCAAAAAGTAAAAAATACTGTGTTTTCTTTCAAAATTGTCGCTCTTCTTTTGTTTATAGCGCAAAAAATAAAAACCGCAGGAGGTGATCAAATACCACCAAAAGAAAGCTTTATTTGTGGGGAAAAAAGGAAGTCAATTTTGTTTGGGTAAAACGTCGCAAGACCGCGCAATTGTCGTTTAAAGTTTTTCCACATAAGGATAATAGCTTTCCTGGCGTAGAATAATAGGAGACTCAGTAAACATGCGTATTGCCACTACTGAAGATAAATCTTGAACCAGGCCCAGCATAAATATCTGCAGAGAGGGTGCAAACACAATGCCAGGAACGGTACTGAGGAGGACCACTGATTCCCAGAATTGAACAATGTTCAGGCAGGACCAAAAGATGTGGGTGAAGCCTCCCATCTGGGGATTACAGCGCCAACAATTTGGGGAGCACAAGGCCATTTTGTGAACTCTATAGGGAGTGAAATAGGTTCTATGTATTATCTTAAAATTGGATGAGCCTATCTAATGAAACAAGGGGGTTTATTTACTAAAGCTGGAGAGTGCAAAATCAGGCTCACGTCTGCAAAGAAACCAATCAGCTTGTTCAATTAAGCTTTGGCAATAAAACCTGGAAGCTGATTGGTTTCTATGCAGAAGTGAGCCTGATTGTGCACTATCTAGCCTTAGTAAATAACCCTCAATGAGTTTAAATGGGATATCCCAGATATCCGACCAATCATCTCCATCCAAATTCGGGATATCTAATAACCAGCTATGCTAGATAGAGTCCAGAGCAGTCAGGGTGACCACGCACAGGTGATTGTAGGGAACAGACATTGGTTTAGCAGAACAGTCAAATCGAATCACCTCCTCAAGAGCGGACATGGATATAGTCACAGTGGAATAAGAGAATTGGCTACAGAAGGCATGAGATTACTGCCAGTATCGAAAAAAGAATGTGTTAGGAACGTTAAATTTTGTACGGAGAATAGGAAAGGAAATCAGATTGCCCTGATCAACCAGAAGTGACAGCAATTTAAGGTTATATTTAATCAAGGTTTGAGGGTCTAAAAGGGAAAAAAAAAAAAAATAGGTAGGCCGGAATCCTGCCCAAGATGGATATTCTTGGAAAATGGTTGTGGGGTGCAGGATTCGAAGCTAGAGCTCATTTTCCAGGCCTTAAGGGTGGTAAGCATGGATGGGGTTTGGGGGGGGGCGCTTTGGCTCTTCTATAGAGAAAAGACATCCAAAACTGATGCCATGTTGGTAGCATCTGGGCACAGCCACCAGTGGATAGTAACCAATTTGGCAGCCAGGTAATATTTGAAGCAATCAGGGGGTGCCAAACCGACTTGAGAGAAGGGCCTAATAAGGGTGGACAGTTTGCAACGGGGCAGGTGGGGGCCCCAGAGAAAGGAAGAAAATACTTGGGTAAAATTTAGTGAAAAACCATTTTAGGTGTCCATTGAGGGGAGTTCCTAAACAAGTAAGTGAATTTCAGCATAATCTTCATTCGGATGATATGACCTAGTAATGACCGTGGCAGATTCTCTCATGCCTTAAGCTTCACCTTCACATCAGAGAGGACTGGCAATAAATTCAGTTCGATAAAATTGGAGGCAGTATGAGAAATTCTAACACCTAAATATTTGAACCTGTTCACCCACTTCAACGTCATATCAGGAGAAGCCAGGGCTTTTGCTTTAAGGTTAACTAGGAACAGTTGCGACTTGGTCGAGCTCATGCAGAGGCCAGTTATTTAAAATCATTTAGTATCCAAAGAGCGCCCTGTAGGGATGAGCTTGGATCATTCAGAAAGAGGAGCAGGTCATCCGCGTACAGGGCCACCCTTTCCTCCAACCAGCCTATGTGGAGATCTTTGATGTGCAAAGAGGGACAGAGGGCTTCAGCCACCAGTTCCATAGCAATGGCAAAAAAGCGCTGGAGAGAGGGGGCATCCCTGCCACGCGGCACCAGCATCTTTACAATGGGCAGCCAACTGTGACAGCTTGTGGCTTTACAAAGCAGCGCTGCAAACTGAATGGTCCCGCAGTCTTCTGGGACCTGTCCCATAAGACTGCTGGAAGGGGGGTGGGGGGGCGCCTGCTTCCAATCGCCTAGGCGGTCAGAGTGGAAGTAGGAGCGGGTACTAGAGCTGCATAATTTTGGAAAAAATGAGAACTCACGATTCTTTTTCTTAGAATAAAGATCAGGATTCTCTCAGAATTCTTTTTTTTTTTTTCACAAGAAAAGAAATGTTTATTCAATTTTTAAAATACAAGCGATGCATATACACAGTTGTTCACAGAAATACTGTTACACGAATTATCACAGAACGAATGAGCGTCACCTTAAAACAGGATAAAGATGTACAGAACTATTGAGTTACATCACATCAGGAGATGAGATCAGAGGTAATAGGTTCCAGTAGTACTATTTGAGGAGGTCTTGGAGGCAGGGGGGGAGAGGGGAGGGGGAGGAGGGAGGGCCGGAGAAAGGACCTCATCCATCTTGCTAGGTTCACAGGGCTCAAACAATGATTAGACAGTCAGAAGATCAAAACAGTGATAAACTATTGCAGGGCGAGTCCAACAGCATCAGCTTGGTGATCATCCTCCTCCTCTGTGCCCCATGCATCTATCCATCCTGACCATATCTTGTCAAATTTGGCAGGACAATTTCGGTTGGCATAGGTAAGTTTATATAATGGTAGCACAGAGTTCAATTGAAGGCGCCATGAGGATACCCTGGGTGGGGTATTGTCCTTCCAGTGAAGGAATATCTCTCTACGAGCATAAAATATAGCATAATTCAATAATAATCTAGTATATTTGCCCCTTACCCTAGAGTCAAAAACATTGAGCAGCATCATTTTGGGGTCTGTTCCCAGCTCCAGAGAGGTAACCCGACTAAGGGTGTCAGCTATCTTCAACCAATAATCCCAGAGGCGGGGACAGGACCATATCATATGAAAGAAAGTGGCGGAACTCTGACCACATCTAGGACAGGCCACCGGGATGTTAGGATTCATAAGTGTTAACCGCCTTGGAGTGTAATAGGCTCTGTGGAGGAATTTGACTTGCATAAAACGGTCTCTGGCCGAGATCATATTAGTGACAAAGGATGATACACATGACTCCCATTCCTTCTCTGACAGATCTGGGATATCTATTTTCCATCTATCATGGGTTTTTTCAAAGGAGCTATGGACAAGTGGAAATATAGGGAGGAGAGGGGTTTATTTATGACCTTGGCCGTGAGTAGTCCCTCCACAGAGTCTGATTCCAATATGAGTTGTGCTGGGAACTGTTTCCTATACGCGTGTCGAAGCTGGTAATAACGAAATAACATCCATCCCGGCAGCGAGTAGGCATTTTTGAGATCCGAAAAGGATCTCAGTTTACCCCCTAGAACTATATGCTTCAGTCTGACTATACCCTTCCTTGCCCAAACTTGGGGGTCAGGGATGGTATTCATATGTGGTAGGTTAGGATTACCCCAAAGAGGAATGTGGGAAGAAAATGTCTCGAGGGAGGCAAAGCGGGCCCTGCCTCTATTCCATATATTGATGGTTGTACGCATCAACTCTGATGCCAGGGTGAGACATCGCCCCCCTAAACACCACGTTACTGAGAGAGGAGTATGAACCCATTATGACTGCCTCCAAGGTTACCACTGGGTTGTCCTGCAGTTGGGAAAACCACCATCTGACCATCACCAGAACGGCCGCCCAGAAGTAGATCTGAAAATCTGGTAGGGACAGACCACCCTGGGTGATGGGCAGCTGGAGGGTAGTAATGGCCAGTCGCGGGGACCTACCATTCCAAACAAAGTAAGAAATTATACTTTTTAGTCTTGCAAAGAATGAGGCCGGAGGGATTAAGGGGGCATTACGAAAAAGGTAAAAAAGGAATTTGGGAAGAAAAACCATTTTAACTAAATTTACCCTACCCACTGGTGATAAGGGAAGGGTCCTCCAAGCTATACATTTTTGTGAAAATTTTTTTAGAAGTGGTTGAAGGTTTAGCTCATAATATGAGGCCAATGGAGTCCCAATCCTTACTCCCAGGTATTTGAACTCAGATGTCCAGTTTAGGGGGGTGCCTGTTGGTGGATTGTGACCCGATGCATTCAGTGAGAAAAGGAGGGATTTCCCCCATTTATTCTTAATGCCCGAGAATGATTCAAATTCATCTATTATTTGTAGCGCTGGTGGGAGGGAAGAGATGTCTTTAATTTGTACGTATACGGGCTGTGGGATTGTGATATAGCATCTGGACCCAGCTAATAAAAACGAGGGCCAAAGCCAAATTTGCAGAGAACCGCCCAGAGGTAGCGCCACTCAACTGAATCAAAAGCCTTTTCGGCGTCTAGAGAGGCGACTACCTCTTGGCTGTCTCCGCTCGCCCTAGACAGATGCGTGAGGAGACGCCGGATGTTTATGTCGGTCCCTCTGCCCAGCATGAATCCAGACTGGTCCGCATGCACCAGTGCCGTGATCACACAGTGTTCAAGCGACCAGCTAACACCTTGGCATCCACATTAAGTAGAGAGATAGGACGATATGAAGAACAGTGTTTAGGAAGCTTGCCCGGTTTAAGAATGACTACTATTACTGCCTCAGCCATTGTCGGGGGCAACGAATTCCCCTCCCTGTCGTTTTGCAGCACTGTTCTGAACGATGGTAGTATTTCTTCTGCATAAATTTTAAAGAATTCGGCAGGTATCCCATCCGGGCCAGGTGTTTTGCCAATTTGCAAGGAGGCCACTGCCCTCTGTAATTCCTCTAAGAGGATAGGACCATCTAACCCTTCTCTAAATGTGGATGTCAGGCAAGGGAGCTCCACCCCGTCAAGATATGTCGCCAGTTCTGCATTCGTGCAGTTCATTCGAGAACCATAGAGCTCCCGGTAGAATGAAGCAAATCTGTCATTAATGGATGAGGGCTCTGTTAGGGTCGTCCCGCCCAGGTCATAAATGGTCAAAATAGTCACCGGGGAAGAGCTTTCCCTCGCCAGCCATGCCAGCATACTACCGGTCTTTTCCCCGTGCTCGAAAATTCTTTGGGACTGATGTAGGAATTTAGTCTTAGTGGCTGACGTTCGTAGTAGGAGAACATCCCGTAATGCTGCCTGGAAGTTAGAGTATGCTCTCGGAGTCCTTGACTCCGAGTATTCCTCCTCAAGTACCGCCACTTTCTCGGGTCTCTTCCCTCAGATCTTTACAGACCTTAGGGATATGCGACTGCAGATTACCCTTAGTGAAGGCCTTAAAAGATGAGCCTGCTCTGGGCGAGAGTTTGTCCACCCCAGGGTCTGGGGCCAAGTTAAAATCCCCCAGCATTACCACATTATCTGTAGCCCAAGTAGCAATTTTAGAGATAAGCTGATTAACCACTTGCCGACCGCCTAACGTAGATATACGTCGGCAGAATGGCATGGGCAGGCAGAATCACGTACCTGTACGTGATCTGCCTCCGGCGGGCGGAGGGTCCGATCGGACCCCCCCCCCCCCGGTGCCAGCGGCGGTCGGCATTTGACTGGGAGCGTTGGGAGGCGAGGGGGAGACCATCCGATCGTGGCCCCCCCCTCGCGATCGCTCCCAGCCAATCGGAATCCTCCCCTGCCTGTGTGTAGTTTCACACAGGCAGAGGATGTGATGTCATCTCTCCTCGGCAGTTTCCGTTCCAGCGCCGAGGAGAGAAGACATGTAAGTGCACAACACTACACACAACACAGTAGAACATGCCAGGCATACTTTACACCCCTGATCCCCCCCCCAATCACCCCCCCCTGTCACAAACTGACACCAAGCAGTATTTTTTTTTTTCCTGATTACTGCATGGTGTCAGTTTGTGACAGTTACAGTGTTAGGGCAGTGAGTGGTAGCCCCCTTTAGGTCTAGGGTACCCCCCTAACCCCCCCTAATAAAGTTTTAACCCCTTGATCACCCCCTGTCACCAGTGTCACTAAGCGATCATTTTTCTGATCGCTGTATTAGTGTCGCTGGTGACGCTAGTTAGGGAGGTAAATATTTAGGCTCGCCGTCAGCGTTTTATAGCGTCAGGGACCCCCATATACTATCTAATAAATGTTTTAACCCCTTGATTGCCCCCTAGTTAACCCTTTCACCACTGATCACTGTATAAGTGTTACGGGTGACGCTGGTTAGTTCGTTTATTTTTTATAGTGTCAGGGCACCCGCCGTTTATTACCGAATAAAGGTTTAGCCCCCTGATCGCCCGGCGGTGATATGCGTCGCCCCAGGCAGCGTCAGATTAGCGCCAGTACCGCTAACACCCACGCACGCAGCATACGCCTCCCTTAGTGGTATAGTATCTGTACGGATCAATATCTGATCAGATCTATACTAGCGTCCCCAGCAGTTTAGGGTTCCCAAAAACGCAGTGTTAGCGGGATCAGCCCAGATACCCGCTAGCACCTGCATTTTTCCCCTCCGCCCGGCCCAGCCCACCCAAGTGCAGTATCGATCGATCACTGTCACTTACAAAACACTAAACAAATAACTGCAGCGTTCGCAGAGTCAGGCCTGATCCCTGCGATCGCTAACAGTTTTCTTGGTAGCGTTTTGGTGAACTGGCAAGCACCATCCCCAGGCAGCGTCAGGTTAGCGCCAGTACCGCTAACACCCAAGCACGCACCGTACAGCTCCCTTAGTGGTATAGTATCTGAACGGATCAATATCTGATCCAATCAGATCTATACTAGCGTCCCCAGCAGTTTAGGGTTCCCAAACACGCAGTGTTAGCGGGATCAGCCCAGATACCTGCTAGCACCTGTGTTTTGCCCCTCCACCCGGCCCAGCCCAGCCCACCCAAGTGCAGTATCGATCGATCACTGACACTTACAAAACACTAAACGCATAACTGCAGCGTTCGCAGAGTCAGGCCTGATCCCTGCGATTGCTAACAGTTTTTTTTGTAGCGTTTTGGTGAACTGGCAAGCACCAGCGGCCTAGTACACCCCGGTCGTAGTCAAACCCGCACTGCAGTAACACTTGGTGACGTGGCGAGTCCCTTAAGTGCAGTTCAAGCTGGTGAGGTGGTAAGCACAAGTAGTGTCCCGCTGCCACCAAAAAGACAAAACACAGGCCCGTCGTGCCCATAATGCCCTTCCTGCTGCATTCGCCAATCCTAATTGGGAACCCACCACTTCTGCAGCGCCCGTACTTCCCCCATTCACATCCCCAACCAATTTTTATGTCCTCCCGAGTACCCCTACCCAACGAACCCCCCCCAAAAAGATGTCGTGTCTGCAGCAAGCGCGGATATAGGCGTGACACCCGCTATTATTGTCCCTCCTGTCCTGACAATCCTGGTCTTTGCATTGGTGAATGTTTTGAACGCTACCATTCACTAGTTGAGTATTAGCGTAGGGTACAGCATTGCACAGACTAGGCACACTTTCACAGGGTCTCCCAAGATGCCATCGCATTTTGAGAGACCCGAACCTGGAACCGGTTACAGTTATAAAAGTTAGTTACAAAAAAAAGTGTGTAAAAAAAAAAAAAAACACAAACAAAAATATAAAATAAAAAATAATAGTTGTCGTTTTATTGTTCTTTCGCTCTCTATTCTCTCTCTATTGTTCTGCTCTTTTTTACTGTATTCTATTCTGCAATGTTTTATCATGTTTGCTTTTCAGGTATGCAATTTTTTATACTTTACCGTTTACTGTGCTTTATTGTTAACCATTTTTTTTGTCTTCAGGTACGCCATTCACGACTTTGAGTGGTTATACCAGAATGATGCCTGCAGGTTTAGGTATCATCTTGGTATCATTCTTTGCAGCCAGCGGTCGGCTTTCATGTAAAAGCAATCCTAGCGGCTAATTAGCCTCTAGACTGCTTTTACAAGCAGTGGGAGGGAAAGCCCCCCCCCCCCCCAACGTCTTCCGTGTTTTTCTCTGGCTCTCCTGTCTCAACAGGGAACCTGAGAATGCAGCAGGTGATTCAGCCAGCTGACCATAGAGCTGATCAGAGACCAGAGTGGCTCCAATCATCTCTATGGCCTAAGAAACCGGAAGCTACGAGCATTTTATGACTTAGATTTCGCCGGATGTAAACAGCGCCATTGAGAAATTGGGGAAGCCTTTTATCACACCGATCTTTGAGGGCAGAGGAGAAATCTAGGGTCTAATAGACCCCAATTTTTGCAAAAAAGAGTACCTGTCACTACCTATTGCTATGATAGGGGATATTTACATTCCCTGAGATAACAATAAAAATGATTAAAAAAAAAAAAAAAAAAAAAAAAAAAAAAAAAAAAAAAGCACCCCTGTCCCCCCTGCTCTCGCGCTAAGGCGAACGCAAGCGTCGGTCTGGCGTCAAATGTAAACAGCAATTGCACCATGCATGTGAGGTATCACCGCGAACGTCAGATCGAGGGCAGTAATTTTAGCAGTAGACCTCCTCTGTAAATCTAACCTGTAAAGGCTTTTAAAAATGTATTTAGTTTGTCGCCAATGCACGTTTGTGCGCAATTTTAAAGCATGTCATGTTTGGTATCCATGTACTCGGCCTAAGATCATCTTTTTTATTTCATCAAACATTTGGGCAATATAGTGTGTTTTAGTGCATTAAAATTAAAAAAAGTGTGTTTTTTCCCCAAAAAATGCGTTTGAAAAATCGCTGCGCAAATACTGTGTGAAAAAAAAAAATGAAACACCCACCATTTTAATCTGTAGGGCATTTGCTTTAAAAAAATATATAATGTTTGGGGGTTCAAAGTAATTTTCTTGCAAAAAAAAAATATTTTTTTATGTAATCAAAAAGTGTCAGAAAGGGCTTTATCTTCAAGTGGTTAGAAGAGTGGGTGATGTGTGACATAAGCTTCTAAATGTTGTGCATAAAATGCCAGGACAGTTCAAAACCCCCCCAAATGACCCCATTTTGGAAAGTAGACACCCCAAGCTATTTGCTGAGAGGCATGTCGAGTCCATGGAATATTTTATATTGTGACACAAGTTGCGGGAAAGAGACAATTTTTTATTTTTTTTATTTTTTTTTTGCGCAAAGTTGTCACTAAATGATATATTGCTCAAACATGCCATGGGAATATGTGAAATTACACCCCAAAATGCATTCTGTTGCTTCTCCTGAGTACGGGGATGCCACATGTGTGAGACTTTTTGGGAGCCTAGCCGCGTACGGGACCCCAAAAACCAAGCACAGCCTTCAGGCTTTCTAAGGCCGTAAATTTTTGATTTCACTCTTCACTGCCTATCACAGTTTCGGAGGCCATGGATGCCCAGGTGGCAAAAAACCCCCCCAAAATGACCCCATTTTGGAAAGTAGACACCCCAAGCTATTTGATGAGAGGTATAGTGAGTATTTTGCAGACCTCACTTTTTGTCACAAAGTTTTGAAAATTGAAAAAAGAAAAAAAAAAAGTTTTTTTCTCGTCTTTCTTTATTTTCAAAAACAAATGAGAGCTGCAAAATACTCACCATGCCTCTCAGCAAATAGCTTGGGGTGTCTACTTTCCAAAATGGTGTCATTTGGGGGGGGGGGGGGGTTTGTGCCACCTGGGCATTCCATGGCCTCCGAAACTGTGATAGGCAGTGAAGAGTGAAATCAAAAATTTACACCCTTAGAAATCCTGAAGGCGGTGATTGGTTTTCGGGGCCCCGTACGCGGCTAGGCTCCCAAAAAGTCCCACACATGTGGTATCCCCGTACTCAGGAGAAGTAGCTAAATGTATTTTGGGGTGCGATTCCACATATGCCCATGGCCTGTGTGAGCAATATATCATTTAGTGACAACTTTGTGCAAAAAAAAAAAAAATTTGTCACTTTCCCGCAACTTGTGTCAAAATATAAAACATTCCATGGACTCAACATGCCTCAAAGCAAATAGCTTGGGGTGTCTACTTTCCAAAATGGGGTCATTTGGGGGGGTTTTATGGCCTTCAAAACTGTGATAGGTAGTGAGGAGTAAAATCAAAAATGTACGCCCTTAGAAATCCTGAAGGCAGTGATTGGTTTTCGGGGCCCCGTACGCGGCTAGGCTCCCAAAAAGTCCCACACATGTGGTATCCCCATACTCAGGAGAAGCAGCTAAATGTATTTTGGGGTGCAATTCCACATATGCCCATGGCCTGTGTGAGCAATATATCATTTAGTGACAACTTTTTGTAATTTTTTTTTTTTTTTGTCATTATTCAATCACTTGGGACAAAAAAAAAATGAATATTCAATGGGCTCAACATGCCTCTCAGCAATTTCCTTGGGGTGTCTACTTTCCAAAATGGGGCAATTTGGGGGGGTTTTGTACTGCCCTGCCATTTTAGCACCTCAAGAAACGACATAGGCAGTCATAAATTAAAGGCTGTGTAAATTCCAGAAAATGTACCCTAGTTTGTAGGCGCTATAACTTTTGCGCAAACCAATAAATATACACTTATTGACATTTTTTTTACCAAAGACATGTGGCCGAATACATTTTGGCCTAAATGTATGACTAAAATTGAGTTTATTGGATTTTTTTTAGAACAAAAAGTAGAAAATATCATTTTTTTTCAAAATTTTCGGTCTTTTTCCGTGTATAGCGCAAAAAATAAAAAACGGCAGAGGTGATCAAATACCATCAAAAGAAAGCTCTATTTGTGGGAAGAAAAGGACGCAAATTTCGTTTAGGTACAGCATTGCATGACCGCGCAATTAGCAGTTAAAGCGACGCAGTGCCGAATTGTAAAAAGTGCTCTGGTCAGGAAGGGGGTAAAACCTTCCGGGGCTGAAATGGTTAAGTAATCTCGTGGAGGCCGGGGGGGGGGGGGGGGGGGAGGTACAATCCCACCACCACCAGTTCTAATCTACCATAGCATTTAGTATAACGAAAACGACCTTCCAGGTCTAGTTACGACCTTCCAGGTCTAGTTCCAGCGCTAGCAGTTTAAACGGTAGAGATTTATGAACTAGAATGCTGACCCCCCTAGATTAGCTGGTGTAAGTGGAATGATATTGATGTCCCACCCAGGGCTGCCTGAGGCTCAAGAGCTTACTGCTTGTCAAGTGAGTTTCTTGTAATATACATATTTGGGGATGATAGGTTTTGAGAAATTGAAATACCAATGACCTTTTCACAAGATGCAAGGTTCGGACCACCATATAGGTCAGGACATGGCATCTCAAACATCTAGTGAAACATATTTTTACATCGTTTTTACCCAACCAACCCCTCCACCCTGCCAACCCCAACTTTGTTCAGGCTCAGGACCCCAATTTCCAACCAAGGCGATCATGCCTATAAAAGGGGAATGTGTGCAAAACGGCATGCGCAGTTCAGCAGTTAGATCTTACATCTAGTCTCTTGCTGGAGACCGGACTATTAAAAAAGCAGGTGCAGGCTCCTAGCAGCCGCCAAGGGTACAGACTTAAACATTAACGTTGCAAAGTTAATCCAAATGTTTCGGCCATTGTCAAAGGAGAAGAAACAGAGTGGCAGTGGACAATGTAGGTCAGGAGGCCCTGAGTGGGCCAATGTATAAGAGAGGCACGTCTTTAAGGCCACATATGGTTAAGGCAATTAAAGGCCGGATTCCCAACCGTAGGGATAATGGTAGCTGAACATATTTTTTCACATTCAGAGTCGTTAGTGGGCCTGGGTCCAGGATGTGCAAATATGGGGGAAGGGGGAGAGGGAGAAGTAGGATACAGACCTGGATCCATTTTTGCATTAATGAGACCTTGAAAAGCCTCTCAGGGTCTGGCTGTCTGATCCGAGAGTTCAGAAGTAAAAAACCACATGTGGAGGATGTCAGAATCCAGCAGGAAGACCCAGGCCGACGGGTAGGATAAGGCACGGTACAGGAAGAACAGTAGACAATATCAGTCCGCTTAAGCGGGTGATCAAGTAGGTCACTTATCTGGGCGGGAGTGTGTCAATCCAAGCGGAGGCCTCCTCTGGAGACACAAAGAACCGAACAGACTCCCTGTCCTCCACCCTCAGCCTGGCCGGGAACAGCATGCTGTACTTAATATGGTAGGAGCGAAGCCTCATTCTAACAGCATCAAAGGATTTCCGTTGCCTTGGGTTTCCAGCAAATAATCCGGGAAGATTAGGAGCTTGGCATTTTCGAAGCAGAGTTCGCCTTGGGCTCTGGCCTCCCTCATCACAATGTCCCGAAAATGAAGGAGTTTGAAGATAAAGGTACGGGGCGGTGCTCCCTGGGGCCCCCTGGTGGTGGGTATGCGATGGGCCCTTTCCACAGTAAATAATGGGGAAAAATGCGCTGAAGGGACAAATTATTCCTCCGGTTGCGGTTCTCTGCATCTTCTGCGCGGGACTCAAAGCGTCATTACCCTGGCTTTAAGTGCATGAATATCAGCCCCATGGTCACGCACCGTATCCTCCGCCTGGGAAACCCTTTGCTCCACCTCAGATACTTTCCCCTAAAGGCATTAAAGTCCTTCCTAATAAACTCTACATTAGCTTGAATATGATCCACCTTACCAGTCAGGGTGGTTATGGCCTGCAGAACTGCCTTAAAAATCGGCCGCCGTGGCAGGCAGCCTGCAGGGTCTTCGTTCTGGTTCTCCATCCGGTCAGGAGTCTTAGGCGAGGCCCCGGCTGTGGCCCTGTCTGATGTCGGACCTCGCTGACTTTTTCTGGGATCTAGGCTGACTTTCTTTTTTGCATACCCCAGGGAGGGTACCAGGAGTGGAGGGGGACAGGGAGAGCTGGAACTTCCATCTGCGCCGTCCGAACGGGCACCGCGCCGGCTGTGTGAGGCCGCGGGCAGGATTTTACAGGCGAGGCCGCGGCTTCGGCCTAGTCTGCGATTTTTTTTTTATTTCAGCCGGCCGATTCTTCTCCCCTTCAAACTGAAGTGAACCCTCGGTCTGGAGGGATCCAGTAAGGTCGATTTTTTGGGGGTCTGCACCCAGTAAAACAGGATGGTTGGATCCGGTCTCAGGGAGCTCAGACAAACACGTCTGCTCCCTCTGCCATCCTGGACACGCCCCCCCTCTCAGAATTCTTAGCATAACGTCATCTTTCACATTATACAAAAGAGTTGGGCTAAATTTATGGTTTAGTTTTTGTTTTTTAATTCATACCGAATCGCAAAAAGTGCTCTGGTCAGGAAGGGGGTAAAATCTTCTGGGGCTGAATCGAGATTTTTTTTAACGATTAATCGTGCAGCTCTAGCAGGTACCTGTTAAAATCAGGATCCCCTCCCCCAAAAGCACCATTTCACAAACAGTAGCCGGGAAGAAGATCTTAAAACGGAACTTCCCCTTTTGGGTGGAGCTCCACTTTAAGTTACATCAAAAACTTACCAGACCCATGTGCCTATCTAGGAACAGATTAGACAAACAAGGCTCATGTCAGGTACTTAGGCTGTTGTCCACCAGTTCCTCTGCTCTCCCTTCACAAATGCCTCAAATGGATACATAAAAAAAGAGCAGAGGAGAACACCAATGGTGTGATAATTTTTTTAAGGACACTAAAAAACTACGCACAGACTGCAATTTTACAGGCACATCAAAACAAGATTTCCTGTAGAGTATATGCAGCAGCAGGGTGATTCACCCTCTTGGGTGGGGGTGGGGAAGCTTTGGATCAGTGTCTCTTGAGCAGTGGAAGGGTTGTGAGCAGTCCAACAATTTGAGCGGCTGGCAGGCTAATTGCTGCATCCTTCTGCATATACCCTTCTCAAGTCCCCCACCGGGGGTCTCGGCAACTCCTTTTTTCTGAGTGCCGCCATAGCAAGCCAGTTGCTATGGGGACACTTGTATGGGCTCAACCTCGAGCCAGGCTCGGCCCTGTCACCTTCTCACAGGATTTGATTAGCAGCAGGAGACAATGGCTCCCACTGCTTGCCTCTGAGTCCTGGGAGGAAAGAGCCCTTGGATACAGCGCTGGATCGTTTTTTTCTGCATTAAACTCCCCAGCATGTTATCCTATGTATCCATACACACATAGGTTTTTATGTGCATTTTTTTGGCATGGGAGTTTTCTGGAAAAAAACCCCAGAACTAGTGGGTTTGAAGAGGAGTTTTTTCCCCATCTGTAAAAAAAAAAAAAAAAAAAAAAAAAAAAAAAAAAGCAGCTATTCCACATTTATGATCCATAAGCTTTTGCGGGAGTACAGTTCTGCCAAAACTTGCTAATGCAAAAAACGCGGCATTCTACAGCTAAAGCAACTGACGTTTTTGGAACGCCCAGTGGGCATGAGGCCTAAAGAGGAGCACCAGTCTCCCCCAAAACAATTAAAAGTAAGCAGCTACAAATGATGTAGTTGCTGAGTATAAGAACCCTTTCACAGTTTTCAGGCATTTTAGCACTAGAAACAGCCTCTAAAAAGCATCTTAAAACTGCCTGCCATTCATTACACTGATTGCTTTCACACTCGGGCAGTGCGCATGCGGGACGTTAGGAAAAAAAGAAAAAAAAAAAAAAAAGGAAGAAGTAATTTTTACGTCATACTTACCTGTAAAGTCCTTTTCTTTGAGTACATCATGGGACAGAGTCAGGCTAATAGTCATTACCTGCTGGGTTATACTTCATCTCCAGGTGAATGGACACTGGTAGACCAAAGGTCTTTAGACAGGAAGTGATCCCCTATACAACCCCTCCCATACAGGAAGCACTTTAGTTTTGTAGCAAGCACTGAATACTCAAAAAAGAGGGGCGGGATCGGTGTCCCATGATGTACTCAAAGAAAAGGATTTTACAGGTAAGTATGGCGTAAAAATCCTATTTTCTTTTTCATACATCATGGGACACAGAGTCAGGCTAATATTCATTACCTGCTGGGACATCCCAGAGCAATAGCCTTGAGGGGAGGGAGACACCCTGCCAAACAATAGCCATCAGAACTTATACGGCAGCCCGCAGTACACTGCGGCCGAAAGCCGAATCTTGGGCTGCTCGAACATCCACTTGATAAAATTTTGTGAACGTATGCACTGAAGACCAGGTGGCAGCCTTACAAATCTGAGCCACAGATACCTGATGGCGAAAAGCCCAGGAGGTTCCTACACCCCTGGTAGAATGAGCTCTCACCTTAAAGGGAGGAGCTTTATGTTTCAGACCGTAGGCCTGAATGACCAATTGACCATCCCAATTGGCAATGGAGGCTTTGGAAGCTGCCTGCCCCTTCTTGGGCCCCAAAAAAAAAAAAAAAAAAAAAAAAAAAAAAAAAAAAAGGGGGAAGGAGTCAGATCCTCGGATCTCCGCAGATCTAGACAAATAAACCTTGACTGCCAGCACAACGCCCAAAGAAAGCAGTCATCTATCTTCCGCCAAACGAGGCTGAGAAAAAAGTAGGCAAAATAATGTCCTGTTTTAAATGAAAGGCTGACACCACTTTTGGCAAAAAGGATGGATGGAACAGGTCATAACACAACTTTGTCATGGTGATCAAGTACGGTTCCCTGCATGAAAGGGCCGCTAACTCCAACACCCTTCTAGCCGAGGTGATAGCCATCAGGAAGGCTAGCTTGCGTGACAGCAAGTCTAATGGAATTTTCTTAATAGGTTCAAAATGGTTGGTTTCTGTAACACAGACAGCACCAAGTTCAAGTCACAAGGACACATAGGTGACCTAATGGGGGGGGGGGGGGGGGGGCAAGCGAGTTACCCCTTGCATAAAAGGTTCGGACCAGTGAATGGGAGGCTAAAGGCCTTTGGAAGAATACTGATAGGGCCGAAAGTTGACCTGACTGTACTCAAAGTTAATTTGATTTCCACAGCTGACTGTAGAAAAGAGAGAATTCTCCCAATCACCTATTTCGGAGGATGCCATTTTCTGGCTTCACACCAAGCAATACAAGTCTTCCAGACCTTATGATAAATCTTCCTAGTGATAGCTTTTCTAGCATTCATTAGAGTAGACACGCTGGTCCCAAGATGCCATGGTCCTTTAACACCCTGGCTTCAATAGCCATGCGTCAAATTTAGAGACTGTAAATTGGGGTGGAATATAGGACCTTGAGACAGTAGATCGTATCGACGTGGAGGCGTCCATGACACGTCTATTGTCAGTCTCGCAATCTCCGGGAATCAGGGCCTTCTGGGCCAGGCTGGTGCCACCAGAATGACTGGAATCCCCTCTCGCCGAATCCTTTGCAACAAATGTGGAAGGAGAGGGATTGGAGGGAAAGTATAAAGCAGGGAGTACTGGCTCTACGGAACTATCAGAGCATCTGCTCCAATTTCCAGAGGATCTCTTGCTCGAGACACAAACTGTTGTATGCTGTAGCTTGTTGTTGAACCTGGATGCCAGTAGGTCGACCTCTGGCTATCCCCAACCTTGGCAAATTTCCTGGAACACCTCTGGGTGTAGGGACTATTCCCCTGGGCAGATCAGCTGGCGGCTGAGATAATCTGCCTTCCAGTTCTCTACTCCCGGATTATGGACTGACGATATTATTGGCACATGTCCCTCTGCCCAGGCTAGTATGTAGTTCACCTCTTTCAGAGCTGAACGACTCCTGGTACCACCTTGGTGGTTTACATAGGCCACTGCCATGGCATTGTCGGACTGAACCCTGATGGGGCAGTCCTGAAGCTCCACCATCCAGGATCATAGGGCCAGACATACTGCCCGTAATTCTAGGACGTTGATGGGCAGAGTCTGCTCTGTACCTGACCATTTCCCGTGGGCTGTGAGCCCGTCTAGGGTCACTCCCCAGCCTGAGAGAGACTGGCATCTATAGTCAGTACTCTCCAGGTTCTGATCCTGCAACCACCAGTTTAGGCTTACGCATGCCTGAGATAAGCACATTGGATAATCCAGGGCTTTTCTTCCTCTGTTCCAAGCCAACAAGATGTCTTGTTGTATAGGCCAGGAATGAAACTGGACATAGGGCACTGCCTCGAAGGAGGATACCATCCTCTCTAGAAGACTCATACAGAGCCGAATGGAGAGTTGTCTTGTGCCCCTTATCTAACACACCTGATCCTTCAGGGCACAGATCTTTACGGGTGGCAAGAATACTCTTGCTTGGACCGTGTTTAGAATCAGACCTACATATTTTAGACTTTGAGCTGGTCTCAAGGCTGCCTTTTAGGTATTTATGATCCAGCCTAAGCTTTTCAAATACCTCACTGTGTATATTATGCTCTGTTCTAGAGCCTGTACTGAGTGATCTCTGAGCAGGAGGTCTTCCAGATACCCCAGCACCAGGATCCCTTGGACCCTTAAAAGACACAGTACTGGTGCTAGGACCTTTGTGAACACCCGGGGAGCTGTAGCAAGCCCAAAAGGGTAGAGCCACAAACTGAAAATGACATTGCTCTACTGCAAAATGTAGGAACCTCTGATGAGACTGAGATAGGCATGTGCAAGTACGTGTCCTTTATATCGTTGGAGGCAAAAAAGTCTACCCTCTGGAGTGAGGTTACTACTGAGTGGACAGACTCCATTCGAAAGGATTGTATCAATAGATACTTGTTCAGGGACCTTAAGTCCAAATTGGCCTTGTGTCCCAGTTTGGTTTCTGAACCGTAAACAGGTTTGAGTAAAACCCTGTGCCCCTTTCAGATACCAGAACCTCTACAATCACTCCTTGATGCACTAGATGATGATGTAGTGCCTGAAGGAAAAATTTCTTTTTGGAGGATCCGAGGGAATGCTGGATCTTAGAAACCTCTGAGGGGGCACGATATAATTGGAGGTGACCTGAATTGTTGTTTTCCAAATGTCTACAAAGTGCAGCAGCCTCCCCCCCACCCGATAGAGTGGGGGCATCCCCTCAAAAGGAGGGCTTGGTGCTGGGTTTAGAAGAATTTTGGACCCAGGGCTTTTTCTGGCCCTGGCCTTGTGGCTAGCCCCAGGCCCTAGCTCCCTGTTGGCGGCGGAACCGTCCTGACACGTTTGAGGAAGCTGTCCCTGGGTTTTAAACGAGGGACGTTTGGTGCTTTTCTTCACTGGAAGTAGAGAACTCTTCCCTCCGGAAATCATTTGGATATATATTTATCCAAGTGATCACCGAATAAAAAAAGTTCCCCATGAAACAAGAAACCTGCCAATAACTTTTTACAAGGAAGCTCGGCTGACCAGTTCTTAAGCCATAAAAAAGTCTGCGCATATGTACAGACAAGAGAGCCAGGCGAGAAACCTGCTGTATTGAATCCTTTAAAGCATCAACAGCAAAACACAGCACTCAAGGAATATCTGTTACTTTCAGGCAGATCATCCTCCTGGTTAGGCCCATACAGCCGTTTGACTTGATCCTTTACGGATTGGCAAATACCAATTGCTGCAACAGCTGGCTGACTGGTTGAACTGGCCAAAGAAAAGGAAGCCTTTAACAATAACTCCAATGTCTTGTCAACAGGGTCTTTCAATCCCTGTGCGTTATCTACCGGAAGTTCTTGTTTAAGGAAGAGACTGCTGCATCCACAGCTGGCATGCTCCATTTTTTTAAAGAACTTTTTACCCACGGGATATAAAAGGGAAAACCTTTTTAGGAGGCAAAAAAGCCCTGTCAGGATGGGGCGTGGCCTGGACATGGCTGAATAAGGACGCACTTTATGAGAGCTCCCGGTCCGACCCTGCCTTCCCCGGCTAATTGATCCCACTACCACCGGTATGCTATCGGCAAAGCGACATAGAACAAGAGCAACCACCCGTGCAACACGTTCCAGCACTTCTAAGGGAGATTTACTTCACTATTTTTCGCAACTCCAGAACTTGTCTCCGGGCGCGAGAGTGGCGGCTCCACGTGGCTTCCCACAGAGGCCCGAAGTACAGACGAGAGACCATTGTCTCCCAGCCCCTCAGCTACGCCGAACTTCCTCTCTGGGACCCCGCGGGTCTTCCGACCAGATATGTCACTTACCCCACCACTGTTGGAGGTAAACCAGTTGGACCAAGATATTCGGTCCATGTTGCAGGCACTCCCGACACGTACAGACATTGAGGCACTAGTCCTGAGGCTGGAGGAAACTCACTGACGGGACATACAGGAGGTGAGAGAGGACGTGACCAATCTGACGGATAGAGTGGCCTCGGGAGAAGCAGCATTCTCTGACCTGACGAGTAGAGTAGCGGCTTTAGAACAGACCCGTGACACCCATCGGGATATGTCCGTGGCCCTCCAGCTACATATCGAGGATGTCGAGGACCGGAGCCGCCGGAATAATCTGCGGCTTCAGGGCCTCCCGGAAGCCTCTGGAGCGGAGGACCTCAGTGTGGTGGCAGTGGCGATCTTCCACGGGGTTTTGGAATCTCCCTCGGAGGTGCTGGTCATGGATAGAATACACAGAGCCCTTGGCCCTAAATCCCTAGACCCCGCCAGACCCTGAGATGTAATATGTAGATTACAATCACTACTCTCAGAAAGAAGCCATACTACGCAGGGCTTGGGAACAGGGGGATATCGAGTTTGCTGGAGCTCACATCCAGATCTTGCCAGACCTCTCCCGAGCGACACTGAAGAGAAGAGCCCTCTTGCGCCCCGTCCTGGAGCTGGCCAAACGCAACGGCTACACATATCGTTGGGGTTACCCGCTGGCCGTCACTTTTAGGAAGGATACGAAGGTTTTCACCCTGTACGCACCAGCGGAGCTCCTGGCGCTGTTTTAGTTCCTCGAGACTGATCCCATACCGGTACCTGACTGGCTAACATACATCCAACACCCTACCGGCAGGCAGAGCTCCTTCACTTACCGAGGCTGGCAACCAGCTCACCCGCAACGCCTCAGGAGGGGACCTCGGGTGCCGTCGGGTGAAGGAGCACGTGAGTTCTGAGCTGTGATCATTCCTGTGGCCTCCTGCTCCCCCCTATACAGACTCTCTGAGTGACCCGACCATACACCCGCCAGTGAAGGTGGACATGCTGCGGCTTCCAGCCGCTAGAACCTTTTGACCCCTCCCCCCCTCTTTTTGGGACGACACTCAGTTCATCTCCAGCAGCAACCTGTAATGGCGGATCCCGAGTAGTGCACTGCAATACCCCAGTCTGGGTGTCCTATGCGGGATGCTCGCCTCCCCCTACCCTTAACCAACGTGAGGTGGACCTTTGAAGAGGGGGTTTTTGAGTCCTGCTCCCCCGAAAACACAAGGATGATGTTATTATAGACACAAACTTTGCTGCTGAACCGGAATTAGCTCTCATACACCGGTGTACTACTGTGCCCACTCATCAGGAGGGGGTGTGTTCCTGCCAGACTTTGGACAGACTACACTAGTTCTGACGTAGCTCCCCCCCCCCCCTTTTTTTCTTTTTTTTTTGTTAATTATGCTCTATATGTCTTGAAGCCATAAGATATCAACACAATGTATATTAACATGTTATGCAGGTGGGCGTTACTTCTCTGAGCTATCAACCAGACACACGCTGAGTTCAGTGCTGGGGGATGCGGGTTTTCATGCAAGGATACCCGCACCAACTTCTGGTGGACCATGGGGCCTCGGTTCTCTGCCTCACCTGCTCAGGGACCCAAGCAGGGGACGCGGGGATGCAACTCCATACGGCCGCTTGCTGACGACCACAGGATCCATCTGGGACCCAAAGTGCCGGACATTGGGGATCTTGCCGAGATGTGCCATGGTTGGGGGGACGGGGGGGGGGGGGGGTAGCACCACGGGGTCAGGTCTAGTGAGACCCCAGATTTGGGGACCCTTTTCTACCCTTCATGCCAAAGGTTTCAATTCAGGGGAAACGGGAGGAAGCAGTAACCTCCTAATCGATGGCAGAGTAGATGGGAGGGACACTTCTTACCCACACATAGCCTGGGGCTGGACGGGAGACCACGGTTAGGCAACAATATGATTACCCAGCTCATGTGTTTTTTGTTTGTTCTTCTATTTGTTCTTTGTACCTGTCTACAGTTGCCATAGGGAGGCAGTCACATTCTCCAACTATGCGCATTATATGTGGGGAAACGCACCTCTAATTCGCATAGGTGTGAAACCGGGCTTAATCTTGGGTGGGGATTTTAACTTCCCACTGATCCCTGCGGAAGATACCTCGTCAGGGTCTTCTGCACCATCGCCGGGCATCCGGAAGCGAATCGCAAAATCCCTCCATAATGCACAGTTGGTTGATGTCTGGCGCCTGTCCCACCCCGGCGAAAAGGGACTACACTTTCTTCTCCACACCTCATCAAGTCTACTCCCGTATCGATTACTTCCTAGGCCCACATACCCAGCTGCATGCGGCTCGCGACACCTCTATAGGAACCATTACTTGGTCGGACCACGCTCCAGTGCTAATGTCCTACGCCCTGTCTGAGGATATCACGGCTTGAAACGGCACATGGAGACTGAACGAGAGCCTCCTACAAGAACAAGACGTAGTAGCTGAAGTAGTCAAAGAAATAGGGCACCATTTCCACACCAACGACATAGCCGACAGCGACACAGGCACGGTCTGGGAGGCCCACAAGGCGGTCATTAGGGGAGTGCTTATTAAAGCACGGCGCCCGGATCAAATATCAGCGTACTACTCAATTGGCATCCCTTCTGCGCACTCTACAAGCCGTAGAAGCTCGACATAAACACGCCCCGTCACAATCGTCAGGAACGGACCTCCTCAAAATTACAGACCTCCTCCACTATAGAGCCAAAAGCAGCAATACAGGTCTGCCGTAAGTGTACATACGAGTCAAGTAATAAATGTGGAAGACTGCTGGCCCAGTCCCTCCGCGCACTGAAATTGGCATCCTATATACCCCACATTACATCCACCTCCGGCCGTACAACCTCCATGCCTCAATACATCACTAAGGAATTCCAACTTTTTTACAAATCGCTCTACAACTTGCCTACAACCAATCCGTCACAGGAACATATCTTGGAGTACAAATTCTCCTCCCACATGCCCTCTTTGACGACCGACACGAGAGACCTCTTGGATGAACCCATCACACTGCCAGAGCTTCAACTGGCAATAGGGAGCACTAAACCAGGAAGGCGCCGGGGCCTGACGGCCTCACGCTCCAATATTACAAGACCCTACTCCCTGTCCTCGGAAATCACATGGTTAAACTTTTTTAACACCCTGGGTACAGGGTCAACGTTTCACGAGACAACCCTACAGGCAAATATAGCAGTGATCCCAAAAGACGGCAAAAGACCTATCCCTCTGTGGGATCTACAGGCCCATCTCCCTATTGAATACAGACCTTAAACTGTTCACGAAAATCGTAGCCACTAGAATACAGCAACACATCCCTGACTTGATTCACTTAGACCAGGTGGGATTCGTACCACTTAGGGAAGCCAGAGACAATACAATTAAGGTGCTAAATTTGCTTCATATAGCCAGCACCACTAAAACCCCATGTGCGTTTATTGGGACGGACGCGGAAAAGGCCTTTGACCAGGTACACTGGCCATTCATGTTTTCGGTCTTACAATATATAGGTCTGGGCAGCAAAATTTTGAACTGGGTGAGGTCTAATCCATCAGCCAGGGTTAGGGCAAACGGGGTCTTATCGGAACCCTTCAAGATCGCTAATGGAACCAGACAGGTCTGTCCCCTCTCACCGCTCCTGTTCGCCCTGTCCCTGGAGCCCTTTTTGTGCCACGTGCGACTTAAACCTAGATATCACAGGGGTAGAGGTGGGAGACTCGCAACAAAAAGTATCCGCATATGCGGACGACATGATGTTCTCCCTTACAAAACCAGTCATTTCCCTTCCAAATCTACTACACGAATTTAAAATTTATGGGGCACTGTCTAATCTAAAAATTAAATTTTACCAAGTCGAAAGCCATGGGGGTGGGTATATCCCAGAAACAACTACTACAACTCCAAACAAACTTTAATTTGAAATGGACTAACACCGCACTGAAATATTTGGGCACCTACATTCCACCAAAATTTTCCAATCTATTTAGCCTGAACTTCTCTCCTCTGCTAAAATCAGTTCGGTCTCTTCTTAATGCTTGGCACACGGGCTTACACTCGTGGCTAGGTCGCTGCAACATACTGAAGATGAGCAACCTTCCTAAATTTTTAGATCTTCTCCAGGCCTTGCCTATCCATAACCCGGCAGATAATTTTAGGATGACGAACTTGTTATTTATAGAGTTCATTTGGGCACGTAAACCCCCACGGCTGAGACGGGCGCTACTCTCCCTACCCAAACATCACAGCGGCCTGGCCATGCCGGATATACGTACTTACTATTACGCGACACACCTTAATAGGCTTATAGATTGGTGCCGCCATCACAACGCTAAGCTATGGCCCAGAGTGGAACAGACATAAAGTAGTGTACCTCTGAACAGAGTACCGTGGTGCTACACATCGCTTCCCACAGGTGTCAAGAGGCACCCCCTCATCGGCCCCACAATACAAACTTGCGCCAGACTCTTACACCAGACCACACTCTCCTCCAGAGACTCGCCCCTGACCCCTATTTTAGGCAACCCACAATTCGCACCTGGTATTAGCGACACACTTTTTCAAACCCTAATCAGGTTGGGACTTTTTCAGGCCTCCCATTTTCAAACGGGAAGAAGATGGGTGTCGCTATCTGAACTTATGGACCCAGTAGGACCCTTCCGATTGGACTGAGAGCACTCCAATTAGACCATTTCCTAAAGTCCATGCCACTCCCTAGAGACCCTGACCAACCCCTCATGACCTTTGAAGAATACTGCTCTGACTCGGGAACCTTGCCACACACGCTATCGCTCACATATAACCTGTTAAATATGCCACCAGATGACTTTCAGCACCCAGGTATAGCCGGATGGGAACGGGACTTGAATCGATGCTTTAATCCGAGACAGCGACTTCATATCTTCCATTTCGCACACAAATCTTCCATCTGTACAAAAGCGCAGGAGACCAATTATAAAATTCTGTCTAGGTGGTATAAAACCCCAGCTCAATTGCATGAATACTTCCCTGCAACTTCTGATCTCTGCTGGAGATGCCGGAGGGAGAGAGGGGACATCCTACACATCTTTTGGTCATGTCCCAAGCTCAAAAGCTTTTGGGAGACAGTCCGCCAAATTATGCAAAAATTTACGAAAGGTCCCATTCCGGATGATCCGGCTTTCTTCCTCCTTCACTCCACGAGGATCCCAGTGAGAGTGTACAAGAAATCTGTACTTCGACATCTCGACTCTGCCAAAGCTTGCATCCCCTTCCTGTGGAAATCTCCTCACCCACCGACCATTGCTATGTGGCTTAGAAAAGTCACCGAAATAAACAAAATGGAAGACCTCATACTCACAGACAGGCACCAACAAGACACATACTCTAAAACTTGGTCTCCGTGGAACCTATTTGTGTTCTCAGTTGAAGGCCAGGCCCTCAGGGGCAATGACGTAGATGCCTGAACTTCGAGGCATTCCTCCATCTACTTCTTTGCTCAACGACATATGTATCGATATAGGCTCTGACACGCTGAACCTTGGACACCCCAGGGATCCATGCTCCTGGGTCCCCCCCCCCCCCCCCCCCCTGACTCTTTGACTTTTAATTCTTTTCTAAGATCTGTAATCTACAGACGTTTTTATTTTCCCTCTTTACTTTTCATTTAATTGTAAAAAAAGGTGCCGGGAGAGGCGAGGCCCGTGGGAAGATGCATCTGTCTCACCATCGTGTGGGCAGAGAATATCTCATGGTGGAGTAGAATATACAGTGCACTAAAGTATGGTGTAAGTGCTAACCAAGCCAGTATGATAGATCAGGACCTTCAAAGATGTACCTGTTCATAATTTTATGGACCCCCACGAGGTGTGTTCTCGTCTATAACATATAGAACTGTGTGTCTTCTATGTGCTACCCTTTTAATTATGTTGACCCTGCGGCTCTTGTCTGTTCCAGACTGTATAAATAATACTTTTTTTTTTTTTTTTTCAAAAGTCCTGTAAGGATGTTCCCAATCAGCATACACTGCCTGTTCCAGCAGGGGGTATAGCAAGAAAGTCTGTGCAACCTGAAAAGGTCTCAGAGATCCCAAAAAAAAAAAAAAAAAAAAAAGAAGGACCAGGGGGGCTCAGTCACCTCTGCAAGAGGCAACTTAAAAGGCAGAATGAACCATTTCGGTCAGAGTCAGGATCAAAAACCTCTGCAACTGAGAGGCAGACATCGAGTGGATATCTTCTTGTCCAGATTGCTCGGAAGCAGACTCATCTGTCGGGCACTCCACCGAACCGAATCCTGAGCTTTAAGCTCTTCCCCATCCCCAACCCATTACTGCTCCAGACGAGGAGACTCCAAGGAGGGGGATCTGTCACGCTTCCTGACACCCTGCGGCATGGAGGCAATTCTGTGCTCTAACCCGGCTAGGGCTGAGGACAGTTCATCCCTAGTGATAAAGGGTGAAGTAGCAGCGTTGACTGTAGGCACAATACCAGATAGGCGCAGCGGCTCAGATTGCCTGGGAGCCTCTGGTCTTTCAGGGGATACAACACTAGGGATACGACTAGGTTCATCAGGGACTACTGATGACGTAGGTGTGGCCTTCCCTGTGGTGTTAGTCCCATTCCTCTTTTTGGAAGACATTCAATGATGCAAACAAAGAGTACTTGGGTGTAGTTAAAACACCTCAAAAAGGGAGACACTTTAATAGGTCTTACAAAGCCCCTATGCAACAATCCTGCTAAACACCTTTAGCCTGCCAAGCAACACCTGTTGACTCACGTGACCCAGGTAAGGAGAATGAACCACTGCAAGTGTCTGTTCAGAGCTTGCTCTGTGTCCCACAGCTGCCTTTTGGAAGTACCACAAGCTTGGCATACACAGCTTAAATAAACTGTGTGTGTGCCCAAACATTCTATGCGTGCGCACGCATGTGCGAGGTCCCGGCGAGTGGGCATGACTGCATTCGCATACGACACAAATCTTCGTGCACCCAGACAAAGGCTACGGCGCATGTGCGGCGAATCCGCGTGTGCCATGGGCGCCAAACAAACATTAACTGCTGAGCCCTGCGGTGCTTTTGCGAACGCACGTGCGAAATGGTGAACCAAGGCGAAATGGCGCACCATCGTACAGGTAAAAAACAGCTAGACACAAGGAAAAAAAAAAAAAAAAAAAAAATAGGATTTTTTAAAACAGCTTACCTGTAAAATCCTTTTCTTTCGAAGGACATCACGGGACACAGAGCTTCAGTAATTACTGATGGGTTACATAGGTATCACTGGTGATTGGACACTGGCACACCCTATGAGGAAGTTCAATCCCCTATATAATCCCTCCCCCTTGCAGGGATACCTCAGTTTTGTAGCCAAGCAATATAGTGTATTAGAAGAGGGGCGGGACCTCTGTGTCCCGTGATGTCCTTCGAAAGAAAAGGATTTTACAGGTAAGCCGTTTTAAAAAATCCTATTTTCTTTCTCGAACTTCACGGGACACAGAGCCTCAGTAATTACTGATGGGATGTCCCAGAGCAATGCTACCTGAGGGGGGGGAACCACGACCAAGTAGGTTGCAATCAGACCTGAGGACCCTGTACCGCTGCCTGCAGCACACTACGCCCAAAGGCGATATCCTCATGCCTTCTCACATCCACCTGATAGAATCTGGTGAATGTATGAACTGAAGACCAGGTTGCGGCCTTGCAGATTTGAGCCATAGAGGCCTGGTGATGCACTGCCCAAGAAGCACCAATAGCCCTTGTGGAATGTGCCCTGATCTGAAACGGAGGAATCTTCTGTTTCAAACCGCAAGCTTGAATGATCAACTGTCGAATCCATTTAGAAATGGTAGCTTTTGACGCTGCCTGTCCTCTATTGGGACCCTCTGGCAGCACAAACAAAAACATCCGTCCTGCGGATCTGAGCAGTTGCCCCTAGATAGGCCTTAACTGCTCTTACTACATCCAACGAATGTAGAGATCTCTCTTCCGGAGAACAGGGATCTGGAAAAAAGGAAGGTAGAACAATGTCTTGGTTTAAATGAAAATCAGAAACCACCTTCGGTAAAAAACTAGGATGAGGGCGTAGTACCACTCTATCCTTGTGTATAATCAAATAAGGCTCCTTACAGGAAAGAGCTGCTAATTCTGATACTCTTCTAGCAGAAGAGATGGCCACCAGAAAAATTAACTTCCTTGTCAACAACAAGACCAAAGGAATCTGACTTATTGGTTCAAAAGGCTGTTTCTGTAACACAGCCAGGACCAAGTTCAAGTCCCAGGGGTTTAGGGGCGCTTTAACCGGAGGATTAAGACGCATCACCCCCTGCATAAAGTTTCGGACCAAAGAATGCGAAGAAAGTGGCCGCTGAAATAATACTGATAAAAGCAGAGACCTGGCCCTTGATGGTACTCAAGGCCAGCTTCATCTCTAATCCTAATTGTAGAAAATCAAGAATTCTACCTATGGACATATTTCCTGGGATGCCAACCTCTGGATTCACACCAGGTTATATAAGCTTTCCAGACTCTATGATAAATCATCCTGGAAGCTGGCTTCCTTGCATTAATCAAGGTAGATATGACAGGACCTGAGAGCCCACGACTCTTCAGAACGTGGGTCTCAATAGCCAAACCGTCAAATTTAGCATTTGTAAGGCAGGATGGAACACTGGACCTTGAGATAACAGGTCTGGGCGTTCCGGTAGGGTCCACGGGGAACCTACTGTCATCCTTACTATTTCTGCATACAAAGTCCTTCTGGGCAAAGCGGGGGCCACCAGAAGTACCGACTTCCTTTCCTGCCTGATCCTGCGAAGGAGTCGTGGTAATAGCAGAATAGGCAGGAATGCGTAAATCAGTGAGAACCGATGCCACGGAATCACCAACGCATCCTTCCCGCATGCAAGAGGATCCTTAGTCCTTGCCACAAATCTGTCTATCTTTTTTGTTGAATCGGGATGCAAAGAGATCTACATCTGGAACCCCCCATCTTTGGCATATGGCCTAAAAGACGTCGGGATGCAGAGACCATTCCCCTGGAAGTAACTGCTGGCGACTTAGATAGTCCGCCTGCCAATTCTCTATTCCCGGGATGAAAACTGCCGATATGCATGGCACATGCATCTCTGCCCAGACTAAGATCTGGTTCACCTCTTTTTGAGCAGCTCGGCTCCAGGTGCCTCCCTGATGATTGACATAAGCCACTGCTGTGGCATTGTCGGACTGGATCCTGACCGGACAACCCTGTAGCCTGATAGTCCAGGCCTTTAGAGCTAGGTGTATCACCCGGATCTCCAGAATGTTGATGGGTAATGTCCTCTCTGTCTTGGACCATACCCCTTGGACCGCAGCCTGTTCCAGAACTGCTCCCCACCCTGACAGACTGGCATCTGTTACCACCGTCCAGGTAACCGGTAGAAAGGATTTCCCCTTCTGCAGGTTTTCGGGTATGAGCCACCAATTGAGGCTCTGACGCACCGCATGCGACAGGTGCATCGGAAAGTCTAATGCCTGAACTTTCCTGTTCCAGGTCGACAGAATACTGTGTTGCAGCATTCTTGAGTGAAACTGAGCATAGGAAACTGCTTCGAATGAAGACACCATCTTCCCTAGTAGCCTCATACAAAGACGGACTGAGGGACCCTTCTTGGTCCTTACTGTCAGAATCAGCTCTCTCAAAGCAGTGATCTTTGCCTGGGGTAGAAATATTTTCTCCTGGCCTGTATCTATAATCAGACCTAAATACTCCAGTCTTCTTACTGGTTTTAGGAAAGACTTTTCTAAGTTGAGGATCCAACCCAGGTGTTCTAGATACCTGACTGTGGTCCTCAAGTTTCCATTCAAAGAGGCTACCGACCGGTCTATCAAGAGCAGGTCGTCTAGGTATGCTATGACAGCTATACCCTGAGCCCTTAATCTGGCCAGAGGAGGAGCCAAGATCTTTGTGAACACTCGAGGTGCAGTGGCTATCCCGAAAGGCAGAGCCACAAACTGGAAATGGCGCCCTCCTACCTCGAAGCGCAGAAACTTCTGATGAGCAGGAAAAATGGGCACATGCAGATATGCATCTCTGATGTCTATTGATGCCAGAAATTCTCCTCCCTGCAGGGTGGGAACTACTGTTCGAATTGATTCCATGCGGAAGGATTGAATCCTTAGGAATCGGTTCAGATCCCTTAAGTCCAGAATGGGCCTGACATCCCCATTTGGCTTTTGGACCGTAAAAAGGTTGGAATAGAAGCCCAATCCCTGGTCCTTTGCGGGAACTATCATAATGACCTCCTGCGACAAAAGTCGCTCTAACGCTAGAAGGAGCGACTGCTTTTTCTCTGGGTCTCTGGGAACACCTGATCTGAGGAACCGAGGAGAGAGGAATTCCTGAAACTCCAGCTTGTACCCTAAGGTTACCGTGGAGATTACCCATCTGTCCTGGAAGTCCTCCTGCCAGAGCTCTGAGAACTGTCGCAGTCTTCCCCCCACTCGAGTGAGCGGGGGTGCCCCCTCATGCAGGAGGTCTTAGTGTTTTGCCTAGTAGGCTTCTTTCCCCAGGACTTCTTTTGTCCCTGGGGTTGACTCTTGTCTCTGGACCCTGATGGAGGCGGCCGTCGAGACTGCCTGGAGGCTGAAGCCCCCGGCGCTGGGGAAAGAGTCCGTTTGAAAGAGGGACGCTTACTCTTCTTCTTGACAGGTAAGAGAGTGCTTTTCCCACAAGAGATTCTCTTGATATAGTTATCCAAGTCCTCTCCAAACAACCTTGCACCACGAAATGGAAACCCAGCCAGTAGCTTCTTACATGGTGCTTCGGCTGACCAATTTTTCAATCATAGGATTCTACGTATATGCACCAACTCCAGTGAAACACGGGAGGTTTGCACGATAGAATCTCTAATGGCGTCAACCACAAAGCATAAGGCCGCTGGAAGGTTAGCAAACCCCTGGGCCTGCTGTTCAGGTAATACTTTGATGACCTGCTTAACATGGTCTCTTAAGTATTGACAGACTCCAATCGCTGCTACTGCAGGTTGGGCCACTGATCCTGCTAAGGAGAAAACATCCTTCAATAGGGATTCCATCCTTTTATCTACAGGATCCCTGAGCATCTGAGCATTGTCTACAGGACAAGTCAGGCTATTATTTACGGAGGAAATGGCGGCATCAATAGGCGGTATTCCCCACATTTTAATAAACTTTTCTTCCATCGGATAAAGTGTTGAAAACTTTCTCGGTGGAAAAAAACGCTTGTCTGGGTGATCCCACTCAGAATAAATGAGCTTTTCAAGTAAAGTATGAACAGGAAAAGCATGTGCTGCTTGGAAAGGTTTCAGTGACCCCAAAGCAGAAGAGGATTCTTTAGCAGTTTCAGGTATGGGCAACTTAAATGTGGAGCGGACCAATCCAGTAAGGATCTGCACTAAGACTTTCTCCTCTTGGGAAGTCGCAGAGAGTCCCTCTCCACCTGATTCCTTCGAAGAGGAATCATCCGTCCCATCCCGATCCTCTGAAAGGGATTCATCTCCTTTATCCCAGAGCTCCTCTGTCTGAGGGTCTTGGGGAACAGAGGAAAGCCTAGTGCGTTTTCTTCCACTGAGTGAAGACGTAATCACGGCCATTAATCTTTCCTCTAGACCATTAATGGTTGAGGAAAAAACCTCTTGTGTAATTTATACAGGGGCTGGAGTGCCAGAAGCAGGTGTAGCCCCTGACCCCGATGGCTCTCCCTGGCTAGCCATCCCCGGCCCATCTTTAGGGGGGGAGGATGCTGCCGACAGGGGGCCCTCAGAACCTGAACGAGATCCCCTAGTGTCTCTGGTTCCTGGGGTGCTTGAACCTCTTCTACCCATAGTGCAAAGCAACAAGGTGTGAGGTATACAAATGAACACTGCCCGCTGAGCGATGTAGTCTGGCTAAAAGCCTTGCTACCCAATGCTCAGTCTGGTGTTACTTCAGTAAATGCTGCCTAGGAGAATGCCTGTGTCCCACCTTACATGCGACCGTCAGCTCTGCGTCTCTCAGAAGGCTGTGTGCACCTGTACAGAGTGCCTGCAGCTGGCCTGAGTGGGAGTCTAAGCACCTGTGCTGACGTTCCCGCCCCCTCCTCTACAGCCCCCCCCCCCCCTCGAGTTTTGAAAAAAACGAGTGCTTCCCGCGCTGGCCGACTCTCCTGTCATGCTTCTGGAGAAAGGCTGGGGATGGGGGGGAGGGAGGCTGGTAACAAGATCTGCCTAAACGGCTATCTTCAGAGATGGTGGCCATTAGGCCGCAGAGCCCGGGTGGTATAACCACTTTCTAGACCCCTGTGGCCCCTCTCTAGCCTGGGGGGGAACATTCAAACATGAGAAATCCCCCCTTCCATCTTACCTTTTTGCAGCCGGCTTGAGACGCTGGGACATGAACAGCGATGAAAACACTGAGACAAACAGTCAGCACGTGCAGGTTTGTGCTCTTGGCAGCCCCCGGTGGTCACAATAGGCATAGCATGCATTTACCTTAAAGGAGAAAAGCCACTAGAACTCAAAAATTCTGTGGAATCTCCTCTTACCTTATCCAGCTGCAGGGTGCTGTTTACACAGACCCAATCTTCACCTCTCACGGTGGGCTCCGTTTGAAAAAACCGTCAGAGACTGGGGCCCCCCTACGAATAGGGGGATCCAACAGTTCTGGGACCGTAAAGCACCTCGCCAGAAATTAGGAAGTTTAAAGCCATTTTCTGATCTGCGGGGTCCAGCTCTCTAAAAAGAGAAGCGTTACGGGTAAAACCTCGTTTCTTCGGACACGAGGCCCGGGTACCATTCAATTCGGCCATGAAAAGAAACTTTGAATGGATCCGGTTCGCCTGGCTTGCCCCAGTATAGGATCTTAGGATATTCCCTTTGGAGCTCAGCACAGGACATCTTTACACGTCCATCACCTAAGACACTGGCGTAAAAACTGAGGTATCCCTGCAAGGGGGAGGGATTATATAGGGGATTGAACTTCCTGATAGGGTGTGCCAGTGTCCAATCACCAGTGATACCTATATAACCCATCAGTAATTACTGAGGCTCTGTGTCCCGTGATGTTCGAGAAAGAAAAGGGTACACTTTGCAAACACTCACAGCTAGCCCAGAACTCCTCCGTATGGTCACCGCACACAGATGTCCAGCCCTTAGCTAGCTAGATTGTAACAATCACTGTTACACCCCACAATAATAAAATAAAGGGGTTTCACTTACCCGTCCAGGCACAGGGCCACTTAGGAACTAAGGGCCCAATCTTCACCCTTCACGGCAGGTTCCTGTCACTTGGACCTTCAAGGACTGGGTACCTTTCATGTTTAGGGTCCACTCCCTTGGACCGGCACAGCACCCTGCAGGAAATGCCTTAGAGCTGTAGTGTCCAGTATTTCCACTCTGCAGGATCCATCGCCCGGAGGCCACATTACAGGCAAAACCTTGCAGGATCTTAAGTCTTCTTTGCGAGGCTTGGGTACCATTTATCCAAGCATAAAAGCCTGTGTCAAATGGATCCGATCGGTCAATCCCTTGATTCATTTTTGGTACCGCTTGTGGGACTAGAGACCTGGAGCTCAAACAAACCGTGCCATCCACCTTGCAGACGCTGGTAAAGAACTGAAGTGCTTCCTGTATGGGAGGGGTTATATAGGGAATCACTTCCTGTCTAAAGACCTTTTGTCCAGTGTCCATTCACCTGGAGATGTTAATGAATATTAGCCTGACTCCGTGTCCCATGATGTATGAAAAAGAAAGTACTGCAAGCAGCATCTTAAAATTCATTAAAATTAATGGGCAGCGCTTCCAAAGCACCACAAAACGGGGCTTTATATCTTTTTTTTCTTAAAACGACCGGCGCTTTAGCGGTGCTGCAGTGTGAAAGGGGTCTTCATAGAACAGTGATGGCAAAACCTTTTTGAGCCCGAGTGCCCAAACAGCGACACAAACCAACTTATTTATTTCAAAGTGCCAACACAGAATTAAACATACCAGTGGCTCTGTACAGAGGATGGGACTAATCATCCCTCTGAATGAGCCCTAAGGGACCAAAAACAGAATGCAGTGATCAGGAGTGCGTTGTGCAACATACACTGACCTACCTGACACATACTTTCTGCACAACTCACCCCACACACATACAGTACAATGTAGATCAGAGGATCCATCATACCTCTCCAAGGCCTCATCGTCCAGCTCTCTCCAGTACCAGGCAGGCAGTATTGCAGGAGTCCCCGCCATCCAGCCGCTCCTTGGTATCCCCGCCGCCGGAAGGTCAGCTAGCAGCCACTACACCTCTCCCATGGTCATGATCTGCTCCGAGCACCGCCCCTCCCCCTCCGCCATTCCATAGGTTGCAGTGCCAGAGGGACAGGCTGAATTTGGGGGTAGGGGGAGCTGGAATAGGGTGAAGCAGCAAGGAATGCCCAAATGCCTCACCGGAGGTGTAGGGGTCCGGGGAAGGCAATAAGCTGCAGCACAGGAATAACTTTACACCCCCCCCTAAATGTCGCAACTGGGGCGAGATGACTGGCTGCCCACTCCCCCTGCCGACACCACTGATGCAAGGAAGGGAGCTGGCTCCTCCGTGCCTGCACCGCCAGTGCAAGTGACTGCCTGGCTGGGGGATTCCACCTCTATGCTGGCGGCGCTGGCTCCGTAAGCTTGCGTGCCCACAGAAAGGGCTCTGCATTCCAGCTACAACACACGTGCAATAGGTTTGCCATCACTGTTATATAGAGTGAAAAATGGGGAAAAGGGGAAGGGGAAAGTCTTGGGACTTTGAGTGAGGCCGTGGCCTGGTAAGGCCATGTGCCTCTATCCCTATCAATATATAAAAATAGAAAAAGGAGCAAAAAAGGGTGGGACTTTGAAAGAAGCACGTGGTTGAATTGAATGCAATGGTGGATATTAAAATGTTTAATATTCTGTAAATACATGACTACATACATAAATTCCATATACATAGAAATACACACACTAACTGTGGTGTCATTTTCTAGAGCAATGGTAACTGATATTAACATGGTTATAAATGGGTAACATGATAAGATTACAGAGTCACCAAATGTCATGATTGGGTACACATATAATGCAAAATAACATCTGTATGGCCTATGACCTTGCTGATCCCTGTCACGAAAAGTGATGGTAGAAATATAATGTCATTTAGACCTGATAGGGCTATAGTACTATGGTACACGGCAGTTGGTAGCTGAACGAGTTTCGCAGCTTGGTGCCACTCATCGGGAGCAAGCACACAATGTAACGGCAAGTAGGTGATAGATGTTGGAATAAGTAAACTTGTATTAATAAAGGGGGGAAGATGGATGGGAAACTCCCCCCCCCCCCCAAGAAATCACTTACAGGTATATGTGCAATCGGAGGCGCAATGCCAGGGGCCGCGGGCCACCCAAAGGAATCAATGTCGGGAGCTGAGGAGACATGTCCAGCAGCGGCACCCACCACGGGCGGCAACCCAGGCAGGACTGGGCACACAGAGCACCCGTGGTATGAACCTGTGACAAGATAGTGATGCAAGAGTGAATGAGCCAATTAATAGCAATGCAGAGGCTATATGACTAGGGAAGTGAATACAGTGAGGGCTGTGCTATGTGGTAAGGGCCAGTCTGTACGGGGGGGGGGGGGGGGGGGGGAGCATTTGCTGGGGATAAATGGTCTGGGGTAAAAGTGGACAACCATAGTGAAGAGGTTGCCACCAAGACACTTGGGGACAGGAGTCAATGTGGATGCAAGAAAAGCGGAGTGACTGATGGTAGTGCAGAGATTAAAGAGAAAAAAGTTCGCAGTAAGTGGTCATCAGTTAGCAGCATTCAGTTGAACATGAACAATTCTCCAGAGGTCACCGAGGAAAACACAGAAATCACTGCTAGTTGACGCGTTTCAAAGGGTAAGTCCTCTGCTGACTGCTGTGCTCTGAGGAAGGGGGGACTTACCCCTCGAAACGCCTCAGTTAGCAGTGATTTCTGTGTTTTCCTCCGTGACCTCTGGAGAATTGTTCATGTTCAACTGAATGCTGCTACCCGATGACCACTTACTGCGATTACGTTATTAATGTTTTGTAAGTAGGCTTTATCTTCTTAATAAAATTTTTTATCCAAAGATAATGCACTAGGCTGGTGCGCCCTTTTTTCTCTTTTATCTTTGACTATTAGGATTTCCCCATCCTTGAAGGCAGCAAGGCTTATGTCATTACATATTTGTCTGGGTATCCACTTGAGCGCAGGAGTGTTTTTTTCTCTGCTATCAAGGTAGTGCAGAGACTACCTGATGATGGAAAAAGGGAAGGAAATAGGACCATAACTAAAGGGTGGGTGTAAGTGCAAAAGGGGCGAAGTGACTAATAGTGCAAAGATTACCTGGTGCTAGAGAGAGGGAAAGAGATAAGACCATGATCCAGGGAGGGCATGGAATCTGGTGTGTGTGAGAGCCATGAGTATCCGGCCCAGTCAGGGCAGCCGCCCATAAATGAGGCACACCGCCACCGGACCACCCCCAACATCACACGCACGAGCAACATGAAGGGGAGGCGGCGCCAGCACCCGGGCGGCGCTACCATAGCCATACCCAGCCCTCATGGAGATGGAAAATGCCCACCGGGAAAGCAGCGCCATGAGGACGCCGCACATTCCGCATGCAGTGTGTGAGGTCGATGCGCAGTAGGGCTGCAACTAACGATTATTTTCATAATCGATTAGTTGGTCGATTATTGTTTCGATTAATCGAGTAATCGGTTAATAACCTTAAAAAAAAAGTGTGGTGTATAATTTAGTTGATATGTAAAGTTTTTAAAAAAAAGCAATTTATTGTTAAATATATCTATGCAGTGGTAAATATAAACAACCAACTATATGGTTAGGGAGCAAAATATTGAATGCACTCTGAGAACAGACAGAAGAGATATACTGTATACACTATTAGAAGAGAAATACAGTTTTTTGACCAATTTGTTGTTAGGCAGATTAAAAAATACAAATTGCTGCAAAAACGCATTACATGCTTTTCTACAGCTTCTCCATTGAAGTATATTGAACCAAAAAAGCACTGTTTTTCGTTAAAAAAATAAAGTCCTTGACCCTTTCCAAATATGCGGCTGCTGAAAAAAAGCATATATGTGAACGTGTCCCATAGAAAACCATGTTAAATGAACTGTAGTGTGTTTCTGCAAAAAGCACCAAAAAACACAAAGATGTAAACCAGGTCTAAGACGTTTAGAAACATAATGGGGTTAAAAAAAAAACTAAAATGAGCCCTTTATAGTACAAAAAAGGCAAATAATCGCTACTGTAAGGGGTTCATTTTTTTACTGTAGAACTGAAAGTAATATTTACAGTAGCGATTATTTGCTCTTTTTGTACTATAAAGGGCTAATTTTATTATTTTTAACCCCGTTATGTTACTGGCCGATTAATCGATTATGAAAATAGTAATCGATTAATTTAATAATCGATTAGTTGTCGATTAATCGATTAGTTGTTTCAGCCCTAATGCGCAGTGACTGGGCGCCCGCCCAAGTGCCACAAAGGGCAGAGAGGCGCATCGCAGCTACCGTACAAGATGAGAACCGGTTGGCCCCACGGACCACAACACATGCCACCGGTCGCACATTACTAAAATGTAAAATACCTATGATTGCACAGATGGATCACTAAAGTAATTAAGGAACAATATGGTTGCTCGTAAAAACAAATTTTATGAAAGTAGGGTAGGGAAGGTTAAAGTGACACTAAAGGTTGTTTGTTATTTAAAAAAAAAAAAAAAAACCCATGTCATACTTACCTCCACTGTGCAGCTCGTTTTGCACAGAGTAGCACTGATCCTCGACTTCTGGGGTCCCTCGGCAGCTCCTCCTCACAGCAGATAAGCCCCTGGGAGAAGCGCTCTCCCGGGGGGTTACCTTTGCAGGCGTGCTCCCGAGTCCAACATTCGGCATCCATAGAGGCCAAATGCAGGACTCAGCCCCGCCCCCACATCACTGGATTTGATTGGCAGCAGCAGGAGCCAATGGCTGCGCTGCTATCAATCTATTCAATCAACAGCCGAGCACCCCGGGCAGAGAGGCAGTATGTCCCCGTGAGACAAGTTCAAGGGGTAGGGTAAGGTAAGTAAAATGGGGGGGCGCGAGGGGGGAGCTGGGGGCCGGTCACTGACAGGTGTTTTTTTTACCTTAATGCATAGGATGCATTAAGGTGAAAAAACACAAACCTTTACAACCCTTTTAACACTGGGCCACCAATGAGCAGAGTGAGTTGTATAAAGCCAGTTAAAGGATCACTAAAGATTTTTTTTTTTTTTTAAATAACACACAACTAACATGTTATACTTACCTCCTGGTCTTCTGGGGTCCCTCGGCGGCTGTCTCGGCTCCCTCCCGGCAAGGACTCAACACCTTCATGCAAGCTCCCTCGCATGGTGTTGAGTGCTTGCGGGCGCACTCCCGTGATACAGCCGGCGGCCATAGCCGCTCACTGTATCACTCGGCCCCGCCCCCGACACGCCGCATCATTGGCTGCGCTGCTTTCAATCCATCCACTGTAACCAGTCAATGGCCAAGCTGAGCGGCGAAGAGGATGTCGGGGGCAAGCGCGGGACTTTCGAGGGGTCAGGTAAGTAAAACGGGTGGCTGGTATTGTCGGATGTTTTTTCACAAGGTGAAAAAAACTTTTACCTTTACAACCCCTTTAAATGCAACCATGTGCTTCCATCCCTGTTTAAGTGAAGAATGGGGAAAAGGGGAAGTCTTAGGACTTTGAGTGAGATTTGCAGATGTTGTTATTTTGCATTATAGGTGTACCCAATTGTGACATTTGGTGGACTCTAATCTTTTCCTGTTACCCATTTTTAAACCATGTTAATATCAGTTACCACTGCTATAGAAATACACACTAACCGTGGTGTCATTTTCTAGGTGTATGGAATATACGTATGTAATCATGTATTTACAGAATAAACATTTTAATATCCACCATTGCATTCAATTCAACCACGTGCTTCATTCAAAGTATCATCCTTTTATATAAGGACACTTAAAAGGAAAAACACTCCCAAAAAAAAAAAAAAAAAATTTTTTTTTTTATAATATATATATATATATTTCTAAGCGCTGAAGCTTGAAAAATGCTTCTAACATAAAACAGTGGGCATGGACTCATAGGATAACACTATTCGCTTCTAGGAGCAGGAACAAAAATGCTCATAATAGCTTCTAGGAGCTTAAAAAACACCAGTATGCACGAAGCCTAAGTGTGGCAGTATGGCCCTCTGCTTCATGGGCTCACATGTGGATATCTAGAAGACTTTTTGAAGACAACGTGCCTAAAGCGGGCTTTGCACAATTTTCACAACTGGCAACACTAATTACTTCTATCACACTAAACGTGAGAAAGCCAGTAATAGTTTACTCCACATAGCGTTACCTTGCTCCAGGCATGGCTTGCCTTTAGGCGCTCTGTCAGCCCCGAAAACAGTGAAAGTGTGAGTGTCATCAGTTAAGCGCAGGCTGACGTCTCGCTCTTGCCGTACTTCAATCACCCGGCCCTGCATCCACACTAGACTGACCTCTGCCTCTACACCGCTTCTCATTTCCAACCAGAAAGACGGAGAAGCACCGAGCCGTTTCTTACACTCCTTCAGCTGAGCTGCTAACATCTTCATCGGAGGACAGCTAAACTGTGTCCAGCTGCAGGAGAGCTGGCTGTCTGTATTATTCATGGTGGAATTCAAAGCAGTTGCAGCCCTGATTAAACACCGTCATTAACTTAAACTACCCACTCTGCCTCTCACCTCTGCCTGTCTACTGCGGCGGCCATTTTTTTGGAGACCACATTTAATGCCAATTATAAAGCTGAATGTAATGATTTTTTTTAACAACACCAGGGACGGTTCTTACAAGCAAGTGTATGGTCTGTGGCTGTAGAGTGGAAATCCTCAATTCTCTGCCCCCAGTTAACCCGGTGTTCTGCCATATAGTGTCCTCGTATCAGATAGTGTCCGCCTCGTACTGCGCAGGCGCAGCGCCTGCGCAGTACGGAGGAGCAGGAGATGCCGAAAATGCCCGAAGTTGATCAGCTGACCATCAGCTGTACACGGCGCTCGGGCACCTGTTAGCGATGGCAGTGTAAGAGGGCCCCTCGCGGGCTCGCTTCGCTCGCCACGCTTCGGGCACGGCCTCGCTGCGCTCGGCAAATATTTATTCTAACTCTATGTCCACTTGGATAGTAGGGAATGATCCTGGACATAGGGTAAGAATAAATGCGCAGGCGCCGTGTACAGCTGACGATCAGCTGTTGAACTTCGGAGACTTTCGGAGTCTCTTTTGTCCTCCGTACTGCGCCTGCGCAGTACAGGGAGGACACTATATGATAGGGGACTGAATTCGATAAGACACCGGAACAGTGATCTTGTACTGTAAAGTGTGATCGGAAAACTCAGAGAAGTTTTATTGTTGGAACATATAGCCGCTATTAATGGAGCAGGGCTGTATCCGGGGGGCAGAGGATTTAGGATTTTTGGTGTATTGATCAGCATACAGGACACACTTCATTGCATATAAGTATTCTCTCTGGTGCTTTCTTTAAGGTTGCGACTAGTTCCCATCCCGCAGATTCACCTAGTCAATTCTGAGGATGGGAACTAGCTTGCTCAATGTGAACTGGCTAGTTCCCATCCCACAGAATAACCTTTTTGCCCCCTAGTGGTCAGGTCATGTATAAGGATGGGAACTAGACAGTTCACTATGAAGGAGCTAGTTCCCATCCCGCAGATTCACCTAGTCAATTTTGAGGATGGGATCTAGCTTGCTCAATGTGAACTGGCTAGTTCCTATCCCTCAGAATAACCTGTTTGCCCCTAGTGGTCAGGTCATGTAGAAGGATGGGAACTAGACAGTTCACTATGAAGGAGCTAGTTCCCATCCTGCTAAATGACCTTTCTTCATTATTACCATACAGGTATCATAGAGGGATGGGAACTAGACAGTTCACTATGAAGGAGCTAGTTCCCATCCTGCTAAATTACCTTTCTTCATTATTACCATACAGGTCATATAGAGGGATGGGAACTAGACAGTTTACTATGAAGGAGCTAATTCCCATCCTGCTAAATGACCTTTCTTCATTATTACCATACAGGTCATATAGAGGGATGGGAATTAGACAGTTCACTATGAACGAGCTAGTTCCCATCCTGCTAAATGACCTTTCTCATTCGTTCATTGGCAGACACAGCCCTTCCTTATTCAGAACCATAGGGTTATATCGCCCCCTACAAGAGTAGGACACTAGGCAGAAAAAAAGACTTGGCTACGCCCATAGACAGTCCTAGGTGATATACACCCCCCCCCCCCCCCCGCTATAGTCCTTCAGTTTTTTCTGCCTAGTCAGGAGTAAGGACCTAGTTCCCTGCTGGGATCTCTAGTCCTGGCAAATGTTATTTTTTTGTTTGTTGTTTTTTTTTTTTCTGGATTTTTTCCGGTGAGATCTGCAATCAACTGCCAGACTGGGCAACGGGCTGGACATTTGATCCAGTGATCTCCCCAGTCTGGCCAGCGAGTGCATGATCTCCCTAGGTTGGCCGTGACATAGCCCCACTGGACGGGGCTGGCCCTGCGAGTTAAATGTCTCGTGAGGTCGCATAAGACCAGGTCTCGGCTTGAGTGGCAGCGTCCCTCATGGCCGACAGCCCCCCCACTTCGGTAGCGAGGAGGTTCTGTCTGGAGCAGTGGCCGCCTGGTCTTGGTATGGTGAGTAAATGCCCCCCCCTCTCCCCTTGGCAGGTTTGTGGTGGACGCGGGCCCCTCCCAGGGTTGGTCGGTTTCCCTCCGCCCTTGCACCCTCTCTTCCTGGGGTGGATGGTCCCTGGAGGTCCCCTGGTAGCCCCCTTTCCCCCTCCCTCCTCTATATTAGGTAGTGTGGTGCCATTATGGATCCTGGGGGATGAGTACTGGAGGACAGGGGGTGCGCGCCGCCAGGTACAGTGCTTACCGGGGGGGAGGCACTGGGTGCTCCCGGGGGTCCGGTGCCCGGATCCTCTCTTTCAGGGGCTTTCCTGGGGCTGTGTCAGCCTTGTGTAGCGCGTCTTGTGACCATTTTTCCGTAGCCGGCGTCTTTTCCCCCTAGTGCCTGCTGACTTTTTATTGCTGGCGGCCATGTTTGTGTAGCTCGGCGGCCATGATTTGGTGTTTTTTGTGCTCAGGCGGGGCCCATTACTGTGTAGCCCAAATGGCGTTTTTAGCAGGCGGAAGCTCCTCCTTTTAACCCGGTGCTGACTCCTGTGTTATCCTCTTCCTCGGACGCCACGTGTGTGCGGGTCTACACCTGAGGCAGCAAGCGCTACGCCGGTGGGGTGGTGAGTCTGGTGGGGTCCCTTCCTCTCTCTGCTGCAGGCTGTGGGGTGTCCTGGTATCACTACCGGTGTGGGGGTTGTCCCTTTGCAGTGGTCGCTCTTGGTGGGGGGGTCTCTTCTTCCCCTATGGAGTCTCAGGAGCATGTTTCCCCACCTGACCCCCTATCAGAGGCTGCAGGTCCCAGCCATCTGTTGACACACTGACGGTGGCCCTGGAGTCCTTTGTGTCCCGGGTGGAGGTGGCTCTTGGGCGGCAGACTAGCAAGAAGCATCCCCCGCCTTCCCCTGCTTCATCTGTCTCGTCAGATCATAAAATGGGACAAATGTTCAGGGTCTCTGGACAGTCAGATTCGGCTGAGTCAAGAAACCAAAGGGTCCCTCATCTGGTGGCTTTGTTCCCCGGCTCTTCGGCAGGGGAAATCCTTTCTCCCTCTGTACAGGACGGTGGTCACCACTGATGCCAGTCTGTCCGGGTGGGGGTGGAGTCCTGGGCCTGAGCTTGGCTCAGGGTCGCTGGAGGAATCCAGGCTACCTGTCAACATCTTGGAACTCCGGGTGATCCGACTCTGGATCATTGGACGGATTGACTTCAGGGGCTCCAATACCGATCGTCGGACAATGCCACGGCGGTGGCCTATGTCTACCACCAGGGAGGAACAAGGAGTGTGTCAGCAGGCCTGGAAGTAGCAGGCATTCTCCGGTGGGCAGAGCTTTTGTCCCGGCCATCTCCGCCATCCACATTCCGGGGGTGGACAACTGGCAGGTGGATTACCTCAGTCGACAAGTGTTGGACCAAGGGGAGTGGTCCCTTCACCAGGAGGTATTTCAATACATATGTCTGCATTGGGGCTCTCCAGAGGTAGATCTGATGGCATCCCGGGTCAACGGGAAGGAGCAGAGGTTTGTCGCCAGGTCTCGGGACCCTCTGGTGGACTGGGGCCAGTATCGTCTGATCTACGCCTTTCCTCCTCTCAAGCGTCTGCCTCAGCTTTTACGCAGGACCGAGGCCAAAGGAATTCTGGTCATTCTAGTGGCCCTGGACTGCCTCGTTGGTCCTGGTACGCCGACCTGGTGCGTCTGGTCGCAGACGCCCCCTGGTGGCTGCCTCTCGGGGAGGATCTGCTATCCCAAGGGCCAATCTTCCACCCTGCTTTACCATCGCTGGCTTTAACTGCCTGGCTGTTGAAAGCCAGATGTTGAAGGATAGAGGCTTACCTGCGTCTGTGATTCTGACACTACTCAAAGCTAGGAAGTTTACTTCCAGGAAGGTATATCATCGGACGTGGAAAGCGTACATTTCATGGTGAGTCAGCGGGGTTTCACCCACGTTCCTTTTCGGTGGCTCGGATTTTGATTTTCTTCAGAGGGGCATTGAAAATAATTTGTCCTTGAGTACCATCAAGAGCCAGGTGTCGACTTTGGCGGTTTTCTTTTAACACCCCCTGGCTTCGCATTCCCTGGTGCGTACATTCATTCAGGGGTGCGACGTGTTCCACTGGTGCAATCTCCCTTGCCACCATGGGACTTGAATCTGGTGCTTTCGGTTCTACAGAAGCCACCGTTTGAAAATATTCGAGAAATTCCAATGTTTACTCTGTCACAGAAGGTGGTCTTCTTGGTGGCTATCACCTCTGCTCGCAGGGTGTCGGAATTGGCGGTACTAACCTGTCGCATGCCCTACCTGGTGATTCATAAGGACAAGGTGGTTTTTTGTCCTTATCCTTCCAAAAGTTTTTTCTGATTTTCATTTAAATGAAGACATTGTGTTGCCTTCCCTATATCCCAGGCCACAACATCCGAGGGAATTTGCCATACACAACTTAGATGTGATTCGGGCGATCAGGGTGTATTTGGCGGCCACTGAGTCCTTTCAGAGGTCAGACTCCCTGTTTGTGATCGCGGACTGGCCAAAGAAGGGGCTGTCTGCTTCCTTGGTGACCATTTCTAGATGGATCAGACAGGCGGTGACTCAGGCCTATTCTGTCAGGGGTAGGGTTCCTCCCTTCCTGTGAAGGCGCACTCTACTTGAGCGCTGAGTGCCTCCTGGGCCTTCCGTCATCAAGTGTCAGTGACGCAAGTGTGCAAGGCGGCCACCTGGTCGTCGGTGCACACTTTCACAAAATTTTACAAAGCGGATGTGCTGGCCTGCGGATGCCTCTTTTGGCCACAAGGTTCTGCAGGCTGCGGTCTAGAGGTTTTTTCCTCATGAAGGGGATTTTTGCTGTTCAGGTTGAGCTCCAGATTGTCTGGTTGGCCTGTTTTTTTGTTGGCTGCCCCGCCTCTCATGTTTGGCACTGCTTCGGGACATCCCTATGGTTCTGAATAAGGAAGCGATGTGTCTGTCAATGAACGAATGAGAAAATAGCATTTTTGACTTACCGTAAAATCCATTTCTCTGAGTTCATTGACAGACAGAGCACCCACCCCTCTATTGGGTTTTTAATGCTTCTGACACAACTTATTACAAAACTGAAGGCCTATAACAGAGAGAGGGGTGTATATCACCTAGGACTGCCCATGGCCATAGCCAAGTCTTTTTTTCTGCCTAGTGTCCTACTCCTGTAGGGGGCAATATAACCCTATGGTTCTGAATAAGGAAGCGCTGTGTCTGTCAATGAACTCAGAGAAATGGTTTTAACGGTATGTCAAAAATCCTATATTCTTCATCATTACCATACAGGTCATATAGAGGGATGGGAACTAGACGGTTCACTATGAAGGAGCTAGTTCCCATCCTGCTAAATGACCTTTCTTCATTATTACCATACAGGTCATGTATAAGGATGGGAACTAGACAGTTCACTACGAAGGAGCTAGTTCCCATCCCGCTAAATCAGTGTTTCTCAACTCCAGTCCTCAAGGTGCCCCAACAGGTCATGTTTTCAGGATTTCCCTCAGATGAAACGGCTGTGGTAAATACTAAGGCAGTCAAACCGATCAAATCACCTGTGCAAAATAATGGAATGCCTGAAAACATGACCTGTTGGGGTGCCTTGAGGACTGGAGTTGAGAAACACTGCGCTAAATTACCTTTCTTCATTTTTATTATACAGGTCATATAAAGGGATGGAACTGGTTGCGACTAGTTCCCATCCCGCAGATTGCCCCTGTCCTCTCCGAGGATGGAATCTAGCTTGCTCAGTGTGAGCCAAATAGTTCCCATTCCTCAGATGGCCTTTTTTTTGCCCGCTGTTGCTCAGGCCCTTTATAGGGATGGGAACTAGACAGTTCACAATGACACAGCTAGATCCCATCCTGCTAAAGGACCTTTCTGCATTAAAGCCGAGTTCCAGGCAAAAATCGACCTCTGAAACAAAAGCACACTCCACCCCCCTCCTTTTTGGATATTTATCTTTTTTCATACCTTTTTGGTATGTTTTCTTCAGGACTTTTGTCCCATGGCCCTGCAGCGAGGTACATCATCTCCATGTCTATTTGGTGCCCTCCCCCCCCCCCCTCTGGGACCCATGTGTGTCCCAGAACATGACAGGTCCATTCAGAACTCGTGCATGCACAGTAGGAAACAGGCTATGAAGACACAAGGCTTAACTTCCTGTTTCCCTTAGTAAGGATGTTTGCGCCGGCACCCGGAGCCAATGGATGGGTCGGCTTCGGGTGCTGACATCACAGGCTCCCTGGACAGGTAAGTGTCCTTATATTAAAAGTCAGCAGCCACAGTAGTTGTAGCTGCTGACTCCCCCCCCCCCCCAGGCTGTAACTCTGCTTTAAGTCAATACAGGTCCTTTATGAGGATGGGAACTAGTCAGTTCACAATGAAACAGCTAGAGCCCATACTGCTAAAGGACCTTTCTGCATTATTTCAATTCAGGTCCTTTATGAGGATGGGAACTAGACAGTTCACAACGAAACAGCTAGATCCGATCCTGCTAATGGACCTTTCTGGGTAATCCTCAACTCTGTGCATGGTGTTGAGGCGAGTACGTGTTTGGGATGTGCAAAATATTATGTGCAATAACGGATTGCCTTGCCGGTACAATTTAAAATGTAAAAGTGAAGGGTGTAACTGTGACAAAAGGTAGAGACAGCTTGATTTTATGGAAATAAAGTTTATTTGAGAATATACATACACACTTAGGATCATTTTATTGCATTGTAGTGATTTATAAAGTTTTCCACTTTTCACTGATCTCATTCTTGTTTCTTTTTGTCTTTAACTTCTTAACCTGGGAAATTTATAGTTGAAAAAAGGATCTTCCCTATGCCTTTGGGGG